>NC_138192.1:86507020-87146741 GCF_964194105.1 Spermophilus citellus
GCTAGGATTTTAGGCACTGTGCTCCATGTTGTGGAAAAAAGGCCAATTAGTCATTTAGGACAAAGTGACCTAATTCATATTACCATTTTGTCTCTGACATTAGATGCAAATCATTATGAAAGTTACCAGTAGGGAATAGAGTAAAGGAGAAACTCCAAGGGGAACTCAGAGAACACCAGTCATTAATTACAGAATATCATATGAAAGAAATCAAGAGAAAGTTAGAATGTCATTTCCATACTTTTTTCCCCCTTTATATTTCTCCCAGGTTTTTCTTTTCCTTCCTCTTTTCAAGCTTGAATTGCAATTTTGAATTGTATTAGAGAGTCTGGGCTATAAAAAGATTTTGCTTAAACTCATTAAACTGTAAAACTGCTTGTATGCTTATATCTTTGCCAATTTTTAATCTGAAGGTCTAAAAGACAGCTCTGCAGCTATGAAAAATGAGTAAGATTCCTGATTGAAATTTGGGCACATGGTTCTTAGACCCAGAAAGAGTCTTTCGATGGCATCAAAATGAACAATAAATGCCTACTCTAAGTTTTTTTTAATCATCTATACTTCTTCCTCTATGTGATTCACTCTGTTCAGTAGTTCTTGCTCATGACAGTTCTGCACAAGTTGTATCATAATAAAGCTTAGAGAATGTTCTGCAATGAGGGAGTTACGATTCCATAAACAATTTTATGTTGGTATAAAGACACAAGCAGGAATTATAACTTACTTATGCCTCTTGATAGTCTTTTGGCTTAGGCCTTTATGTCATCTTTTTATTTTATGTTATGGTTTTAAAAAAATAGTAATGTTTTACCATTTATTAAGGACCTATGTGGATGTGTCAGCAATATTCTAAGTGCTTCACATTTAGTAGTTTATTCAATCCTCACACCAGTCCCATAAGAACCACATTATTATTTTCCATCTTTTTACAAATAATAGAGGATTTCTGAAGCACAGAAATGTTAAAAGTGCGTAGTCTTCCAGAGCACAGAACTAGTTAGTGGCTGAGCAGGGATTCAAATTTGGGGAGTCTGTCTTCAAATGGTTCCTAACCATTAGCCTATACAACACAAAGAAGCAATACAAGAGAAATAATCAAAATCTAAAAATATTTTCAGTCAGTAGTCATTTACAAATATGACTACTGGTTTCTAATTGTTTCAAAATTCAAGGTAATAAAATGGGAATCAAATTGTTCAAATGCAAAAATCAATTTTTTTATATTTTGGTAGAGAAGGTAGTCTTTTGTTTAAGGATTTATAAAAGGCTATTAGAAAGATTAGAAAGACAAAATAATAAAAATATTTAGGTGAATAAAAATTCAAAGTATTCTTCCTTGGGTTTCTTTAAAGCACATAAAAAATGAGTACCAAGGACGATTTCATGGTAGGTTGGGGGGACTCCACTAGACTCAGGATCAAGCAAAGTAGAACTTTGTTACCATAGAAAAGCAAAAGGAGACTACACATCTGCACAGTAAGGTGGCAGGTGCTTCACATTTTGGAGGATGCATCAGGAAAGTGTGAGTTAGGGAACCAACACTCCCAGCCCCAGCCAACAAGCTGATGTGTACCTCCTCCAGCTCTCCTACCTTCAGGTGGATGACCATAAGTTGTGTTTGACATTTCCCATAATTTCCCCATGGGACTAAACATTTTGATCTAGTGATAGCTGTCTTGGCGTGCTGTATTCTGGCTTTGGTTTGTAATATTTATTCCTGCTTAATGATCTATGCCAAATTTTAGTGGCTTCAAACTACAACCGTTTGTACTGCATTTCAGAGTTTTACAAATCACAAATTTTGGCAGAGCCCAGCTCTACATTTCATTTGATTCACATGACACCAACTGGGGGCACTCAGTGGTGCTCATTTGGTGACTATGTTGGTGTGGAGGATCAAAATAATTTTGCTCACATTCCTAACACCTCTGGTGGGCAGCTGAAAGACTGAGCCTTGTGGGTTTTCCCTCCCTGTCCATGAATTAGCCCTCCACCTGGTCTCCCTAGCTAGGTCTTTCAACAGACAAGAAGTGGGAGCTGCCAGTGTTTTAAGGCTTCATTCTAGAAGTTGCCATAATACCCTCTGCAATATTCTGTTGGTCAAAGAAATCATAATTCTGTCTCCTTGCACCAGATTGGAGGAGAGGGAGATAGAGTCCTTCTCTTGATCTTAGGGTTTTTAACATTTCTGACCCTCTTTAAACTGTCACACAACTTTTCTTCTCTTTCTTCTTCTAGTGTTTTTTTTAATCTATTTTAAATTTGTATCACCCCCAAACTACCTTCTCTGAAATCCTTTTCTCTGTTAGTGGGAGAAACCAAACTAAGGAAATTTTACATTTGCCTCCAAAAAGTGGGGAACTTTTATATATAATCTTTATTTTGCTTCTTGTAACATCCTGAAGAAGTAGATGTCTCTACATATTTCTCATTAAATGGGTCATGGGTGAGAGACATGAGCTGCTTTGTCAAGTAAGCAGGAAAATTGAAGCTTTTCAAGCTTTAACTATAGTGTTTTTGCCTCTGTATCTGTAGATGAAATAAGGAGAATAACCTTGAAAAGAGTCATTTACTTAAAGCAAGATTGATTTGTAAATGTCAAGCAGGACAGTACAGAGAGTACTGTTTCTCTTCTTTCTTTTTCCTCTTTTAACTCAGTTGAGAGATTCAGCTGGATTTAAGATACTTTCTTTTCTGATAATTTATCAAATGATCCTATCAGTCAGTATGAAGTCAAAGGGGGTACTAATTGGCTTACTCAACCTCCTGTCAGTGCATGCCACAGCTTCCCTGATCCCTAATTAGATTTCCCAGGCAGTAGGACAGAAGGGATAGTAACTTTCACTATTTCAGGCACCTTCCTGCTCACATTCACCACTTGTTTTACTCAGCTTTTTTTGCTGCTGTAACCAAAAGACCCAACAAGAACAATTTTAGGGGGAGGAGAGGCGAGACCTCTGTTCAACAAGGACAGAATATATATCCCAAAGGCACACCCCCAGGGACCCCCTCCTCCACCCACCTCCTACTTGCCTTCAGTTACCACTTAGTTAATCTCTATCAGGAGATAAAGTCACTGATCGGATGAAGGCTTTCATAACCCAATCATTTCACCTATAATCCCTCTTGCATTGTCTCAGACATGAGCTTTTGGGGGACACCTGGTATCTAAAACATAATACTGCTCTTTTATTTAATCCTCACTTCAAGATAATAATGAGATTCTTTAGATGAAGAAACTAAGGCTTGGAACTAAGGTAGCAAGCAGGGATTTTAATGCAATCTGTCTGGCCATGGAGCAGATAGATTCAACTACACTTTTCTCTTTCCAATAAGAAGAAAATGCTTAGTGGCGATTTCCCTGTGGGTGAATTGAATTGCAGGCCCTGGGATACCGTGAGGTTCTTTTGTACTGCAACTAGTCATTTTAGTGCCCTGCTGGGGAAGTTGAAGCAATTTTCTCCTGCATGATAGGGCTCTAGATTTTATTATTATTTTTAAACAGCTCCTATTGAGGTCAAGTTTGACCTACTCCTGATATGATTGCTTTTCTACTTCTCCATGTTTTCTGAGGCTGCCTGTATTCTTGGCTGTTCATTCTTACAAATCACTGGTTTTTATTTTCTAAGTACTCACAATCTAGCTCTTGCTATCATGTTTATTTTGTTCAAATGCCATTTTAGAACCCTTAGCATTTCCAGATAGTACAATTGATGAAAAAGGTCTACAAGAAGAAGCACCTCATACCCTTGCTAATATGATGTTATCAATTTACAAATTTCTTTGCCTGTATAATGCATGAAAAAATAGTATATCATTGCTTGAAATGCCCTTTACCTAATTATATCTAAGCAACTCTCCTATTTATTTTCTAAGTTTTCTTCTTTTTTAAATTGCATTATTTTGTTAATATTCTAAAATTGATTTGTAAACTTTCTATGTATATTAATACTTATATTTTGGGTGATATAAGTGTACATTATTTTTTTGAAACAGAGCTTGAACCCAGGAGCATATAACTCCTGAACCATATATCCAGCCCTTTTTATATTTTCTTTTGAGACAGAGTCTTGCTAAGTTCTTAGGGTCTCCATAAATTTCTTAGGCTATCTTTAAATTTGTGATATTCCTGTCTCCCAAGTTGCTGGAATTCCAGGGATACACCACCAAACCTGGTTAAATTTTTCTTATAGTCTATAATTTCTATTTTAATTTTGTTTATGGTGTATTTTTATTCAGAAACATTTAATTTTTAGGCAATCAAATTTATAATATTTTCCTTTATGGATTCTGGTTTTGCTATTTTGTTTAAGAATCAAGAACAGAATAATACAAATATTCTCTTAAATTTATTATTACATTTTAATATATAATCTTATATGATAATGTGTATATTTCTCCACCTAATTTTCCCATCTATTGCTATCTTCTACCCTCAATAAAAATCAAAGTTTATTTAAAAATATATATCCTTAATGTTCCTATTTACAAGAATGTTTTCATATATTTCTCTTTATTTGGTTGCTAGTCCATTTTAATTAATTGTCTGCTCTAATACCATAAACTGTGTGTGTGTGTGTGCGTGTGTGTGTGTGTGTGTGTGTGTGTGTGTGTGAGAGAGAGAGAGAGAGAGAGAGAGAGAGAGAGAGAGAGAGAGAGAGAGACAAAGACAGAGAAAGGGAGAGAGACATGACAGCCTTTTTCTTTTTAGTAGGGACATTTGCTGCTATAAGTTATTCAAAACACTACTTCTGACCTCAGAAATTTTGATATTTTGTGTTTTCGTTATCATTTGGTTCTAACATTTAATAATTTCCACTGTGGTTTCTAATTTGATCCTGGAATTATTTAGAAGTGTGTGTTTTGATTTCCAAATGTTAAATTTTATTTAGTTAGAGAAATCACTCTGTGATTTTAATCCTTTTAATTATATCAAAGCATGTTTTATGGTTTGGTATGTGGTCCATCTAGATGAATGTGCTATACACACTTATAAAAATTTTGTATCTTGTAGTTAGTTGCTCAGTATAATATTATATAAAAATAAGTTTATCAATTAGTTCAAGATAATAGAGGTGTTTATTTTATCTCTGACTTTTTACTTTTTATTTTGTTTAGTAATTCTATCAGTTTCTAAAGAAGGGATGGAAAATCTCTTCCTGCGTGTGTGGAACAATCTATTTCTCCTATTAATTTTGTCAGTTTTTGTTTTTGAAGTTTTGAAGATCTGTAATTTGGCATATAGACATTTATGATTGTTATATCTCCCTGAGGAGTTTAGCTTTTATTATCAAGATACTCTTTTTATCTCTGGTAGGTCTTTTAGGAAGGCTATTTAATCTAATATTAATATAACTGCACTACTGGTCTTATACATTCCATTTGCAAGTACATCATTTTTTTTCATTTACTTTCAAATTACTGTTGTCATTATATTTAAAGTTGGTCTCTCTAGAGTTGCATCTTGCTATATTTTTCATTATGTTAATTATTGTTTTTTAATTTGAATGATTAGACCATTTAAAACAATGCACAATAGAAGTTCAGTCTCCATTTATTCTTTCTTACTGTTTGTCCTCTATTTTTTAATTTCTCTGTTCCATCTTTCTTGCTTTCTTTTGTTTTTTTGTTTTGTTTTGTTTTTTAAAGAATTTTAACCTACTTGCCTTTTAACTGTATTTCTCAGAATTAATTTCTTAGTGTTTATTCTACACATCTTTAATTTTTCCCCATCCTGCTTGGAGTTAATATTGTGCCACTATTCATAAAATTATAAGAAGCTTGCCACCATATGGTGCCATTTTTCTCCACCTCCATTTTGTGTATATTTTTGTCAAATAAATTACAACTACAGATAAAATAAACCCTGCACAATGCCACAATGCTGTTAAAAGTTTGACTTGAAACAGCTATATGCAAACTTCCCTCCATAAAGACAATTCCTAGTTGTGTTTATTTCTTCCTCAAAATGCATGATATCATTTCAATTCACTCTGAAGAATTCCTTTAGCATGTCTTGTAGAATGCATTTTCTGGTGACTAATCTCTTAATGTTCTGTTATCTTTATTTTGTATTTTATTTTAATTTCATCATCATTCTTGAAAGATTCTTTCAACACTTTAGGCTGTCATTCCACAGATTGAAATGTTCCGTGTATAGTGTATTGTTTTCTTCTAGCTGCTATCATGATTTGTCTTTTTATACTTGGTTGGTTTTCAGTGATTTGGCTATAATATGCTGTGCCATTTCTTTTGTATCCATATTTATTATAATTGGAGTTTATTATGCTCCTTAACTGTATGATTTTTGTCTTTTGTAAACATTCCTGTTTTTATGCCTTTTTTCAAAAATGTTTTCTATTCCTTTTCCTATCTTCTTTCTGGGACTTTAATTACAACAATGTTAGCCCTATCACTATGGTCCTTTGGTACATTGTTTTTTTTCAGACAATATATTTTCTGTTGTAAGTTTCTATTGATCTGTATTGGAGTTTGCTTGCTTTTTAAAAAAAGTAATATATAATCAGCTATGAATATCCTCTGATTTTTAATTCAGTATTTTGTATTTATTTCATAATTTTCATTTGATTCTGTTTAATAACTTCTGTTTCTCAGCTGAAATTGTTTTATGTTTTTATTATGAACATATGTTTCATTCTGACTTTGAATATAGTAACAAGTTACTGATTCAAAATTTTTTTGAGCCTATTTCAACTTCTTGGACTTCTCAGGGACAGGTTTTTTTTTCTTATACTTTACTCTTTCTGAATAAATCTAGTAATTTTGAATTGTATACTGAATATATTAGTGGTATATTATAGAGACTCAGATTCTGTTTCAAAAGGATTCTGATATTTTATTTTGTCAGACAGTTAATTTGGCTGAATCTGTGTCTTTCATGCATTTGCATCAGAAGAAATCTCTGGTTTGTTTAGATTTAATTGGCAGTCTGAAATCTACCCCATATGTGTGAGATAAGTGGTTAGCCAGAAATGAGGGTAGAATATACACATAGAATTTTGGACTTTTCCAATTTGAATTAATTTTCTGGGATTCATACCCAGCCTTGTTTTCCTACTGTGGAAATTGCCTGACCTCTGTCCTCTAGGTGTTCTGAGTTTTTGTCCTCTTGCTTGGCATGGAATAGGAGCTAAACTTAGGTAAAAAGCTATGAAAAGTTCACTTGCCTAGTACCTAATAATAATTTTATAAATTTATGATAGCTAGTAAGTATGAAATTCTTCTCGGCTTGTTTCTTGACAATTTTTCTGCATTTGTTATTTGTTATAGAAATTTAACTTACTTTTTCTAGTTTAAACACAACATATTACAGTCAAATAAAAAAATGCCTTAAATAAAAAAAATTACATAAAGGAAGAGTTGATGAGAATATCATATCTCTTTTTATCTATTTTGATTTTATTTCTTGTAATCAATAAATTATGTTAATTTCTTTTTCTTTATATGCATATATTAATTATTAAGCTTAGGCATTTTTACTGTCTTTTTATATGTTGTTTTTAGATACTTTTTTTGAAATATTTTAATGCCGTTTCAAGTAGTTTTTTCTTTTATGATGAGAAACAGGTTATTTATGTAACTATATTCAATACATAAGCATATTACCAATAAATTAATAATTCATACATTTATAGTAGACCCTCTTGGGATTACTACTAATGTAACATGTTATAATAATATCAGGGCATTAAAATTTTTGTTCTGTTTTTTAAAAATAGTCTTTCTATCTCTTTTGCTATCTTATTACATTTACTAAAGTCTCTAATATTTTGAATAATAAATTTATAATAATAAAATATGTGCTTACATCTCATTGGTAAAATAGTAAACTTTTAAAAACTTTTGGAAAATATTTGGTTTGGTAACATTTAATAATTACCCATAATATTTTTAAATCTGCATATCTACTGACTAAGTGATTTCTTCTTCAAAAATCTTTCTTCAATATAAATGAAGACTAGTACATGGTATATATGTTAAGTTGTATTCATTTCTTCACTATATCTATTCATGGCTTGTATTCATTTTTTAATGGGAATATTTGATGCTTTTGCAAGTGAATTGTAGGAATGCTTTATGTATTTTGAGTATTAGTTGTTTATCATATATATGATTTATAAATATTTTCTCCCATTCTGTAGATTATCTTTCATTTTACTGATTGCTTCCTCTGATGTGCAGAAAATGTCTTTGTTTCATGTAATCCCACCTGTTTATTTTCGCTTCTGTTTTTGACCTGTGGTATCATATCCAACAAATCATTGCAAATGTCAGTGTCAATCAAGTTTTCTCTTCATTTTCCACTGGAGTTTTGTGGCTTGAGATTTTACATTTTAGTTTTTAACCCATTTTGAATTGGTTTCACCATATGATGTAAGATACACGTTCAATTTCACTATCTTGTGTGTGGGTATCCAGTTTTCCTAGTTTCATTTTTGAAGATTTTTTTTCTCCATTGTGTATTCTCATCCACTACCACTTTGTGGGCTTATAAACCACTGATGGGTTTATTTCTAGGTTTTACTTTTTGTTCCATCCATAATAGGTCTTTTGTGCTAGGACTATACTGTTTTGATAGCTAAAGCTTTATAATATATTTTGAAAACAGCTTCTGTAATACCTCACTTTGTTCTTGTTGAAAATTACTTTGACTATTTTGGTAGATTGGAATATAGAAAAGGGAGAGATCATGTACATTATAGGTGGAATGTAAATTGATATAGCCATGATGAACAGAATATTGTATTTTCTCAAGATTTAAGAACAGAACTACCATAATCCAGAAGTCTCATTTCTGAGTGTATATCAAAAATGACTGAAATTAGACTCTCATAAAGATATGTGCATTCCCATGAACATTATAACTCTATATAACCTTATTATAGTAGCAAAGACAAGGAAACAACATGGGTGTTCATTGACAGAATAACTGAAGAAAGAAAATGTGCTGTACACATTGTATGAAATATTGTTCATTGCAAAAGAAGGAAATTCTGGTTTTGTAACAACCCAAATGAACTTGGAGAATAAATAAACTATACATGGGACATCAGATAATTCTCTTATACCAGGAATCTATAGTATCAAACTCATAAAAACAGAGTAGAATGGTGCCTAACAGAGTTTTGGGAAGAGGGAATTGAGGATATGTTAGTCAAAGGTCACAAAGTTTCAATTATGCAGAATGTATACATTTTGTGTGTGTGTGTGTGTGTGTGTGTGTGTGTATATATATATATATATATATATATATATATATATATATATATATATAAATGTATAATTCTTGGGATCTACAATACAGTTCCTGTGGTTAAGACATACCATATTTGTTATGAAAGTAGATATTATGTTCAGTGTTCTTACAACAACAAAAAGAAGAAAAAAGAGGAAAGAGGAAACTTTTAGAGTTAATAGGTTTATGGTGATGGTTGCACAGCAGTATGCTTTCCTTCCAAGTTATCAAGATGTGCTTATTAAGTATATCCACCTTTTGGCATGTGGATCTTACTTAATTTTAAAAAAGAAAAAAAAGAAAAGGAAATTAAAAAATTAAAACAAACCAACAAAAATCCAGCTTTTATTTAAAGTTATGTGTTTATTTTCTCAGTGTTGGGAAGAAGAGAAAATTATATGAATATATTTCAAATATTTACAGACATTGAGAGTAGGATACGGAAGAGTATATAACAACTTGTAAAGTTGGTAACATTTGACAGAATATGGACTTAAGGAGAAGAAGGAGAAATGATTTAATGCATTATATCCACTGTTTTATCCACCATTTGTCATCCAAGTATTGCTAAGATAAGTATAATGCTAAGAAACCTTGTTATAAACATAAAAAATAAAAAAAAACATAACAGCAGTGCTGTAATCAGATTGTATTCCTTTATTTTCATAGTTTCTTTTTTCTAATATTTATAAATGTATTTCTAAATTAATCCTTGGTAAACCCCAACTAAATCAGCTTACATAAATATGTAAGAGTCCATAAGACCTTCAAGGAATCTACACAAGACCATATTACCTAAAAATAGAATGCACTCAGAAATATTGGAAATTTATATGGGTATATTTAAAGTAAAAAAACATTGTGTATTGGATTTTGAACTTTTGCATGATTAGCACTGATGGTTTCACACATATAATTTTAATATTTATCCACAGCATTTGTAGGATATATTTGCTATCACCTTTAATTCAATATTGGATTGATTTTGAAACACTTCTTAGATATGCTCAAATGTTCCATTCACTTGACTAGGTTAATTTTTAATACTACCCAGACACCACTGGCTTCCTGGCTGTTTTTGCAATTAACCTCTAGCCTATTGACAACAACACTTTTAATTATTATGCCCTATATTTATGAAATAGAGTACGTCCTCTAAAATAACAGGCTATTGATTTCAATTGCCATTTTAAACGCAATTGAAAATCTAATCATTTTTTGTAAAGCTACTGAATATTCATTTACCATACTTCTGTGCTCCATCAATACAAAATTGCTTCATCTTAAAAGATTTTGACAGTATTTTATTCAATAATATTCATTAAATAACAAACACTTGTGCCTGCCATTCTGTTGTTTCAACAGGAGTTAAAAGAGACTGCTTTTTTGAAATATGTTTATGGTCTTTCTTCCTTTTTGTATAATTTATATCAAATTATATTTTTAAATGCCGTTTCATGGTAAAATATATGTCTACTTTAATGACCTATTTTCCCCACTCTAAGTTTGACTCTAGTTAGAGGACTAGACATTAGTTACCTCATGTGATGCATTGACATATTTTCTTTGGGTAAATTAGTGGGAGGCTGTTTGAAGACAAATGCTTTCTTTTGTATCTTCTCTAAGTTTTATATAGAATGTTTAAGCTGTATGATTACATTTTACTGAATACAAAGTATGCCTGAATTCAATTTATATTTTAAGTTATTTATACACTAAACAATATTTCTTAGAGGTTATTATCTGCTAGAATTTGTGTTAAGCTTTTGTGAATTATTTTATTTAATCATAATATAAATATGTGATTTTAAAAATGTAAGTTGAAATTTCCAGATACTTTGCTTCAGTGAATTAAAGGAATATACATTAAAACTAGAATAAAAGTCATGTTATTAAAGACATCATTGTTTTATTTTAAACAATGGTAAAAGTAACCATTTATGGTTATTTATCACAAGGGAACTGATTCAGATTCTATTTCTTCTTGCCTATATGTTGAAGTCTAAAATATGACCCTTCTTATCTATTTCTTAGTAATTTATTTATTTATTCCATAAGAATTATCATATTGTATGCCAATCATGACGTTTGCAGGCACTGCTTAAATGAACATGAATCACAGTTAATGACCTGGAGGAGCTTTATATCCAGAAAAAGTAAACAAAAACTTTACAAATTTATTTTGAGAAATGATGCAACAGTAGTACGGGTAATGATCATGAAGGAATAACAGTACATAATGACCATGTGTAATTGCAGTCACTTGTAATGAACAAATGTTTAAAGAAAAGGATTAACAAGAATGCAGATACATGTTACAGTGTGTGCATTGAAAATTGAGAAATGTGAACTGAAAGATGAGATCTGGAGGATTTCTAGAAATCCAATGTGAGTAAAGTGTCAGATTCAAGAGCAGAATGGCAGCCGGGTGAAAGTGGCTCATGTCTGTAATCCCAGCAGCTCAGGAGGCTGGGGTAAGAGGATCCTGTGTTCACCCAATCCTCAGCAATTTAGCAAGGCCCTAAGCAATTCTGTGAGTTTCTGTCTCTAAATAAAATACAAAACAGGACTGGGAATGTGGCTAAGTGGCCAAGTGCCCCTGAGTTCAATTCCTGGTCCCCACCACACCAAAAAAAAAAAAAAAAAAAAAAAAAAAAAAAGCACAATGGCAGGCAAGAAATTACATTACATAAGTCGGAAGCGTAGGATCCTGATATGATTTATTTTTCAAAATGATGAGATTATATTTATTTTTTAGTTTTTAAGAAGATTTTTATGACTAATATTGAGTTCAAGGTAAATAACTCTGGAAGGTAAAAGTATGTTACGAAAACAATGGAAACAAGGGAAAGAAACAGGTCAAATTTGAGTCCTTCAAGTGAGATTAATCAGGATTGCTACTAAGACAATCTTGACTCACATAAAGAAAAAGCTGGGATAAAGAGATATTGGGGGAACTAAGGAAGATGGAAGATTGAGAAGGTTACATTCCAAGCTGCTCCTGCTGAGAGACTGAGATAGCGGATAAGCAGTTTCTTAGTGAGGTGGGTGAAAGAAAGATTTTATTGGGATTTAATACTGAACACTCAAAGCAGCTTGGGGACTCAGAAGGTCGGATACAATGAAATAAGGAAGAAAGCCCACCACCAGCATTAGCTGCCAGAGCTGACTCATCACAGGCAAAGCAGGGAGGGGGACAAAGGAAGCACATTTCAGGTGGCTCCATGGCATGTCTTATGGGGAAATCTGAGATCAAGGACATTGCTGGATTAATATAGAGGCTGTATTGCACAATATCCTCTTGTATGAAAGATGCCTTGTGTTTCCTGGTTGTCTTCAGAGAGCCAAGGCAGGACCCATCTTGTCACTGTGCTATGGTGGTCAGCAGCAGTAGGGACCAGGAGCCAAGACCTGGGAAATCTGAACTGGGTTCCAAAAATGGACCAGAAAGATACCTGCTTCATGAACTAAACTGTGCCTAAGAGACCAGGAAAAAATCAGGTGTAGAAAGTGTTTTACCCAAACACTTTCAAGGAGACCTGAGAGAGCCCAAGTTCCCTCGTCCCCTCTGCTTTGAGTTTAGTGGCTCATGTAACTAGCAGGCAGGTCAGGAATAGGAATTTGAATGGGCAGGCAAGAGTGACTATGCACTTGGGAACTGAGCATGGGAGACCAGGAAGGGCATGTTCCACAGGCAGCATGGGGTTGGGGTGGGGCAAGAGACTGGCTCCTCCGCGTCATGAGTAAATCCCAGGGGAGTCACCTGGGCTGAGTCTCCCAGCATGGATCAGCAATTGCCAGGCCCTGGGTATTACTGATTTAATTTCTCCAAAACAATCATCACTCAACAAGCAAAGCAGGAGGCATCACAATTCCAGACCTTAAATTATACTATAGAAGTATAGTAACAAAAATGGCATAGTATTATCACCAAAACAGGCATGAACACAACAGCGGAACAGAATAGAAGAGACAGAGACAAACCCACATAAATACAGTTATCCCGTAATAGACAAAGGGACCCGAAAATATATATTAGAGAAAAGATAACTTCTTTAAGAAATGGTTCCAGGACAACTGTAAATCCATATGTAGTAGAATGAAATTTAACCCTTATTTCTCATCATGCACAAAACTCAAAGTGGATCAAAGACCTAGGAATTAGATGAGAAACCCTGCATGTACTTACTAGAAGAAAGTGTAGAGATAACACTCCCAAGTGTTGCCTTCGGAACTCACTTCCTCAGCAAGACTCCTAAAGTGCAAGAAGTATAATAAAAAATCAACAGATGGGATGAAATAAAACTAAAAAGCTTCTTCACAGCAAAGGAAACAATCAGGAATGTGAATAGAGAGCCCAGAGAATAGGAGAAAATCTTTGCCAGCCATACCTCAGAGAGGGCTTTAATTTCCAGGATATACAAAGAACTCAAAAAGCTTATCACCAAAAAACAAACAAACAAAACAACAACACCAAAACAAACAAACAAACTCATGGTCCATGAGTATACAATGTCCTAGAAAGCCGTGGGAAAGAGTTTCAAATGAAAGGCAAAAGAGCAAACTGATGAGAAGAGGTGCCCTAGTGATAACATGCCTTGCCTCTAATTATAATTCACTGTGATGTGATCTTGAGCAAGATGTCTCAGAATGTGAGGTTCCTCAGCTATAAAATGGGAATAATGGTTCCTACCTTTTATTAGTTGTTTTAAGGATTAATAAAAAGCAATAATCGAGACCTAATAGGTTGCCAACAGCTGTTTCTCAATATTACTATTTGAAAAAGCTGGTCAAGCATTCCAAAATTTGCAATAGGCAAGTGAGAGACATTTTCCATCCAATTTGTCTTGCAAATGGACATAGGTGTTCATTTTATTATACTTTCTTCTCATCAGAGACACTCATGGTATAAAATAAAATTAAAAATGTAAAACTTAGAAATCCATCTGTTTCATTATTGGAAGAGAGGAAGCTAATCCAGCATAGTCAAAGACAAAAGTCACTTGCTCCTCTGAAGATGTAGTTACTTACGGTGTATATCAGTATAATATTGGAGAAAGTTTTCAAGATAAATAATTCTAATCTACTGAGAGCCACCATAACACATTGATATGGTTTTGATAACCATATCAAAAATAACTGACTGCATTGAATAATGGTCCAAAGGGAATATAAGTGTATGGAAACTGTTTCTCTGATAATTGTATATTTTCCGATCATGTTTCTTACCACTTTCCTCCTATTTTAAGTTGAAGAAGACATGTAAAGAATGACTAAGCAAAGCTTGTATTGTTATTTATTTGTCACATGAAGACGATTGTCACTAGAAGCAGCATACAAGGTTTACTTCTCCCATTAAGGTTGAGGGCAAAAGTAAGCATGGGGCCTGTTTCATTGAAGCATCATTCCACATGGGAACTTGAGAAGTGAATTCATCATCTCCAGACAACATTTGCTACATTTGAGGAAGTTTGCCTCTGATGCACATGGATTACCCTGAAGGTATTATAAGTTTCATAAAATTAGAAAATATATAATGTGTGTTCTATAATGGGCATGAATTATAAGCATCTTTTGCAAACCTGATGAAACAGCATTTCTAAATTTTTAGTACTTATCTGCCCAATCAGTGTACCTGAAGTGTAAATTGATATTTTGCAAGTTTAGGTGCTTATATAGAAGCATACCTTTAATTCAAGACTTTTTAAATGAATAAAAAAATTAGGAATGAATACATCCACTATATAGAAATAATAATATGCCATTTACATGAATACTATTATTTGCCTGATGAATTATAAGTAGTGCACCTAGCACTCTTAAGCTAATTTTCAATTTATTCTAATTAAATAGGTGCTGAAAATACCTATGCAGACATGGGTAAAAAGGTGATCTCTGTTCTCATCCTTTCAATATTCATTTCTCTTGTTGTCTGGGTTATGGTGATATATATATATATATATATATATATATATATATATATATATATATATATTTTTTTTTTTTTTTTGTAGCCCATGGCATGATACAGAGAAACATTGCCTTGTGGTTTCATAGTACCAGGGCACTAGCTTTGGTGTTGGGCAGATGTGTTCATATTTGCTGGCGCACTACTCACTGATTTGGAGATGTGATCAAGGCCTCCCCCATGATAAGCCTTGGTTTTTGCAAAAAATAAAACAATAGCTATAAGTTGACGGCCTCAATGTCTAACACACTGTAAAGTTTTTATCATTAGTATTATTGTCACCAGCTTGGCCAATTTCCCAATTACATAATATTCTTACTCTCCAATGTAAGATGTGCTTAGAGTTCATATTTTTATATAATAAAGTCTTAATTGTTCCTACTAATATTAGGATTACTTCATTTAATAATGTTTTCTTAAAATGCTAATTGCCAATTTTTATAAATAAATTCTTTCCAAATTTAGATCCAGTCTTAGAGATGATTTTCTCTCAAAGTGAACTTTCACTTTAGAGAACCATGAGTGCTTTTTTTAAAAAAAAATTGTCAACACAAAGTTTCATTATTCAATCATTTCATATTTATAATAAAATCTCTACACATATCTGCAGATACAGATCATGTATTTTTACCTATATACTTTTTAAATTTTAAGGTTTTTTCAATAATAGGGATTAAACTCAGGGGCACTTTACCATTGAGCTATTTTATTTTTATGTTGAAACAAGGTCTCCATAAGTTGCTGAAGCTGGCCTCAAACTTACGATTCTCCTGCCTCAGCCTTCCAAGTCACTAGTATTTCAGGAGTGTGTCCCTGTGCTTGGCTTATTTATTTTTCTTAATGTTTTTTATTTTTCAGAAACAATAGGAAAATCAGAGACAAAAATGTGAGAGAGATCACAGTGAGATCTTTGTCTCTCTTTTTCGTCACTAAGTGGCAATCTTGTTTTATGGGACAGGGATTTTAATTCTGAATTTTTCTGGCAATTATACTGCTTAGAGTCTCCCTAAGGACAGTGGGCTATTTTATAAGATGATGCTTAAACTACAGCAAAGAAATAACTAGAGTCTTGCTTAGACATGATTGATGATAGCCTTTTATGGAGTAACCAAATTATAAGTGACAAAGACAAAAGGGTGTGACTTTTCTCTAGCATCTGTAGCTGGATCAGCAGAATACTTGACAGGATGCATTGTTTAAGTTGTTTATTCTGATGTACAAAAAAAATTAAGAATTTTGCCTGTTTCCTCATAAGTAAGTAAAATGGACATTCAAAAGTTTGTAAAATGAAAGAGGGGTTTACTATGGGGAAATAGAGATTAAATTCTCAATGTAACACTAAATATGCATATGAATGTTTCATATTCAGTACTGTTAAATTGATTGCATTTGGATATAGGTTGCATTTGGATATAGGATTGCATAAATTGATTTCATGTGGATATAGGTTGCATTCCATGTAGTCTGTATTATGTCACTGTAGTAATAGCATGGTATTTATAATATCTATTTCCCTTGGACACTACTTAATATGAGCACTAAAATAAAATTTTATCAAATTAAATTTTTCATAGACCTTTTAAAAATATACTTTTCTTTGTGTGAAAGGTTTTCTTTCAGTGATTCTTATTTCTCAAGAACACAGGTTATTGCAATCACAAAAAATAATGTACCTCAATGATTTACACAAATAAGACATGTCATCTTGTTTATTGTTTATTCAATTTGAATTTTTAAATCCATCGATGTTATCTTGTTTATACTAGCAATCCAAGGCCTGCTCTTAATAAATTTATTTCCCTATCTATAAAACAGTAATCACTTGAACTTTTATTAATTGTTAATTAATACAAGTGCACCTGCAATCTTTATCCTTTTCATAATCATAGAGTAACAGTTTGCAAAAAGATAATGTGCTTGAGTAAATTGCATTGTCTCAACAGAAGTTGCCTGGGGGAAAAAAAAACTGGTGGAAATATTTAATCCACAAAAGCAATGCTATTTGTGGAATACATATAATACAAGTTTTAAATTACATCTAGTTTTATTTTTAACCCTAAGAATACTGTTACACGTATTGCCTTGAGATTGTAATTAGAATATCATAGAACCTGTTTGTTGATAAACATTTTCATAATCCTTGCCATGTTCCACATACAGTCAATCCTCAGTATCCCTGGGGGTTTGGTTTCAGGACCCCCATGGATACCAACTATGGATGCTCAAGTACCTTATATAAAATGTGATAGAATTTGCATATAAACTATGTGCATTCTCACATATCCTTTAAATTGTCTCTAGATTATTTTAATACCTACTACAATATAAATGCTGTATAAAACATTTAGAAGATAATACCAAGAAAAAAAGAGTCTGCGTATGTTTATTACAGACACAATTTTAAAAGTATTTTTCTTGCATAGTTGGTTGAATCTCAGAGGCAGATACCACACAGAGGGTAACTGTACTAGTCTTTTATTTTATTTTATTTTAGTGGAGGTGGACATAGTACATTTATTTTATTTGTTTTTATTCTTATGTGGTGCTCGGGATAGAACCCAGTTCCTCACGCATGCTAGACAAGCACTCTACCACTAAGCCACAAACCTGGCTCCTGTGTTAGTCTTTATAGATATGTATTTAAGAATATTTTTTAGAATACAAATATTAACTCATTGAAATAGTAATCCTAAGAGACAGTAATTTTCACTTTAGAGTTAAGGAAACAATGACACACAAAGGTGAAATAACTGCCTAAGTTCATGCACCTGGTAAATAGTAGATGTAGGAATAAAATTCTGTCAATCTTGTTATAGACTTTGTTTTTAATCACTATGTTTGATGCTAATATATAGTAGATTTTAAATAATATAGGTAATGTGTGTATATATGTGCATTATATACAGTACATAATATTATGTATATACTATGCTAGGCAGCAATAAGTTTGGAGGAAACAGATTAGAAAGATGTTCTGTTAATTATGTATTAGGTGCTTCTTTTTTGAGATACTTGAAAACTGAATTGGTGAGAGGTTTAATTCCCTTAAGAACATTGTCAAATAGAGACTGAACATATGATTTCTATATTCCTTAACTAACTAGCAGGGTGGATATGTTCACCAATTTAACTATTTGAGGGATGGAAAATTCTTTAAATTTTTTTTTTCTCCTGTTTTCTGTTGAATTATTCTGCATTCACATTAGCGTTCAGGAATGTTTTTTTAAAAAACCCAAATCTGAAGCTGTGTCCCCCACACTGATCAGTATGCTGGGAGTTGACATCCACTGCTGGTTCTCTTGGAGGAATCACACAGCACCCCTCCACACTTCACAGTGAAATCCCCCTCAAGTGCTACCCAGTCTTCCTCCACCAGTGACCTATGTCCAGACTTTTACCAAGTGATTGAAGATTTACTTAAAATAGGTGGTTAATGGAGAGTAATGGTTTATTTTTGATGTTAAACTAGAAGAGACAGCGATACAACAGGGTTAAAGAGGGAGAGCAAAAGTTTCATGAATTAGAATCACAAAGAGGACCTGTTAAGATTTCTGGGTCCCATTCCCTGAGTTGATTTCTAAAAAGTTCCCAGGTGATGGCAACTCTTGTATTTTGGGGGATTGAGCATTAAGAATTTCTAATTTCTATATTAGGACATAAAATGGGATCTGAACTTCCTTGTTATCAAGTTCTTGAATTTCAAGATTAGTTTCTGTCATTCATCTCATATCTACCTAGTAGTAGCAAAGGCAAAATTCAGATTCCTCTAAATATGTGTTCCTGTTGAGTAGTTAATATGTGTACATATTAGTGAGATAAAATGTGATGTTTTGATCCATGTATATGTTCTGTAGTGATCAACTCAGGGTAATTAGCCTATCTATGACCTTAAGGTTTTATAATTTCTTCATGGTAGATAAATTTGAAATCCTCTATTTTGAGATGTATAATGAATTACTGCCAATTCACCCCACTGTGTTGAAAAACAACCAGAACTTATTCCTCTTATCAAACTATATGATTTTTCCTGTTGAAAAATATGTTCCCATCCTTTCCTCCCTCCCACTCTCCCCAGTGTCTGGTAACCGCTGTTCTACTGTTAAATTACATGAGACCTACCTTTTTTAGATTCTACATAGCAGACCATGCAGTGTTTTGTGCCTGACTTATTAATTTAATGGAAGTTCATTAAAAAGAAAAGAAAATTCAGGTTTTGGGTATGAGGAAAAGTGAGTCAGAGGTGAAAATGTGGATAATGATGTCTTAGGGGTCTTTAGAAGTTCACTAGATTAAAATGCATTCAGTAAGTAGGAGGATTACAGGAAGTAGAAAATATGACTTTTTAAGACTGGTTCATTAATATACTTTTATATAAATGACAATGTAGTAAAATCTAGGAAATATATATATATATATATTTCAAAACATTTTTTGAGAAAAAGTGAAATAGGAGTGATGAAAATATTTAGAAAAAAGAAATTAAAATGCTTTTCTCATAATAAAAGTAATTTTCCATATATTCTATATTGAATGTAGCTCAGAAAGTAATTTGTCCTCTTTATTGTAAAGAGTCTTGTTTTGTTAAATATTGTTAAATTTTACTTTAAATTCATACTATATATTCAATAAATAAATTTGAACGTTCACTCTTTCAATAAACATGTTAGATTAAGGGCCAGTATGCTTACAATATTTAGAATCAAACTGTTATATATTGAGCATCTATAATAGTGTCTGAACCCTGTTAGATATTCAATAAATGTTTTTTAATAAGGCAAAGAATACATAAAAACAACCAACTATTTAAAGGACTACCCAATTTCTTAAAGGCAGCATATTAAAAAGAAATCTTCCTAAAATATTTATTTTTCCTGGATACAAAGCATATCAGAGTAAATGGTGCTGTGTGCATAACAGGATAAAGATCTCTTGTCAGTGGCATATTTTACAAAGGTAGGCCATTCCAAGGGGGGTTTTTGATCCCTGGCTCTATCCAGCTTCAGTGAATGTCTGCATAAATTCAAGTATCCTTGATTCTCAGACAGGAACTACGTTGCCACTTCTGTGTCCAGGTAGCTGCTTATGTACCATTTCAAATTGGAAGCTAACCTTTTCAAAATGTCAGCACACTCACTTTACCATCTTTATAATCACCAGCAATTTACATTTATTCAGTAGCTTCACAGCTTGAGTACTGTGTAAAATTCTTTTATTCTCTGAGAACTTGTGTTCCAGGGAAGAACCATCCACCTCATATTACAGTATATCTTTCAACAGCTTCACTACTCGGGACTGGAAAATTCCATCTTTTTTGTTGATAAGTGAGATTTTCAAAATGACCATCTACTCATAAATTAATTGCAAACACATGGGAATTGAAGTTGATTGAATCTGTTGGGTGTGTGCCTTTTAAATTCTTTTTAAAAATATTTTATTAGCTGTTGGTGGACCTTTATTTATTTTTATGTGGTGCTGAGAATCCAACACATTTCCTCACACATGCTAGGCAAGTGCTCTACCACTGAGCCACAATCCCAGGCCTTAAATTCTTAATCTTAAAATGAAAGGCCCCCTGCAAAGATTCATGGAAAAAAGTTAGAGGACCAAGTTTCTAGAAAATTTTACAGGATATGGCCATGTTATTCAACTTAATAATAATTCTACTGAATTATGTGACTGGACATTTGACTCATAATTGTATAAATGTTGGAAAGCTAAATTACAACAGGTTGTTCAGGCAGCAAGTCATTAGTGACTAATGTTGCTAATGTCTGCAGTCTAAAAAAAATGAGTATCTCAGTTTTCTAAAGTATTCTGTTTTACAGAAGCAATGAAAGTCTTTAAAACCCTTAAAGCCATAAAATGAACAATTATATATGGCATCATTAAGACATATCTTCAAAAATGTTAGAAATGGAATTTCTATTTTAATCTTGTTATTATGTCCAGTGAGAGAAAACTTTGATTGTTTTCTTATTATATTGCTTGGAGGACAGAGTTCAGTGAGCAATATGGGTAGGGTCATTTTCTTCTACCTCAATTCAAGATCCAATTTGGATAGATTCTAAACAGACAGACCACACAGCTAAGCTGATCCATTATCATTCTCTATACTTGTTTTCCCCAAATACTCTTCTTCTAGTCCTAAGGGAAGTGTAAATGATAGATAAAAGGCAAAATGATATGTTTTTCAGTATTACATGCCCTCTGTTCCTATGGTGTTCGTGATAGCAACACTGTTGGCTTTATCAGATTGATAACTCCAGTAGCCCAGCAGAGAAAAAAATAACCACAGTACAAAAGAACCATATCATTGGTCTTTTCTGTACCCTGCAATACTGTTACACACACTTTAGAGACAATGTGATTTATTAATTTTATAAAGCTGGTGAAGTTATTTGGTTTATTGCTTATCTCCTTCTCCCTTGAGGTTTAAAATGCCAATTGGTTAAAAAATGACCAAAACATGACCATTCAGGTATTAATAATTCTGTAAGGCAGTCTGCAAAATTTGGGTACTCTCAGCTTTGCAAAAAGAATAATAGACAAAGATGCATTTTAATTATTTTGCAAACTAATTAACAAAAGAGGAATAAGTTGGTTATTTACACATTTTGTATAAACTAAAAGAAAAACAATGAAAATCATTATTCAGAATGCAGCCCAGGAGAATATCAGTCTGGTTCCTAAGGACAGACATCACTGTAGATATAACTATGAAGCATCTCATAATTCTAAGACATCTGCACCAGCAGTATCTGAGATTTTTATTATATTGATTGTTTTACCAATTTGTGTACAGCAAAATTTATTGTAATTAATCACTGATTTTTAATTAGAAATATTCTGGTCTTATTTCAGATCACCATAATGACCCACATGCTGGTTTGTTTTTTTTAACCAATCTTTGCGATTTCACTGACTTTTGCATTTACCAGGTAAAACTAATATCCTGTATGTCCAAACCCAGAAAGTATGGCAAGTAAATTTCTCAGTGATGGTTCTTATATGGACATATTAACCTATCATTACCATATTGTAATGGCATAAAATAATGGTCTTTAGACAACTATTTTATTGAAGCCCTTGGGACTGGATTGTTAGACTCTAATAAAGTTAGCCCCTCTCTCATTATCACTATGATCAATTCTTAGGATGATAACTTTGACTCCACAGAAAGTAATTGCTTTCCATTATTCCAATAATATGTGACGTAAATATCATATTGTTTTTTTAGAGCTGTTTAAAGCCCCATTGACCTTATGGGTTAAGATAGAAGGAAGAGACTAGAAATATGTTTGTTACTCTCTGAAAAACTGCCTTGAGGAAGCTGAGAGCCACATAATACACACATATAGAGAGAGCAAGAGAAGAAGAGACAGGCAGAGATAAGACTGTAGGGGGCCCAAAAGACTCTTGCTTCCATTTTTGGATAAAATTGTTCCTGAGACATTTTTTAAACATGGTTGTCTCATATACTTTAAAACGGACACCAGATCAAAACATACTTTTGGTGCTAGATTTGTTCACTTCATAAATTAATAAAGTAACATACAAGAAATAACATTTCAAGCTTATGGGGGAAATTGCAACATATAACAATTTTTATCTGATTTTCAGAAAATAGCTGCATTTCTTTACCCTGGAGTTAAGCACAGAGGAACTTTAAAATGCTGGGTGATGACTGTTTTTCATTCATAACTCCTTTAAAAGATGTAAGACTTTGATTTCATTCAGTTCATTTTCATTGTTTCAAAAGTGAGTGCATAGGTGCCAGGCATGGTGGCATATGCCTATAATCCCAGATTTCAGGAGGTTAAGGTAGGAGGATGACAAGTTCAAAGCCAGCCTTACCAACTTAGTGAGGACATCATCAACTTAGCAAGACTCTGTCTCAAAATAAAAAAGAAAAAAAAAAAACCCAAAAAACAAAAAACAAAAAAGGACTGGAGATGTGGCTCAGTGACTAGTTGAGCACCTTTGGGTTCAATCCCCAATACCCCCCCAAAAAAACGTGTAAAAATAGTAATAATTCTCCATAAACACTATATATGCTTGTGTAAAAGCCAGTGCATTTGAGCTAGAGAGTCCTGTGGGCAATTATCTTTGCAATATGTACGTGTGTTTCATCTGTCAAATACATGGCATTTAAGGAAAACTGCCAATTTCCAGACAATACTCCTATCAGTTTGGGGTTAAAATGAAAACTTGAAACTTGAAAAAAGATTCAAGGTCATAATGTTGTTGATTGTTTACTAAGATATTTCCTTTCCTTTTTAAGTTCCATGAAAAGATCCTAAGTGGGTGAGCTCCTTCTTCAGAAGAGGTATAAGGTAAAGGACTGGAGAATGGCTGTTCTTGCAGTCATCTCACTGCCTTGCATCTTACTGAGATGAGCTTAGGGACATGATATATTCTTCTGCACATAGAAAATTCTCAGGTAGTCTGTCTTTCTCCAGAATGGTACTATGGGGCATGCCCTTTTTAACAGTAATATACCATTCTGCTTAAAGAAAATAGCATCCCCTGTACTGATAAATAATTGGAAAAAAATTGAGCTATCCAAAATTGCTTTTCCTGTGATTAAGTAGGATTTCGTACAAAAAAATTATCAGTAAATATTCATATTATATTCTCATTAGGTTTAAGCCCTGTGTTATGGCTAGAGTTCATTTCTTAGTAAAAGACATAATCATCTAGTATCAAATAATATATTAAAAATGTTTAAGAAAATCAGATGAAAACGACCAATTATATGGTGACAGATCTGTTATAAAATTAGTGACAATCAAAGAACAGAGCCTATTTTTTCAATTTGGGAATTATTCTTTTCCAGTTTGAAATTCATACTCAAATTTCAAAATGGTATATTTGCACCACAAACATTCCCACCTAAGTATTGAATGTAAACACCCAAACAAAGAACCCGTAACACCAGAAATCACTCAGGCCCAGAGGACTGAATGATTTCAGGTACATCGTACCACAAAACTCTATTGACTCTATTTCCTCGTAAAGGGAATTAAATTTGAAAGAGGTGAAGAGTAATGGTGAAAACTGGAGAAAGCTATGAAAGATTGTCTTATGTTTTCAATTTCATCTTGTTCTCCACTCTTGGTCTTAAAGGTGATTTACCCACATATAAAAAAAAAAGTGTCTCAGATTCGAATTTACTGCTGTCCAGTAGGATTTTAGGGCTCTTTTCCGATATTCCGATCACCACCATCAGGAGAGAATATCTAACTCTACCAAAATCAAGTAAATACTTGAGATTAAAAGTGATTTTACATGTGAAAATATTCTTGTGTTAATATTAGTATGTTGTAAAACATTTTTCAATTTTAAAATCAAAACTCTATACTGATTTTACATGGAAACACTGTATAAAAGATGTTCTTTATTCCTTGATGTAATGGTTGGGGCACATCATTTATATGCTCATGATCCTTTCCTCTTGCTTTGCTTCTGCTATAGTTATGCAACAAAAATCAGAGGGGAGGGTTCACTTTGGCATCATAATTTGCATTAACAAAACAGATGTGTTGAATGACATTGCTTGACATTGGCGTTTAAGTCATTGTTTATCAGAGGAAGACACAAGGTGTAGCCACGTATGGTAAACGTTGATGGTTCTCAGGGGAAAAAAATAACTGTCAGAGAAGTTGAAAGGAACAGTGAGAACTCAGAAAGGACAAAAATTCAATGGCAGTACTGTAAAATAAAATGGAGACTAACAAAAGCAAAGCCAAAGTGAACAGCTGTTACATATAGGTGTGTACATATATATTTATAATTATAGTATCCCATTAGAAGAAATACTTCATTTTCATGTATAAAACCTGGCTATAAAATGACTCCTTGATTAGAAATCATAAGAGAATGCAAAAGTGTTAAAATGAATCTTGCCAGTTGCATTCTTTTTGAACAACATTCCAAATATCAAATACCACTGTGATGCTTCAGTGATGGCATACAATTATATTTAAGCCTCAAGGCACAATGAAAGCGAACAGTTTAATCAAGTAGACAGTATTAGAGCATGTTTCTCAGCAATGTCTCTCTTTATGCTTGCACAGATCCCTACTGTGGTGTTTATCTGACTCTTCTCCATTTCTAGAAAGCCCAGTGATTTTCTCTGAATAATCTTTTTTTTAAAAAAAAAAAAAAAGAGAGAGTGAGAGAGGAGAGAGAGTGAGAGAGAATTTTTTTAATATTTATTTTTTAGTTCTCGGCGGACACAACATCTTTGTTTGTATGTGGTGCTGAGGATCGAACCCGGGCCACACGCATGCCAGGCGAGCGCGCTACCGCTTGAGCCACATCCCCAGCCCTGAATAATCTTATTTAGGTTGACACTCTTTGGGGGCTGATCCTGCTCTCTCTGCATTGTTGACAGGAGTGTCTACATGGCAGAGACTATTACAGTCTTCTCTGGTAAATTTATTTTACACTAATTTTAATTGCTTGACATAAAATAATAATAATAATAATAATAATAATAATAATAATTGTTATTATTATAATTGTAATTCCTCAGCCTCTACTCATCAGCAGCCCTTGCTCTAGAAAAGTGTAGCTATAATTTCTTCTTTCAGTGTCTTGTAGAAATGTAGGGATTGGGAGAAAAAAAAGAAACCATTGCTATTGCATATTTATAATTTCTATCTAAGTGACATAGTTGTGATAATTTTCTCATTAATGGAGAATTAATTTTGAAGGTATGAACAATTTGGGGGCTCATATAGTAATTCAGTATATTTTATATGATCCTAAAATATTTAAAAATTTAATTTAAAAAAATGCCTGGTTGGAACTAAACAGTTTGGATAGTCATCTTTTTGCTGAATGATAATTTGAGCATTACTCAGCATTTGATTGAAGTTGTCTGTGGATTTTATAAGATTAGACCACAGTAATTTCTATTAACAAAACTTTCCAAGATGTTGACAAGTTTTTACAATGTATGAATCATCATCATCATAAAATTATAAAGAGCTCAAAAACTAAAGAAAATTTTAAAGAACAAAACTTTGCAAAATTGTATGTTCTCACATTTTACCCCATGCAATTTTATGGGCGTCAGCATGCAGTCTGTAATTACCTACCCTTAAAATCAAGTATAACAAGAAATAATTGCCACACAAGGTCATTTCTTATCCTGAGGTAGGTTGAACAAAATATGGGAACGTATTACCCTGAAGTTTACAGAGTAGTCAAAAATCAGGATCCAAAAGACATATAGAGAATAATAAATTCATTAGCAGTTAACGAAAACATGATTTAGGTTTTACTTACACTGATTTTTCTTAGTTTTATAATGAAGTATTACCAAGTATAACTAATCAAGAATCAAACTGCTTTTAGTAATTACCACCTTGAGAATATCTATGCAGTTCTTGTGGGTCAGCTAATTCTAGGTCATAGTAATCTTAGCAGTGAATAATGGCATACTATTATTATTTCATTTACTCAAGACGACAAGTGGTTGATTCAGTGTAATAAAAAGACTGTACCTTATTTAGGCTAGGGAAATAAATCCTGTGCTAGCTTCATTCCAGTTATAGTTTAACTTCCCAACTTGAATCTGTTTCAAAACTATTATAAAGCATAAAAGGTATTTAAATATTGAATCAATTATCAAAGCTTCCATTTCCCCCAACATGTTAAATTTGTGATAATTATTCTGTGAACCTTATCATTTTCAAATGTAGTATCAAGACATCAGTCTTTTCATTTCCATTTTTGACCTCACAATCTTAAAAAGTAGGATCTTCTAACTTTTACGGATAACCAAACATTATCACTGTTTTCTTCACTAACCTTGATCTAGCCATTTTCTTTTGTCTTAGCAGCCACACATTTTATTCAAGTCCTTGCTATCTTTTACTACAAATATAATAATGGCATTACAGATATTTGCTGTTGTTCATCCTATTCTCTTTAGTATATGATTTTGTTCAAAATTTCTATAACAAAAATTTTGGCAACTTAAGAACAGAATGAGCTGATTCCTATAAAAACTGCCATTTCTTTAAGGTTTGCATTTAACAACCTTGGAGCTTATACATAATATTTTTTACACATTAAACAGTTAATTTTGTTAGGATCAGATTGTCTATGAATTCTTGCTTGACTAGACCCAAGTTTCAAGACTTTAGGCACAAAACTATTTGTAAAATAGACCTCTTTCGGGGTTGGGGCTGTAGCTCAGTGGCAGAGTGCTTGCCTAGTATGTGTGGGTACTGTGTTTGATCCTCAGAACCATATAAGAAATAAACAAATAAAATAAAGGCCTCCTGTTCATTCACAGCTACAAGAAAAAGAAAGAGAAAAAAAGACCTCTTTCTGGTTCAAAACCATTTTATCATTTTATCAACTAGACATATTCTACCATCATTATTGATTATTTTTCTAAATACAAATCCATTTCAGTCCACTTGCACTTAGTTTATATCCCCATCTTTTCTTTCCTCCGAACCTTTTTTTGGTAGTTGTTCACTTTTTAGGTAGTCTTCAAACTCCCTCCCCATTAGAAGCACAGGGAAGCAACTTTTTATTCTGAAAGATCTTAAGTTCTTTTCTAATTCCAATTCTTTTAATGCTACCTAAGTCATATTTCCTACATACATATTTGCAAATTAATTGATAGCTAATGTCCTCGAAATCAAAAAGAGAGAAGTAAGCAATGAAAAGGAACTTAAATATTTATGTCCTAATTTATCTGGTCTTGAAGACAAGACTCTGTTTTAATTCCTATTGTATAATAGTTAGCCAGTGGTTCTCAAACATTTATTCTACATTAAAATCTCTTCCTCCACATAAGGAGGACTATTTAAAATACAGAATCTCTGACCTTCATCGTGAGATTACTGTCTGCAAATCTTCATAGTTAATGCTACTGCCAGTACTATATGATGAGATCACTCTTAGACACACTTAAAGACACTTCATATCTATTGGAGGAAAATGAGACTAAAAAACTAAAGAAACAAAAGAATTGAAGCCCTAGAAGTTCATGAACATGTCTCAGAACAAATATCTTGTAAATAGTTATACCAGAAGTTCAAGTTTCACTCCTAATTCTATGGTTTTCTCCATGGTGTCAGGTTTGGTTGTATTTGGTTGACTGCTATATTACATAAATTATGAGTTTACATTAGCCACCTTTTTAATGATGGAGTTAAGAATTTTTAAATCATTAAATCAGTCTATCTTGACCATTAGATGTCATAGCCAAGATAATCACAAATACCATAATTTTGTTTTATGATTATCAGACTTGAAGGTGACCCACCTGATCCCTGACTCCTGCTAATTATACTTCTTGAGTGGGATGAGACCTATGAATCTAAGCAATGGTCTTCATAGATTATGCTTAGATGATTATAAAAGACTGGGTTGTCTATGTTGCTGGAGTTACTCTCCATTTTGCTGGCTTTGAAAAAAAGTTTTCATGAATCCTATCTTTTCAAGGAATGGAATTCTGCCAGCAAACTCATGGACTTTGGATATAGATTGTTCCCCAGTCAAGCCTTCTGATGAGATTCCATCCCTGGTGAGCCCCTTACTTGTAGCCATGTGAACCTCAAGCAGAGGACCCATTTAAGCCATGACTGGCCTCATGACTCTCAGGAACTGTGAAATAATGAATGTGTGTCATTTAGAAGCATTAAGTTTGTGGTAATCTGTTATGCAGCAATAGAAAACTAATACAGCTTTGGTTTGTTTTTATCCGTTGGGTCCTATGATTGATTATCCAACCATATACTGAATTTTTCTGTTTCAAGAATATATAAACTGAAACAGCAATTTTTTTCCTAAGTCCTAAAACCATTATCTGAATGAATATGCCTGTGTTTTATTTGGCTGCCACTGGATATAGCAAGCAATTAATTTTTCTGTCTTTTTGGTCCTTTTAGCCCCTATAAACCCTTCATTAATTGAACAGACTAAGCATTACTATATGCCTCAGTGAGCCTATTCTATATTAGCTGTTTTATTTACTTTATGTTCCCTGCAGTGTTTTTTAAAAACAGTTTTTCAACATCTAGTAAACATATTCATAATACTTTTTCCCCTCTTATTTAAACTTGCAAACATTCCCTCAAGTTCATTAAACTAGAACTCAGGAGAGCTCTTGTTTTTATTGCACTCTGGTTTATGATTATACTTTTCAAATGCCTGAGAAAAAAGAGGCTACTGCCAATGAAATTCCTGACCTATGCCAACCTTTCTCATGTTGCCGACATTTTATCAAAATCTACCCAGTGAAATATAGTATTCACTATTCAAATAAAAGTAGGCTATTTTATGTATGTGAAGAGAGAGATGGATAGATATTGAGATTTATTTTTAGTTATTAGTACTGGGGGTCTCCAGGAAGCTGGCAATGCAATTAAAAAGCTTGAAAACCAGAGACCCAGTGGTATGGATTTCAGGTTTTCCAGTTCTGACAACCAGGATCTCTGAGGGTAGGGGAAGATCTATGTTCCAGCTCAACCAGTCAGGCAGAGAATCTACCTTTTCGTATGATTCTTGCCCTCAACAGATGAAATTAAGTGTATGCACACACCGTGGGGGTGGGGGGGCATCTGATTTACTGAGTCCACAAATTCAAAGCCAGATGTCTTCTAGAAATACCCCCATAGGCAAACCTAGAAATAATGTTTAATCAGCTATCTTAGCATCCTGTGATTCAGGCAAGTTGATACATAAAATTAACCATTTATTAAGTAAATATGCATGCATGTGCTGCACATAAACCCTATATATGCTCAGATAGTCAAGTTTCAGTCCTTGGAAAGGCTATTGAGTACAATTAAGTTGCCTAGCAAAGTAGAAAAAACACAATAATTCTTTAATATATTTTTCCCTACTCTAAGTCCCTTTCTTTTGTTAATATGTACTCTAGATAGCTTTTACGTATTAGGTTTCTTGATTATAAAGTGACCATACTGATAGTCACATTCTGTCTATATTATGGGCAAAATATATTAAGAATATATATGCTAATATATTAAGAATTTTAATCTAAGAACTGAAAGTAGCCAAAGAAAAGTAGGGGAGTATTTTGGCACTTTACGGTTAGAAAGACCCTCCTGAGAATAGCTTAAGCTCAGATGTCCAAAATATATATTGATTTGACTGTTTAGTTAAAATGATGATAATGCACAACAAAAGTCAATAGAGAAAGGAAAACCACATGGCAAAAGGCTTACATTTTTAATAAATAAAAACATTCTATAAACTTATTGTTAAAGAGTCATATAGTCATAGGAAAGAAATCTGAACTTTTAAGTTGCAGAGGATAAAATGCATGTGAGCAATACATGTATGAAATCATGGTCTGTTTTTGCAGTACTCAGGGAAATTCAAGTTAAAAACAAAAATTAGATAATATTTATTCATAATTGAGAAGCTATTAAAATAATTGAACACACATACTAAAGGAGATGTATAAAAGAGGACTCTTATTAATTATGGTCAGAATGTTAATTGCTATACTCTTTTTGGTAGACAATCTGGTTATATTTTTGGAAATCTAACCAAATTTGATGAATTTCATCCACATACTTATCAGTAAGTAAAATACATGTACATCAACATATTTGACATTTTTCTGCTTTGTGCTGATTCATTGCAATTAGAATGGTATGAGGATGTTGGTAGTGAAGATCTGTTGGATGTACGAAAGAATTGAGTCTAAGGATGGAGATGAGGATACAGGCAGGGAGTTATTTAAGCATTCCACAGTTTACTAGGACATGTTTTAAAGTCACAAATGAAGCTGTTCTGTTGGTTGGTTTTTATTTTCAGGGTTGAGATGGATTTGAGATCCTTAAAACTTGCTGTTTAGTCTGGATCATCAATTCCAATAACTCCCTTTCTAAATAGCAGACTTAATCTTAGATATCTCATTCTTTTCTACTTTGTTGTTCATCATCTGCTTTCCATCTTTAGTCTTACAGAATATATTTCATTGGCCATAATCTCTGTTCATGATTCAAGTAAGACAAGGATCTAAGTTTAAAAATTATGAATAAATAATCTTTCTGAAATTAAGAAAATTTTTCTTGAAACAAGGATGCCTAATATAATTTATTCCATTCAATATTGTCATAGAAGCTATATTCAGTGAAACTGAGGTATCACAAATGATTAACAATTTTATAAATTGGGGAAAATTAAATGAAACCATTATTAACCACATGTGAATGGTTATATATCTAAAAGTTTCAAAAGCCTCTAGAACAAAACTATTGTAATTGCTAATGTATCTATTGTTAAAATCAATTATATACTTAGATAGCACTAATAACCTATGGCAAATGAGAAAAATAAGATATTATTTGCCATAGCATCAAAACAAAATACCAAAGAATAAGTCTAATGAAACATGTTAGAAAGCATCTTCATTACTTTGTGATTAAAAAAAAATAATGGACAGAAAAATCACTTCTTGTAGAGTAAATTAATTTTAAGTTAAACTACATGAGAATTACAAACTTATGCTTATCAAAAGATACCATTTAGAGAGTAAAAAGTTGGATAAGAGAGTAAAATAAGTTATTTTTTAATAATTATATCTAATGAAGATTTTCAATAAATATATCCAATGAAGTCTTGTATCCAAAAATAAAAAATAGAAACCTATGTAAATTACTCCTACAAGTCACACACACGCGCACGCACACACACACGCGCGCGCATACACCACACACACACACACACACACACACACACACACACACGACTGCCCAAAAGAAAATGATTTTAATAGTCTATAAGATGAAATAGGAAATATGCTTGAGGCACTTCTGCTGTATACTGAAGTGTGACAGATGTCTCAAGTTAAAACCTGTGCTGGAATTTATAAGCTGAATGAGATGCTGCTTTTCATGGAATACAATTTTCATTTGAAAAATGAGTGACAAACCAGTTTTTCCAATTTGGACATTTGTCATGAATTTTCTTGAAACAAATGGAAGTATTTTTGTCAGTTGTAAAATTTAACTTTCAGGGAAAAATTAGAAGTTTTCAAACATTGCCACTGTAAGCTTGAAAGCCTACATTATTTAGCTTTCTGATGAGATTAGTCATGATATTAATAAATATGTGGTGCTTTTAGATCATGTAATGTACGTGTGAAAATTTGTAATGACTGTGTAGTGCAGGGAACAAATATTTTACAAATGACCAAGGTGTAAAGTAACAAAATCTTGTAAGGATAAAATTTATTTAAATTAAACATGGATCAAGAGACTTTAATATATGTGTAATATATTGCAATAATATGGTTTTAAATTTCAGATTGCAACTGTTTAAAAAACTACTACTGTGGTATAGCTTAGTGGTAGAATGCTTGCCTATATGAATAAGGCCTTGTTTTCTATCCAGAGCAGTACAAAAAATAAAGTAAAACAAACAAAAAAAACCAGAAAGATGCTATTATTTGTTTAGTTATGGGATATTATTGAAAAACATTTACAATTATATGAAAAGACTTTGCCATTTTTCTAAGGACAGGCTCTTATCATATATTTCAACCAAAATGGTATTTTGCAATTTTCTGAATTCAGAAGCAGACATTAGAATCCATCTGTCTTCTTCAAGCCAGACAACCAAATTTGCAAAAATTTAAAACAGTCTCACTTTTTACTTTCCTCTCTGTTTTAGAGGATATTGTTTTTTATTAAAAAAAGAATAAAAATTATGTAAATATGTAATGACGTTATTATTGCTATCTTAATGGGTTAATAAACACATGTTTAAAATTTTCATATTTTTAAATTTGAATGCAGTAAATATTGATAGATATAACCTGTGTTAGCAAAACTCTTTGGGGTTCTTACTGACATATAAGATCATAAAAAGACTTGGAGACTCAAAAGCTTGAGAACCACTGTTGAGGAGCTGGGAAATTAATTTGTGATGGATGTGCACCTCAAAGATGGAGGCAGTAGAAGGCCAACAGAGAAAAGCCTGAGTTCTGGGATTGACAAAGCACCAAGTTGCTGATGGGCCTCCAGAGCTGGTTTGCTATGTGACTGACATGATGGATTTCATCAACTTCTGACTATTGACTGATGAAATGCTTTCTTTTTTTTTAGTAATGGTGATAATCAAAAGAGTAATAATTATTTATTTAAAGCAACCACCATCTGCAAGAAATACTGAATTATGTTATTTTCCACCTTGGATACCTCAGTGATCCCCTGGGTACTGGCTAGCGTGGGAACTTCTTGGCATGGCTCAGGAAGCCTTCATGAACTGGTCCTGTACTGTCTGTTCAGTCTTGCCTTCTTCCATTGACCTCACATATTTTTCATCCATTTATTTACATTACTTAAGTATTTTTCACTTTATCCCATTCTTTATCATATGATGATGTGGTTCCTTCTGCTTGAAGTTTTTCACGGTTGCCCCGTTGGCAATGAAACCCTTGTGTTCTTACCCAGACTCATCTAAAGCAGCTCTCTTTGCAGAAGCTTCCTCACAAGGAAATTGACACTCTGCTATCTTTACATATCACATATTTCTTAAAAATAGCATTTACCTTAATATAACGAATTGATCTTTATCCTTGGACTATAACATCTAGCACACAATGGTAGTTATTTTTATGTTAGTATCTCTAATGACTAGCATATTTTTTCCAGAACATATTAGAAAAAAAATAAATGACTAAACCAATTTTAGTAGATAAAAGAAGGAACTTATTTATATTATGCTTTGAGCTTTGTTATTGCCTGGAAGAGTCTACAAAGGAAAGATGTAGGGGAAATAGAAATAGGAATTATAAGTTGAATTTTATCACTTTTCTACACTTAACAACATCTAGTGGAATCAGAGACAATGAAAGACTTGATTTAATAGTGAGTTCCTGCTGTCTGGTTAAGATAACAGAGCAAATTAAAGAAAGGAGGCAAAATTGGCATGCTATTAACAAAACAGTTCTTTCTGAATTACAAGGTCAGATAAGTCTATGAGAAGCAATATGTAGGTCATCAAAGTCTCCTCTCTGTGGTAATTTATTTGAGTTTTTTTCCCTTGTGAATTTTAGTGGTAAATGTTCACAACCCTTTCTTGATCTTCCTTTTTTTTTTTCTTTCCTATTCTAGGCCTCAATGTCAGTTTTATTTTATTCTTATATGAGTTGCTATTCTTTGCCACTTCTCTGGGTTCTTCCTGTGTTAACACCCTTGTACATCTCAAGGCTCCACAGTTTGAGATGTGATTGATATGGAATGAGTCATTATCATCTCTCCCCTAGAACATTACAGCAGTCTTTGAAATAATCTCCCTTCTTTTCTCTTTTCTCCCTTGGAGAATTGAATAATTTAGAATACTTGCATGCCTATCTCTGGGCTTCCTTCCTTCCTGTGGTAGGTTTATATATCTCTGAATTTTTTAACCTTCATTTTACTTATTTACTTTTATATGGTACTGAGGATCAAACCCACTGCCTCACAAGTGCTAGGCAAGCACTCTACCACTGAGATACAACTGCGGACCCACATCTCTGATTTTTTTTTAATTTATTAGTATCTTTTAGTTATCCATAATGTTAGGGTTCATTTAAGCATAATTATTCAATCATAGAATATAATTTGCTCTAATCCAGTCCCTAGTTCTTCTCCTTTCTCTTCCCTCTTCTTTCCCCGTTCCCTTCTCTCTACTCAATGTTTTTTTTTTTTTACTTATTTATACTTTTTAAATTAAATTAGTGCCTAGTATATATATGCATGAAGGTGAGATTTGCTGTGATACATTTATATATACATAGGAAAGTTAGGTTATAACTGTAATCATCTGATGTGAAATTTGACCCCTTGACTTGCTTTAGTCAACGAAATTTGGTTGGAAGTAACCCAGAGCACTTTTGAGCAGGTTGGAGAGTGAGAAGTTTGTACACACTGGCTTTTTCCTAATCTGTGAGACTGCTTAATTCCAGATAGCAACTGTTGTATATCTGCCTGTGTTCCAGAAAGAAGTTATTATGGAGCAGAGCCACAGATGACCCACAGTGGTTATATAATGTGAGAAAAACAAAACAACAACAATGACAACAACAACAACAAAAAACCTCTTTATTTCTTGCTTGCTTTTTAAATCTGAAATTTTAGTGTTATGTGCTACAACATTTAATTTGATCTATCACCATATTACCCCTCCTATGCCCAGTGTTTTCTCAATACAGTAGCCAGAGTAAGTCTTTAAAGCTGTAAGTCAGATAATGCAACCTATCTCACTTAAACTCTGAAGTGACCCCTATTTGGCAAGAGAAAATACAGAGTTTTAGGATAGCACACAAGCCCCTGCCTTAGCCCTCTGCACTCAGTCGTGGAGCATTAAACACTTGGGCCTTCTTGCTCTTCCTTGAAGATATGTGTCTACCTTAGAAACTTTGCACTGATGATTCCTTTTATGCCCTAGCTAACCTCACCTGTTTCAAGTCTTTTTCAGAAGTTACTTTCTTAATGAGGCCTACCTTGATAACCTTGTTTAAATGGTGACCCATTGCCTGCACACTCTACTGTTTCTCTTGCCTTTGAACTTACTTTCTAGTCTATGTAACTGGTTACATGAACTATTGACTGTTGGCTACCTCTCAACAGAGAGCTTTGTGAAATTATAGATTTTTGTCTCTTTTGTTCACTCAACAGTGAACTAGAATAATGGTTGACATATAGTGGGAAGGAATTGGTAATAAACATTAGACAAAAAAATCAGTTCTATTTTTTACTTCTATCATATTTACCTCAGCTGATCTGTGAAATCTAATCTATGCATCTTTTAAAATGTAAATTTGTTAAAAAAAAAAACTGAAGGTAAGGCCAAATATGTGGTACATGAGTGTGGTTGGTGCTGCTCTTTTAACAAGAACCCTCATTCCAGTAAATGAAATGTGTGTTTGGCTTTATGCCTCCTTTTCTAGGGCCTTTTTATTTTTATGTGAATAAAAGAGGAAAGAATTAGAATTACTCAGCTGACTAAATAGAGATTATCTATTTGATTTCTTTTATACATGGCAAAATAAAGGGACCAAAGTATTAAGTAATTTTCCTATTGCCTTTCTTCTCTCCACACTATTAGTCAGAGAGAAAGAGAGGAAAGAGCAAAATAAGAAGCTATCACTGAAGAATTTAATCATGGCTCTCCTGCTCTGAGGATTAGCCTGAGCAGGTCCAAGCATTGAGAGTAAGGAAGCTTAGAAGTAGATGAAAAACTATTTCATCTTGGTATTAGATCATACACGATTGTATTACTGGAAAAAAATTGATGGAGATGAAAATAGCATTGAAAAAAGGATCAAAAATTTGTACTTGAACCCTGTTGATTCCAAATCATTCTGTAATATGATTATGTTACTATTTTTAAAAAGTGTTTTATATGTACTTGATTCTGTTTCAAGATGACTTCCTAACTTGTCTTTGCAAGTTCAACAGTCAATAAACTTTGCTTTTATAGCCACTATTTGAATACCAAATGAATACCTTGTATAACTATAGGGCTATATTTTCTTAACATACTTGATGTCTGATAATACTACATGAGCCATTTAAAAGTATCTTGATTATTTATCATGTTTTGTTTCATTTACTTTAAATATTACTTTTGGAGAGTAATTTCTCAGTCAAGTCATTTAACATTCTAGAGCACATGAAATGTTAGACTTTCCCCAAAACAGATGTAGTTTACAATATCAATTGCCACCATAGTGCCCTATGCCTTTAAGTGCTCATTTCTGAAGATTAAGGAAATGCCTATGGGGGTTAAAAAACAACAACTTACATTTAAAGAGATGAATGTGCAATTATAAAAGCTTCTGACTGGATGTGGAAGGAAAATGTTATTTAGGAAGGTTTTCTTCAATGGCCCTTCTAGTCCTGAGGGAAAACAGTCATAGAGGATAGAAAAATTCAGAAAACTAATATTTTTGTTCAAGAGATGAACCTAAGGCGTTAGCCCTCCAAGGTATTCTTTTACATAGAATCAGGGACTCTTGATATTTAATCAGTTTTAATTCAGAAATAGGAATGTTGTCAGCAGGCTAATGAAATGATAGCCTTTTATATCTGTCAAGTAATTTATGATGCAAAGAAAACCTCTACAGCCATGACTGGGATTTGTTTTGGAAATACCAAATATATGATAGTTGTTCTGAAGTTTCCTTATGGTCTAACAGGAGCTCAGATGTTCTGCTTCATGCTATACTTCTTTATTTTCTTACTTTTGGAAAGTTAAGTGGTGATCCCTCAGTGTACTGCATCTACAAAAAGACCACAAAATTTGGTTCTTTCAACCATGAAATTCAAGTGTATCTCAAAGATTAAAGTACACTTTACTTTGCTTTAGAAATTCTGCCATCTAACATTGGGCTAAAGGATAAAACCCAATTTGAATATTTCAATTACCTTAGGCCCTTGACTGACATAAAATGTTAAACTGTATTTGATTTTTTAAAATATCTTCCACACACAGTCATCTGTTTGTGTCTTTTCTTCCATAAAGTTATAATTAGGCAAAGTTTGTCTTTGACTTACTCTATCTCCCTTTATGCATTTTCTATTCTAGTTAACTTAATACTTTTTGAATATTGCTGTTTAATTCATTTGCTTTTTTCTACATTAAAAAAAATTTACTCTCATGCAGGATTTTACAAAAGTACTAAAAATAATATGTAAAAGTCTAATGAGGCTTATGTGCTGCTCTCTCAGTGATATTTGCAATTACTTTAAGACAAAGAAATGTCAGGTATCAGAAAGTAATTTAAGAGGGATTTGAAGAGATTATGAAGTCTTTCTGAATTCCCTGCAATCATAACACAGAGTGATTGCCTATTCCGCTCAATATTTTTGGCCTATGGATAGCATGCATGCACTTTGACCCAGTGGTTTGTTGGGAGAGTCCAAAAGTTCAGAAACAATAAAGGAAAAGAATCAGAAGATCAAAGATCAAAACAGAAAATCCATCCTTTTATGATATAAAACAGCACATATGGCAAATAATATAATGAACCCACAGAACTTATTCCTTCTCCATGTAAAATTACACAAACTAACTCCTTGAATGTTCTTTGCCATAGTAATCAGATAAAAAAATAGAAATTATCTAAATATTAATAAAAATATTGGTTAATTTGTGATAAATGCATAGCATAGAGTATTATATAGATATTGCTATATAAAATGAGTTAAAATTAGATTTACTCAAAGAGACGTCCTTTGTATATTATCGTATATGGAACAAAAGAGCACATATTAGATTAAAGAGTATAACAGAATTCATATTATATATATAGTATATATATTCATATTATCTATATTACGTTATATATTATATATATATTCATATTTTATATAGATAAAAGAAAATCCTGCTGTGTTTGCAGACACATAGGTGAATATTTCAAAGGATGTCCACTTACCAGTGGACACTGATTTTGTCAGATATATTTTATTGGAGGAGAGGACGACTTTAGGCTATTAACCATTTCTTTTTTTTTTTTTTTTAAAGAGAGAGAGAGAGAGAGAGAGAGAGAGAGAGAGAGAGAGAGAGAGAGAGAGAATTTTTAATATTTATTTATTTTTTAGTTCTCGGCGGACACAACATCTTTGTTGGTATGTGGTGCTGAGGATCGAACCCGGGCTGCACGCATGCGAGGCGAGCGCGCTACCGCTTGAGCCACATCCCCAGCCCCACCATTTCTTTTTAAAACTTTGCATTGCTTAGTTTCTTATAATAAAACTACATTTCTTTTATGATTAAACATTCAAAAAATAAAATGGGGAATGTTTTGAGATTTTTCTTCTTAAAGGACATCCTGACATGAACAGGATGAGGGGAGCAGAAATACCCCAGTACTGCCCATGACTGATCTCTTCCTCCCATGTAATCCCCAGGAAAGCCAATGAAAAAGTGGGGTAGTTTTCTCTCCCTGCCAACAAAAGAGCATTCTGGCCTGCCGTCATCTGTTTTGTCCAGCTCTCCAGGGGAAATCCTCATATCCTTAGCCAGTGCATTGCTGTTTTGTCAGTTCAGTTAGAAAGGAAATCAAGTATAAGATAAGAATTAAAGGCACTGGATTATGGTGAGGTGTGTGGGTCTAAAAAGAAGAATAATTGTTGTGAGAAATGTGAGGCCAGCTGTGTAATGTGAGGAAAGAAGATAGAAGAGAAAGAGAGCCTATTAGAAATAACTCAATGATTACTATATCAACCTTAAAGTACTGATAAGATGCAAGTACAGATCTTGTGGTGATTTGATGCAACATTGGCTTTCAGACTTAAAAAAAAAATTTAAAAATACCCTAGCTGTGGTCTGAATAGAGGCCATGTGAGTTTATGGTTATAATTTTCTAAAATATTTTCATTAGATTTCTCTTTGACCAAAGTTGACAAGTTGTTGCAATACAGAAAACTTAAGCAGTATGTTGTTTAGTCAGATTTGGGTGATAAATCTGCCTAAGAAACAATCCAGCAATCCCAGTGACTTAAACAATTTTAGGACTTAGGCAAACTTTTCTGCTAACAAATAGCAGGAGTACAGAAGCAGAAGTCAAACATGCAGGCTAACAGAAAGTCCTTAAATAGATGTAGTATACCGTTGTCCTCATATAACACTGGTGGAAGGGGGTGATATAGCCAAGCCCACATGTGGAGAGATACAGGGGATACATTCCACCCCAAGAGGGAGAAATTGGGAAATCACAAGGGAAAGGGTATGAATGCATCTTACTTCCTCCCTCCCCCTTTTTTTTTTCACACTGGGTATTGGATTCAGGGGCACATTGACACTGAGCTACATCCCCAGCCCTTTTTATTTTTTTGGTTTGAGACAGGGTCTCTCTAAGTCCCTTACTAAATTGCTGAGACTGGCCTCAAACTTGCAGTCCTCCTGGCTCAGCCTTCCTAATTGCTGAGATTACAGGTGAGTGCTGCTGCACTGGGCTCACATCATATATTTTTTTTTTTTTTATAAGGAGGGACTGGATAACTGATAACAGGAATCCAAGATGGGGCAGGATCACAGGGGCCACTCCCTTTTATTAAGCCTAGAGTGTTTCAGTCCTAACTCTGTAATAAAGATGCTCTGTTGTTGTTAAACTCCTCTTCCACTACAAAAATAAATCTTTACTTGGTTCTTTTTTTAAAAATATTTTTGTTTTAATTGTAAATGGACATAATACCTTTATTTTATTTATTTATTTTTTAGTAGCGCTGAGGATTGAACACACTGCCTTGCATGTACAAGGCAAGCATTCCACCACTAAGCTACAACCCCAGCCTTTTACTTTATCCTTAACATTGTGATTTAAGGAAGCAACAGGAGAAATGGAATAGCAAAACACAGAAATCAGAGTCTTTTCCCACTTTCTAAAGCAGGTCTGCCACTTAAAATTTCTGTCCCATACATAGACAGAGGGATTTAAAGGAAATAGGGAGAGGAGTTTGTCTATGTGAAATCTAATACCACCTGTGATTGTCTGCTATCTGAGTATGCTCTAATCAGTACCAGAAAATAATCAATGATTAGCAATTCAGGGATATGAAGAAAAAAAAAAAAGAGGCACCAAAAATTTTTTCCTGCTCAGTGAGTACACTGCAGAAGTTGTGTTATTCTTGGCCTGTGCAGCATTCATTTTTATTTCTAGAAAAACCATTATTGCTTTACCTATTCATCATTGTGCATACTTTGTGTGAAGCAAATTTAAACCCTGCTCTGTGAGTGACCCTGTGACCAAGGCTTGAGTGATCAAATCAGATCCCAGTGATGACTTTAAAGGTGTTCTAATAAGAGCTCAGAAGGCTGTATTCTAGGACTTTTATTAGGAATACCGAAAGAAAGCATTCCCTCCTCTGCCCCATGGGAGCTGCTCTGAGAATGACATGTAAGTTGAAAAATATAGGCAGAAATCTTTCTACCATGTGCTGGGACCTGAGACTTTGGACAAGGCATAGTAATGCAGAAGTGCAAAAATCTGTTCTTGGTGGTATGAGTTCATTTTCTGTGTCTAGTAATGTCTGAAAATACCTCTAGACTTCCATAAGTCAAAAAAAAAATCATTAGTTGAGAAATTTCTAGTATTGACCAATTATTGTCGGTTGGATTTTCTTTACTAGACAACTTGCCAGTTAGTTAATATTAGTAGCTGAATTTTGTCTAGTTTATATTAACACCTAGCCAAACATGCATATCATATACCACAATACATTTTAATCATATAAAATATTTTTGTATAATTACATTTACAAATTCTTTCAAAAATTCCTCTAAATGCTCAGTATCATTTAGCCATAAAGAAAATAATTTTGCACCATTAAAAAAAATGAAGTCACATACATTTGGAACAGAATTAAATTTCTTTTTTAAATATTTGTTTTTTAGTTGTAGTTGGACACAATACCTTTATTTTATTTATTTTTATGTGGTGCTGAGGATTGAACATGCTGGGCATGTGCTCTACCGCTGAGCCACAACCCCAGCCCCAGGAATTAAATTTCTTACAAAATATATATTTTTTTCTTTTTTCTCTTTTTGTAATTAATTCTTGCTTTTCCCTCCCCCCAATTTAAATTTTGAAAGATTATTACACAGATAGACTTTTCATGATAACCACTAATTAAATGTGGAAAATAATTGCAAATACTGTCTCAAGAAGGTACAAAATTATTTTCTTTATGGCTAAAGGATACTGAGCATTTCGAGGAATTTTTTTAAAAGAATTTGTAAATGTAATTATGCAACATAGATTTTATGTGATTTAAAGGTATTGTGAAAGATGATAAAAAAGGCATTTTATTCTCAAAGAAGGAATGGTAATTTGCATGAAGATTGAGACCAACAAAGGGACTACATTCTAACCTACTGCCAATTCCTTGTGACTTTGGGGGAAATAAATCCACTTCTTGGCCAAAAGAATTAACTATAAAATTAGGGTACTGAATGAAATCACTTCTAAAGATGTCTTTCCCTATTGAATGCTTTCTGTGCTGTCATATTGCATACATCAGTTTCACTTTAAATAACATGCTTTATAAATTAATGGAATATTACCTGTGTGTTTTTATAAATGCTTATATAATCCATAGAGCAAAACTATGCCCTCAATTTTACTTTTGGAGAAATAACTACATCCCTAAGCATATAGAACCAAGTAAGGGAATCCAGGAATGACAAAGTGGTTTAATTTACATAATCTCAGCTTTGTCTCTTAAGCAGAACAAAGTGAAGATAATGCTGACCAATTCACTATGCATAACACATCCTGTGACTCTGTGGCTCATGCTGACACATTCATACTGTTTATCTGAGAGTAAAATTAAAAAAAAAATATTATGCAGTATGTTGATGCTCCAGCAAGCATATTCTCAAGCATTCCAAGTGCTTAATTACAAGCTAAACACTGAAACTATGGTCTAGAGAGGTGACTTACTTTGGGACCAATACAAACTTACATTGCTATTGAACAATCTGGAGAGGTTTGAGAAGTGGATTACCAAGAGATTTTTTAAGAACTAATTTTCTATACTGGATTAGTAGAGGTTCTTACGTTTTATTAATTTGTATCCCCTTTAGAAATCTTTTTATTTATCTTATTTCTTACATTTGCTTGAAAAATCTTTAAGAGTCTTTGAGCTAAAAGAAAAGAGAGTTTTAAAGAGATTTTTTGTTGCCTAATTCAATAGAATTTTCAGATAAGGGTAATGCTATTAAAATAGTATTAAGTGTGTCTTTATTCTGGTACAAACTTGATGAATATTAAAATACACACATACATATGGTTAAAGATTTAGATAAAAATAGATAAAAGTAGGAGCAAATTTTCCTTTAAAGTATTGCATACAAGATAGCATCCAGCTCACTCTGAAGTACAAAAGAAAATACACCCACTATAACTATGGAAGTAGAATATTATTTAGTGTGTTGTCTATAGCATAAACTATGGATCATTCAACAAAAATACCACTGTAATAATAGTAATAATAGTAAATATTAGCCTGGAAGTAAACATTACTAATTTGCATGTATTTGTTTTACAAAGGTGACAAAACTGCTTACAATTATAAGTGCATTGCAAATTATTAAAATAAACAGCTGAGAAACTAAATGTAGGAAAATAAGGGTAGGAAGGCAACAAACCCAGACATTTGTAAAACCCAGATAGAAATATTCATCAGATGTCCTACCATTTCCTAGAATTAGCCACAATTAGTTCTAATTCTTTAAAGCCAGATAAAAGTGCAAATCATGATCCAGTAGAATATCATTTTTTAAGGATAAATATGAACCCATGTTAATGATAAGATAGAAGTTTCTAGAACTTGAAATTTTTCCTATGGAATCTTATGAACAATGCATGATATAGAAAGACACTCTGATGTGCAATATAGTTTATTCAAGCCCTATAATAAATATAAAAATTCTTTTGATATGTCTTTTTAAAGTAATGTTTCTTTGAGATGATTGATATAATTCAGTGGAGTCCAATTAAGAGTAATTCTATGTTATGCCAAAATAATGCAGCCCATTTGTATTGATGTATCATCAGACTATTAAACACAGTATTTTAAATTATTATTATGATGGCATTCTTGAGAATGATCTATATTTTATGTTACAGAAAATAAGCTAAATAGCATTCTACTTCCTTAATGATAGTGCCTGTATTATCATTTGTACTGCAAAGTGAGCTGGATGCTGTCTGGTATACAATTAATTTCATACAACACAAATAAGCCAATCTTCTGTTAGGTGGTAAGTTTTAAAGATGAAAACTTCCTGGATGCTTGCCTTGAGAACTCAAGTTCTAATAGAAAAAGCTCTCAAAAGCAGAGACCACTTTGTTCCCTTATCCATCAGTAGCTCTCCTAAGAAGCAGATGAATGAGATGGACTATAAAACAATCTAGAAGATATTGCACTCTTTAGTGCTCTCCTAAGAACTGCATTAGAAATTTTATTGACAGTGAATTAAATCGCACTCACATTTATATTCAATCTAATAATCATCAATCTCTTTGAAAGATTTAGATTAAAATGGAGACATCAAGATTTTCTGAAAAATGTAAATTAATCCAAGAATACTAAAAAGGAAATAAAGTTTTGCTTACAGACTTCACACAGGTAAAAAGCAGAAAATATTAGAAGTAAAGAAATATAATGATGGGTACCCAGTTCAACTCATTGGAAATGTAGGTCCTCAAAATGGGTTTAATAATAAAAAACAAAGTTGATAATATTTACATTAGTGATCTTTTTCAGGGCTTGTGGATTTAGAATATTCTTAGTTGTTGATTGTCAATTTTTTTAAAATTTTGGTATCTTTTTAATATATTTTAATTTTCTATAATGAAGATGTATATGTTCCATAGTAGAAAACTGTGGGAAAAAAAGTGTACATCTACCACAATTGGAGTATGATCTACATTTTATGTTACAGAAAATAAGCTAAATAGCATTTTGCTTTCTTAATTATAGTACATGTATTATCATTAGTATTGCAAAGTTAGCTGGATGCTGTGTGATATACAATTAATTTCATAAAACACAAGCCAATACTCTTTAGGTGGTAAGTTAGGTGGTAACTAATGTCAATTTCATAAAATTTCTTTAATTTGGTCCCCCTGAAAACCTTAATAACATAATCAGATTTAGTGAGGTCACTTATAACTTTATGGTTGCCTCTAGACCTCTTAGTTAGAATATTATAGAGCTAGAATACATTTTACCTCAGATAAAATATCTTTTTTTTAGTAAATAAGTAAAAAAATTCCATTTCTCATATAATGAGAGATAAATACAGTATTATTTCTAATATTTGTTAACATTCTGATTAGTTAACTAATCTGATTCTAATCTGATTCTTTTACACTATGTTGGAAGAGGAATGATTCGTAATTGTTTGCTTAGTAAAGTTAAACTCATGAGAATTCAGAACTTTTATTAGGCCCTGGAGAATGTGTACAATTGAAAACTGTTCCTGATACCATCTCACCTTTAAGAAGTGCCCAAGTGTGAAGTCACTTTTCCCATTTTGGCACATTCTGTCTTCTACTTTGATTTTGAGTGTCAACGTGACTGATACTCAGGTAGTTAGGAAATCATTACTTATGCTCATTGCTTCAATAGGTACTGAGTCCATCCCTCTTCTGTTGAAAAAAAATCCAGATCCAAGGTGGCAGGTAGATGATTGTGGAATTTCTGTCTTCGTTATCACATGAGCCAATCTTCCTACTAAACCCCCTTTTACATATCTCTTTATATATTCTATCAGTTTTGTCTCTCTGGAGAACCCTGACTAAAACTCTAAAATAACCTAACTAGGTAGAGAAAATATTAATTGCTCCATTATTTCCTATTATGGTTTCAAGATGGTTCTTGCCTGAACTGTTACTGTTGTGACATTATAAGAGGGATGAAATCAAATTGGTAAGTAGCATTATTAACTATGGTAGTTCCATATAACACTTTAAGGTGATCACTTGACCTTTAAATATGGAGTTTACATTTCAGTTTTCTGTAAAGAAAATATAAATTAGAACAATTCATATGCAGGTGAAAATTTTTTTAATATTTTGAGTTTTCTGAGTCTACATAATCACCATCTTTCAAATCTTATTTTTTAAGGCAAGAAATCATATTGCAAATATGTTTTTCTCAGAAATTTCATAATGTAACTGGTGAATCTCTGTAATTGGTGCTTACTATTTTCAGGGGAAATATAGGCATAGCACAAATGTAACATAAAAATCTTGGTGATTTTGGTTAAAAACTTGAGTTATTTGGCAGTCAGCATAAGAGATCTTTGGATAGTTCATAGTGTAAAAAGAATCAAAAAACTTTTCACCAGGCAGGATTCCTCTGGGCCCAAGACCATGTTTAGTCACTTAACCAGTTATTAGACATGCTAGGTTCCTAAGTTTCAGGGGATATGAAAATTTTATGTAAAATAAAGTGAATAAAAAGAAAATATTGAGAAATTTTGCATGTTTGTAATTAAAATTTTTATGATATAAAAAGGAATATTACGTAATCATGCAGCCACAGATCACAACTTTCCACTAGCCACATTGGATGGCATCCATAAATTCCCAACTCAGATTTGATGCTTGTGAATGGGGAAAAATTTTTTGACAAATCTTTATTCTATATAGAATGTAATAGCTAAGAGAAGGATGTTTACACTGTCACAGGTGTTTTCAAGACTCATTTCAATTCACACACTACTGGACCTTATTTCTAGTTTAATTCATTAAGCTTGGGGGGAAATTACACTATAACTTAGGAAGGGCATTGGACATCATAGGTATTCAGTAGGGATACAAATGAATGATGTTTAGATCTTATGGGGCAAACCAATTTCACTGGATATCTAGGTTACACAGAAACAATAGATTTGGGAAACAAGTAATCTCTAATGCCCAGCAGAATTCATATCATTGAGACAATTTCTGACTTGTATTAAATTACACAATCTTTTTTCTATCCCCATGCTTAGCGATTATGGAAAGGGTTTACTTTTCAGTAACTGCCTTTAATACCTAAGAATTACTTGTATAAAATTGTTTTACGTTGAATTTCTTATAGTTGACTCTGAACCATCCTATTACCACTGAACTTGTCTTTATGTTTTCTGCCTCTTAAAAAAGGCATTTTGTTTTCTGCAGGGCCACAGATATTCATAAAGTTGACATGCATTGAATTCTTAGTATTCAGTCTACTGCTGTATAGGGAAATGTAATCAGACTTGGTTCTTCCTTTAAAATCTCATTATATAGTGGGGATGGTGGGGTAAAAACAAGCAGAAAACATAAACTATTCATAAAGATAATGGACAAAAGCTTAAATGAGACTTAGGAGACTAGATTCTCAGCTGTTTCATTAACTAGAACTGTAACATGAAATGAGTCAATAAAGTTTGTTTCTTAGCTTCTTTATCTGAAAGGTACAAGAAAAAAAATACTTTGATGAATCTTTTTGTTTCTGCAAATTCTGTTTTGGTTGTAATTATTATATGTTCATTTTTTTGACTTGAATCATAATTATGAAAATCTGTGGTTTCAGTAAAGTTTTTACATATGAAAGGGAGTAACACTTAAATTTTAAAGATTCTAATTTGCTTTATGAAATAATATTAAAGTATAAAAAATATATGTTCACATAGAAACCTTTGACAATATATTAACATATGAAACCAAAGTTTAAATTCCCCCCAAAGGAATCCAAATCCTGGAGACACATCGCTAAACTGTGGGTACGCCCATAAAATAAATGATATAAAAAGAAACCTCAGTAGGCAGATACTTCAAATAGGCACAACAAATTATATCAGGGAAGAACAATATAGAGTTTTATTAACCATTTATATTCATTAAAAAATAGAAAGTGATGGAGCAGAGAAGGTGACATCTCCTCTAACAATAGAATTGAATGGATTCTTATGCCCTGGGATCCTGATTCTATTTTCTTGCACAATTTTAAAGAAGGCACATAGTTACAATCTTATTATGTTATGCAGTCACCAAAGGAAGTCCTTGGGAAAAAAAATCAGACTGAAATAATAGTTGACTCCAGGAGAATTTTAAGATAGTTAATAAGCAAAGTTAGCAGAATTGCTTGATCAATTTCCAGATGTATTAGTTTCAGGCCACATTTACCAAGAAATCTTCACCTTGCTTAGACAAAAGAATACTTCTAAGTAGCTATTATTATTAATCGTGAGCAAACAGTGTGGAAATAAGAAAATGCAAATGACAACATAACCTCTGCTCATATGTTATGTATCTGAGTTTCTTGCCATCAGTTCCAGGCTTCCTGTCATGGGACATATGCTAAAGAGTAGTGTGGATTTTATTGTGGATAAAAATCTTAGAAACTATACTTAGTGCAAGGACAAGATTCCATGGAGATTGTTGTCAGTCAAACTGGATGTTCACAGTATTTCATATCCACCCCTGGATTCAGGATGGGAAAAAGAGGAACATTTGGTTTACTCTGTTTTTACCCAGTAGTCCTTACAAACGGAGTACGGGAGCAGACCGCCCTTGTCTCAAGTGACCAAGGGGGCCTACAGGAAATAAGAGGAAGGTTAAGAGAATGTTGACTAGAAATTATATCAGGATTTCCAGAGTTAGAACACTATGTTCCCAGATATTTTGACCATGTATAATTTTACATGCCTCATAACATTTTTAACACATTTTTTAATTGTAGATGGACACAATACTTTGTTTAATTTACTTCTAGTGCTGAGGATCACACCCAGTGTCTCACACATGCCAGGCAAGCACTTCACCACTGAGCTACAACCCCAGCCCCCCTCACTAACATTTATAATTGTGTATTCTCTTATTTTTTCTTGTTAATACCTACAAAAATTTTAGCTCTCATATGAGTACTGTACAATCCTTCCAAAAATATAGATTTTGTTTTTTAAATTTATTTTCCTTCCTCTAGTCTATTAAATTATTTATTAATATTCTATTTCCTTTGGGATTGTTGTTCTCTTGCTAGATTTTTAAATGTAGTATCATAATTTATTTCTTATTTAATAAATATATTCAAGACTATTGAATTATTCTTGAAGGCTTTATATAGATTTTCATACAAAGTTTATATTCAGCTCTAAGTTTTTTGTCATCCTGTTTTCCAGTCCTCATTATCACTAAAGTTATTTAGGAATATTTAGTAGTTGATTTCTAAAAAAAAAAAAAAAAAAAAAAAAAAAAAAACAGTGGAGCTCTCTTTCAGTTTTCTTTTCTCATTTTACTGCTTTGCAGTCAGTGAATGAGAAATGAGGCCAATATAATAGGAGCTACTTGGAATTTGTTGACATTTCTTCTGTAGTCTAAAGCAGGATCAATATTGGTAGCATGCCATACATACAAGGGAAAATGTTAGAAATAAAAACCAAGGGTATGCTTTCATATGGTGAAGATCAAGCTTGAAAATTATGACATCTAAGACAGATCACAGTATATTTTACTACTGGTATTTTGATTTTTAGTGTATCTGTGTAGTAGGTTGTCACCAAATATTTATTGAGCATCTGCTGTGTTCTGGATACCATTCTGTCCTGCTTTCCTCCTTCCTTGCTTGATTGTTTATTTTCTTCTAGTTCTGCTTCCTTTCTTCACAGTAGGTTTGCTGGGTTCATGTAGTAAATTAACATTAGCACCCCCAAAAGGCTTCCTGAGCCTTTTGACTGCTTTCTCACTAGTCTGCCAAAGCAGCTGGGGTATTGACACATAATTTTCTGAGGAAGGTTGTTTTTTATTTTTTTTTGTATGTGTGTCTGAGTTATGAAAGAATCACCCTGAAACAATGCTAGAACTGGTTACATGAAATCTTATCAAGATGTTTTATCCTGAGTCAAAGGGATGAGCTCCTGTATAAACAAACTCCTGTTGTGTACATAAGCTGTACTATTGTTCTAATCTTCAATATTCAATGCACTGTCTTCATCCAGGCATCACTAAACTATATTAGTAAGGTACTGTAGTGGTGTTTTTTTTCTGTAAATAATTCATTATTTCATAATACGGCTATGCTGTGCTGAGCTATGTTAACTGACTGATTTATGCTGAGCCATGTTTCTAATTATTGATCTAGATCATAACAGAAGGAAGGAAAGTGTATTAAGGAGGATAAGCATCATTTCATGATGCATTTGGCTGTGGAGTGACATTTTGTAATCTCCTTTCAACAGCACACACAGTGCTATACTACATAGAGGTTGCTTCTGCTGGCCTAGGGTTTTAGGGAAATCTGTAAATTTAAGTTATTTTAGGCACAAGCATCTAAATACCACCTTTCCAGATCTCAAATTCCAACTCTTTTCCTATTAATGCCCGAACTTAATTATCAAAGAGTAGCTGGGCTGTGTATTCTGTCTCTTTTATGGCTTTAAAACCTTTGGAATCAAATTTTACACCTGATTTCAACAAATCTGTCATATTCATGCAGGAAATGAGCATTCTTTAACTATTGCCATTAAGGTTGTCAGGTTTTCAATGGCATATCCCAGGTTCATAACAGTTTGACTTGAGCCTGTTATTCTCTTCTTCAAAGCTTCTGATGAAATCAATACAAAATGGACAATGACTTTTGTTCTCAAAATTTTAAGCTAGTACTTTTCCATCCACCTGGACTTCAGTCTAATCCACCATGGGTGAAAGTCAGAGTGATTATGATGTTATAGCAAACCAGAGGTCATTATCACTCTAATGCTGATAAGAAGTATCTTGTTTTGTTTCCAGTAATAACAGACCTTAAGAAAAGTGCTCAGTAGATGGGGTAGAGAGAGAAGATGTGAGGGAAGGGGAGGGGGGATAGTAGGGGATAGGAAAGGTAGCAGAATACAACAATTACTAATAGGGCATTATGTAAAATTGTGGATGTGTAACCGACGTGATTCTGCAATCTGCATTTGGGGTAAAATTGGGAGTTCATAACCCACTTCAATCTAATGTATGAAATATGATATGTCAAGATCTTTGTAATGTTGTGAACAACCAATTAAAAAAAATGTATACCTAAAAAAAAAAAAAAAGAAAAAAAAAGAAAAGTGCTCAGGGGCTGGTGTGTTATATGGTGGGTGATCTCAGAAGGCATAAGGAATTTGGGAGAAAAATCAATCACAGAAAGAGAAAATGCCAATTAAACAATGTGATAATGAGTAGGATACTACTGTGTACAATGAGCCTCGGTGTTGTGGGAATATTGTACAGAGCCTCATAATCATTTCACTCTGGAATGGGAAGTTGGGGTATCTAGGCACCAAATTCAGCCACTCACTGTTTAAGGCTGCCCCTGAAAACATGATATTCTGAACTACTCTTCTAAAGATAAGAGCCTGATAGAATTTCAGTGATGCTGAAAAATCTTTTGGGACAGGAGAAGAAGACTCAGGCACTTGATGAGTAGAAGGGTATGCTGGGAATTGCCAACTGCAGTTAAATGGTTAACATGTTTAGTAAACTCTTATCCATAGGCAACATTTAGAAACATCTAGTATTTATATTCATTCTTTTGTATAAATATGAGAAAAGAGCTTTGTGTGTTTGGATTCCATATTAGTTATCACTTGAAATTATATTTGCAAATTGATATTAAGAATTAGCACTCAAAATTTGTGATTATATTTTTCTAATTTATTTGGTTACCTGTGTATTTTCTGCTTTCCCTTGGATTCTTTTTTTTAAATTGATGGCTTATGTCCTATAGCATTTTTTCAAAAGGGATTTATGAATTATAAATGTTTAAATACATAAAATGTCTTCATTTTCTTTATCCTTTGAATGCCATTTTGGCTAAATATAAAAATCAGAGTTGAAAAGGATCTTTCTTTAGGGAAGTGAGTGTGTGTGTGTGTGTGTGTGTGTGTGTGGTTGTGTGTGTGTGTGTGTTGACATGTGCTGGCTCTCAGAATGAATGTCAGTCTGAACACTTACACCTTTCAAAAAAATGTTTGAAAATTTTTTTCTTTTCTTTCTTCTTCTTCTTTTTTTTTTTTTTTTTACTATAGCTTTGTCTTCCTTCTTCCTATTCTCACTCTCTGTATGTTTTCTGAAATGTCTTTGGTAACTTTCATATATGTCCTTTTGCACCCTCTCTTTGTGCTTAGTTTCATTTTGGAGAATTCTTTTTTTTGCTTCAGCTTTGGTCATGCAAGTTTTAAGTCCCACTAAGGGCTTCTCTTTTTCTTTTATTATTTTTTTAAATATTCGAGTAAATTCACATTTTTAAATGCAATATGTTCTCACATTGCTTTAAAAAACTTATATTTACCCACTCATTTTGTCTGCTATCTTAAATCTTTTTGCCCCACAAGTATCAGTTCTGCTTATTGAATGGTTTGTCCCTAATGGACCAAATTTCTGCAAATATGTGCTGACTTTTTTATTGGGAAATTATACTTGTATTTGAGATTTCCTGCTTTACTTTTCACTTGCATCTTTGTTGTTTGTGAGGAAGAATGTGGTAAAGCTCAGTGGCCTGTAGTGCTTCATTTTTAAAGTGAGCACTCAGAAGACCTGTATGGCTTTGCCTTAGTTATCCCAGCTCCCAGCTCCACTATTGCCTGAAGGCAATCAGCCAGCTTTCTTGGCAAAACTCAAGGGGAAAGGGAAATGCTAAAGGGCAACCACCTGTCTATTGTATAGCTATAACCAGAGAAGTCACATGGCTATTACCCCTGAATTACTTTCCTGTTCCTGGCATCTGCCATCTCCGGGGTAAAATATAACATATGAAAATACCACATTCATATAAATCCTTCCTCTGTCCCCTATGAAGTTTTATAAATAATGTCTTTCTTTAATTCAATCTTATTTTCCATTTTTCTTCTCTGAAGAATCACTTTACTGAGATTTAGCAAAAAAAAAAATATAAAATGTTGAAAATACACCAAATGTACTAAGTATACTAAATATTAAAAATACTTCTTTGTAGATGTATCTTAAGTATTTCTTGTAACCTACTTATATCAAAAAGACATCTGTTGTTTATCTGAAATTCAAATTTAACTAGGATAATTTGTGCTTCATATGGCAGCCCCTTTTATATATTTCGTTCAACTGAGCAGCTTCTTAAATTTCGATTTGTGTGTGTGTGTGTGTGTGTGTGATACGTGTGCTAGGTAAGTGTTCTACCACTGAGCTACAATCTTAGCTTTTTGTTTTATTTCAAGACAGGGTTTTGCTAGGTTGGCCTTGAACTTGTGACCCTCCTGCCTTAGCCTTCTGAGTAGTTAGCATTATAGACATGTGCTGTACAATGCCCGGCTTGAGCAGCTTTCTTCTTATTTCAAACTTATTTTTGGAGATATATATATATATATATATATATATATATATATATATATATCTGTCTATATATTTCCATGTATATAACATATGTATATATTTTATATTTACATATAAAATATATATACATTTATAAAATAATATTCTTTTAGATCCTTATCTGTGTCTATTTATATGAATATTTATGTCTATATTTATATATATATGTATGTGTGTGTGTATATATATATATGTGTGTGTGTTTTTTATTGTAAAGACCATAGTATAACTGCTCTTTTGTAGTCTTTCCTCCTTAAATAATGATGCCCATTATTTCATTTCAATACATTTTCATGGAATACCCAGTCCATATTCACATTTTACTGGATGTCAAAAGGTCCTGTATTGTTAATTTGATTAAATAAAGAAAAATACCTATTTGGCTATTTTTTTCTCCAAGTATTTTTAAATCAGTTATAATGAAAACCTCTTCTCTCAATTTAGTCATCTTGGTAGTATGGTTTGAGTAGGGATATTCACCCTTGATTTTAACCACTTGAGGTACAATTCTGCTTCATTTACAAATTAGATGTTTTACTTCTGTAATCTTTTTATGTGTCAGTGTCTTCGTATGTAAAATACAGAAAATATTAGTGCTTATCTAATTGGGTTAGGTGTTAAAAGAATATGAATAAGATACCTAGAACAGTATGTAATATGATCATCGTAGTATTATTAACTATTAATATATCACTGTACTTGTTCTACTAACTCCATCAACTGCCAATACCATTACTTAAGTAACTCAAAAATCCATTTCTTGCCTAGACTCACTATTAATGCTTGCCTCACTGATGGATTCCTATGGTAGCTTCAAAAGTGGAATCCTTACATTCAGTATTTTCCCTCTTCAAATAATTCAACCTCATGGCCAGAATGATTTTATTAGCACAATTATGACAATGATCTTTCCCTGTTTTAAATCTCTTCAATAAATTTATATTGTTATCCTTATTATAAAGCATAAATTATGTGGCTAATCTCTGAAATCTTTCCAGATCTAATCAGTCTTCTGATCTAATCCTTCCGTATTTCTAGGAACTCTTCTGTCCATTTTCAAAACTTTTCAAATTTCTCAGGTATTTCTATGCCCTCTCTTGCCTTTGGAACCTGACTAATAGGATTGTCATTCCCCAAAACTACTGCTGTAATCAATGGAGTCTATATGCAAAATTTTAAAAAAGATATTTTAACTCTCCTAAGCTCATTTAATATAAAATATTACTAAAGTTTTTGGTATAATCATGGAGTAGAAGTTTTAGTTTTCTGTATGTATGTATATCTTTATGTTTTATTGAGAAAAATTCAAAGTTTCTCATGTTAGAGAGACGGAGAGGGAGAAAGGAGGAAGAATATGCAGTTGTAAATTCAAACTTTGGTCCTAACATGCTAGACTATATTGCCTTTTTAACTATAAGTGAAATGCTTGGACAGATTTTAATAAGTTATCAGTCAAATAAAACAATGATTTTGCTTGGTGACTTTTAAAAAAAATGATAATGTGCATGGTATTCTGGGGGCAGCACAGCAGTAGCTCCATTTTTCTGTCAGGTAATTACTGCTGTCAAATGAATTGACCATATTTGTTCACATTTTAAATAGTTACCTTTAGGAATTTACAGATGTATTCATTTGTGACTTTGGGGGGATTTATACACACATATACATGTATACTAAACCATAGACAAATGCACTTAGCCAATTATTTTGAGTATCACTCAATGAAGTCTTAGATATAGTTCACATTTTCCTCCAAAAAATCATAATGCAGTTTCTGCTTTGAATATGGTGAGTGCTAATGCTGAGTTTTATGTAAAAATTAATAAACAATTCTCGTCCTTTTCTAAAGTGCCTGAGGCCCTGGGTTTAATTCCTAGCACCAAGAAGAAAGAAAGAAAGAAAGAGAGAAAGAGAGAAAGAGAGACGGGGGAGGGAGGGAAGGAAGGAAGGAAGGAAGGAAGGAAGGAAGGGAGGGAGGGAGGGAGGAAGGAAGGAATGAATGATCTGGAGAGAATGATCTTTTAAAAATTTTTAACAATAGAAATCATGGTTAGAAGGAAGCTTAAACGCCAGTCATAGTTGGCTATTTTATTCCATTCCTGTCAATTGGTAGCCTGGTTTCTGCTCTTCCAGGACAAGAGTGATTTCTCCAAGTTTTGGATAGCTTTGAGATTAAAAAGCTTTTCCATTTTGAGCTAAAACTCTTCTGTATCTGTCTTTTTTTATTTATTGGAAAAATTGTGACCAGAGGACTGTGCCTATACTCTTTCCTGGCCTTCTAGGATATTATCTCATAATAGAAAAGGCAGATGGATATATAGCAATCATTTTTGTCTTATATGAAGAGGGATTTCTTCCCCTGGAGACCCTTTCCTCACTCCTTTCACACACTGGTGCATGACATCCTTCATCTTACTACATGGAGGACAGATATTTTTCACTAGAGCTACAGCTGCATCTGCAGTTTGAGATTTACCCTTTATCATTGAGCTTTTAGGGAATCAATCAATAGCATCTATCTTCCGTACTGAATTTAGAACCAGCTGAAAATCAGACAGTTGGCCATCAAAATGTCAGCTTTCTTGCTAATAAAGCAACTTATAGAGCTGGGTGCATACGTAACTAACATAATCTTTGAGCTGGTTTAGGTCTTGTGACCCCCTTCCTAAATGAAAGTTGGGTTATAGGAACACACATCATCAATCTGCAAACAGGAAAGCAAAGACAGACAATCTCTAAATACTTAAAGATTAAAAAATGTTTAGTCCACATTATAGAAATGTGGACAAACCTATCTATCAGAAGTGCAAAAGGGTCAAGCAGGAGACTAATTTATTGAAATACAAATATTGATATTCTGTTGGTCGCCAGATATAGAAGTGGTACCTACTGGACATCTTATTTTAATACAAATGTTATCATTCCTGTGGATTTGTGTCAAGCATTCTTTCATTTAAAACTTGGAAAGTCAGTTGTGATCACCTGTGAAAAGGAAACCTACTGTCTACTAATGCTGTGGGAAGGTAATGTGACGAGTACAAGACAAACATATCAAGATCCAGGATTCAACCATCATCTGTCAGTTGTCATGTGTGTTCCAGACTCTAGGCATATTGCTTTCATGTCTAATTTACCTGGCAGAGCTTGGAGATTTAACAAATATTTCAGATAAGACCTAAATATTTTCCTAAGTTCACACAAATATTAAAATCAGGATTTGAACAGATTATATTGGATATGTTTTCTCATATTCACCCCTCCATTTTCCTTTCCTGTTCATAAAAGTTCTCACAGCCAGTATCCTGTTTGCTCTAAGGACTGAAATAATTGTTCTAGTTTGTGTTTTTATGCATAGTTTAACTATTAATGACTACAAAAGCTAAGTTTAACTCCTAAAATTGTTTGAAATGCTGCCAAAGCAACTTTTTTCACCGTCAATTCCTGTCATCTGAGACTTCAAAACATACAAAACAAGGTCACTTGTTTACTTGACTTAAGGATCACATTCGAGGTAAATGATGATTTTATATTTTTAAAAGGTAGTTACCTATTCACAAGCTTCCAAAAATTCCTTGCAAGTATCCTTTGGAGTAAATTCTGAAATGTTTTATACATATACAGTGGGTCTTCTTCTGCAGTGTATTCAAAATGAAGTTCTCCAGTAAAGCTGTATAATTTGCATGAAAAGGTGCTGTAGATATTTTACAAATTCAATCCATTGCAATCCTCTAAAACATTTAACTGCTTTAAAGAAAATCAGTCTTTCTGTCAGTCTTTGGCAGTTAAGCTATGGTCTGCTGAGATGGCAGTATTCAAGATCTTGCATCCTGCTCGGCAGCAGGCATTAAACTTTGGCTGTGACCATGCAATCCCATTTTAAACTCTTGTCTCTATACATGTCAGTTATAAGTTGGCAGCTGGCTGGAGCAAACATTTAAATCTTAGATCTGGGGATTTAATTAGACTCTGTAATGACATTAAACCCTGGATTGCATGGTTTATAAATATATTTTTAAAGATAAATGATTGCAAACATCTAAACTATTGTAAGTTTCCTTTGCTGTTCTAAATGTAAGCTTAGAGTGTTTTTATACTATGAATTGAAGTTTGCAAGAGGTTTAATACTCTGAGCCTGAGGTCTTAAGTGGCCTATGTCTTTCTCCAGTAAGGTCATTTGGCAGAGTATAAAATGCAGAGCTCAGAGGAACTAATTCACAGCTTTCTCTCCCACCTGGACACAAAGTTATGGCTCAGTCCTTCCCTGCTGGCTGGCTCAGCTTTGACCTTTCATACTATTCCAGTCCCTTAGAAATCACTCTGGAGAGTGGAGTAAAAATTTGCTGTTTAGCACTTTAAGGAAACAGGTAGTCCTGTGACCTCATGCCTTCTGGGACTTGCTTTTCTAAAGGTGCTCTAGACTTAGTAGGGCTTTTAGGGGACATTCTAAAAAAAAATGTGTTATCAAAGGAAGGTTCTTCTGTGGTGTCAGCTTTCAGGGATAGTGGCTGCTCTTGCAGAATTATAGAACTATGGAATGTCAAGCAGTGACAGACCCAAGAGCTCATTTCCATTTGAGGAATCAGGGACAGAGAAGAGAACCAACCTGCCACAGTGACTAAGGCCCTTTAATGTCCAGTCCAGTTCTTTACCAGCTCAAAGAGCACTGCATTAAAAAAAAATCACTGTTAATTTATTTATTTTTTTTTAATTATTTTATTGTTGGTTGTTCATAACATTACATAGTTCTTAACATACCATATTTCACAGATTGATTCAAGTGGGTTATGAACTCCCATTTTTACCCCGTATACAGATTGCTGTGTCACATCAGTTACATTTCCATTGATTTACAAATTGCCTTTCTAGTGACTGATGTATTCTGCTGTCTATCCCATTCTCCACTGTCCCCTCACCCCTCCCCTCCCCTCCCCTCCCCTACTCTCTCTCCATCCCCTCTACTATAAATCGTTTCTTCCACTTATATAATTTTCCTCCTACTCCTCCTTTCCTCTTATATGTAATTGTGTATAACCCTGAGGCTCACCTTCCAGTTCCATGCAATTTCCCTTAACTCTCACTTTCCCTCCCGCCTATCATCCCTGTTTAATGTTAATCTTCCTCAAGCTCTTCGTCTCTACCCTGTCCTTGGTTACTTCCCTTATATCAAAGAAGACATTTGACATTTGTTTTTTAAGGATTGGCTAGCTTCACTTAGCATAATCTGCTCTAATGCCATCCATTTCCCTCCAAATTCTATGATTTTGTCATTTCTTATTGCAGAGTAATACTCCATTGTGTATAAATGCCACATTTTTTTAATCCATTCATCTATTGAAGGGCTTCTAGGTTGGTTCCACAGTCTTGCTATCGTGAATTGTGCTGCTATGAACATCGATATAGCAGTGTCCCTGTAGCATGCTCTTGTTAGGTCTTTAGGGAATAGACCGAGGAGGGGAATAGCTGGGTCAAATGGTGGTTCCATTCCCAACTTTCCAAGAAATCTCCATACTGCTTTCCAAATTGGCTGCACCATTTTGCAGTCCCACCAACAATGAACAAGTGTACCCATTTCCCCACATCCTCGCCAGCACTTGTTGTTGTTGGATTTTTTAATGGCTGCCAATCTTACTGGAGTGAGATGGTATCTTAGGGTGGTTTTGATTTGCATTTCTCTGACTGCTAGCGATGTTGAGCATTTTTTCATGTACTTGTTGATTGATTGTATGTCCTCCTCTGAGAAGTGTCTGTTCAGGTCCTTGGCCCATTTGTTGATTGGGTTATTTGTTATCTTATTATCTAATTTTTTGAGTTCTTTGTATACTCTGGATATTAGGGCTCTATCTGAAGTGTGTGGGGTAAAGATTTGTTCCCAGGATGTAGGCTCCCTGTTTATCTCTCTTATTGTTTCTTTTGTTGAGAGAAAACTTCTTAGTTTGAGTAAGTCCCATTTGTTGATTCTGGTTGTTAAATCTTGCGCTATGGGTGTCCTATTGAGGAATTTGGGGCCTGACCCCACAGTATGTAGATCATAGCCGACTTTTTCTTCTATCAGACGCCGTGTCTCTGATTTAATATCGAGCTCCTTGATCCATTTTGAGTTAACTTTTGTGCATGGCGAGAGAAAGGGATTCAGTTTCATTTTGATGCAAATGGATTTCCAGTTTTCCCAGCACCATTTGTTGAAGATGCTATCCTTCCTCCATTGCATGCTTTTAGCCCCTTTATCAAATATAAGATAGTTGTAGTTTTGCGGATTGGTTACTGTGTCTTCTATTCTGTATCATTGGTCCGCTCGCCTGTTTTGGTACCAGTACCATGCTGTTTTTGTTACTATTGCTCTGTAGTATAGTTTGAAGTCTGGTATCGCTATACCGCCTGATTCACACTTCCTGCTTAGCATTGTTTTTGCTATTCTGGGTCTTTTATTATTCCATATGAATTTCCTGATTGTTTTATCTATTTCTACAAGAAATGCTGTTGGGATTTTGATTGGGATAGCATTGAACTTATAGAGAACTTTTGGTAATATCGCCATTTTGATGATGTTAGTTCTGCCTATCCATGAGCAGGGTATATTTTTCCATCTTCTGAGGTCTTCTTCTATGTCTCTTTTTAGGGTTCTGTAGTTTTCATTGTATAGGTCTTTCACCTCTTTTGTTAGATTGATTCCCAGGTATTTTATTTTTTGGGGGGATATTGTGAATGGAGTAGTTGTCCTCATTTCTGTTTCAGAGGATTTGTCGCTGATATACAGGAATGCATTTGATTTATGCGTGTTGATTTTATATCCCGCCACTTTGCTGAATTCATTTATTAACTCTAATAGTTTCTTTGTAGACCCTTTTGGGTCTGTTAGGTATAGAATCATATCGTCTGCAAATAGTGATAATTTAAGTTCTTCTTTTCCTATTTTTATGCCTTTAATTTCTTTCGTCTGTCTAATTGCTCTGGCCAGTGTTTCGAGGACTATGTTGAACAGAAGTGGTGAGAGAGGGCATCCCTGTCTTGTACCAGATCTTAGAGGGAATGCCTTCAATTTTTCTCCATTTAGGATGATGCTGGCCTGTGGCTTATCATAGATTGCTTTAACAATGTTGAGGAATGATCCTGTTATCCCTAATTTTTCTAGAGTTTTGAACATAAAGGGATGCTGTACTTTGTCGAATGCCTTTTCTGCATCTATCGAGATGATCATATGGTTCTTAAAAAGTCTATTGATGTGGTGAATAACATTTATTGATTTCCGTATATTGAACCAGCCTTGCATCCCAGGGATGAATCCTACTTGATCATGGTGTATAATTTTTTTGATATGTTTTTGAATCCGATTCGCCAGAATTTTATTGAGGATTTTTGCATCTAGGTTCTTTAGAGATATTGGTCTGTAGTTTTCTTTCTTTGAAGTGTCTTTGTCTGGTTTAGGAATCAGGGTGATGTTGGCCTCGTAGAATGTATTTGGAAGTTCTCCCTCTTTTTCTATTTCCTGAAATAACTTGAAAAGTATTGGTGTTAGTTCCTCTTTAAAGGTTTTGTAAAATTCTGCTGTATACCCATCCGGTCCTGGGCTTTTCTTAGTTGGTAGTCTTTTGATGGTTTCTTCTATTTCCTCTATTGTTATTGGTCTGTTTAGGTTGTCTATATCTTCCTGACTCAATCTGGGCAGATCATATGACTTAAGAAATTTATCGATGCCTTCACTATCTTCTATTTTATTGGAGTATAAGGATTCAAAGTAATTTCTGATTATCTTCTGTATTTCTGAAGTGTCTGTTGTGATATTGCCTTTTTCATCCCGTATGCTAGTAATTTGGGTTCTCTCTCTTCTTCTCTTCGTTAGCATGGCTAAGGGTCTGTCAATTTTATTTATTTTTTCAAAGAACCAACTTTTGGTTTTGTCAATTTTTTCAATTGTTTCTTTTGTTTCAATTTCATTAATTTCAGCTCTGATTTTAATTATTTCTTGCCTTCTACTTCTTTTGCTGTTATTTTGCTCTTCTTTTTCTAGGATTTTGAGATGAAGTATGAGATCATTTATTTGTTGGTTTTTTCTTTTTTTAAGGAATGAACTCCAAGCAATGAATTTTCCTCTTAAAACTGCTTTCAATGTGTCCCATAGATTCCGATATGTTGTGTCAGTGTTTTCATTTATCTCTAAGAATTTTTTAATTTCCTCCTTGATGTCTTCTATGACCCATTGGTCATTCAGTAACCTATTGTTCATTCTCCACGTGGTGCATGATTTTTTCTTCCGTCTTTTATCGTTGATTTTCAGTTTCATTCCATTATGATCAGATAAGATGCATGGTATTATTTCTACTCCTTTATATTGTCTAAGAGTTGCCCTGTGACATAATATATGATCTATTTTTGTGAAGGATCCATGTGCTGCTGAGAAAAATGTGTAACTACTTGATGTTGGGTGGTATATTCTATATATGTCAATTAAGTCTAGGTTGTTAATTGTGTTGTTGAGTTCTATAGTTTCCTTATTTAACTTTTGTTTGGAAGATCTGTCCAGTGGTGAGAGAGGTGTGTTGAAGTCTCCCATGATTATTGTATGGTGGTCTATTAGACTCTTGTACTTGAGAAGAGTTTGCTTGATGAACGTAGGTGCACCATTGTTTGGGGCATATATATTTATGATTGTTATGTCTTGTTGGTGTATGGTTCCCTTGAGCAGTATGCAGTGTCCCTCTTTATCCTTTTTGATTAATTTTGGCTTGAAATCTATTTTGTTTGATATGAGTATGGACACTCCTGCTTGTTTCCGCAGTCCATATGAGTGGAATGATTTTTCCCAGCCTTTCACCTTCAGTCTATGTATATCTTTTCCTATCAAATGCGTCTCCTGTAGGCAACATATTGTTGGATCTTGTTTTGTGATCCATTCGACTAGCCTGTGTCTCTTAATTGGTGAGTTTAAGCCATTAACATTTAGGGTTATTATTGAGATTAGGTTTGTTCCTCCAGTCATATTTGTTTATTTATGTTACTAAACCTGATTAGTTTTCCTCTTTGGTTACTTTCCCCCCTTTCCTGTCCTATCTCCCACTGATGGTTTTCAATGTTATTTTCAGTTTCCTCTTCCTGTAATGTTTTGCCAAGGATTTTTTGAAGAGATGGTTTTCTAGCTGCGAATTCTTTTAACTTTTGTTTATCGTGAAAGGTTTTAATTTCATCTTCCATCCTGAAGCTTAATTTCACCGGATACACGATTCTTGGTTGGAGCCCATTTTCTTTCAGTGTTTGAAATATGTTATTCCAGGATCTTCTAGCTTTCAGAGTCTGTGTTGAGAGATCAGCTGTTATTCTGATTGGTTTGCCCCTAAATGTAATCTGCTTTCTTTCTCTTGTAGCTTTTAAAATTCTCTCCTTATTCTGTATGTTGGGCATCTTCATTATAATGTGTCTAGGTGTGGATCTCTTATGATTTTGCACTTTTGGCGTCCTGTAGGCTTCTAGGATATGGGATTCTGTTTCATTCTTCAAGTCTGGGAAGTTTTCTCGTATTATTTCATTGAATAGATTGTTCATTCCTCTGGTTTGGAGCTCTGTGCCCTCCTGTATCCCAATGACTCTTAAGTTTGGCCTTTTAATGTTATCCCATATCTCTTGGATGTTCTGTTCATGGTTTCTTAGCAGTCTTGCTGAACTGTCTATGTTCTTCTCAAGTTGAAATACTTTGTCTTCATTGTCTGATGTTCTATCTTCTAAGTGATCTATTCTGCTGGTAGTATTGTCAATTGAGGTTTTAAGTTGGTTTATTGCTTCCTGCATTTCTAGGATTTCTATTTGTTTGTTCTTTATTACTTCTAGCTCCCTGTGAAATTGATCTTTTACTTCCTGGATTTGTTTCTGTAGTTCCTTGTCAATGTGATCTTTCATTGTCTGGTTTTGCTGTCTCATGTCTTCCTTGAGATTCCAGATCATCTGAAGCATGTATATCCTGAACTCTTTATCTGACATTCCGTCTGTTGCAGCTATTACCTCTTCTAGGGTTGAGTTGACCTGCATTGCTTGTGGTCCTTTCTTTCCTTGTCTTTTCATGTTGCTTGCGTTTCTTTCTGCTTCGTGAAACTGTTGTGTTTTTGAAATTTTTCCCCCTGTTTATTTTTGTTGCTCTTGTATATTTAGGATATCTCTCTTGTAGGGCGGGTAGTGGCTGTGATCCTCCTCTAATCAGGGTGATCTATATACTACGCTGGTTGGTCGTAGGTCTGCCCGCCCCGCGGGCACGGGTGGCTGCTCTACTCTGCCCCCACTCCAATTGCGGTGACGTTCCTGCCACGTCCTCGGATCGTTGGTCCTGATCCGGACGTGGGCAGCAGCTCTTCTCCACCCCTACTCCAATTGATGTGACGTGTCTACCACGCTGGTTGGCCTCCAAGCCTGTTCCGCCGGTGGGTCTCAGATCTGCCCACCCTGCGGGCCTGGGCTGCAGTTCTGCTCAACCCCCACTCCCAGTGGGGGTACCTAACTGCCTCTCCAACGGGTCTCTGGGCTCCTTCCGGAAGCTGGCGGCGGCTCTGTTCAACCCCCACTCCAACCAGTGTGACGTGACTGCCTCGATGCTACTCGTCCACTACACTGGCCGGCTGCCGAGCCTGTCCTGCCAGTGGGACGCAGGACTGCCTACCTTGCAGGGTCAGACGGCAGCTCTTCACGGCCTCTACTCCAAGTGGGTTGACTTGACTACCCTGCCGTCGGGTCGCTGGTCCTGTTCCAGGCGTGGGCGGCTACTCTCCTCGGCCCCAGCTGCAGTTGGGGTGTCGCGATACCACACCGGCGGGACCCTTAGCCTGCTCTGGGCACAGGAGGCAGCTCCACTCTGCCCTCCAGGCCCCCGCAGTACCCAGCAGGACCCAGACCAAGAAGCAGTCCCTGTAGGATCCCCAACCCTGAGCCAGAGCCGCTTCGGGAGCCAGGAGCCGGTCTCTCCGATCCCCGCCACTTTCTGCTAGGAGCAGGCTCCTCAGGGCAACCGCCGCGGGTTCCCCAAACCCAGGCCAGAGCCGCCCCGGGAGCCCAAGCCTGGCCGCACCAGACTCTCCCTGCTAGGTGCCCAAGCCTGGCCGCACCAAACTCTCCCTGCTCGGTGTACGCTCCCCTTGGAGCAGAGTCTAAGACGCACTTCCCGCGGGCTCTCCAGCTCCGGGTCAAAACTGTTCCAGGAGACAGAGTCCCGCTGCCCCTCGTCGCAAGTTTCACTTGTGGGTGGCCTCAGCTCGCGGTCCCCACAGGCTCCGCGGCCCTGGGCTCAAGCAGCCACGAGGGCCAGAACCCAGCCTCTCCGATCCCTGCCACACTCTGCTCGGAGCAGGGTCCACAGAGGTACCCCAACCTCAGGCCCAGGCGGCCCCCGCCCGGACCTGGCAGCTCCAACCTCTCCCAGCTCAGTGTGTGCTCAGACAGGGGCAGGGTCAAAGACACAGTCGCCGCGGGTTCCGTAGCCCCGGGCCAAGAAGGATCTCCCGCCCTGGGCCAAAGCAACCCGGGGAACTAGAATCTGGCCGCTCAAAGCCCGGCGCCCGCCTTGCCAGGGGTGAGGCCTGAAGAGTATTCTCCTCAGAGTTTCCAATCCCGAGCCTGAGCGATCTGTCTGCGCGACGCAGGCAAATACCAGCCTGGAATCACCTGTTCTGTAGTTGAATGAGCTGAGATCAGTAGAAAGCAGGGATGATTGCGTCAGCTCCCCATGATGGCGGCTGCAGTTCTCCTGCGTGTTCCGACCGGTGTTGGGAAACGAACTGGACCGATTCTCTCCTGTATTTCAAAGCTGGAATTCAGCACTCAGCGCGGCTAGTGTGCCACTGGCAGGAGCCTGCAGAATCCGCTTCGCTGTAATCCCTCTCTGGTAACTCGCGGCTAATTAACTCGGGCGCGTCCCCAACTCCATCCACGGGGCGGTCCGCCGACCAAGTACTGCTTCGCTCCGTGTGGAAAAATCGCCCGCTACCAAGCCCCTGCAGCCGAATCCCGCGAGCTGGAATTTTGACCTCTAGATTCTGGAGCACTTCAATTTCACTGGGGATTCCCACCAAGGTAGCCTTCAGCCATTTCACCTCGTGTTTCTCCCACACAGTGGCGCAGCGTACTGGTGTGCTGGACTCCCTTGGCCGCCATCTCTCCTCATCCTCCTGTTACTGTTTCATCACTGTTAATTTAAAAAGAAGTTGTCCCTGTTTATTGTGAACAGCTTAATACTACTGTGTCCATATAGCTCAACCTGAGTTCAGTTTAAAAAAAAATGTATGTAAATGAAGGTAAAATTTCAGTGTTCACATTTTAATACATAAGGAAAACAATGGGATATGTTGGGAGAAGTAGCAAGGTAAAAACAAAGTGTTTACAAAAATGGATGGTAAAGCTGGATTCCCAAGGTTTCAGCACTTAATTTGCCATTATTACAGTTCAAGATTTGGGTACATTAATTACCCTTACTGTGCCTTTGTTTTTTCTGTGTAGAATGGGAAAAGTATTAGTAGATACCTTGTGGAATTGAGGATGAAATTAATATATGTTGAATGCTTAGAACAGTACCTGATACTCGATAGATTTATATAAGGGTTAGGTATTTCTATTATTAGTTGGATAAGACTAGACATCTTAATCTCTGTGAATGTTTGTCATTTGGTAAATCAAGGTCATTACCTATCTTATAAAGTTTTTATTAACATTTAAATGATATATAACATAAATTATATATAATATGTATTATATAATACAACACACACATTCCTAGCAAAATGGTTGACAATTAGTAGTCAGAAATGTTGACATTTTCTCACTAAAGAGAATATATTGTTTCCTTTAAAGTATATATAATTGATTTGTTTTTATTTTTGAAAGTATGTATTTAAATGGGTGAGGGATAAAAAAAAATCAAAGTCTATAGTAGGAAGCCCAATATTTAACCACTTTGTTTATTCAGTTTTCCTTACCCACGAGCATGGATAACATTTTTTATGGTTGTGTATACATCTTTATAAACTTGTTTTATGCATATGTAAATGCATAGTTTTATTTTATTTTTTAATTTGCCTCACATGTGTAACATCTTACCAAAACTGTTCTGCATCTTTAATTTTTCCTTAATATATCTTGGAGCATTTGACAAATGGGCCAAGGACCTAAACAGACACTTCTCAGAGGAGGACATACAATCAATCAATAAGTACATGAAAAAATGCTCACCATCGCTAGCAGTCAGAGAAATGCAAATCAAAATCACCCTAAGATACCATCTCACTCCAGTAAGATTGGCAGCCATTATGAAGTCCAACAACAACAAGTGCTGGAGAGGATGCGGGGAAAAGGGTACACTTGTTCATTGTTGGTGGGACTGCAAATCGGTGCAGCCAATTTGGAAAGCAGTATGGAGATTTCTTGGAAAGCTGGGAATGGAACCACCATTTGACCCAGCTATTCCCCTTCTCGGTCTATTCCCTAAATACCTAATAAGAGCATGCTACAGGGACACTGCTACATCGATGTTCATAGCAGCACAATTCACGATAGCAAGATTGTGGAACCAACCTAGATGCCCTTCAATAGATGAATGGATAAAAAAAATGTGGCATTTATACACAATGGAGTATTACTCTGTATTAAAAAATGACAAAATCATAGAATTTGGAGGGAAATGGATGGCATTAGAGCAGATTATGCTAAGTGAAGCTAGCCAATCCTTAAAAAACAAATGCCAAATGACTTCTTTGATATAAGGGGAGTAACCAAGGACAGGGTAGGGACGAAGAGCTTGAGAAGAAGATCAACATTAAACAGGGATGAGAGGTGGGAGGTAAAGGGAGAGAGAAGGGAAATTGCATGGAAATGGAAGGTGATCCTCAGGGTTATACAAAATTACATATAAGAGGAAATGAGGGGTAAGAGAAGAATAATACAAGTGGAAGAAATGATTTACAGTAGAGGGGGTAGAGAGAGAAGAGGGGAGGGGAGGGGAGGGGAGGGGAGGGGGGATAGTAGAGAATAGGATAGACAGCCGAATACATCAGACACTAGAATGGCAATATGTAAATCAATGGAAGTGTAACTGATGTGATACAGCAATCTGTATACGGGGCAAAATGGGAGTTCATAACCCACTTGAATCAAACTGTGAAATATGATATATTAAGAACTATGTAATGTTTTGAACGACCAACAATAAAAAAAATAAGCACTATACTAAAATTCTGGCATATTTGCTCTTATTTAATTACTTACAACAATACTATCATCTCTATTTTATAAGTAGAGGAATTCCAATGTTTAATGTCTTATATTGGAGATTAAAAAAATCTCTTACTCAAAGTCATAGGTATTGATGAAGCCAGGCTTTGAAGCCCAATAGTAGTCTTCATTCAGGTCCTGGGGTGATCTCTAGGACTAACTTCCTCCTGACCTTGTTGAGTTCATCCTCCTAAAATAACTACTGTTTGGGACTTCAAGAAGAAAGAGAGTGAGGGTTTCCCACATTACTTGACTCCTTAAAACATTGGCATCTAAAGGGAAGTTACTAATTTTCATGCTAAAATTCAGAGAAGCAAGTGGAGTGCTTCATACTTAGTGTTAACCCGAAAACCACAAAAGAATGTTTTGGTCATGTCATGACCACCAAAGCTCACTATTCCAATGCACTTCTAGATTTTAGGCCTCCTAAGGGTTGACATATATACATGGCATTGCCTTTATTACAAACCTGCAGGTTTCTGGGACCATACCCTCTTTAAGACTGATACTGCCTGTGAGGAGAAGTTATTATAATTAAATTCAGTTCAATGACCGAATTTATAATTTTCATTGCTTTTCTACATATAGCACAATTAAAATACCTCCTCGTCCCCTTCTGTGTCCTGCCCTGACAGGTAGGGGTGTGTGTGTGTGTGTGTGTGTGTGTGTGTGTGTGTATGCGTGTGTGTGAAAAAGAGAGAGAGGGTGTGGAGTGATAAAACTACTTGAAGTTCCTAAAGTAATTGAAGAAAAAGTTTTTTAGTTTTTCTCTTAATATTTTAATTTTAGAGGACATAAAATAATGAATTGCACGAGGAAGAAACATTGGACCAACGTATGATTTGGACTAACTTCAAAATGGAAGTCATTTTCCTCATGTAGAAATGAATGCCACAAAAAAGCCTCAAAATTCTGTTATATGAAATCAGTGATACATGATACAGTGCAAGGAGAGAGACCAAAAACATGACACGAGGGAATATGTGTTAAGTCAATTGAAAAATTGTTGGATAAATAATCACTATTTGTTTTTTAAAAAATGCATGTAGCAAAAACATGATTCTATTCTGAAAGTTTAACTTTTTTAGTTTTATATTTTGACATCCTATGAAACTTAGCATTTCATTAATTATCTATTCATAATTCACATATTGGTATGTTTAAACACATGGTAAACTAAAAAGTAATTTGGATTAAGAAAGTAAAAATCAACCCAAACATTGGTCAGGCTAGAAAAACAGACACAGATGTAAGTAACAGATAATTTAACAGAAAATGATGCTTTTCCAGGCCAGAAGTGCTATAGCTACCTTCTTCAAACAGGTGAGCAAGTAAACATCTCATTCTTCCCTGGAGTATCTAAGTCACTCTTAAGTTGGAAAACAATATCTGACATAGTTCTACGGCTTCAAATATGGGGTTTCTGAAAACTGCTCTACCCTTGTCTTGACTTTGGCCTTTCCTAGAAAACAGGATAGAGAATCTATTTTGCTGCCCATATACATTTCCACACAGTTCTGCTTTTATGTTTAAAAAAACCCTACCTCATTTAAATTTCTCTTGCACTGTATCCTTCTTTTCACTCTTACAGAACTCTGTTTATCCTTTGTTTGATGAGATGCCCCAGATATTGCTAAGTATCAGTAAACCAACTATGTCCTTAGTGGTTATAAACTGATTGGGATGAAAAGGTGGCTAAAGATATGTCTAGTATACCGGGAAAATTAGTGATGCAGCACATAGGGAAAAGGGTTTCAGATTGGGTGAAAACGTGTGTAGGATTAATTCACAAACTCAGTGACATGTGATCCTTTTTTTTTTCCATTTGCTCCAGGTGCACAGCAAACTTAGCTCTAAATATGCAAATAACCAAGAGAGAAAGCAAATCAGTTTCAAAGCTTACAGTCATTAAGACAAAAACAAGCCACTCACCTAGGAAAAGTCAATTCTCCCTGTCACTGAGATTAAAAAAAAAAAAAAAATGTCCTCATCAAGAGAGTCTGTGATGAATGAACTAGACTCTTAACTGTATCTCTAAGTTGAGTACAGATGCAATATGTTGCACAAAGCAACTACTGTTACTGAAATTCCTCAGGAGGAAAGAGCTCAGTCCTGCCTGTACCTAGAGTGATCACATCCCCTGTCCTACTCTAATGTTGTCACTCTCGACATTAGCTCTTCCTCTGTGAAGTGATAGAGGACCTGGTCTAAGAGTGTGCCCTTATCACTTGTACCTGCTGGATTAGCAGCAACATGGAAATTAAGGAAAAATTCACAGGTAGTTCCCATTTGCCCACTTATTCCATTTTCCACGATTTCTCCCAGAGCCTTGGCATTGTTAGAGGAATAAAATATAATAGAATAGTCTGTTCAAGCAACCCCTATTATATTCCTAATATGATTCAAGCAGTCAAAAAGTACCAACTCATTTTTTTTCTCAAGGATATATACAAATAAAAGCAGAAAACTTTACACTAAAGGATATAGGTGCTCTCCAAAAATTTATATAGAAAGTCAAATAAACCTTCAAAAGAGAATGTGCTTGTAGTTAATTTGGGTATAATCTTGGGGCTCTTAAAATAATATTTTTATTTAAATCATAGTCATTTTGAAAGAGAAGAAAAAAATATATAATTCAAGAGATAAAACATGAAAAAATAGATGCATTGTAACCTTAGAATCTTGCCCTTAGAGGACACAGAAAAAAATTAAAGAGATTACAACAAGATAAATATGAATCATCTACATTTTTAAAATAAAATTTGTTGTAATTTTTATCAAGTAAGTCTGAAGGGAAAAAACTGTCAGACTTATTAAAATATTTTCTGGTTTTTTTCTTATTTCATTTGAATCCTCATGGTTATTAAAATGAAAAAACATTGAATTGTGCTAGTGACTTTAGCTTGCATTGATATTTTCAAAGTGTTTGAAAGTTTTGAGGAATTGTACACACTGTTATTTTCATCTGATAATGTTATTGTTCTTAGAAATTATTTGACTGCATTATCTATCAACCAACCAAATAATTTTTTTGATGTTAGGAACTTAAAAGATTAAATCAAGAAAAAAGACTTGTAAGTTTCAAGCCTTAAGTCCCTGTCACAGAGGATCTTGTGACAAAATTGAGGAGACATTTAGTTTATTATTTATAATTATTAAATGTCAATACACACCTATTTAATGAGTGCCAACTATGGACAAGCAATTTCCTAGGTGCCTAGTGACTTGATGGTGAATGTATCTTTTAGAACATTGGCAGGAAAAAGATGGAATATTTAGATTGGATAATTGTAGAAGCTATTTACAAAACTGAGTGTAAAGGTTTTAAGGAAGTCATCAAAAGATTGTGCGGCACAAGGGTTAGCATTGAGAGCTCTGTGGGTGGAAGAAATTTGATGGATATAACAATGTATGTCTGATTGGAAAGAAGGAAGTAAGAGACACGTATGATGTGCCTGGAAAGGAAAGAAAAAATATGCTGTTTTCATTTTAGTATTTTAAATGTACACGCAAGGTCTTGATACATTTGTATTTGTATTTTTGGTAGGGAGAAATTAACAGCTGTGCAGAAAAGACAGAGGATTAAAGGAGTTCAAAGGAGTTCTAACTGCCGATGCTATGTTTGTAGTACAAAAGAAAATAGATTGCACTAAATGTGTTCGTTTTCCACTGTGACAAATACCTGAGGTAATCAAGTGAGAAGAAGCAAAGGTTTATTTCAGCTTAACAGTTTTGAAGGTTTTAGTTGGTGGTTGATTGGCCTGTTGCTTGAGGCCTGTGGTGAGGTAGGACATTGTGATGGGATTATGTGACAGAGGAGGCCTTGCCCTCATGGCAGCCAGGAAGAAAAGAGGGGAAGGAGACAAGGGTCCCAACATCCTTTTCAAAGGCATGCTTGCAATGACCTAGCTTCCTTCCACTAGTTCCCAGCTCCAAACTTTTCATGACTTCATTAGTATCATTGGCTGGGGCTCAGGATCCTAACATGGGCCTTTGGAGAACACTTATCCAAAATATAAGACCAAAAGATATTGAAAAAAAATTAATGGAAAACAGATTGAAATTAATGGTAGCTGAATAAGAAGAAGGTGGAATTTTTTTAAAAAATAAAACTAAAGATATGTGATAGTATCCACTGGAATAATTAATAATGGAAGTACAGTTGCTTTATAGTTGGGATCAGAATGTCAATCCTTGAGATAATTTTTCTGATTCCCAGTTTAAAATTCTTTCATTGCACTATTACATCCAAAGTGATTCATTGATCTTCATTTAGAATTTGTACTTTGTACCTTGAATCAATATACAACTAGTATAATTCCTAATATTTGGAGAACTTACAATTTAATACAAATGAGAATGAGGCAAATAAGTGCTTGTTTTTGCTATTTAATCCTAACTTCAAAGAACAGGAAATAATGTCACCACATTTTCATGTTTATGGCCCCATAGTCAAAATCATAAAATAAATGAAACTCAGCGCTATATAAATTATCCCAAATGCATAGATTCAATGCAATTTTATATATTGAATTAGGCATGATTTTTTAAAAAATAAGATGTCTTTTAGAACTCATAAATAACAGAGGCCCTTTCTTTGAATTAAGGAGCTTAAATTCATAACTTAATTATCTTAGTTTCCATTCCTCACTTGTCTTTACTAGGGGTAGACTTCATATTGCTTTTATACAATTAATTTCTCTGTCTCTTATGTTTTCATGTTTATGGTTTGTATAAATATAATTAAAATATTTAATTGCAATTTAGGATTATCATGTGCACAGTGTTCCCTTACCATTAATTCACTTGGGAGCAAGAGGTATTCAGAAGTAATTATCCTTTTTAAAGAGAAATACCCTTATTTGTAACTGAAATGTAGAATTATGATGTGAATGAAAACAGTATTAATGTTCCTTAAAAAAAGTAAAAATAGAACCATTATATGATCCATCAATTTCACTTCTGGGGTAAATAGCCACAGGAAATGAAATCACTGTTTTAAAGAGACACTTGTGATTCTATGTTCATTCTAAACATTAATCATAATACCCAAGAAATGGAAGCAAACTAAGTTGTCAGTCAACAATGAACTGACACAGCTCAGGTGTATTCTACAATTGCAATTAAATATTTTAATTATATTTATATAAACCATAAACATGAAAGCATAAGACACAGAGAAATTAATTGTATAAAAGCAATATGAAGTCTACCCCTAGTAAAGACAAGCGAGGAATGGAAACTAAGATAATTAAGTTATGAATTTAAGCTCCTTAATTCAAAGAAAGGGCCTCTGTCATTTATGAGTTCTAAAAGACATCTCATATATAATCTCCAATTTGAGATACACACACACATACACACACACATATACATACACACACACATATATATATGCATACATATACTACATATACACATACATATGATATATTTATAAGAACACACACTACTTTTGGAGATCTGTACAAACACATACTTTTATTAAAATTAAGATCTTTTCAATGAACATTGGTCTGTTGAAAATAACTTTTCATTGATTTTCGTATTTAAAACAGCCTAGAAATCACCCTTTATAGCTTAATCATAGAATATTATTCAACCTTAAAAAATAAGATCATGGATTCCAACCTTGATAGTTTGGCAAGAACTGAGAAGAAGTTCAACAAGTTTCAACTGTGACCAACTCTCTTAGGAGACCCAAAGAGAAAATCACATCAATAAATCCTGTGATCAGATTACTTGCTTGTGATTTTGAGCACCTTAGCTAGGAGTGACTTTCTCTTTTAATCTTTTATTATTATTCATTACTTTATTTTTCTTTATTGTTTTAAACATTTTAAAATTTGATTTCTTTCCCATTTTTTCCTTTTACCCTTTTTATTTGTGTACACACCCAAAAGAACAACACAAGGGATCAATGAATTTCTATTTTTAGTTATTCCTTTTCATTCTTCTGTTTTTATTTATCTATTTTTATTTATTCAATCTCTCTCCCTTTCACTTTTTTCCCCAGTGCTGGGGAGCAAGTCCAGGGCCTTATGCACCCTGGGGTCAGACTCAGCTGAGAGGAAGTAAGCCCAATTCCAGTCGTAACAGAGTTGCCCCTGAACTCTAGTAGACACTCTATTTAAAGAAAAGGGAAGACATAGCTCCTAGCTGTTAACCGGTTGACAGGCAGGCTGAGGTCCAGCTTCTCAGCAGATACTTCCACAGTAGCTATAAAGAAGAAAATTTAATGGTGGTTAGCAATGGTGGTTATGTGGATTTTCTTTGTGAATCATAGCTACATTTATTCTGTTTGTATAGGGTTTATAATATTGAAGGTGAATCTCACAGAGAAAAAGCTGTGATTCAGCCTCTTCTTCCCCCTGTAAAGTACCCTAGATCTGTACCAGTCTTTAATCAGAGGATAAGAGCTTCAGGTCTTTCAACATAATTGGAGCAACTAGCATCAGAATTGCTTTCAAGTAACAGAGCTGCTATCAAATGTGCCTGTGGAAACCTCCAGCACCTAATATGGGGTACCACTCCATAGTACATGTGGTATACCTCTGCTGCCTACATCACATCTGCCTAAAGTACCATAGTGTCCCACTCCTAAAAGCTTGCAAAGACTGTGGGTTTGTCTGACTACAATATAGAAAGTTCTGTGTACATACCTATAAATCACATCCCAGGGAGCTACAAGTAAATTACACTGTGCAGTTAAGTTGGAAATAAACCCAGCAATATACAAAACACTGATAACCCATGTCACACTGGTGGAAGAAAGCTCCATGCTGAAGAAGACAGTACAAAAAAGTGGAAGAGATGTCCACCCCAATAGATGTATAAGTCTCAATGTGGAAATGAACGAAATATAAGAAAGAAGATAATATGTCACCTCCTAAAGTTCATAACTCCATAGTACTCCAAAGTAATAGATTCCAAAGATACCAAAGTAAATGAAATTCTGGCCAAATAATTCAAAAGAATTATTTTTAAGAAGCTTAATGAGATTTTTTTAAAAAATGAAAATAAAGAGTGGGATAAGTTGAATGCAGGATATAAATCATTTCAATAAAGAAATGGAGATTTTGAAGAAGAACCAAATAGAAATCTTAGTAAGTCAGAGTGAAAACCTCAGTTGAAAGCCTCAACAATAGACTAGATCAAGCAGAAGAAAAACTATCAGAGCTTGAGGACAAATCTGCAATAATATTACAATCAGACACCAATAAGGGGGAAAAAGAATGAAGAATACAAGATTACTGAGACACCATTAAAAGATCAAATACCCACATAATTATCATTGGGAGCTACAAGCTATGAGCACAGAAAAACTATCAGTGAAATAATTGCAGAAGAATTTCCAAATTCTTGAGAAAGATATGGATGTCCAGATACACAAGGCATTTAGAACTCGAAAATAACATGACCAGAAGAGAACCTATCCACAGTATATCATAATTGCCAAAAATAATAAAGAATAACAGTAAAATATATTAAAGGTACAAGAGAAAAATACCAAGTCACATTTAGAGGAAAACCATTTGGAATAACTGCAGATTTCTAGCAAAAACACTACAGGCCAGGAGAGCATGAAATAGTATGCTTCAAGTTCTGGAAGAGAACTGCCAACCAAGATTACTATACTCAGTGTGATGATACTTCAGAATCAAAGAGAAATAAAGAACTTCCAAGATAATAATACACTAAAGGAATTCATGAATGCTATGTCAGCATTATAGAAGATGCTTGAAGTAATTCTCTATATCCAGAGAAGGAAGAAAAATAAGCACAATCATGAGAGAATAGGAAAGAATAAGTCCCTTTGGAACAGTAGATACACAAATGAAAAAAAAAGGAAATAATCAAATGTTATTAATATGCTAAACCATCACATTTCTAGAGTGAATAAAAGGTGAAGAAATGAACATAGAATATTCAAAGCAACCAGAAGAAAAACTAGGACCAATCACATAGCTTTCAGTAATAATTATATAAGCAAATGGTCTAAAATCTTCAGTTAAAATTCACAGATGCATGAATGGATTAAAAACCAAGATCAAACAATGTGCTGCATACAAGAAACCCATCTCACCTGAAAAGACAAAAACAGACTGATAATAAAACGTAGGAGAAGATAATCCAATCAAATAGAATCACAAAGCAAGCAGGATTAGCAATAGTTATATCCAGGAAAAAAATTTATGACAAAAATCAGAAGGGGAAAAGGATATCATTAAATAGTGATCAAGGGGACAAATACATCAAGAAGTTATAAAAATTATATGTGTATCAAATGTCAGCAAAGTCTATTGGAGATAAAGGGAGAGAGAGGAGCCAATATAGTGGGAGATTTCAATACCCCTACTTTCACCAATAGATCATCCAGAATCCAACTCCCAAATCAACAAAGAAACAACAAATTTAAATTACACTATAAATCAAATGGATGTAACCTACATACAGCTATAGAATATTACATCTAATAATGGCAGAACACACATACTCTTCATCAGCACTGAAACTTTTTCCAAAACAGATCAAAACAAATCTTTACATTTTTTTAAATGAAATAATTTCTCACATATTGTCAAGTTGCAATAGAATAAAATTAGAAATCAACAGCAATGGGAACTTCAGGAATTATACAAACATGGATATTGAATAACACATTACCAACAGTGGGCATTGAAAAAGTCAGAGAGGAAATTTAAAATATAGGTATTTTAAATTTAATATACACATTTAAAATATAAAATATTGAACCAACAGTGGGTCATTGAAAAAGTCAGAGAGGAAAGTTAAAAATTCCTTGAATGAAACATAAGTGGAAATACAACATAACCAAATATGTAGTATATATCAAAAGCAGCACTGAGGAACTTTTATTGAAATGAGCTCCTACATCAAAAAATAGAGATTTCAAATAAATAATCTAATGATGCATCTCTAAATCTTAGAGAAACAAGAGCAAACCAATCCCCAAATCAGTAGAAAAAAATAAATAATTAAGACCAGCGAAGAAAATAAATACAACAGAGAATAAAAGAACAACACAAGGGATCAATGAAACTGAGTTGCTTCTTTGAAATGGTAAATTAAATTGATGAACCTTAGCTAAATTAACCAAAAGAGAGAGATAGAAGACCCAAATAAATAAAATTAGAGATGAAAAGGAGACATTATGACAGATAATCACTAAAATTCAAGATCTCTAGGGAGTATATTTTAAAAGTATATGCCAATAAGTTAAAAAATCTAGAAGAAATGGAAAAATTCTGAGTACATATGACCTACTAAAATTCAACCAAGAAAATATAAACAAAATAGCTCAAACATAAGTAATAAGACTGAAGTAGTAATAAACATTTTCCCAACAAAGAATAGCCCTAGACAAGATATATTTACTGCTGAATTTTATGAGTCTTTTTTTCTTTCTGTTCTTTTATTAGAAGTACTAGAGATTGAAGTGGAGACCTCATGTATGCCACGGAAGTTATCCACCACTAAGCTTTATCAGGCATTTAAAGAACAGCTAACAAATACTTTTCAAACCTATTCCACAAAATATGAATGGAAGAAACCCTTCCAAACTCATTTTACAAAGTCAATATAATCTGGTTACCAAAACTGAACAAGGACACAACATAAAAACTCCAGAACAGCATACCCCATGAGCACAGATGCAAAAATCCTCATTAAAATTCAAAATACTTTCAAATAAAACTCAAAAACACATTAAAATGGTAATGCTCTATGATCAAGTTGGTTTCATTCCAGGGATGCAAGCTTGGTTCAACATATGCAAATCAATAAATGTAAAATAGCACATAAATAGAGTCAAGGATAAAAATCCACATGATCATCTCAATAGATGTAGAAAAAGTCTTTGATAAAATTTAACATCTCTTCATGATAAAATCTTTGAGTAAATAAAGTTTAGTAAATAAGATGAGTAAATAACATAGTCTTATTCAAAATAGTAATATAAATTCTAGCTAGAGAAATTTGTGAAGAAATAGAAATAAAAGTTGTACTAGTAGAAAGGGAGAAAGTCCAAATATTCCTGTTTGCGGGTGACATGATTTTATATATAGAAAAACCTGAAGATTCCATCAAAAGGCTTTTAGAACGGACAAACTCAGCAAAGTAGAAGTTGATACAAAATCAACTACAACAGTTAGTACATTTTCCATACCCCAATGATGAATGAAAAAGAAATGAAATGAAAAAAAGAAATCAGGAGAGCAATCCCTTTCACAGTAACCAGGCAAACAAAACAAAACAAAACAAAATAAAAACTCTAGTAATAAACCTAACTAAGAATTCAGAAGATGTCTACAATAAAAATTAAACATAAAAGAAGGAAATTAAATAGATGCTAGAAGGTGGAAAGACCATCCATGTTCACAGAATGGAAGAACAAATATTGTTAAAATGATCATGCTACCCAAATCCATCTACAGATTCAATGCAATCCCTTATCAAAATATTGATGATATTCTTCACAGAACTATAGAAATAAATCCTAAAATTTACATGGAAGCACAAAGTTAACCCCCAAACCAGAGTAATACTCATCAAAAAGAACAATGCTGGAGACACCACTATACCTGACTTCAAATTATACCACAGAGCCATAGTAACATACATAGCATCATATTAGCATAATGATAGACCTGAAGATCAATGGAAGAGAATAGAAGACCCCTAGATAAATGCATACATCTTCAGCCAAGTGATTCTCAACAAAGGTGCCAAAAACATACATTGGAGAAAGAACAGCCTCTGCAACAAATGGTGCTGACAAAACTGGATGTCTACTTGCAGAAGATTGAAACTAATCATATCTCTCATCTTGTCCAAAAATAATCTCAAAATGGATCAAAGACCTTAATGTTAGATTTTAAACTACTATAAGAAAATTTAGAGAAACTCTTCTAGATATTGATATAAGCAATGATTTCCTGGTTGGAACTCTGGTAGCCCAGGAAACAAAAAGTGATGGGGTTGCATCCAACTAATGAGCTTCTGCACAGCAAAGGCAGCAATAAACAAAATGAAATGACAAACTATAGAGTGAAGAATGTCTTTGCCATCTATTTGTCTGCCAGGGGCTTAATATTCACAATATATAAAGAAACAAAAATCCTCAACAACAACAAAATAATCCAATCAATAAATGGGCAAATAATATGAATAGACCCTTCAAAAAGAGCCAAGTACATATAAACACATGAGCCAATAAACATATAAAAATGCTCAATATCTTTAGCCATTAGGGAAATGCAAATGAAAACTACATCAAGATTCCATCTCACCCCATTTAGAATAGTTGTGATAAAAAAAAATGCTAGTGAGAATGTAGTCAAAAAGGAACCCTTATTCACCATTTGTGGGAGTGTAAATTAGTATGTCCACTATGGAAAACAATATGGAGGTTTCTAAGAAAAACTGAGAAACTAAAAATAGAGATACTAAACTATCTAGTCACTGTACTCCTGGGAAAATGAAGTCAGCTTACAAAACATGGATCAAGCATACTCATGTTTATTGCAGCCCTATTCTCAACAACCAAGATATGGAATCAACCTAAGTGCCTCCAATAGATATATGCAATATATATTATTTAAAGAAGACTGAAGTCCCATCATTTGCTGTATCATTTTAACCATGTAAGTCAGATACAGAAATTTAAGTGTCACATGTTTTCTCTCAAAACAAAATAAAAAACAAACAGAACAAAACCCAACCAGAAAATGATGAAATGAAAGTTGAAGGGGACTCTTAGGAAATGACAAAGGCTAGTGAAGTGTTGAAATCAGTGAGGAGAGACGAAGGTGTTCATGATCAGAGCTCAATATATGCATGTATAAAAATGCCATAGTAATATCCATTTTTTGATTAATATGAGTTAGTAATTAGAAGAATAAAAATCTCTCTCTCAAGACCACATTGTAGTTAATATGATATTGGAGCCTAGCTGAAATGACTTTTATCCTGCTTCACTTAGCACTTTTCCAGCTTTATCATTAAAACTATTATAGCCCAGAAACCTATTCAGCTCTGGGAAAACCAGAAAGTTGGTCTCCTTTATAGGATAATATTTACATCTGTATGAATGCTCAAAAAAATCTCATAATTTTTGACAACATGGATGAACTTGGAGGGCCTTATCTCGGCTAGGCAAGTGCACTACTATTGAACTACATCTCCAGCCCAAGAGTACACCTAAAGTATTCTAATCACCTACAAAAAAGGTAAACACTATGAGATAATGGATTTGTTAATTAGTTTGATTATGGTAATAATTTCACAGTGTATATGTATCTCAAACAATCACTTTATATACTTTAAATTTATGCAATTTTATTTGATAATCATATATCAATAAATTTGGAGGATAAAAAACTGCTTAACAAAGCAGAACATGCTATTCTGAAGCCTGCTAAATTTCAACTATTTTCTACTTCAGCTGCTAAAGACTTTCTTGCCTAAGTTTCAGAGGGAAGCATCTCACAGTTGTATCTTTTCACATAGATTAAAATGTTTAGGAGCTCTAGGATAAGATCTTTCCTGATTTGTCTCTACCTCACATTGTGATAAGTGCTTATATTACTTGGTATTGATTACATGTTTGTTTAACTAGCCCAGGGGAAAAAAGGAAAGCAATTGGTGTTTCATGGGGTCTTAAAGCCTTCAAATTATTTACCTCAAGAAAAACAGTAATTTTTAGGAAAACTGTCACTAGAGTTTGTCTCTGGGAAACTTACACACACACTGGGGATGTTTATTTTCCCCTTATATAGGCTCTGAGGAATCTATGGAGACTCATTACATTTATAAAGATATAAAAATGCTCTTTCCTAACATGTTTGCAGTGCTATTAAAGCAATATCTATAGTAAAACTGTGTGAGAACATTACAGTGACATTTTAAAGAGGGTAGATTTTGACACAGGGCTATTTATTATAATAAAATATGTTTTTCACTGAATTTTCTTTTTTTCTCTTTTTTATTTTATTATTAACAACAGTTGTAAGGAAACTGATCAGGGCATCTTAGACATTGATAATCAGAACATACACTTAGATAATAGTACTTAAAAATGCTCAAATTTTAAATTTGTAGTAATTAAAATCTTTAAGATGGCAGGTTTTTTTCTGATTAATGTATGCATTTCTGTACACCAAATAGTCTGTCTTAAGGTTTAACAAAGTAATGCTTTGATATCAGCCTATGTAAAAGAAATGAGGAGCAAATTTAAGGATTTGGGTTATATTTTAGTGACAAAACTCTGCTTCAGTGAGATATAATGGTCTTTGAAAAAATAGATTTTCAAAGCATAGAAAATAAATCTTACTGTAAATAACTATATAGTGTAAAATACTCTTTTAATTAATTTTGAGCGCCAAAATATACTATGCTTGTACTTGACTTTAAATTTTATTTTATTTCCTATTATAATTACAGTAAAATATCTCTTCACTATTTCAACCTAATGGATTTCTTAGATTTTGTGAGCAAGGTTTTTATTTATAGGGACAATTTAACTGTGGGTTTCATTACATTGACTATTGACCATTCCTATTGTAGTGGATATTGTGATATTCCATACATATTTCCTCTCCAGAAATTAATGACTTCTCTTTCAAATATTGTGTATGTAGTACACTACTGTCTTCGTGAAGACCTTGATTATAAAAAGCCACTTTCCTGGCTCTGCTTGTATTCAAAGAGTGGCCAATAGGGGGTTTTATAAAAATTAAATTTTCTCTTTCCCAACTCCGTGCAATTCACAAGGACCATCTCGGTACCAGGGCTTCTTGAGGGTTGGTTATGGATTTTCTTGAGATTGCATCAAAGCTCAGACTCTCCATGTGCCCTATCCTACTTCCTTGTTCCTATTTCCCTCTAAAAGTGTGGGTCCTAAGAACAGTCCCCAGGGACCCCCTCCTCCTGCTTACCTCTGTCTCAGCATTTTCTTTTAAGGAAATGGTGCTGCAACCCTCACTATAATCATGGCTTCAAGACTGTCCTCATGTGTATTCATGCATGTATTACTGCAAGTTAACCATGAATTGTTTATTACCAGGAGTAAGGTGTGTTTTCTACAATATCATCATTATAGTGATTTTTAATTACATAATTTAATTGAAAACTATCCAAAGTAAAAGCACGGATATTTATTTCTTCTGAATAGTGTTTTTAATTGAAAATTTTATAATTAAATCACATATGAACAAAATATTATTAAAGTTTTTTTTAATTAAAAAAATAAATAACATTTTTTTACAAACACTTTGATTCATTGAAATAAACATGCTCTTTCTCTCCACTTGAAGAAAATAAGATTGTCAGAAAAGATACATTTTGGATATGTTTAAAATATGGAAATCAATTTTAAAAAACCTCTTGTCAACAGACCCATATTCAATTGAAAGATCTTAACTCTAATCAAAAGATTATTCAAAAGCACCTAAGTTTATTATTTAATATTTTAATTAAATAGTTCAGTTTTAAGTATGGGTCATTTTTTACACAAATTTTCCCATTCAGCTAATAAACTATTGTTCCCCTGCATCAGATCACAGGACTTAGTTACTGCATAATAAAAACAAATATTGTCCTGTTTTTAGTTTTAATCTATTTTAAAAAATATCTTACTAGTTGGGTTGACATTCTCAAAAAGGGCTTTTAAACCATTCATAGCCTGGTGACTCAAGGAAGATAGACAACATAGGAACATCTGATCTAGCTTAACATCTCCCATCCTGTACCAGGCAGATAAACAACATGGAACATTTGTTAAGATGCAGATTTAAATTTTATTTTGCCTGTGAAGGTGCTAGAGTCTCTAACAAGTTTTCTAGGAAAGCAGATATTGTTGCTACAAAAATCAGCAAGATCTGGACAATTAGACAATTAGCTCAGTCATCTCATTATCATTCTTAATTTTTTGTTCTGCTGCAAATTTGTACCTCACTTCTAACAAGAGGGAGCCTATTAATTGTTATGAACCATTCCTTGTGTTAATTCTACTCTAGTTTTCCTGACCTGTTTCTTCATATAAAACTCCTCTGATTGGGTTTATTTTATCTCCATGCATGCATGGTTAGAGCATAGTTCTGAAGTGATTTTTGATAATATCTGATGGATTAAATTTTCCTCATTTCTACATTTTCTGAGTCATTGGAAATAAGTTCCTGTGGTAGAGAAACTAGTTGTGCTGAAAAGTGAAATCGAGGTATTCAGGTGAATTGAATGAGTAGCAATGTTGAACAACAAAATATGGCTATAATAGGAAATATATGTTTTAGCCTAGTGCAACTAGTCAAAGATAAAGTTCCTTTTTTTTTTTTCTTTTTGAGGAAACAGAAATGAATGTGTCTAACAGAAAAAGATTATAGAGGTAGTACTTCATCTTGGTCAAAAAGGAGTCCAGTTTCATTTGTGACATTTATTCTTTTTTCACATGTTGTAAAGCTAGTAATAGCAACTACTATGGAGAAAGCGGTCCTATTTTTGTGACATCAGCACTTTTCTATTTTAGACATTAATATTGGTTGTTTTCATATTGTGTTATGAAATCTTTACACATGCTTATTTGGTGAACTTCTTATATCCAAAAGGATAGTTTTAAAATTTTCTAAAATCATTTTTCCCAAATTAGCTTAGCATCTCCCATACTGTACCAGGTAGACAAACAACGTGGAACATTTGTTTAAATGCTTAAACTAGAACAGTTTAAGCATTTTCTTTATTGATGGCCATTAATAACAATAGGATTTCAAACTTTTCTTGAAGTTTTCCCACATTTTTAACTTTTTTCTAAACTCAAGAAAAATTACTGCTCTGATTTAACAGTATTAAAAATTGGAGAAAATAGTTATTAATATGTTTTAAAATAAAAAGTATAAAAAGATTAGCATTAATTATTCAATTAGTGTTTGTCTCAAAGAAATATTTCTCATTCTTCTGTTTGTTCTACACTACTAACACTTCATAAAAGAGACTCACCAAATTCTTGTTGATTATGAAAGTATTCTAGGGGTATTAAAGGGACATCTCATCTTCATTGAGGATATAATATCTAGATGATTTTGACTTAAATGATTTATCAAAATTGATAATATCAAATAATAATATTTTAGGCTGAAAAAATCTATAATAAATAAAAAACCTTTATCATGTCTGAAGGTATATGAATGAGTTCATTACAATATTGACTCAGAGAATAGTTTTTGAGAATTTAATGTTGCATAAAAGACAAAAAAGATAAAGTCTAATGATATCAACTATATAGATATTAGCAAGATCATGGAAAAAATTTTTAAAAACCAAGATTTTTTTGAGCTGATAATTCCTACTTTCATTCTATATGACATATCTACTTTACACAACTGAATTACGCACTTGCACTTTTTTATAAGTTCTAATATTCTTTCATTTTTTAAAGGAAATATAGTGTTGCTGTGACACCATAGTTTATGATACCATTTGTTGGCCAATACTGTATGCAAACCTCCACTCTGATGATAAATTAAATAGTTTGAACCTGAATTTGCCCCCATAGGTTTACATGTTAAAACCTTGGTTATCAGCCTATGGCACTTTGGGGGAGGTGGTGGAACCTCTGGAGGCAGTTAAAACTTGGAGAATACCTTTGAAGGGACCCTGACTTCTTCCTGGCCATTCTCATTAGTTGAAAAACATCCTTCACCATTTGCTCCTGCCATTGCATACTATCTTTCCAAAGACCCCAAAGCAACTGGACCAACTGACTATAGACTGAAACCTCTGCAACCATGAGACAAATTAGCCTTTCCTCCTTCTAAGTTTATTTATCTTAGGTTGACACAATTAGGTGTAATGAAGAAAATAGGAGTGGTAGCTTGTATAGGCAGGTTATACCCCTGGCTTATACACATAAGATCCTATTATTGGTCAAAATATTGCAGTTTTGAAGTGTAACCTATAATGATTTCTTCCAAAGAAACCTCTATGATTTAGTACCATACCTATGCATGTGATTTAGACAGAATTCAACCTTGCTTTGACATCATTATAAGCATATCATGTCCCACAGAAAGGGAAAATTAAGAAAGAAAGAAAACAGAGTTTCATATCTACAGATAAAATAAGTTTATATAACATATTGTCCAGTTTTAGCTCCAAATAAATGCAGACTTGAACCGTTTCTTTCAAGTTTTTAACTTCCCAGTGTAAAGAACTTTATTTCTGGCATTTGCAACACTGACCTCTACATATACGTAAATATCTTTAAAGATAGATATGATAATGCTGTTTAAAAGCCCTTGGTTTTTTCCCACTGTTAACTGAATGTCAAGAACCATTTGGTTTTTTTATCTTGATTCATCCTTTCATCAAGGAGCCAGTTCTTCTGAAGTCTGAACTCTCTTTCAAATATTTTGCAGGTAAAAATATAACTTTTATTCTCTTATTTTTTTTTCTATAGGTTTTTCCTTACAAAGATGGAGGTCCACCAAATTACTCAGATAGTCTTAATCTCTGGTGTTGAATAGACAGTCTTGTCCAATAAGTGTAGCTCAGGAACTCCTTATACCACGTCAGCCTTTTTCAGCTCCTGGGGTAAATTTCATCATTCAAGGATACTTTGTTTGAGAATTTAAATTCAAATTTAAAATTCTCCAATTCTCTTGTTTATTTTATTCTTGTTTTAGTTTCTGGTTCTGATGAAACCTAGTTCTCTTTTGTGCAAGGTTGTCATTCCATGACTTCCATTAGTGATAGAACCTTGGGAGGATTGTTCTGATTATAGGATCTTATTAATTTGTCTTTCTCAGGTATCAATGACAAAAAGTCTAGGTCCTTTTAAAATAATTATCCTGTTCCTTAATCCCTTCATCTTGATGATTTAATCACCTCTCTTTGGGACACTCATGCCTTTGCCATCAGGTTACGTGATATCACAGGACATAAATTTAGGAATGCTGGTCTGTATCAGTTGTCAGGTTGAAAAGCTGCTCTTATTACTTTGTGTCTTCTGACTTTTGATAGCATACTCTTTGATGTTGAACTTATTTTTGTATCATTAAAAGCTCAAAGCATTTGAAGAATACCAACAAGCATACATAAAGAGAAGGCTTTGTGTTCACTGGAGTGAAAAGCAAATAGGAATGGTCTCAAAGCCTTGTTTTGATGGTTGTTATGCCCCCCACTCAGTCAAAAAGCATAATAAGTGCATCTGGGATAAACTTTGTGTTTTCTTGAACTTCCTATCACAGAGTTGAATCAAGCAACAGATGAATTTCTGTTAACAGTAAATTATATTTCTCCCCCATGTGCTAATTTTGCAAGACTGAATGTAACAGGTTTCTGTAAGTCTGTGTTTCGATGTAAATAAAATCGTAATGTTTTTATAATTGTAGTTTTTCTTCTATCTTTGTTGGAACTCTAATCATATGGGCAGGATTTAGAGATCAGAGCTCTCTGATTTTTTAAGAAAACTTAGGCACCCCACTTTGGTACTGAAGATTTAACCTAGAAGTTCTTTATCACTGAACTACAACCCCAGCCATTTTTAATTTTCTTTTGAGACAGGTTCTAAGTTGCTGAGGGCCTCACTTATTTGCTGAGACTGGCCTCAAACTTGTGATCTTTCTGCCTCAGTCTTCCAAGTTACTGGGATTACAGGCATGCACCACCATGCTCAGCAAGAAAACATCAGTTTTTAGGAAAAATATATGAATATTGCTGACTGGATTATAATTGTAATATTGATGAAATATGAAAGATCACCTCTAATTGTACAGCAATTTCAACCTAAGTGAAAGGTATTTTTTTCTTTTTTATTAAAAGAAATAGGGAAGTCTAGAAAATACATAAATAAGACAAAGATGGAAAGAAAATCTTTGATAAGAACAACAACAAAGTATAATAATAAATATAAAGTCTATAATAAACACCAAGTCAATAGCTGAATCTACAGTCTAATTAGATAAACAATAGAAAAAATAATGGAGTGACATCCACTAAATACAAAATCCTATCCTTAGTTTCCTCATCTATGTCTTCTGGGCCTGAACTGTGATTCCTATACCATCATGGAGAGAGCAGCCATCCCCAAATTTTCCTACCTTTCTGAGGGTTTGATAAAAAAATTTCTATTCTATGAATGAAATGTTTCATGAACATATGGGTTGATATTCTTTGCTTAGTTCTTGAAGTTAATGGATAAGATTATAGAGCGTCTTGGAGCTGCTATTCTGATTGATTTATAGAGACTAATAGCACTTACATAAATCAAAGTGAAGGTACAAAAACAAAAAGCAATCTAATTCCAGAAATGGGAAGGAGAAAAAGTCCAAATGTGTTAACAGTTCTGGTTCTTTAAGATTTAAAAGAATTAGCTCAGAGAAATGATCAAGTTGCAGACACAAATTGGTTGCCAGGTAACAATATAAGAATTAAAGAAACTAAAATTGATAACAATCTAGTGGATAAAAGAAAAATTGATAACCTTTAAATGTTAAGTAAAATTTAAGGTTCAAAAATTTTTATAAGATTTCTAATTAACATGAATGCTTGAACAAATTAATATGATTATGTGATTTATAAGTCAACCTGATTTTATCACAGTACAAAAATAAAGTTAGCATAATTTGTGAAAAGTTTGGGTTATTTTCAAGACAATATTAAATTAATTTGAATTTTCTAATTTCCTGTATTGGTTATAATGTGCTAGTAAGTTATAATCATTTCCACAAAGTATTTAAAATAGCAGAATTATAAAAATGTGTTTCATTAGATTTTATTATAATAAACTATTGTTTGATTTGCTACATAACAAATTATGTAAAAACATTTATTTATTCCACTTACAATATATGAATGAAATATAAATTATTACCTTACAAACAAAATCATATCAATCACAAATGTGTTTCTCTAAGGAGATCAGCTTAACATAATTTCCAATATCAGTACCTGCTAAAATATAAAATACTATGGAATAATATTTGCATTTATTAATGCATAAACTTTGTAAAATTTCCAAGCAGACTTCAATTCAGTAGAGTCCTTAAGTTCTTGCAAGACATGGTTGCAGCCCCCTGGGATGACTACCTGATATATGGTGAAGGGCCTGTAGAGGGGATGGAATGGTCAATTTCAGGACCAGTAAATTGGGTAGAGGGGTGAGTACATAGGGGAAAAGTACCCTGCTCTCAGCCCTGTTGGCCTTGGGTATGGCAAACCAAAACTGTTAACAGTGAGGACTCCATTAAGTTATCCCATGCATGTGACTTGAACTCAGATTGAGAATGGACTGTATGTACCCAGAGGTCTGAATTATAACTCATGTCCAGTGTGAACAAGAATCATGCTAACACCATTTCCAATAGAGCACCATTTTGTTCCAGTCCAGCTAGCTCCCGTGAAAGAAATACTAACTACATTGACCTGCAAGTGAGTTTACTACTAAGGCCAACACATGGAATCATGATCCATGGATTTGGAAACTATATACAGGGTAGAGGATAGGAGAATGTCCTTCAGGGTTTTATAAACCAAATGGAATCCATATATTGCATTTGTAGCCGATTACTCAGCAGATTGATCTTGGGTTGCTTTTCCTGAACAGCTCTGCCAATCTGTACTGGGCTGCACAAAAGAATAAAATCATTGAAAATGTGGTGTGGGAAGGTTGAAGGCCTAGGCCCAGAGGAGAAGTAGCACACTAGGGCCCAAATGTACTAGGTCCAATGATGGCAAAATACTGAACATATTTTTTGTCTATTTATTAAGGTAAATTTTTAATATGATATAGACATTGTCATTTATACTGTTAATACCTTTTAAATATTCTAAAAGTTTCATTAATTATATGTTGATGCCTAAAAGCATGCATACACATACACAGGAAGCCATCTATGAGCCTTATGCGAACTGAACTCTGACTTTCAAGCCATTAGGCAGGGAAGCCCGCTCTTGGGAAATCCCATGTGTAGTCCACTGGTTTGAGAAGGCCCAATTCACCTTGGCACCCTGTTATAGCTCACCACTCAGGTTTAAACACAGCTCTGAAGAGGAGTAACTGGCTAGAGCCAAATGTTCTCTCAGAGATGGATTTAGCTTGTCAAACACCAATCAACCTATTTACACCAAGACAGGTGCCACATGGAGAAGCAAGCACCAAAACAAGACTCCTCCCACTGCAACCTTATCCCTGCCTCTGATATACTCCCCCTTAAATAAAGAGTTGGGGCCTTTTTCAGTTGTTTAGTTCCAATTCCTATCATGATTGGAAGACCCATCAGGCGCTCTGCTTTTCAAATCTAATCTTTGGCTTTGTCTTATTTCTTACTGATTGTTTCAGACACTTTATTTTCCCAGGTGGCTTATACCTCCTGAGCAGGAACCTGCTCTGTCAGGGTGCTGGGCACACCCCATCATACATATATACATTAAATTTAATATATTTAATATATAATATTAAAGTTATGAATCAAAACTTAAATAATAAAAAGGGAAAAGCTTAGTGTTTGAAGATATACATTGTTCTTAATAAGACTAATACAACATTGTGCAAAGCTTCATAATATAGGTAGATAAGTGTATAATCCATATCTCATGCTCTACTTTTTTGGGAGAAACAAGCCAAGACAAAATTTATACAATAAGCCTTTGCTGAGTCACTCTTATTTTTTGTGGAAGTCTAGTTATTTACATATATTCAATATGAATCTGTCTTCTGTTCCAACAAGATATAGCTGGATAAATCAAATTGGTATCCATGGCCTGACAGAAATCTATCATTCATTAGATTTAATAAGACTTCTATTAAAGAACAAGTATTACATAAATGCTCTCAGGAAAATGTCCTCATACCTGTTCTGTGGCTTATCGAATCCAAGTCTTAAGCCCCATAGGTGGGCCTGGGAAACAACCACCCTCATATCATGTTGCTTCCTACAAAGTAGCCTAAAATTGTGGGGGAAAAAAATATATAAAACACCATTTGTAATGCATAATGGATTGTGTCCTTCAGTTGTTTTCCAGTGAGGTATCTTTTCAGGCATTTTGATTAGTAGAACAGTCATTTACAAAAATGATTTTTATAAGGATATTCATTTCAATATTGTTTATTATAACAGCAATCTGGATACAACCTAAAACAATTATATATATACACAAAACACACACACCCTAACACATTTATATGTTTTTATTTCATATACATTTTATATTAATATAAAATAACATTCACTCCTGGGGATTACCAGCACCTGGTATAGCAGATTCCTGGTTGGAGGTGTGAGCCGCCTGGGAAAATAAAGAGTCTGCAAATAATCAGTAAGGAATAAAAGACAAAGGCAGAAGTTAGATTTAAAAGGAGGTCTCCTGGTGGGTCTTTCAGCCCTTATAGGAACTGGAACTGAACAACTGAAAAAGGCTCCAATCCTTTATTTAAAGGGAAGTACATCAAAGGTTTCAGTGTGGCATGGATCTTGAGGTAAACAAGTTGTTTGGTGCTTGGCAGGTTAAGCCCATCTCCTGGCAGCTGTGTTTGATCCTAGGGCTGTGTGCTAAGGCAGGGCACCAGCATGATCTGAGCTTTCTCAAACTAGGGAATTTCACCCAGGAGTTCCCAGAAAAGCAGGTTCCCTGACTTATATTGGCTCAAACAAACCCATAATTTATACACAGCTTCCAACAATTCACAATTTAATTAATTTTTAGTGTTGTTAGATTTAATCCACTAACATCTAAAAGTACAAAAATACTGTCATTACTTATAAGGAATAAAAAAGGATCAAGATAATACATATATATGTTATAGGATTTGTATTGAAAGTTATAATGAACTTACATGCATAAAAAGGTCTTGAAGAAAATAGACAAAACTGTTCTAAGCATTTGGTATACATGTTGTTTTACTTTATCTTTTCTTTATAGGCTGTATTGTTTGATTTTTTTTTTCTTCAGTGATCATGTTTGAATACCTTATCCTTATAAAAAGTGGTAAAAGTAAATCCATTAAAAATGAATATAAAAAATAGCATTCTGGAAATGTGTTTTCAGCAAGGTGATCCATTGTTACAGTATCATATAAATATATAATGCTGTCTGTCCCAACTACATAAACAGCTTAGGAAAAATAGTCACAAAAAAAGTAAATCCTTTGTGTGATATTCTGCCAATCTATGGTAACATTGAGCTCATCATTTTCCAAGAGTGATAACAAGGTTATGTTAATAATCACACTATTTTTTCTGTCCCTTTTATAGATATTTATGGTCACTCTTTCTATGATACTAAGAGCTATTTAACAAAATAAAAAAAATCTTATATGTTGGGATGTATCTTCGTCTATGTATTTTACCTTATTATATGAGTAAGTAAATAAATAAATGAAAGTGGTTGATAGGTATGAGTTTTATGTTTGTCCGTGTCAAAGAGCTAGCTCACATGAGAGTATACACATACTTATCCATGTACACATAAATATATACAAACATGCCACGACGCTCTGAATGTTATAAACAGATTTGCAGCAATGAACAACCATGTTCTTTCCCTTCCAGAAGATCTATTGTTAATTTCTCATTTTTCATGATAATTCATATTCTTTTTTTTTTTTAAAGAGAGAGTGAGAGAGGAGAGAGAGAGAGAGAGAGAGAGAGAGAGAGAGAGAGAGAGAGAGAGAGAATTTTTAATATTTATTTTTTAGTTCTCGGTGTACACAACATCTTTGTTGGTATGTGGTGCTGAGGATCGAACCCGGGCCGCACGCATGCCAGGCGAGCGCGCTACCGCTTGAGCCACATCCCCAGCCCATAATTCATATTCTTGATATTATATATGTTGTATCTGGTTCATGCTTATCTCTCTGAATTTTTAAAATTGTTTTCATTTAAAAATGTCCATTCATTTTCAAAGAATGTTTTGTTCAGTTATTTAAAGCAAAGTGGCTGAGATGGCAGAATTAAGAACACAGGTTAATTAGGATACAGTTGACTCACATGGGTCACTGACCACGTCCTCCATAGCAGCTGGTAAAGCACACTGAACATCGGTCCATGCAAAGTGAACACTGAGGACAAATGGTTAGAATATGGTAATAGTCACATGTTCTCATTCAAGAGTGGAGGAGTGGAGATGGACCTAATATCCATGATAATATTTATTATATTGACCTAATATTTACTTATATTTATAATTTGGATGTTATTTACAAGTTTGAATCTTTATTTGTTTAACATTTCAAAAGCTTAAAATTCTAATGCTCTGGGCCTCCCTTAGCCTCCAAGAGGCTTTTCTTTTTCCATTTTTCTGATGCTCTTAAAAACATCAGAAATGCAAAACAACCAAAGTTGAACTCAATGATTTTGGTACATTAAAATTTGAAAGAGTCAACAATATTGGTTATATTAAATAAAATTTTACTAAATACATGTGATGTAATAAGACATTGCTTTAAAATATGATGAGTACAGTCATGTTTAATATTGAGAAACGTATCCAGCATTTTCAGTATAAAATTCAGCATTTTTAGTTTAAGTTAAATATTAACAGTAAGAATGACTGTCTATATGCAAATGGGATTTTGTTAACTCATTTTTCTCTCTCCATTTTCCTCTTTCATACTGAAAAATGCATGAATTTATAAGATGGCACAAAGTACTAAAATAAATTCTAAAAACATGAAAAACCAAAAACAGGTATCTATTTTTAATAAGTAACTATGTCTGAAATAATTGTGGTTTAATATCAAATTTTATTTAAATTACAATTGAGACCTGCTATACAGTAATTCAACTGTAAAATTTTCTACGAATCAGTTGATGTTTTAATAAAATAGTCATTTCCTAATTAATATGAAGTTTTTTATATATTAAATATAGAGTACTATATATAATGGTTTATAAAAACAATTGGTTCTATTAAAGTACATTAATATGCTACCAAATAAATCCATTTCTGAATTAATTTTGAAGTTTTGGTTAAGATAAATTAACTGGGTTAGAGAAATTTTAATTGTAATAGGCCTACTTTATGTTTATGCTAATACATATTTATCTGTAAAGACTATAACCTCTTATCAAAATTTGAACTCATGCTTTTTTTTTAATCTCTAACATCCTGCCCCTTAGCTGTAATGTCTGGATGCTTCGTGAATGTTTCAGAGAAAAATAATGAACATAGATATGACTCAGAACACCAAAATGAATTGAAACAAGTAAAACCAAAGTTGAATTGAAACTAGTCATTGAGAGGTAGATTTAGAAAATATCTTTGATATTTTAAATGTTATGGGAGTCAAAGTGCAAATAGACAAGCAGGGTTCTATTTTTTATTGCATCATCTGGTAGAATTTTTATGCAATTATTACAGAAGACTATGGTAAAAGTAAGCTAAAACACATTTCTTTCTAGGATTGCTCTGTATATAGCAATCATTTTTGTGTGTGATTACTTTTCCCAAACCCTCACTCCCTGATTTTTTTTTTATTAATTATTGTTTATCTACTGGACTTGTTTTAGAGGACAAATGCTTTGTTATGATTGTTTGATTATTCCCATTCTTTTTTTTTTTTTTTTAAAGAGAGAGTGAAAGGAGAGAGAGAGAGAGAGAGAGAGAGAGAGAGAGAGAGAGAGAATTTTTAATATTTATTTTTTAGTTCTCGGCGGACACAACATCTTTGTTGGTATGTGGTGCTGAGGATTGAACCCGGGCCGCACGCATGCAAGGCAAGCGCGCTACCGCTTGAGCCACATCCCCAGCCCTGATTATTCCCATTCTTAAAGACACACTCCACTTTGAGATCAATTAGAATAAATTCTAGTCTTCAAGGATCAGTCTCTAGTGTGTCTAAAAAACAGAGCATTATTATTGATTCACACCAAAGCTGACATTGTCATTCAAAAAATTAAAAATTTAAAACAAAAGGATGGTTTTCTATACATTGTTATTTGGTTTTGTTATTTATTTATTTATTCATTTTAGTTGTAGATGGACACAATTCCTTTATTTTATTTATTTATCTTTATGTGATGCTGAGGATTGAACCCAGGGCCTCATGCATGCTAGGCAAGCACTCTACCACTGAGCCACTATCCTAGCGCACCCCGACATTGCTATTTGAATGTTTCTTATTTATCATCTATGCATATGCTCATTTTATTCTTTTTTCAATGTAATCATTTGTTTTTTCTCAAGTCCAAAATGTTTGTTATCTTACTAAAATGAAATGTTTGTCTTGACTATAGAATGGTGTGATTTCAGTTGGTATTGACATCTAATTTTCTATGGGAGAGTGTATTTTCTTAGTTGGAAAATTGGAACAAATTTAAGCAAGTGAAAACATATACTATAAAAGTATATTCCATGTTTTTATTAATAACTGAAGCAGAGAGTTCATTTAATCTATATTGTTAATGGTTAAAATTATGGATTCTAGAATTTGCATTTCCTAATACAATTCTTGTCTCCCACTTACTCTCTCTTTACCTTGGTTTTCTTATCTGTAATTGGTGCATCATAATGGTGCCTATTTCATAGGCTTAATTTGAATATTATATGAGTTATATATGAACACTTAGAACAATGTAGATGTAACTGGCCCTTGTTACACACTATAAAACTGTTCTATTATCATCATTATCATTACTATCGTTACAATATAATTTAATGAAATTGTTTTATAAGTAATCCTGGATTGTAACTTGACAATAGTTAACCATCTAGATTGGGTAATTAGGTTTTAATTTAAGAAGTAGAAAAAGAAGAATAAAAAGTATGTTCCTTAGGAATCAGATTCAAATATTCCTTCCCTCTCTCTCTCTCTCTCTCTCTCTCTCTCTCTCTCTCTCTTTTTTTAATGTCACAACACAAAAGGTGTTTGGCATTCCCTATATTGCTTTTTGCCCCATATTTTGCCTCTAATAGGGCAAAAGGTATTCACACATGCCTTGTTAAAGTTATGAGCAAACTTTGATCATTAGGTTTTCCAAAAATATCTAAATTGTCTGGATAAAGTGTTATAGTGGATTACAATTTGAAAATAGTTTCCATCAAGAAGAAAATGATGACTCCCAAAACAGAGGTCTATGGGCACCATAGGCCCTGAGAATCAAGCTAAGAGTTCATCAAATCTTAGTTAATTTTTCTACTTAAATACCATCACAAGTAGTAAAACACAATAAAGTCATAAACTTTTGCAGGTTTAAATCTTAGTCTTATCAATCTTTTTAACCAGACAAATTATTTAAGCTTCATGATCTTCTGCTTCTTCATGTATAAATAGGGACAACTAGAGTACCATTCTCAAAGTTGAGTTGCAAGGACTGAATAATCTGAGGGAAATATGTAGTATAATGCCTAACATAGGATAATTTCTCAGTATTTTCTCTGTTAATATAACATACTTATATCAATTGATAATAAATTTAGATATCACAGGTAAACATAGTCTTTTTAGAAAGATAATCTCAGTTCAGTTTCAAAGCTAAAGGAAATTTTAGTAATGCAACTATATAATATCTATCTGTGTCACTACATTCTTACAATAATTTTTTTTGGTTAATTAGGTTCAAGGAATATTGCTGAGTTTGCACATTACTGTCTTTAACAGTACTTTTGAGCATAATTAAGTACATCTCAGAGATGAGTTCTCTTACCAGAGATTTATATTAATACATTAATTAACATAAAATATCATTCATTTAGTGCTTGCAAAATGACTCTGAGAACCCTCAATTTTACATACTACCATGTTTCTCATCTCCTGGGGATCTCTCTTCCTTATCAGTGACTAGACATAGACCAGGTCTTTTCTACCCTCCTTAAATCAGACTTCTGCTTCAAAGTAGCCTCACCTGGAGGTCTGAATTCCAAGATTCAGGTAGATAATTTTATTTTGTTTTTCCCTGGAAAGAAATGATTTTCCCTTATGGATTGTCTAAGTTTTCCTGTTTATTCCTGGACTCTATCTCTTTACCATTGGATCACGAGAAGAGCTTTTCTCTAACCATATAGCAGACTGCTTTTGCTGTGGCACCTCCAACAATAGATCTTGCTTGTGAGTTTTCAGTTTTTTCTAGGGCATTTAATTTTATTAGTAACAGTGTTTGTATACCTCTTTGAGAGTTAACCACTGAAATTCTCTTACTATGGTCAATGGATACTCCATTATAAATACAAATGACAGTTATAGTTAAAAGTATTAGGAGGCTGTGTGATAAATGGGATTAACTTTGGTCCTGGAACCTAGTTTTTACAATTTTCTTCTTTTGGACCCAGGGATTAACCCAGGGGTGCTTAACCACTGAGCCACATCCCCCACATCTCTTTTTGAGGCAGGGTCTCAGTAAGTTGCTTAGGGCTTTGCTAAATTGCCAAGGCTGGCTTTGAACTCAAGATCCTCTTGCTTCAGACTCCCAAACTCCTGGGATTACAGGCCTGAGCCACTGCACCCAGCACTTTCTCTGTCACCTTAATTAAGTTTTTTAATCTTAGGTTCAGTTTCCTGATTGGTCAACTATGATAATAACATCTACTCAAATGGTTATTCCAGGGTAAAGTTAGTTCTCCAAGTGTGGTCTAGGAATCTCTTGCTGACTTCAGAGACATTTTCACACAAGGTCTCTGAGGTCAAAACTGTTTTAATATTAATTCTATGATGTTATTTATCCATTTCCCTCCCATTATCTCCAAATGTACAGTGGAATTTTTCAGTAGTTTTACAGCATGTGCTATGAGAATCTAGCTATCTTGGCCAGAAATTGAAGATATTTGTTAGAATGTAAACCAATGTTATTATTCTTAGTATTTCTTAAAAATAAGTTATTTTTGTATTTTTGTTAACCAATGTGATGTTAATATGCAATGAGTTTATTATTATTTTAAATGAATTAATATTGTCGGTATTATAATTTCAGTGTATTTTACTTTTTTCTTTTCTTTTCTTTTGAATCCAGGGGTGTTTACCACTGAGTCACATTCCCAGTCAATTTAATTTTTATTTTTTATTTTGAGACATTGTCTCACTAAGTTCCTCAGGGCCTTGCTAAGTTTCTGAGGCTGGCTGTGAACTTGCAATCCTCCTGCATCAGCCTACTGAGCTGCTTGGATTACAGGCATGCATCACCACATGCTGCAGTTTCAGTTTCCTACATGATGAGCATGGATAGATCTAAAACCCACAAACAAAAGTTTTTTTTTTTAAATTTTTCCCACAGATTATTAATAATGATACCATGTTTGAGAGGTTTAAGAACTGCTGTTCTGGAAATTGAATGAGTCTTTATTTTTTGGAATATGTCTACACAGATTAGGAATCTTATAATGGCATTGGCTATGATAAGTCAATATAAACTCATTTTATTATGCTATATTTCCTATAATTATAATTTGGTAAGTGATGCAATGTAAATATACATTTTTTTAAAAAAAAGAAAAATTAAAGTGCAATTTTCTGTGTTGATTAGAGACAGGTCTGCATAAATAATTTGATGACAATTTGACCTGTTTTTAAAAAATGTTGGGAAAATGCAGATTTTGTTATTTCTTGGAAACAGTAAGCCATACTGAGATGACAGCTGTCTTTAGGATTTAATGTAGTCAATTTTTATACAGCTACAAAGGGATGCTCAGATATTTTATCAAATGAGAATGTTAATGTAATAGATATTTTTCATTTTCATTATTGGCATTTTACATAATTATTTAGGATTCTATTCATTCATGTAATCATCTGTTTATTTGTCCTTTCAATGCAAAATGCATGGCTTAGTGGCCTACCACTGTATGCCAGGCATGGTGATCATTCCTGGATGCAGTGCTGCTCAGGACTTAACTATTGCCTTTATCAATATTACATTGAAGCTAAAAGCAATAATAACAACAAGAAAATGTTATAACTTAAGTATAAGTTATAAGTTTTCTAATGCACTGCCAAACTTTTAAAGCTAAAACTTTACAGCTTTTTTTTTTATAAGTTTATTTTTTTATTTACATCTCAGGAAACCATGAATATCATAGAAGAACTATTATAGAGTAAGGCGAATGGGAGTAGGTGAGGAAGAGCAGATGATAGAAGGCCAGCAAATGATGCAGCTTTGAAAAGCATACACATGTGAAATGAAATTATGACTGCAAAGATTTTGTGTGTTTGCAATAATTAGCCAGGTGTGGCCCAGCTGATAGTGCTTGGCAGAATTATCTATAGAAAGTTTGCAGAGGGTTCTGATTTAAATAGAACAGCTACACTGTGTAGGGAAAAGTGTAAATAGGGAAAAGTGTAAATAACAGCTGGCAGTAGTTATGTGTCTCAAAAATCCAAATAGTGTTCTACTTTTGAATATAGGTTAAAGTAGATCTGATATGCCAGTGCTTTTTTTAGGATCTGGAGTCCTAGAATTCTGTAGAAACAGAGACTGGTGTGATTTTGTGCTCTGCAGAATGTAGGCGCTCTTGGTTTAATGATTTGATAAAACTATAATTTGCAGCAAATGCTTTATTATTTCAAAGGAATTTAATAAATTTGGTGTCTTCCTATTGCTATATCAGGTTTTAAAAGTCTCTCCCTCTAGCTGTTAGTAGAAAAAAAGTATATCTAAAAACCATGTATCAATCATACTAGTGATATTGACACCAGTTTTTCAACATAGAATGTTGGTGCTGTGTGAAAAGCACTTGAAAATCCTGAGACTATTCTTTCATTTAAAAAAACATAGCATTCCTGTACTAGCAAATTCTAGGTTATACAAGAGTATGATTCAACACATGCAACATTTTCATAAGGAATATGCAACTTAAAGCTCTCTATCTTATAGTTTTCATGCATACTTATAGTTTCTGTTATTCCTATAAAATATGGCAATTAGGGATAGATCTGTATTTTGATTTATCATAGATAAGTAAATAAAGTTTAAAGAATGTAAAATTAATTGGGGAGGCTTGTATGGTGCTGCACACCTGTCATCTCAGTAGCTCAGGAGGCTGAGGCAGGAGGATCACAATTTCAAAGCCAGCCTCAGCAAAAGCGAGGTGCTAAGCAACTCAGTGAGACCTTGTCTCTAAATAAAATACAAAATAGGGCTGGAGTTGTGGCTCAGTGGCTGAGTACCCCTGAGTTTAATCCCTGGTACAAAAAAAAAATTACACTGCGGAAAATCTTTAGTTTTGATAGTTTCCTGGTTTAAAATATTGTGTACTTACCTGTGGAGTTTAATCATGCTGTTTTTTCCAGATTATAGTACTCCTATTATTTCAGAAAACCAAGTCAAGGAAGGGAGAGGGAATGGAAATAGGAAAGACAGTAGGATGAATGGGACATAACTTTCCTATGTTTATATATGAATACACCACCTATGTTTATATATGAAAACTCCACATTATGTATAACCACAAGAATGGGATCCTAATTAGAAATGTATGTATAATATGTCAAAATATGCTGTACTGTCATGTATATCTAAAAAGAACAAAAAAGAAAGAAAGCAAGTCAAGTCAATAATCTGGTTCAAGTTATAGATTCTTAGCATTCAAATGGAATTCCAAGTCCCTAATTTCACAATAAACATTTTGTTGAATACAATCTACTATGAACACTTTTGGTGGCAATGAATTCATTGATTTCTAAGGCACTGAATTACATCCTGATATATCTCTACTGTCTTACCTAACACACTCAGGGGTGGGCAGTTTTTGTCTAACTACAGTGATGAGTGGTCCTTTTTCTTTGCCTTCTAGTGTTGGTATTTCATCAGCTCCCCAAAAGCAGTCCAGAACATTCTTGTTCTTTCATAGTCACACAATAAAGAAAAGTTTCCTCTCTTTGATATTTGTTATTTTATTGACAAAAATACCTTTAGTTTTTAAATTTCTTGATATTGGTGTTTTTATAAATCTGTGCTAGTCCTTCTTTAGTGGTTCCTAATTACATGAATTTATTTCAGTGTCCCTAAAAATCCCCCAGTTACTCTAGTGTACCTTTTCTAAAGTTTATGCTCCCTTAAAATTTTTTAAATTTTAAATTTAAATATTTTTGTTAGTGCATTACAGTTATACATAACAGTGGGGTTCGTTTGGACATATTCATAAATGCATAAAACATGGTTAACTCCATTTCAGTCACTAGTACTTCTTCTTTCCCTCTTTTTCTTCCTCCCTGATATCCTTCTTGTACTCTATTCATCTTCCTTCTATTAATTTATATAATTTAAATGGTGTATTGTAGTTATTTCTCTTTTTATTTCTCCTTGGAATATATAGTCATTTTGTATTTAGAATTATAGTTATTATTTTTCTTTTAGTCTCATACAATGGAATTGACTTAGGAATTTTTTAAATAAGTGTGTTTCCAAAGAATTGAAGTAAATAATTTACTCTGCTTTTATGTCTCCTCCTTCTCCTGTCCTCTCATAAAAAGGGATTTGCTGGGTTTTTTTAAATTATTGCATATATTTAAGATATACAACATATATACTATATATATATATATATTAAAATGGCTAATGCCATTTAACAAATTAACATATCCATCATCTCACATATTTATCCATTCCTCCACCCCACAACCTCTGCCCCCACAAGAGGTGCTATAATCAACTCACTTAGAAATCCTAAATATTGTTATTAATTATAGTTCTCATGTTGTACATTAGATCTTTCAACTTTTTTCTATGTATTTGATATTTTATATCTTTTGATCTACATCTCTCCATTATTTTTACAGAACTTACTAGCCTAAACAATTTCCAATGAAAATATTTTTCCTATTTGTAGGAAATTAAGAATATAGTAGTATTCATTTCATAATTATGATACACTTTTTCTGTGATTCTCCAACACAGTATACTTCATTTATTTTGCTACTTTAAGAGCCACTGGGGTTGTATCTTATGGCTGCATACTCAGATTTGCTGCAGTGTGATATCCACTGGGAACTTTGCTAGTTGGCTTTTGTGGTGGTGAAATTCAAGTAAATAAGGAATGTTTTAAAGTTAAGTGTGTAGAATGTAATATTATTGGAAAGCAGTTATCTATCTAGGTTTGTTTTTGCAGACAATGTTTGTCAGGTGATGAGATTTGCTGATATGAGACATATTTTTAGGATAAATGACCTTTTTAAAGATAATTCGGCTCTCACTTTTTCTACCCCCTTTCTTTTGACATATGATAAAAGGGCAGAGATTTCATTTTAGAATGTAGTCACTTCTAAGATGGTATTCAACATATCAATTTGTTAATTAATTTCTCATCCATAGGTGTCATTCTAAATACTTTCATCTAAAATACAAAGTAATTACTTTGGCTTAAACAAAGAAAATTAATGGAAAATTATAGTTCCTTTTAGTAAAGCAATATAGCACATAAATTAAAATCTTAAATTTATGAGTGTTTTAATAAGTTTTTGGGTTATTCAATGATTTAGTGAGTTCTGATTATGTAATTTAGAAAGGTTATTAACATACTTATGGCAATATGTTACCCTCTACCTGTTCTTCATTTATGTGACTGCTGATAGTCAGCTTTTCTTTGCATCTCCACTTTGGTTGTGTTGTTAGAAGAATAGTAATTGAAAATGACTATGTACTGAATTTTCCTGTAGCAACATAAAATAGTTACTTTTGCTGTAGTCTCCAGAGAGAATGTAAGATGTACTTTTGGCTATCATCTTACAATTCAAACCTAGCTTTTCTATTTCTCATTGATGTTTTTGCAGTCTCACTGAACTTTACACAATATTCTAATTCAATGCCAAAGAACCTATGAATAGGACAAGTGTTGAATGCATTTGTATATACAGTGAACACCTCAAGTAGCCTTCACTTCAAAGAAGGGAATGTTCCCTGTTACCCATCCCTTTGACATTGTCCATTCCTAAAAGAGAAAAGTTGATTCTGATGTTTTCATAGGACATGGATTATTTCTGTAGCTGATGCTCTGGACTGCAAGGGTCATCTTCCTATTCTGAGATGAGCTAAACCAAAATGTGGAGAGTTCCAGGTAGAAAGAAATAACTGCATCCTTGATGACACATCCTTTGGGTTGTTCTACATTAGTACTTGTTTTATGAAATATTGTCACATCACTGTTTGAAACTAATTTTTTTTTCTGGTACCAGGGATTGAAGCCAGTGGTGCTAAACCACTGAGCCACATTCTCAGTCCATTTTATTTATTTATTTTTAAAATTTTAAGGCAAGGTATTGCTAGTTGCTTAGGGTCTTACTAAATGTTTGAAACTATTTTAATTCAGGTCGTCTTATAAGGAAACACAAACTCTTCATCCTATGATTAAAATGCTTTAATTTTGTATAGCAATGAGGGTCTCCCTTCATTTCCATGCAATTTATTGCATGGAAATGAAGGGAGACCCTCATTGCTATACAAAATTACATATAAGAGGCTGGGTGGGGATTGGGAAAATAAATAAGGAGGGAGATGGATTACAGTAGATGGGGTAGAGAGAGTAAAAGGGAGGGGAGGGGAGGGGGGACAGTGGGGGATAGGAAAGGGAGCAGAGTACAACAATTACCAATAGGGCATTATGTAAAATTGTGGATGTGTAACCGATGTGACTCTGCAATCTGCATTTGGGGTAAAATTGGGAGTTCATAACCCACTTCAGTCTAATGTATGAAGTATGATATGTCAAGTGCTTTGTAACGTTGTGAACAACCAATAAAAAAAAATAAAATAAATGCTTTAATTTCTTAACACCTTTTATTCACCATGTTTGGAGTTTCCATTTCATGTTAATACTTTTCTTTATTTTTTTTCTTTTTAAATCTTTAATAATTGGGGTTTATTTTTCTTCTCTTCCTATTGTAAATAGGGAAGATGAGAGACACTATAATTAACAGAATGATTAATTGAAAGGAAGGATTTGAGGTGTATTTAATACCCTATTACAATTATATTCAGTAATATTAACTCTGAAGAATACTATAGAAGCCAAGAAATAGAAAGCTATGACATATTATTATGTTCCTATCACTGGCCAATATATTAACTGCATTTCACACTAAATCCATATTCTTCTAAAATGGGCATATAATCTCCTAGAACTTTGCTAAATTAAAAAACTATAATACTAAAAAAGCATTTTAACAATATTATGGTCCACAAATTCAGCCATACAGAAATATTGCTCTTTAAACTTTTCTGAAAACCAAGCTTGATCTCTATCTCAGGCCCATTCTGCTTGATAGCAGAAAACTTTCTAATATTTTCCAAGAAAATTAACTTCCAAGGACATTCACCAAGGACATAGTATATTATAGAGCTAAGCTTAGTCAAATTCAAACATTTTTCTCTTCGTCTTTTATTTTCTGTTGTGTTCTGTGACTTTTGTGACATTTGATATTTCATGAAGAGATATGTTTATACTCAATTTGTGAAGGCATCCACCAAGAAATACACACTCCACCATGGAATTTAGTCATTGGTACTTATTTGAAGTGGCTCTTGTCTATCTATCTGTCATCCTTTTATGCTCATAGTGATACTTGGCTGCATTTCCTTAATGTGATTTTCAGATACATTTGAATCAGTGACTAGCCATAAATACCTTCTAATGATCCAACAGTTAGTTTACTGCATTTCTTGCATGCCAAGTATTTTAGGATATCAATAAGACCTCTCTTTTCCTAACATTTCATACCATGGCCTCATTCCAGGCTGAAACAACACAAAAAGGTGAGGCAGTCTCTTGTCCTTTTAAATATGCACTATAATTTTGAAAAAAGAAAAAGGTTTTCAGCATTCTACCAAATATTTATATAATTTGAAAGCAAAGTAATTATGTCATGAGAGAGAAGTTAAATATCCTTGTTGATCATTGACATATTAGATAAAATGAAGTGGAAAATTTCAAAACTTTAGCTTTGCTGCTACTTAGAAGCATTCTTGGAATGAAATACATGGTTCCCGATAATTAAAATTACCAACAATAATTTAGGGAAGATATTTATTCTTCCTTTTTCCTATCTCAGCAGATTCCAATCCTAATCAGCTCATTTCACAATTGCCTATACAAATACATCTGAGGATAACTTTTATTATAACTGGCTGTTGATGATGAAGCCCACTTATAGAAAGCAGAATGTGACTGTATCATGATTATTCCCACTGATTTCTAAGAAAGAATCATATATATAATTTTTACAGTAAGTAAATCAAAACAGTACATCCTGTATTTACTATTTATTCAGTAATGCTTCAGAATTTGATTATCACCTGTTTTTAAAGTAAAATAATTTAGCATCTTAGGAATGATATAACTCTTACCTCTTACCTTAATAAGAAGTCACTTTTCAAATATTCATAACAGAAGATTAGTCACAGTTGTAGAATGTATTTGTCAGATTCTCTTTTACAGTCATATAGTTTCTTAAAACTTACAATATTTTTTTTATCTTATTGAAAAAATGTTTTAAAAAAACTCTTTGTTATCCAGTAACATCATCAACTGTGTGTACTTTTCAAGGAAATACTTATTTCTATTATTGCCCCAAATGCAGTTTTGTTAGTATTATGCATTCCTGGGAAAAATACTGGTACAAAAATTGTTCTAGCTAGATCTCTTTTTGTTACTATTGATCAGCTTTGACCCTTTCATGAAAGAGCTGGAATTGGACATCATGATTTCTAGTCATTTCTGTCCCAATAGAGAAAATTTTAAAGATGAACTAGCTCTCTCCTTTTTGAAGCAGATATTTAATTTTAGGTAAAACCTGAATCTACCTGGTCATCTATAGTCAATTCTTTTTGTGTTAATATTTGAATATCAAATAGTAGCATTTTGCACATAATAGCCAACTTTCCTCTTAGCTTCTCTGTAAACTAATATTTCTACCCCATTGCTTATTAAAATCAGGCCTAGTTACTGAAGACACTCTTTACTTTTGGCATGCACCTAGTATCTGAATTTCTAGGTACAGTTTTTATTGTTAGACTTCTCTGAATATTGAGTACTTCCTTGTAGTCTATTGACATCTCACTCTACATAATGCACACCCACACAGATTTGCCCCTATTCTGCTCTTTGGAGCAACAGAAGAAGCACACATGCATATAAGCACACATATACAATCTTTGCAACAAAAGTCTGTTCCTTGGAAACACATACCTCCTTGCTACCTGCAAATCACCTTCCTTTCCTCGTAGCCATCCCTTTGTTCTTCAACCAATCCTTATCTGAAATATTTGCAGGTTCCTTTCCATGTTTAATACTGGGGAGAACCCTAAAATGTAGATCTATATGTAAATATTAAGTAAGATTTATATTGTAAATGGAAATGAACCTTGGAAAATATGGAAAAGGTTTTATATTTTCTATCAGAAAGACTTTCTGTTTTTTCTATGTCAAAATAAAAAAGAATGCATCTTAGTGTCTTTGCACCTATATGAGTAATCGATTGTCACAATTATGCTAGGTAATAAAGCAATGCAAAATCTTATCAGCATAGAAAAATAAGCACTGATTGCTTACACATCTGAACTTAGCTTCGGATTGGTGCTGTGCTTCAGCTGATCAAGCCTGGGCTTATTCACAATTCTAGAGGTTGGCCAGCTATTGGATAATCTAGGTTGCCTTTACTAGAGTGACTGGAATGGTAAGGTTTTTTTTTGTTGTTGTTGTTTTTTTTTTTTTTTTTGCTAATTTTGTTTCTTTTAAGATAAGCAAGACTTGCTTTGGCTGTTGCTGGCATAGTCACAAAAGTATGGCAAATACCCAAGAGGATAAGAGGAAAAGTAAAAATAAGTAAGCACCTTCAAGCCTCTGGTGGTGTGTTTGCTATTATCCCTTTGTCTAAAGCTGTTCATATAGCTAGGCCTTGAGTTTGTATGGCAGAGTGCTACAAAAAGTTAGATAACAAAGAGAGAGGACATATGGAGGAATGAAAATTGGGGGCCATAGAAAAAGACCAATAGAGTTAAAGAAATGGGAACAGGAGGAAGAAATGGAAAGAGGCAGTATACTGGGGATTGAAATGGAGCAAACTGTATTTTTATAAAATTAACCCCAATATTATGTATAATGATAATGCACTAATAAAAATGTTTTAAAAACTGAGGGACAGTTTTGCAATCTACATGTAAATACTTAATTTGGTGATCATTTAAAGAAAATCTGTGAATCCAACTCTATGCCAGATTTTAAAAGAACAAACCTGGTTTCTTTAATAAATGAGCTCATTTTTATTGTTTATAGTGGTGATAACATTTTAAAAAAATGGTTATTGACTATTTGCATAAAGTGCCTCTAATACTACATGCTTTTTAATAGTTGACTTAAATTTCAATTTGTTCTAATTGTGCAATAAAGGCATCATAAAAAAATAAAAAAAAAGATTCAAAACTACTGGGCAATCAGTAAGTAAAACTGAAGTTAGGCATAAAAACTTAACCACAGGAGTTAATGAACCTGAAATTATGTTATATGTCTTAAGCATAGTTCTGAATCCGTTCCTGACTTTCTAGTTCTCTAGGCTTGAGGTATAAGGATATTTCTAAGATTGTAATAAATCTGGAAGCATGATAAATTCCCTCTGCCTCCCTTCCCTCTATCTGCTCTTGTTTTGTGGCAGAAGAAAGCATATCAGCTCATGGCAGCTGGGTAGCAGAGAGACAGACACATGGATAGGATAGGAAGAAGTAGCCAGGGACAAGATATAGTCCAAAAAGGCATACCCCTAGTATCCCCCTCACTTTCTTTCTCCAACCATGCCCCACCTGCCTGTAGTTGTAATTTTCACCTACTACCAGTAAATTATTGATCCATCAAGTGGATTAACCTACTGAAGAAGTTAGAGCCCTCAGGATCAGATCACTTCCCAAAAGCTCAACTTTTGGACATTGCTACATTGGAGACCAAGACTTCAACACATGAGTTTTGGGGGGATATTTTGGATCTAAACTATAATGCTCCCTGAATCTCTCTGCCCCCATTTCCAGTTTTTGTACTAAATAAAGTCTTATTTGAAAAGTTGCTGACTTATAAAAACATCTGAATATGGTTAGTTGACTAATAAATCATCTAGAACTCTAAACAACAAGTATATAGCACAGCTTCCTTTATGTTCCAAAAGAGACATTTGATTGTCATGTTTTGTTTGATTTCTTTTCCAGCATACAACAGCATTGTCATAATGCTCCATTTTATGACAATTGAAGTTTTGCCATACACGGACACTATATAACACATTACTTACCAAATTAGCGATCATCTTGAGATTATACTATCATACTATGTCAGCCTCACTTTTGACAACTCTTTTTTAAGGTTTTTGCATCATATTTCAATCCTGGTATATAACTCGCCATTACTCAGATATGTTCTTTATCTATCTCGGGACTTGACAAAGGGAATTCTCTCTGAATAAAGTCTATTTCTCTTTAAAAAGTCTCTTTCTCTTAAAACATGTCCTTACATATTCTTTTCAAACTCTTAAATCAAGAATGATTTTGTGTTGGATAATGCCTATGTTACTTACTATGGAATCCCTAATGTCTTGGAATTAGAAGATTAGAAGTTTTAATAAAAGGAAGGCCTGTAGTAAATATTGAAATAATAATAAAGGATGTTTGCTTTATAAATGGATACATTTTATGTCTCTAACATATTTTTCATTTTATGCCTTGGACAGATTTCATTCTGATTTTCATTTTATACCTAGATGACCATTTCTTACGCTAGAGTAAACTCTACAGTTTGAAACCTATAAGACTTACAGAAGTTCCTGCCCCATATTCCAATACCCAGGTCAGGGATCCTAGAACTCTTTAGCACTTGAATTTTCTGCTTCTCAAAAACATTCCTTATTGAAAAAAATGTAGACGAGCTTATGGGTCCCACAATATTTTTAGTAAGAATAATGTTTGTTATTTAATCAAGGAATTTTTATTTTAAGATCAAACATATAGAAAAAACATTCACTATAATTTCAAATATATTATTTACTGAAAAATTGCTCAAATAGTTGTGTTGGTTAGCTTTCTTTCTGTGAGAGATAAAAACTTAAAAGAAAGGAAAGGTTTATTTTGGCTCCTAGTTTCAGATGTTTCAATCCATGGTCTTTTGGCCCTGTTGCAAGGCAGAATATCATGGCAGGAAGCATATGGAACAGCAAAAAATAATTACCTATTGGCATCAAGGAAGCAAAGAAAACTGGCTAGGGTTCTCACTGTACATTTCTAGGGCATGCCTCCAGTGACATATTTCCTCCAAGTAGGCTCCACCTTCTAAAATATTCACCACATTCCAATAGCACTGATAAGGAAGAGGTAGATATAAGTGGTGGGAACATGAAGATTAAGGGATTAATTCTACAAACTGAGACTGTATGACAACTCTCAACACGTTAAATGAACATAAAGTCATCCTGACCCTGTTATGACTTAAGATGATAGCCCCTCAAAAAAAATATTATTCATAGGGCTGAGGAATATTTTTCTAATACTCCTTACTTTGATAAGAGAATGACAGATTACTCCAATAGGAGGCTGGAGAGTTCAATAGCCTCAAGGTTTATGAAAACAAGTAGCAAATAAAACCGGTCAATACAAACCAATATGACTAAAGTTGCTTTCAGGCCCTTATCATATTATTTAATCTTATAAAATTATAAATTTTTACCCCCATGAATTTCACTTAGACACTCCTGAAAGAAATATTCAATAGGGACTTAAGCACAATTCAACTGTCAATCAAGAGCTAGAAGATGATGCTCTGGCAGGATGCTCTGAAAACTGCCCCTTAACTCCAAGGAAATCTGAGCCCTCAAAGAAGTGACATCCATCTCTCTAGTAATCAGGGAAATGCAAATCAAAGATTCACATCTCACTCCTGTCAGAATGGCAATCATCAGGAATACGAATAATGATAAATGCTGTAAGGATGTGGAGGAAAAAGGTATATTCGTATATATTTTGGTGTGACTGCAAATTGTACAACCACTCTGGAAAAAAATATGATAATTCTTGAAAAAACTCAGAATGGACCCACCATCTGACTCAGTAGCCTGCTCCTGGTATTTATCCAACAGAACTTAAATTACCATATTATAGCAACACAACCACATCAATGCTTGTAGTAGTGCAATTCACAATAGCAAAATTATGAAACCAGTCCAGATACCCATTGGTAGAAGAATTGTTTAATGAAATAATAAAATGTGGTATATATATATATACATGCACACACACACACACACACACACACACACACACAGTGGAGTTTTACTCAGTCATAAATAAGAATGAAATTGTGACATTTGTTGCTAAGTGGATGGAAATGGAGAATATCATGCTAAGTTAAATAAGCCAGACTCAGAAAATCAAAGTTCAAATGTTTTGTCTCATTCATGGAAGTTAGAGCAAATAAGATAAAAAAGGGGAAAAGATGGGGGAGATGTTGGATATTATAAAGATATGGAATAAATTAGTAAAGTAGAATAAATTGATCAAGAAAGAGGGAGGAGGGATGGGAAAGGGAAGTGTTAAAGTTTAGATATCAGATATTTACTAAAAGCTCATGTGTGGGACAATGAAAGGCATTTTAGAGGTGAAATGATTTTGTTAGGAGAGCCTTAACCCAATTAGCGCATCAATTCATTGATAGGGGTTAACCAGGTAGAAACTGTAGGCTGGAGGAGGGGCAGTGGAGGAGGTGTGTCAGTGGGGACATGCCTGCCTTTGGCTTTTATATTTTGTCCCTGATGAGGGATCTCTGTCTCTCTTTGTGTTTCCTGATTGTTATGTCCTGACCTGCTTTCCTCCACCAAACCCTTCTGCCATGATGATCTCTCATCTTGGACACAGAGATATGGAGTTGGCCATGTATGGACTGAGGCCTCTGGAACCATGAGTCTGCAAATAAGTTTTTCCCTTTTTTTTTTTTTTTTTTCGGTCAGGTCTTTTGATCATAGCGAAGGAGAAGGTGACTAAAACTGGGAGAAAATATGGAATAAATTTTTAAAAATCACATTATGTACCTATATAAATATATCACAGGGAATTCTACCTTTATAGGTAGAAAGCACAAATTTAAAAAAAAATAAATAAATGAGCCAAAAGAAGATTAGTAGAGAAAGGATAAATGGGGGAGGGCAGAGGGGGGTAGGGAGAAAGGGAGAACAGGGACCAAAATGGAGTAAATCAAAGTCCATGCTTGCATAATTTTGGGGTTTTTTTATTTTTTTATTTTTGCATAATTTTGAATGAATGCAACTACTATATGTAACTACAATGCTCTAAAAAGAAATGATTTTTTTCGATTTCCTCTTTGAGACAACACTCTCTCCCTTGAGAGTGTCTTCTCTCCTTCTTATTTCCCTTCTAATAAAGTTTGATGTGCTTTTACTGCTCCTTGTATCTTGCTTGAAATTTTATCTTGCCAAGACATAAGAGATGAGAATGCAACATAACTTTCCAGTGTTGACACCACCAGCTGAGGAATGAGCCTTTAACACATGAAATTTCAGGGGACATTTGAAACGAAAGTCATAATACATTTTGATATGTTATTGTTTCTGAGGAATTTATTGTTTAATAATCATCTCAAACTTGCTTTACTATGAAGCCTTGTGTGTGTGTGTGTGTGTGTGTGTGTGTGAATAACCTCCAATATTATCTGTGCTATATTTTGAAAGTACTAAACAAATTAAGAATATAATCAAAAGATTAATTAAAATTTATGTAATGGAAAAAAGCTACAATTGAACAAGTAACTAGGTTTCACTAAGTGCAAATGGTAGAATGTAACTGAATTTATGAAATCTATAAATTCTTTATGGTAACTATGTATAACCTTTATGAATATTATTTGGCAGCTTTTGCATAACCCTGCCCTCCATCTCCATGAAGAATATTTTCATTTGTTAATTCATTTTTTTCATGAATAATGTATTAAGTGGTAGATACTGAGTTGGCTACTAATGCAGTAATAAGAAGCAAGAGATGTTGCATACATGTTAAGCTTCACAATAAAAGAATCATGCCTTTAACTTAAAATGTAACCACCCTATGAGGAGAGCTTTTATAGGTTTGTAAATTATTTAAATTCTTGATTACATGAGAACCTTAGAGATTGAGTGTGTAGCTTAGTGAAAGAGAACTTTCCTAATATTAATGAGCTCTGGGTTTAATCTCCAGCTGCCAACACAAACAACAAAAACAAAACAAGGCAAAAAAGGATAATCTTAAAATGCAAGAAATTAATGAATAGGAATTTTGGACAATACAGAGCATAAAAAAATTCCTCCTATGTGTACTAGTTTCTCTACTAAAACAAACATAACTTTCTACACATTTTCAATGTAAATATCTGTTCAAATTTGCAATAATTTTAATGAATACAGTTATACAAAACTATTTTGAAAGGTTAAAGAATGGGTAACTTTAAATAAACAACTAATTGCAATGGTTCTCATACAGTAGTAAGTGATAAATTAATAACTGTTAAACTAATTTGGACTAAAGATTTTGGTATCAATAAACAATAATGCTTTTAGAATTCCATAGCTTTTTATAAAGCAGGGTAAGTAAAATAGTTTTATGTTTTACACTGTTAAAATTCTTATATTTGCTACTTACGCAGACTTTAACTCCAAACAAATACCAATTCTATTTCAAAAGCACGGCTAACTGATGCTTTATGTATCAGCTATGAGCACATCAAACTTGTAGAGCAAACAGGGCTATATATATTTGTCTCTATTTTTGTGTGAGGAATTTATTGTTTAATAATCATATCAAACTTGCCTTACTAACTGACCTCTACAGGGTCAGTTACCAATATTCAGCAAAGGCATTGAGCAAGTAGACCTCTAAGACAAAAACAAAATGTACCCTAGGATTCTGGTGTCTCATCAAAAATCTTTGAGGTAGACATCTAGTGTACATTACTATTCTCAAATGAAAAGTAAACCATATTTCATTTTTGTATTTACATTAATACTAAATACATAATGTAACAAATGATTAACTTCAAAGGAAGCCGTATTTCTATAAAACTAGAACTAATTTGTCTACTCAGAGGCCTGCATTTTCCTAAAAAGTGTGAGAAAAATACTCATATTTGGATGCTTGATGATGAGTTCAAATTACAGGAAATATGGAAATATTCTCAGAACAAAGTGTTTAAAAGAGAACAAATCTAAGAAAAGTGTCAATAGGTGCCAAATAGTAAAATATGGATTGCAAATTGTTACAGTTTGGATATGAGATATCCCTAGAAAAGCTCATGTGTAAGGTAATGCAGGAATGTTCAAAGGCAAGATGATTAGATTATGAGAGTTGTAACCTCATCAGTGGATTAATTCACTTGATGGTTTAATAATTTGAATAGAAATAATTTGCTAGGAAATAATTGTAGACAGGTGAGGTATGGCTGGTGGAAGTAAGTCTAGGGATATGGGCTACAGTTTATTTTGTCCCCGATTCCCTCATTCCTTCTGTCCCTCCCCCTCTCCTTCCTGGTTGCATAAGCTGGACAGCTTTTTTTATGACACCCTTGCACCATGATGTTCTGCCTTACCTTGGGCCCAGAGCAATGGAGTTGGCTAACCATAAAAACCATGAGCCTAAAATATATTTTTCCTCCTCTAATTTATGCTTAGGTGTTTTGATCACAGCAACAAAAAATTGATGAACACATAAATAAAAGTTCTTAAAAATGATGCATTTAGTGGTGATTTTTCACTATCTATTTTTGTCTTGAACTGTAGCTTTGTTTTATTTCATAGATGATTTGAAATATATTAATTGGTATTCACTTGTAATGTTTTGCAGATAAAAGTTTTAGATATGTTATTTCATACTTTTACTTTTTAATATTAAAAGCTACATATCTAATATAGACAATAGTGGCCAATAAAACAGTTTCAATTTGCAGTAAAAACTTTGCACCTAAATATTTCTGTGTTGGTGTATAATTTTGATATTATTATGTGATTAAATTGAAATTTAGACAATATAGGCACTCATGTAATTATCATCAAAATCAGGACATAGAATATATATTTAATCCCAGAAATTACCTTTACGTCCATTCACAGTGAACTCCGTACCTCCCCAAATCATAGATTTCTATTACATCTTAGAAATTTCATATGTAAATGTACTCTCCTATGTTTTGTCTCTTTCAATAAATGTAATATTTTGGTGTCAATCTATATTATTTCTTGTTTCAATGATTATGGAATTATTTTCTAATTTATAAATATAAGATAAATTGTTAACATTCAAGTTATAACAATTTTTTTTCAGTTTTTCTCTTATAAATAAGCTGCTTATAACATTCCTGTACAAGTTTTTGTGGATATGTTTTTGTACTTTTCTTACTAAATAAGAGTGAACTTTGAGTATCTGAGTTTTATTTTTCCAAATTGTTTATACCATTATATATTTCCAGTAGTAATATGTGTGTGTTGCAGTGTCTTATTCATTTGGGGCTGTTATTTCAAAGCATTACAGCTTTAGTGATTTATAAAGAACATTTATTTATTATGGAAGCTCTAGGAGTTGAAAATCTGAGATCAGAGTGGCAGCATGGTCTATTTCTAGGGAGAGTCCTCTTCTAGTTTCTATCATGACCTAGTAAAAAAAGGGTGAGCTACCTCTCTGGAATCTTGATGTCAGGGCACCAATCTCATTCATTAGGATTCTATCCTCATTGCCTAATTACTTCCCAAAGGCCCACTGTCAAATATCATCCTTGGGAATTAGATTTCAACAAATGAATTTTGAAGGGGCATAAACATTCAATTCATTGCATCCAGATACTCCCCAAACCTTGGCTTTACCAATTAAAAAACAAATGGAAAACAAGTAGTATTTCTATGTGATTTTAATTTGAAATTCTATGATGACTAATGCAAGAGTTATCTGAACATTCTTGGTACAACTGCTTTTCTAGACATATGCATTGTGAATATTTTCCTCAGGATGCAATTTCATTTTCATTTTCTTAATAGGTATCTTTTTAAGAACACACATGTTAAGTTTGAAGGAAATTTAATTTGTCATTTTTAAAATTTAATGGTTCATTTTTGTCTGAATCCTAAGCTTTCAACAATTTTTTTTTTGCTTACTTCTAACTTTCCAATATTAATTCTATTTTCCTCCTAAACGTTTTCTATCTTTTATAAACGTCTGTGATCTCTTTTGACAAAGTTTTTGTGATTTTGTGTTTACTGAGAAATAAAGGTTGAAGGGCATTTTTTAAAAAAAAAATAATGGATGTGTACTTGTTTTAGCACCATTTGCTAAAACAAATCTTTCTTAATAAATTATCTTGGCACCTTTATCAAAAATCCATTGATCATATATGTGTGGATCTACAATTAGGTATCTATTCTGTTCTACCTTTTGTCTTATAAATAACAGTATTTCCTCATCTGACTCTAAAGTAACCCTCCACCCCCCAAAAAAGAACATTTATTCCTATCATGTTCTTTCTGGAAAAATTTCCATATAGATTCTAAAGTTAATTTATCAATACATGGAAAAAAGTTTGCTAAGACTTCCACTTCCAGAGAAGTACAGGATACAACAGAACACTTTTACTCTTCTACATGAAGCAACCAAAAAAAAAAAAAAAATCAATTAAAATAGTTTGAAAGACACTGGCTAAAATTTAAGAATAATAATTCTGAAGAAATGGGGAAGAGATACTACAATTGACTCAGATTATAGACTTGGGAGATTTTTCCAGGTCTTTTATAGGGAGTAGAATGTGGGTAGAAAATAGTGGAGTTTCTAAACTAAGGGCATGGAGCTGAGAGTTTGGGAACAACAAAGAGACATATTGGAGAAGAGAGCTACAGTGAGGGAATTCTAGAAATTTGTAAATTACTTCCACTGAGTACTCAGCCTCATATCTATTACTTCATTTACGTGAGAAACTACTTGACCCTGGAAAAAACGCTACCTAGAGAATTAGAGGTCACAGAATTCAGCATTCCCATAGGACTGAGAATGATTCCTCTTCCCAACAGTCAGATTAGAAAACAAGTTTCTTAACGATTTGGGTAGAGCACACCAAAGTGTCACCTCAGTACTATAGAACAATTATTGTAAACTGAGCACCTTCACTACCACCTAACAAAGCTAAAAGCAAGACATGCAATAAAACATTTTTAAATAACTTAATTGTGTTTCAAATGAACACTCAAGAATATTTTTTGGAAACCAAATGTCTCGTATGTATAAGATGAAGTTCACAATGTTCAATATCTGATCAAAGTTCAAAAGGCACATAGGAGCAGGGAAAATGTGTTTCTTAAAGCTAGCATAATGCTATTCTGGAGTTGTCAGTCAAAGATGTTAAAACCATTATTATGACTGCATCCCACTAAAAAATTTACAAAGAATGTTGAAATAACCTAAAGAGTGACCAAATCAAATTTTCTAGAGATGAAATCTCCAGGTATATGATAACAAATATACTGGATGGTATTAAAGTCATATTAGATGTCAGAGAATATACTTTTGAATTTGAAGTAATAGCAATAGAAATGTGTCCTTATGTGAAACATAAGGAAAATAATAACAAGTAATGAATGATGAATCTGTGAGCATTGGGAGAATTTCAAATAGCCCAATACATGTGTAAATGCAATGTCTTAAAGAAAGGTAAAAAAAGGGGAGCAGAATAAAACATTTGAATAAATGTCACCTACATTTATTTGAATTTGGTTAATCATGAAGACTTATAACAGGGATTATATTAATTAAGTTGTGATTTAAAAGAAATATATTATAGGCATAAAAGAGATACAAATTGTGAAGTAAGCTATGAAACAAAGACAAAGATTACAGCTGGATTTGGAGAAAAATGAAAGTGGGATAACAATGGATTAACATATTTAAAGTACTAAAACATATTATCAATTGAGAATTTTAACAGATCACAGTTATTTATTTATTTATTTATTAGAATTGGGGATCAAAACTATAGCTTCAACACGCCAAGCAAGCACTACATCCCCAGTATGCACAATTTTATCTTAAAGAAGGTAAGATACTCTTTTGGATTAAACAAAAAAATATTTATCACCAGTATATCCACATTAGAAAAATACTTGAATGAATGACTCCAGAAGACGGGATGATGCGACAGAGAAGTAAAAATCTATGCAAAAAAATTAAGAACACTAAAAATGGTGGGTGGATGTATACATACAATATTTTTTCTACTTAAATATCATCAAAATATGTTTGGAAGTTTAAACAAAGCAATAACAATGGATTTGGGAGTTAAAATATGAAAGATAAAATATAAAAATATGGAGTAAAATGAATGACAATAATAAGACACAAATTGGGAACAGCAAAATCTAACCATAGTATTTTAATGTTTTTGCATATGAAGTTTTATTTATTACTTGAAGATATAGTCTAATATATTGATTCTATATAATTTTGGCTCTGAAGCAATCAGTAAAATAACAAAACACACATGGCTTTATTTATTTAGTAAAAAAAGGGGGATAATTAAAAAATGGAAAAAATAACAGAGAAAATATATATGTAGCCATATCATTAATCAAATTAAGTATAAATGGTCTCAATATACCAATTAAAAATCAAAGATTGCCAGATTATATATATAATTACAAGCAAGTATATAAAGAAATTAACTTCAAATATGAATAAACAAATGAATAATTGTAAAAGGATAGAAAACAATAGAACATGGTAAAATAAAATTATATTCATGGTAACTATGTAAGTATTAGAAAAAGTAGATTGCAGATAAAAATATTAGTAGAGATAAAGAAATTTATTTCATAATGATAAAAGAATTAGTTTCATAAGGAAATAAGAATCCTAAAGATTTATTCATATAAACTCATATTTATTCATATAAACTCATTTATATAAGTTTCAAAATATATGACACACAAATGTATAGCTTTACAGGTAGAAATAGACAAATCTACAAATAGATGTTTCATTTCAGTATCACTCTTTTAATAATGAATGAAACAAGTACTTCTTATTTGTACCATATCATTATCATTGTATTATTTTTTAAAAATTTACAACTATAATTTTGTTTTACTTTCAGTACATTATTTGATAAATTATGAGACATTCAGTATTGTAAAGTTAGGCTTTGTGTTAGATGATTTTCCCCAATTTTCTAATAAAAGTATTCTGAATCTATCAAACATAAGCTAGACTGAGATATGGTAGATGTTTGTTAGGTTATGTGTATTAAATATATTTTTGACTTATGAGGTTACATTCATGATATGCCCCCATTGTAAACTGATGAGCATGTATATTTTGTTGAGAAATGTGGGATCTTATTTCATGAGTGATATTGGTATTTTTTAGTATATCCATATCAGGGTTTTTGTTAGTGTTTCTTGACACATAAGTTATTCTGAAATGTGTTTTTAAAGTGCCAAAAAAATTGAGACTTCTACATAAAATGATGTTATTGATTTCTAATCTGTTATGGAAAGATTTACACGTGCATTTACACATGTATTGGGCTATTTGAAATTCTCCCAATGCTCATAGATTCATCATTCATTACTTGTTATTATTTTCCTTGTATTTCACTGTAGATAATTTCTATTGTTATTACTTCAAATTCAAAAGTATATTCTCTGACATCTAATATGACTTTAATAGCATCCAGTGTATTTGTTATCATACACCTGAAGATTTCGTCTCTAGAAATTTTGATTTGATCCTTCTTTATGTTATTTCAATATTCTTTTTAAAACTTGTTCTAAGTTCCCAGCATAGAGTCTGTTTGGGGGGTTGGCAAAGTAATGCTTATGGGCTGGCTGCTTGTTTTTGTGAATTAAGATTTATTAATTTATTAGTTAAATATAGCTATGCCCATTTATGTATGTATTATTGATAGATGCCTTTCTACCAAGACGACAGAGCTGAGTAGCTTACAGATCTTAAAATACTTGTTAATTATCTTTTTAAGAAAAATATTTCTTATTGCTTATATTTTATTGAATGTGGTATGGACATTTTGAAAGATGTATTTTCTTTCATTGGGATAGTGTTTTATAATTATCAATCAGCACAAGTGAATTTATCGTGTTGTTTCATCTTTAGTATCCTTATCAGATTATGGTGTGTGTGGTTCTATCAACTCTTCAAATAGGAGAGTTTAAATATCCATCAATGAGACTCCCCGGGGATCCAACATGGCCGCCGGCGAGGAAGCAGCGATTCCAATGTCTCCACATTAACGGGATCAGAAAGACCCATTGGAACAGCGGCAGTCTACCTACTGAGGAACTTCTAGCAAAATTCTGTGAAGAGGGGACCTGCCGGGAATTGGTAGGTTTATTAGAAGTGTCAGTTTGTCCCAGACAAGTGGATCTTGGCCGGCCACGCGGGCGCGGAGGTCCAGTCCCGCAGCCACCAGCCGCTTCATAAAGCGGTCGGTGGCCCCGAGCGGCACGGCCCACCCGAACACGCAGACGGCACCCGCCACCTCGCCGTCCCGGGAGGCCCTGCTCTCACTCAGCGAACGGCCACTCCACCCGCCGGGATCTTAGCCATGCGGCCACAGCTGCCCGGCTCTACAGGCAGCCCGGTGCAGTGAGAAGTGTCCCCGCCTGGCCCAGCAGACAGCCTGTGTCCTCCCGGCTCTACTAACAGCCCCGCCCACCCTGCGAACGGCTCCCCCCACTGAGACAGCATGAAGGGAATCTAACCAACCCTTTACGAAATAGCGAACTGGGAACTAAAACCAGAGATTGTGTCAGACCAGAGACAAGCCAGTTCCACCCCTCCCTTCAGACACTCCGGCAAGGAGCCAGAGGCCCGCCATAGCAGAGAGGGGAAGTCACCAAAGTTTGGCCAAAGAGATTCCTTCCCAGCGGAATCTACTTTAGCAGGTGTGTGACTCCCACCCACACCAGATTCAAACAACCGGGAAACTTCAAAATCTCTCCGTGGGCGTGACAGTAAGGGCCAAAGGACTCTCGACCCCCAACTCCCCTACTGCCAGTGATGAGGGCGTGACTGTAGGGGCAGAGGGAAGCAGAGAAGACTCCCCACCCCCAAATCCCCCAACCGCGAACTGAGAGGGTGTGACAGTAGGGGCGGAGGGAAACAGAGGACACTCCAGACCCCCAACTCCTCCTACCGCCAGCAGTGTGGTTGTGACTGTAGGGGCTGAGGGAAGTAGAGGGGATCCTCGACCCCCAACTCCTATTACCACCAGCAGCGACACCAATGGTCTTAGCTGCCAGATTCCGAAGGTGTGCCCACCAAAGGGGTCCGGAAAAATTAAACAATTGACTCCCAGACCACAGCTCCACAGCACTGGGGCTTAGATGAATGACAGCGAGAGTGCTCAGTAGTTAGGGAAATAGAGCACTCGGTGGGGCTGAAAGTGTAACCAAATCCTTGGGGAACTGCATCCGGTGAGCAGGACCTGGCTGGCTGGCATGAGGAAGGGGAGGAGGGGCCGTAGAAGTGAAACGGCTCTGGAACAACAGGATTGAGAGACTCCCAGGAACCGCCTTACAGGGATTGCTGTTGACACATTGAGGGCAAAATTCAGCCCAGAGGGCACAGCTTTACCTACGGGAAGAGAAGAAAATGGATCTCTAAGACCTAATTTTATCCTATTTCATTTTAATTTTTTCTCTCCCTTTTCCCTCTGTCTCTCCCCTTCCAAGTTTTACTGCTCTTTCCATTCTCCTCTATGCTATCTATCTCCCTCTCCTTATTTCATTTCAAGAGCACCTACCTTCCCCTTCCCCCCAACTTTCATCCCAAGCATTACGTCCTCCATTTCGCATAACTGTCTAAATACAAATAGGTGTGCGCCCTCCCCCCCACGCCTGCAAGGTAGCTGGACATACAACCCACCAGCAGGTCAGGCCCAGCAGCAACCTGGGAGTGGCAGAGCCGCCCCACGCGCCTGCAAGGTAGGTGCACCTGCTACCAAGCAGCAGAACAGGCCCAGCGGCCGGCCGATATGGTAGGCACAGTGCCCCAATTGGAGGAGGAGCAGAGCCCCTGCCCGCGCCTGCGCGGGAGACTTTGCAACTATACAAGAGTAATACAAATATATAGGGGGAAAATTCAACAACACAACAGTCTCAGTAAGCAGAAAGAAACGCGAACAGTATGAAGAGACAAGGAAAGAAAGGACCACAAGCAATGCAGGTCAACTCAACGTTAGAAGAGGTAATATCTGCAGCAGATGGAATGTCAGATAAAGAATTCAGGAGATACATGCTTCAGATGATCTGGAGTCTCAAGGAAGACATTAGACAGCAAAATCAGACAATGAAAGATCTCTTCAACAATGAAATACATAAACAAATCCAGGAAGTAAAAGATCAAGTATACAGGGAGATAGAAGTTATAAAAAACAAACAAACAGAAATCCTAGAAAGGCAGGAAGCAATAAACCAACTTAAAAACTCAATTGAGAATACTACCAGCAGAGTAGAACACTTAGAAGATAGAACATCAGACAATGATGACAAAGTATTTCAACTTGAAAAGAACATAGACAGCTCAGCAAGATTGTTAAGAAACCAGGAGCAGAACATCGAAGAAATATGGGATAACATTAAAAGACCAAACTTAAGAGTCATTGGGATACAGGAAGGCACAGAGCTCCAAACCAATATACGGCACAGAGCTCCAAACCAATATACGGAAATCAATAAATGTTATCCACCACATCAATAGACTTAAAAATAAGAACCATATGATCATCTCAATAGATGCAGAAAAAGCATTCGACAAAGTGCAGCATCCCTTTTTGTTCAAAACTCTCGAAAAAATAGGGATAACAGGAACATACTCAACATTGTAAAAGCAATCTATGCTAAGCCCCAGGCTAGCATCATTCTGAACGGAGAAAAGTTGAAGGCATTCCATCTAAAATCTGGAACAAGACAGGGATGCCCTCTCTCACCACTTCTGTTCAACATAGTTCTCGAAACACTGGCCAGAGCAATTAGACAGACGAAAGAAATTAAAGGCATAAAAATAGGAAAAGAAGAACTTAAATTATCACTATTTGCAGATGACATGATTCTATACCTAGCAGACCCAAAAGGGTCTACAAAGAAACTATTAGAGCTAATAAATGAATTCAGCAAAGTGGCAGAATATAAAATCAACACGCATAAATCAAAGGCATTCCTGTATATCAGCGACAAACCCTCTGAAATGGAAATGAGGACAACCACTCCATTCACAATATCCTCAAAAACAATAAAATACTTGGGAATCAACCTAACAAAAGAGGTAAAAGACTTATACAATGAAAACTACAGAACCCTAAAGAGAGAAATTGAAGAAGATCTTAGAAGATGGAAAAATATACCCTGTTCATGGATAGGCAGAACTAACATCATCAAAATGGTGATATTACCAAAAGTTCTCTATCGGTTTAATGCAATGCCAATCAAAATCCCAATGGCATTTCTTGTAGAAATAGAGAAAGCAATCATGAAATTCATATGGAAAAATAAAAGACCCAGAATAGCAAAAACAATGCTAAGCAGGAAGTGTGAATCAGGTGGTATAGCGATACCAGACTTCAAACTATACTACAGAGCAATAGTAACAAAAACAGCATGGTATTGGTACCAAAACAGGCGGGTGGACCAATGGTACAGAATAGAGGACACAGAAACCAACCCACAAAACTACAACTTTCTTATATTTGATAAAGGGGCTAAAAGCATGCAATGGAGGAAGGATAGCATCTTCAACAAATGGTGCTGGGAAAACTGGAAATCCATATGCAACAAAATGAAACTGAATCCCTTTCTCTCTCCATGCACAAAAGTTAACTCAAAATGGATCAAGGAGCTTGATAACAAACTAGAGACAAGGCATCTGATAGAAGAAAAAGTTGGCTACGACTTACACACTGTGGGGTCGGGCTCCAAATTCCTCAATAGGACACCCATAGCACAAGAATTAATATCTAGAATCAACAAATGGGACTTGCTCAAACTAAAAAGTTTTTTCTCAGCAAAAGAAACAATAAGAGAGGTAAATAGGGAGCCTACATCATGGGAACAAATCTTTACTCCTCACACTTCAGATAGAGCCCTAATATCCAGAGTATATAAAGAACTCAAAAAATTAGACAATAAGATAACAAATAACCCAATCAACAAATGGGCCAAGGACCTAAACAGACACTTCTCAGAGGAGGACATACAATCAATCAACAAGTACATGAAAAAATGCTCACCATCGCTAGCAGTCAGAGAAATGCAAATCAAAACCACCCTAAGATATCATCTCACTCCAGTAAGATTGGCAGCCATTATGAAGTCAAACAACAACAAGTGCTGGCGAGGATGTGGGGAAAGGGTACACTTCTACATTGTTGGTGGGACTGCAAATTGGTGCAACCAATTTGGAAAGCAGTATGGAGATTTCTTGGAAAGCTGGGAATGGAACCACCATTTGATCCAGCTATTCCCCTTCTGGGTCTATTCCCTAAAGACCTAAAAACAGCATGTTACAGGGACACTGCTACATTGATGTTCATAGCAGTACAATTCACAATAGCAAGACTGTGGAAGCAACCTAGATGCCCTTCAATAGACGAATGGATTAAAAAATGTGGCATTTATACACAATGGAGTATTACTCTGCATTAAAAATGACAAAATTATAGAATTTGGAGGGAAATGGATGGCATTAGAGCAGATTATGCTAAGTGAAGCTAGCCAATCCCTAAAAAATAAATGCCAAATGTCTTCTTTGATATAAGGAGAGTAACTAAGAACAGAGTAGGGAAGAAGAGCATGAGAAGATGACTAGCATTAAACAGGGATGAGAGGTGGGAGGGACAGGGAGAGAGAAGGGCAATTGCTTGGAAATGGAAGGAGACCCTTAGGGTTATACAAAATTACATACAAGAGGAAGTGAGGGGAAAGGGAAAAATAATACAAGGGGGAGAAATGAATTACAGTAGAGGGGGTAGAGAGAGAAGAGGGGAGGGGAGGGGAGGGGAGGGGAGGGGGGATAGTAGAGGATAGGAAAGGCAGCAGAATACAACAGACATGAGTATGTCAATATGTAAATCAGTGGAAGTGTAACTGATGTGACTCTGCAATCTGTATATGGGGTAAAAATGGGAGTTCATAACCCACTTGAATCAAAGTGTGAAATATGATATATCAAGAACTATGTAATGTTTTGAACAACCAATAAAAAAATTAAAAAAAAATTAAAAAAATAAAAAAGCAAAAATAAATAAATAAATAAATATCCATCAATGATAGTAGGGGTTTCTATTTTTCCCATTAGTTTGGTCAGGTTTCATATTATTATTATTTTTAAAAAATATTTGTTTATTAATGACAATTAGTTTGAAAAGAGCATTCCATCAAATGTTAGTGAATATGTGACTTGTGTCATGGAAAAAGTCATAAAAACAAAGTATAGATACCTTATATATAAAATTCAAAGACCTTTTACAATAAATTCATCCATGCCACTCCTCATACAAATCAAGATAGGATTATTTGAATTCTAGAAGATTTCCATTCCCTCCCAGATATGCTTTTTCCTGAAGTTAATCATTATTGGAACTCCTAATGTCATAATGTGCCTTATCTTAAAATGTTTCACAAATAGAGTCATACAGTACATCACATTCTTTTCTGTCTAGCTTTTTTCAGTCAGTCGAAAATAGTTGCTATCTCTTTGAAGGGACTGCTAATTATTTGAAGGTATTGTATGGAAGAATAGAAATCAAGGGAGGAAAAATGTAATAATTATAGCAACAACCTTGGATCTAATCCAAAAGTCAGTATAATGTAGACACTGTCTCCCAAATTTTCAATAGAGGGTACCTTTTGGGTTCTTTATGTGTAGTCAAATTATTTATGATTGTTCAGTAATTATTTGCTTACTGATCTCATTGGTTCTTGGGGTAAGAGTTGGAAATTCATAACACAAAAGTAACATAATTATTTTATGTGCTTCTAATGATATAAAGTCTGTGAGACTTTAAAAAGTTTGGAGAACTTGATAGGGTGGAAAATGTATTAAATAACAAAAAAAAATACATAGAGGACTGGGGGAACTGAGATAATAGATTACAGAAGGACTACTTTTTACTCACATTGATATGTGAGTACATGATACTTAATTTTATCTAAAATTTAGCAATGTAAAACAGTCAATTTGAAATTTAAATAACTGTCTTTGGAGAAAACCTAGTTTTCATCTGTCTTCTTTAGATCCTTCAGAGAAAAGAAAGGTTGGACTGTACATGTTTTACTCCCTTTGCTCATTAATTTTTAAAGTTCCATCTTTGAACCGCCTGCCTTACCATGATGTTTCACCTGATTGGTTATGGCAGACACATTACTGTCATGTCACAAAACATGCTGCTTCAGAGAGCTGATTAATTTTGAATACTTGGTTATAGATGAGAAAACATTGCTAACTTTGTTTTAGCATAAAGAATCTATGTGGAATTAATAATGTAATCTACAAGTTCAAGCAAAAATTGTTTATGTGCAACATTTATATTCATCATATAATCACTGGAGTGATTTGCCCAAAAGGCAAATTGATAAGGTAGCTAAATTGTTTCAGGCATCAGGGACATAATAATTAATGTTTCACTTATTTTCACTACACTGAAAAAAAATGTACTTGTAAGCCAAAATTTGGACAATGTGGAAAAGTTATTACTTTAGAAATAAATTGTAGATATTTAATAATTTTTGTTTAAATTTTAATCTCTTAACAAGAAAAAAAGTACTAATGATTTATAGTTTTCAAAATTCTTTCCAAATAAATATTTGCCTGAGTATGCATCAATATCCCCCATAACCTTTACTCCATTTATGTGCTAAAATGGAGTTTTACTTCGAATGCCTGTGAAGTTATGTTATGAATACCAAATTCATTAGCAGGAATTAGCAGGAACTAGGAAGTTGCTTTGGATCACACTATTTAAAACCCTACATTGAAGAAGAAAAAGAGAAAATGAAAGAGAAGGGAGGTAAGAGGAACAGGAACATTAAATTTAAAGGAAGTGAGCTGGGATTGTGGCTCAGTGGTAGAGCATGTGCCTAGCATGGATGGGGCCGGGGTTCGATTCTCAGCCCCACATTAAAAAAATAAAAACATTGTGCTGTGTCCATCTACCAAAAAAAAAAAAAGATATTCATTCTCCCTCCCTTCTCCCTCCCTCCCTCCCTCCCTCTCTCTCTCTCTCTCTCTCCTTAAAAAAAAAAATAAAGGAAGTAAGAAGGAGAGGCATGGAGAGAAAATTTTCAATAATTTGATTTGGTGTGTTAATTCCCTTTCCTCCAAGTCTTGTCTTCCTTTTTTCAGTTACATTTTTTTTAAATTAATCTTCACTTGTCAAATCATAGTCTGGGATTCAGAATTGGAAGTCTCTAATTTGTATTTTAGGCTTAAAAATCTTGTGGCTTTCTCTAAGGTTTAAACCCACTCCTATTAAATCAATTGCTCCTAAATATCAGACAGAAAGAATTAGCTCTCTTTACTGGCTATATGTCTTTACTGAAAATACATAATGGATGATCCACATTTTTTTTTTAAATTTGAGGTTCAACAAAAAGATAATAAGTGTTAATTGAGAATAAAATGCTAAGGTAGTCTAGGTATGTATAAAGCAATAAGGCCTTGTACCAAATTATCAATAAAACAGACTTCATGCAATAATGTAAATATACCCTAAAACTTATCACTTGTTCTTAAAAGCAATGATGTGAAAGAAGATAGCCTGGACAGTATGTCTTATCAGAAAGATTTACCAACCTGAGACAGTTTTACTACATGCCAACAATATAATTCTCTATTTGTTGTCAATACTCTCCAGACAAAGGCAAGAAACACACTTACTTGTCCTTTGGAAAGTTGATTTTATTACTCATCCCAGTGAGGGAGAAGGCTCACCAGTGGAACCTGTGGGATATCTCAGCGAGAGAGTGTTAGGGAAGACTTCTTAGAATTCAGGCTTTAGTGGGGACAGTCTAATAAAGCAAGGGTTCCCTCTGAATTAGGAACTTTCAGTAAACAGGAGCCCTTTTATGATGGGATGTCTTACTAAATCTTATCCATAGAGTGGGAAAATCGGGAGCAAAACCAAATCTGTAGTTATAATAGGCCTCCATTATTCTTATTAGCCTGGAATAAGGATGTTTTAAATTTTGAAATTTGAACACTGTTTATGTTTTGTGTGTATTTAGACATGATGTGTTTTCATCTTGTTCCATTGTGGTGACAGAGCAAATGTGCCTGTTGTTAATGTTCTATTATGTCGGGTTCAACAGAAGAATGTTGAGTTAGCTGTGATGCTAGGTCAAGGCATGGATGTCAGAAAGTAGATTTCTTTCTCCTTGTAAAGAGTCATGGTGCATAGTGTTGGAACTCAGTGCACAATTATTATTCCTTCTAGTAATGGCAAAGACAAATTTTCTCTCTTTTGTCTTTTGATGAAGTCTTTCATTTTTTCTATGTATTGAATCATTTCATCTGCAAACAGGAATAATTTGGCTTGATCTTTTCTTATTTGTATCCCCTTTCTTTTTCCAAATTTCTCTGGTAAGAATTTCTAGTACTATCTTGACAAGAATGGTGAAAATGGACATTTTAATATTGTTCCTGGTGTTAGAGGAAATATTTTCAGTTGTTTTTCATTCAGCATTATGCTGTGAATTTGTCTTACACTGACTTCATTGTGTTGAGGTAATCTTTCTGTACTTATTTTGTTTACAGCTTTTATCATAAAGAGATGCTTATTTTCATCAAATATTCTTTTCAGCTTTTGTGATAATTCTATGATTTTAATCTTTCATTATTCTATATGTACTATAGCTATTGATTTATGTTTGTTGAACCATTTTTTCATCTGGAATAAAATCATCTTGGTCATGGTGCATGATACTTTTTCTGAGCTTTGCATTTGATTTGCTGGTATTTTCTTGATAATTTTACATCTATGTTTGTTGGAATTGTAGCTCTATAGTTTTTTTTTTATTATGTTACATTTTAGATTCAATTATATGGCAATGCTGGCCTCAAAGAGTGAGATTGGAAGGGATGCCTTTCTTTTAATTGTATGGAATAGTTTAATAAGCATTGGTATTATTGTTTTTTAAAAAGTTTGGTAAAATTTAGTCATAGAACTATCTGGTCCTTACCTTGTATTTGTTGGGAAGTTTTTATTACCAATTAAAACTTGTTAATTGTTATTTGTTCATTCATGTTTTTCATTGATTGAATTTTGGTAGGTAATATGTGTCCAGAAATATTTTTCATTTCTTCTTTTTCAATTTGTCGGCATATAGTTTTTCAAAGAAATCTCTAATGATCCTATACATTTCTGTAGTATCAATTGTAATGTCTCCTTTGTTATCTCCAATTATATATATATGGGTTATTCTTTTATTTTCTTGGTTAGAATAAATAAAGGTTTGTCAGTTTTACTTATTTTTTCAAAGAACCAACTGTTTGTTTCATAGATCTTTAACATTGTTTTTATTTTTGGCTTTATTTTATTTTCTTCTGTTCCTTCTTATTTCTTTCTTTATACGAATTTTGGGTTTAGTTTACTCTTGCAGTTTTAAGTCCTTGAGATGCATCATTAATTATTTATAGAAAATATTTATTTTTATTTATTTAGGTAGACTATGCATATATATATATATTTTTTTTCTTTATACTTTTCAGTGCTGGGGACTGAACTAGGGGCCTCATTCATATTAGCACTCTATCACTAATCCACATCCCAAGCCCTGATTTTTTACTTTATATTGAAGCACTCATTGCTATACACTTCTCTTTTCATACTGTCTTTGCTGAATCCCATAAGCTTTTCTATATTGTGTTTCCATTTTCACTTGTTTCAAGAAATTTTTAAGTTTCCCTTCTGATTTCTTCAATGCCTCGCTGTTTGTTCAAAAGTGTGTTGTTTGATCTCCATATATTTGTAAATTTATAAAATTTCTCTTCTCATTGATTTCTAGTTTTATTCTGTTGCAATCAGAAAAGATATAGGATATAATTGTTTTGCATTTTTAAGACTAGTTTTGTGGGATGATATATGATCTATTCTAGTGAAAGTTTCATATGCTAATGAAAATGATGTATATTCTGCCTATTGGATACAGTCTTCTGAAATGTCTTTTAAGTCCTTTTGATCTCAGTGCAATTTAACCCTGATTTTTTGTTGTTTTGTTTTGCTGTTGATTTTTTGGTCTGGTTAATCTATCCACTGTTGAGAGTGGAATATTATAAACCCAAAGTATTTAAAATATTGGAATCTCTCTTTTCCTTTATGTCTAAGAGTGCTTGTTTTATAAAATTGGTTATTTGGACATTAGGTATTTATAGATTTATACTTAAATCTCCTTGATGAGTTGTTCCTTGCCCATTATTTAGTGACCCTTCTTACATTTTTTGGTTTATAATCTATTTTGTCAGATATATGTATAGCTTTTCCTAATTTTTTTAGGATTGCATTTACTTGAAATATCATTTTCTATCATTTCATTTTCAGTCTCTGTGTGTATGTAGTGGTGAAGTGAGTTTCTTGGAGGCAGCATGTTGTTTGGTCTTATTTTTTTTAAATAAATCCTTTCTGTCAGTCTGTGTTTTTTATTTGGAGAATATAATCTATTTATATTCAAGGTTCTCAGAGAAAAGTATGGGCTTATGTTATGTAATGTAGATTTTCTTCAAGTGGTCTTAAATATTCGTTATTCTTCCTCTCTTATTTATCTTTGTGGTTTGATGGATTACTACATAAATAATTTTTTATTTTCATTTTTTCTGTTTTTTGTTTATCTATTCTTCGACTGGAGTTTATATTTTCATATGCTATCATGATGGCAATAATTTTATTTCACTTCCAGATATACATTTTTCCCTAAAGCATATTTTGTAAGCCTATCTTATGATCATGAATTCTCTCAGTTTTTGCTTATCTTAGAGTGTTTTTTTTTTCTCATTTGTTTTTGAAGGATAGCCTTTCTGTATGTAGTAACCTTGGTTGGCAATCATTTTCTTTCAGGAGTTGGAATACATCATTTCACTCCCTCCTAGACAATAGGGCCTCTAAGAAATCTGCTATTAGTTGAATGAAAATCTTCTTCAACGTGGCTTGAATTTTTTCTTCCAGATTTTAATGTCTTCCATTGTCCTGCATTTTTGAGAGTTATTTTGTTATTTGTTGTGCTTAAGATCTTTTCTGGTCATGTTTATTTGTGGTTCTGTAAGCCCCCTGTATATAGATGCCTGTATTTTGCCCAAATTAGAAAATTTTTCTGTTTGTAATTTATTTACTAGGTTTTCTATGCCTGTAACTCTTATTTCATTGCCTTTGGACAGTCTGATGATACAGATGTTTTCCTGCTTACTGGTGTTCCAAAGATCTTAAAGGATGTCATTAGATTGTCTTCTTTATTCCTTCCTGTCTCCCTTTCTTTCATCTCAACATATTATTTCAAAAGACTTGTATTTAATCACTGATATTCTCTTCTGGTTAATCTAGTCTCTTATCAGGGCTTACAACTGTATTTTTTATTTTCCTTATTGAGATCCTCAGCTCAAGGATTTCTGTTTGGCTCTTTTTCAAAATCTTTATTGTCTGCTGAATTTCTCAAACATATTCTGCATTGTCTTCCTAGTTTCACTTAACTGTTTATCTACATTTCCTTGTATCTCTTTGAGCTTTCAAGAAAACATCATCATTTTGAAATTTTATGAAGCATTCCACCCATTTCTATTTCTTTGGAAACTGTTAGTAGAAAGTTATGATCTTTTGGAGGTTATGTGTTTATATGTATTTATATAGCAGGACTTTTGACATATATGTGCAAAGCATTTTCTTTCCTATGGCCCTCCATTGAGATTTGTGCATTGGATGTATCATATTTCTACCACTTTTATGGGATGACCTCTTAATAAGCAGCTTCTCCTTAAAACATGTCTTGAGTGTTGGTTTGTTATGCAGAGTTTGCTTTATTTCCAGCTGGGCACTACAGCATAGCCTTCCTATAGTTTCTTTGGATGTGATTAGTGAACCTGGGCACTGTGCATGTCATGTTGATATTGGATATACTCAATGTCTCTGTAGAGTTTGTAAGAGTCGGGATACTCTACCAGTTCATGTAGGTGTGATGTTGAAAGAAGAGTGTGTATGGTGTCCTCAGGGTGGATACTCCTACAGTGGGAGTGTTGGGTCCTACCAGGTGATGGAGTTTTCCTCAGGCATTGCTGATATTGGATCTCTTACTTGTAAGTTCTCTGGCACTGGTGATATCAGTAGTGGTAAAGGTACTAAAGCACTTGACTTCTGACTAGACAGTGGTATGAGCCCATGTGCTGTATAAGAGAAGATTATGGCAGGAACCATAGCACCCTCTCTGTGTTGCTCGTGCCCAGTTTTGTGAGTAGTGTGTAATCAGACAAGGTATAGGGTTGATCAGTGAAGTCCTTCATTCTATGGTGGCAGCAAAAGTTTTAATGTTTCTCTCTGTAGTACTGTGAGCATGTCCACCTAGGAATAGGATCTTGGTGCCCACCCCTAACTGTGTATACCTAGGAAAAGGGAGATGACTGAAGGTTTTATCCCCCAATTCTTTTAGCAATAATGCTCACTACTGAGTGAGAAGAGGAGGGTTGTAGCTGGAGCTGAGCAAAATTTGTCTTGGGGCCTACCTTGGTTGTATGTGTCTGCAGAGAGATGGATGGTTGGGACTTTTCTCCCCCAACTCTCTCAGCTATAGTTCCTATCAGGGAGTGAGCAGGAGTGGGTCACAGCTGGACCTGAGAAAAATTCCTCCATGGACCTCCCTTGGCTGTGTACACTCAGAGGTGGGGTGACAGCTTCTATTTTCTCCCCTCTCCACCATTTCTTTAGCTGAAGTGTCTGTGGGAACAAGTAAACACAGCAAGCACCAGGCAAAATTTATTTCAAGATCTCTTTAAATCATGTGCCTTGTAGGATGGGGCATCCAGAACAGGAGTTTGTTCTAGACCTCCCCAGCATGTCACTATGGGAAGGATACCAATGAAGTCATGGAGTTCTTTCCTCATCCTATCGGCAACAGGGTTATGGGAAGTTTAAGGTCAGGGAGGGTGGGAACAACATTGTGACTGCATTCAGTCCTGGCACTAGTGTGAATCTCCACATGACTGGTCATGCCCTTTATCTCAGTAGTAAGCTCCCCAATCTTTTGATTTATTCTTGAAGGACGCACCCTTTGTTTCCCCCATTCCCCTCTATGTCACAACACCTGTTTTCCACAGTATAGCACCCTCAATGGGTTTGAGTCCATTACTCTGCTGAGCTTAGTTCACAAAGTAGCTACCCACTTATCCAGTGCATTGGAATGTATCTGGGATCAAAGAGAGAGGAATATGCAGGAGTTTCTGACCCTTAGAGCACTCCACATTCAGAAAATAACTCCCTTCTCAAGATGCTTCCTGGCTCTACCACTATGGGCGTTTGCTGGGAGATGATGTGAAATACTTTTCCGAAGCACGGCTACTCTGCAGATTTCAGGTTACTTATCCAGTTAGGATGCAAGCCTCTGAGGGTTGTGAAACTTTGCAATAGCTAGAATTGCAGTATCCATGCTGATAGAGTTTATCAGGACTCTCTCTTGCATCCTTACTCCTGCAGAAGGATGATTCTGACCATGGAGCTGGGTTGCAGGTATTGGGATATTTTGTTTCTCTTACTATGCTATTGTCCCAGGTCTCTGGCTTTTACAAGCTTTCTGTGTTTTTCTCCTGTTGCTTTACAGTGTTCTCCCACAATAACTAGCCTCAAAATGCATTGTACACCTATTGCTTTGGTTCTTTGTGGAGGTACAGCTGAGTTCTTTCTATCAGTCGCCCTCAACTCCCTCCCATTACATTTTTCATTGATTTTAAGATGTTTAGTTAACCAAAAGTTTTATAATTTTTTCTTAACATATTTAGGTTCTTGACAAATATTGTAGAATTTATGAAAAAAACTACATGAGAAATCTAGAGATACAGTGTTCAATGGTATTTTAGAACATCTCTGAGTAGGTAGACAACCAATTACATTCTTGTAGTTTTCATCTACAGACTTGTGTACATTATTATTTGGGGAGAGGATTGTCAATGATACAGAAGTCTCACTATTTTCAGTAACTCTTCTCAAAGCTTTAGATAGTTCAGACTCTAATCACTTGGAGAGTGAAACACCAATTTTTCTCTAAGTTGACAGGAAAACAACTTCTGTAACAGATGCAGAAATCAATACAGAAGTTATCATATAAAACCTGAAGTTTGTTTTTCTTTACTTACTTCAAAAACTTCATTTTGACTTACATGGTACTGGGTAATAAAAATAAAACCAAACCACAAAGACTTAAAAAATCCAAGGATCCAGGACTTCACAAAACATTTTTAATTGTCTTAAGTATTCTTGAACAGAGATTCTAATATTTAGTTTTCACAAGATTATCTAGAAGAAAATTGTAAAATACATATCCTAGGGCCTCTTCTTATACCGAAGGAATCTGAATTATCAGAGAGGATTCCTAAGAATTGTATGTAACTTCCCCCCATTTCAGTATTTCAAGCCCCTCTGCAGAATATTCTTTGAGCACTGCTGCCCTACTCTAACTCATTTAGGGTGGAAAACAATTGAGAAATCAAAAGAAAACATTCCACTCATAGTCAATGATCCCATAGGTCTTAGTAAGGAGAGTATTTTGATATATTGAAACAAGAAAGTATTAAGCCTACTTAATCATTTTAAATTCTTTTCCCCAGAGAAGACATATTTGTTGTTATTCTCTGTCCATGACTGGAACTGTCTGTATTTGTGCTAAACCTGTTTCATCGACTCCCAGCTGAGCTAGTTTTAAGGATCAGAAACTAAGTTGGCATCTGTCAGTGGTTCTTCAATATCACTCTGTTAGAGATAGAGACAGAGAAAATTAATCAAAAGTCCTCTCAGAGGGTTCTGGGTGTATTTGGAAGTGACGTTTTTATAAATTGCTTGCTGGTTGTGTGTGGGGTGAAGCAAGATGGATTGAAGTCAGAGTACCTACAAGTAAGGGACAGTTTCCCACACTTACTTGATAACTGTCCCTCTGATAAATCTATAACCTGCATTATTGCTTCCTGCTGATAGCATGATATGCAAAAATCTAAGTAATCAAATTTCTCCTAAGTTGGAATTTAGAGTAATAAAGAAAAGTTTATAAAAAGTTAGTTTGTCTTATTCAAAATGTGAATATATAAATATAGCTGAAGTAGGATTTTTTTTGTTTAACTAGCCATCATGCATCATGTTTTCTTTTCTTTTTTTTTTTTTTTTTTTTGGAGGAAACATATAATGCCTATAATATAATGTATTTACAGAAGTGAAAATCAGGGCTGGGGATATAGTTCAGTTGGTTGCATGCATGAGGCCCTGGGTTCAATGCCCAGCACCACAAAAGAAAAAAAAAAAAGTAAAAAATAGTTGAATAAAAAAAGCTCTCCAGCATTTCTAAGTACAACAAATCTTTAAAATTAATAGCATAAACTTCTGGCAAATAATTTCTATCCATTTGTTAGTCTATACTATTGGAGAATATAGGCTGAATATAGCTTACATATTTGAGCTTCTCTTCATATTTGAGAATTTAAAAATTAAATTAAATATAAAATATTTAAATTACTAAAATATTTAAATCTTAAATTAAATATAAAATATTTTCCAACTGTTTATTGACTAGTTTTCCTATTTTTTTTAATTTCAAATATCAATTTCTTAGCCTCATACTTCCTAATATGAAAATATTTATAGCAAATCTTAATATAAGTATCCATTAAGTATGCTTATTTATTTTCTGTGAATACTTAATATTTTTACAAATTTTCACTAGTTTTTTGGAGTGCGGCAAATTGCTGGTACTGATAAGAGAAATACACATAGATCCACCTAAGTATCATTGTAGAAAGTGATGAGAGAGTTTGTGATTGTTTATTGCTGTAATTTGTGCTTGAAATATTTCATTGCTCCCTCCTGTGATACTGGAGCACATCATATTAAGGTCAATAAACTTCCCAATGATTCTACAAACCAGACTAGCTCACTGTTACACTGAGACCAGAAGGACCTCATAATTAGTAAGTAATATATATTAAAGTCAACGTGTTCAAAATTTTATTGATAATTCTACTTCTTAGTGGTTGATTTGGTAAAATTATATCCAAAATTAACTGAGCTAAATATTGAATAGAATAATATTTGTGCCAAATATATTCAAAATAGCACTTTATTAAAGTTTAAATTTATGTCTTAGGGTAATACTGCTCTTTTCATTAAATAACCCTTTTCTATATAATGGGTGAATTATCACTCCAGGAATACACACTGTTAGACTATACTGCTACATTCAGGATATTGAACATGATGACACTTTCATGTTTATATTAAATTCTTGACACTCTTATGAGACAAAGCAGATGACCCAGCGTTTATTTGCAGACACTTTTTTGTTCACTTATTTCACTCTAAGGCTGTTTGATCAGAGAATCAAATTTTGATCTTCCCTGGCATACTTTATATTTATAAGAGTTATTTTTTCCAGTATTATAGCAGAAATTTTTAAAATGGGATTTACATTTTAGTTCCATGCTTTGGAAGATGAAAACATGATATAGTTTTTATGGTCACTGTGACTATTTTGCTTAACCATTCATTGGAATCTACATTCAATGAGATTTTGCCTACCTCCTTTTGAATTTTTTTATATCAGTTTTACATATCAGACTATCTATGAAAATAAAAGTTTTTTTTAAATTTTTTTCGTAAAATGGCAGAAAAACTACTCTAATACAAGGGTTTGCTTCATAGTATATTTTTATGAAAGTTTGGAAAAAAACAGAGAGTAGCAGGAGTAAAGAAAAAGAAATAACTTTGAACAGAATGCTAGATATAACTTTTCAGAAATTCACTGCTTTTTCTCTGTAAAAAAATTTATATAAAATGTGAGCCTTCGGAGGCCCATGACCAATTACATTCCTTGGCTGTGCTTTCTTTTTCAAAGTCTTTCTCAGCTATTTCTCCTTACTCAAGCTGCGTTCAATTTTCTTTGATCCATAGTTAATAATAGAAACATTAAAACAACCCTCCCTTGTTGATAGAATGATAGTTTCTTTTTCATAGCTTTATTAAGGTAAAATAAATAAATAAATAAAATGCACATATTTGAAGGATGCAATTGATCAGTTTTGACATGTATGTAACCACTACAATCAACATAAAAAGCATTTCCATTACTTTTTAAAATTGAGATCATGGAGAGTGTGTTTCTTGCAATATCTATTAAATTGGAAATCAATCACCTTAAAATATATACAACCCCACCCCAACATGTCAACTCTTTCCAAATTAAATGTCACATTTACAAATATCTCAGAGGTCAAGGAGGAAAGCCGAAGAAAAGTAAATAAAATGTGCTTTTGACTACGTGATATAATAAAAGCTTAAGATATCAGGGTCTCTGGGATGAAACAGCAGTCAGGTGAACATTAATAACTTAAAGTACTTGTATCAGAAAGAAGCTAGAATAACAATGAAATTACTTTCAAATTATGGGGTAGGAAGGAAAAAAAGTAGGAGTAGGAACAGATAATATTTGAAATACAGAAGAAATAATAGAGCTAAAATTTGATAAAAATCAAACAAGTCTAGCCAAGCAAAAAGCAAGAACATAAAAATTAATATCAATGGAAAGGGAGCTATCAAAATAACCGTATAGATACTAAAAATATGTTAAGGTAATATTGCAATTGTAAACAAACCTATGTGATAGCTTACACAACATAGTCTATATTAGAGAAAGATCTGTGCTGCTGAAAGTGTATTCAGTTATTGATGGATGAAATATTCTATATATGTCTGTTAAGTCTAAATTATCAATTGTATATTTTTTAGTTTTATAGCTTCTTTATTTAAATTTTGTCACCATCCAGTGGTGACAGAGGCATGTTAAAGTTACCCAGTATTATTGTGTTGTGGTCTATTTGATTCTTGAAATTGAGAAGGGTTTTTTGATATACATAGCTGCTCCATTATTTGTGGCATAGATACTTAGGATTGTTATGTCTTGTTGATGTAGAATTCCCTCAAGTAGTATGAAATGGCCTTCTTTATCCCTTCTGATTAATTTTGGTTCAAAATCCATTTTATCTGATATGAGGATAGAAACACCTACTTATTTATGTGATCCATGTGCGTGATGTTCTTTTCCCATCCTTTCACCTTCAATCTGTAGATGCCTCTTCCTATGAGGTGAGTCTCTTGGAGACAGCTTATTATTGGGTCTTGTTTTTTTAATCCAGTCTGCCAGTTTGTGTCTTTTGGTTGATGAGTTTAGGCCATTAATGTTCAAGGTTATTATTGAGATATGATTTGTGTTCCAGTCATTTGGGTTTATTTCTAGTTTTTAATTTGAATTAGTTTCCCCTTTGATTAAATATTCCTTTAGCGTAGTTCCTCCCTTTTCTGGTTCACTTTTGTTTATCTTCATGGAATATTTTGTTGAGAATGTTCTGCAGTGTAGGCTTTCGATTTGCATTTTTTTGTGGGGGGTGGGCGGAGGACCGAGGATTGAACTCAGGGACACTATCACTGAGCCACAACCCCAACTCTATATTGTATTTTATTTATAGACAAGGTCTCACTGAGTTGCTTAGTGCTTCACTTTTGCTGAGGCTGTTTGTGATCCCACATTCCTCCTGCCGCAGGCTCCCAAGCCACTGGGATTACTGGTGTAAGCTGACACACACAGCACAACTTATTTTAACTTTTGTTTATCATGGAAGGTTTCTATTTCACCTTCAAATCTGAACCTTAATTTCGTTGGATATAGGATTCTTAGTTGGCATCTGTTTTCTTTCAGGACTTGGTATGTTATTCCAGGACCTACTAGCTTTGAGATCAGTTGAGATCCAAATTGGTTTCCCCTTATATGTAATCTGATATTTTACTCTCACTGCCTTTAAAATTATATCCTTATTGTGTATGTTAGGCATTTTCATTATAATGTGTCTTCATGTGGGTCTGTTGTATTTTTGTACATTTGGAGTCTTATAAGCTTCTTATATTTGATTTTCCATTTTATTCTTTAGGTTTGGGAAATATTCTGATATTATTTCATTGAGAAGATTATTCATGCCTTTGGTTTGTATCTCCATGCTTTCATCTATCCCAATAAATCTTAAATTTGGTCTTTTCATGTTAGCCTATAATCCTTGGAATTTCTGTCCATGGATTCTTAACATCTTCTTTTCGTAGTTAATTCATTTTCAAGATTATATATTTTTGTCTTCATTCCTAAGGTTCTATTTTCAATGTAGTCTCATCTGTTGGTAATGTTTTAATTTGTTTATTTTTTCCTTCATTTTGATGGTCTCTGCTTGGATTTTTTTTTTTTTTAAGAATATTTGTCTCTTTGTTGAAGTGATCTTTCATTTCCTGTATTTTCTCTCTGATTTCATTTCTTATACCATCATTTACTTCACAGAACAGTTTAACTATGTACATTCTAAACTCCTTCTCTGACATTCCTTTCACTGTGATGTCAATGGGTTGCTTTAGTGAAATATCTTGGTTAGTTTGTGGCAATTTGTTCCCTTGCTTTTTCATGCTATTTGCTTTTCATTCAACAGTATGAGTCTGAGCCAGTAGAGTTTCTACCCTGTGGATTTATAGTATCACTGAAGGTTTCTAGTACCTTACTATTTGGGGGGAGATGGATAATAACAACAACCAATGCAAACAATATTCAGCATTAGACTAAATACTTTCTCCTCTGATGTCTACAATGGTAATTATCACAATAAACATAAATGATGTAATCAGTTATTGGCTATAATAAAAACAGCAAGCTTGCAAAAGGGTTTACAATTTCAAATGGTAGACAGGGAGGGAACATAAGTGATAAAGAATGTGATGATTATGAGAGAGGAGTAGAGAAGAAGTATAAAATTAAAGAAAGAAAAACAACAGAGTTGGCTATCAGCAGAAGAAAGGAGAGAATCAAGGGAAACATGAGAAAAAAAATTATGTATATACACATACACACAAATATATATATATATATATATAGTAAATTTTTTTTATAAATAAAAAATAGAAATAAAAGAATACAAAATAAAACTAAAATATGTTACTCAAGCATGAATAATAACTGGCTTCAAAAATGCAAGAAATAAGGGAAAAAACAAATATGAATATGTACAAATGTCCATGTACCATTAAGGTCATAATTAAACACAGGAAAATAATTTTTAAAAAATCTTGATGAAAAGTTAAAGATTTATTTCCATTGGAGTGTAAAAGATTCTCAGTTTCTCTTCTTATTTGTTTTAGGTGGGGTTGTCTGGAGCATGATGCTCTACCTCCTGGAAGTGAGAGTGGTAATCCTATAGGCTGAATTACTGGAGGCAGAGTTTAGGTTTAGATGGGCTCCAGACTCTTCACCGAATGCCAGTTAGTTTGGTGATTTTAAATCTGTGCCTACTAGCACCCAGTACTTGCTGGTCCATGCTAGAAAACTGTACCCCAGTGATCTCCCCTGGATTCCACTTGTGTGGTTGGGAATCCAATTCTTAGTCCTCTATGTCACCTTTGAACCCCATGTTTCCTGGTTTCAGGTTCAGTCTCCAAACAATCTCTCCCACCCCAGCTCTATGGAATTCCTGGCAGAGGCATTTCTCTCAGTCAGTCCTGCAAGCAGTCTGATTGGAGGGGGAGGCATAGAGCTGGGTGGGTTTCCATGACCAACTGTCCCCTGTAGAAACCTATTCCCATGTTTGATTTTCTCCTGGTCACTCAAGCACACTTTATGCCTTGCAGTGTGTGTTTACTGGTCCTGTATTTTGGGCCAAACTCGGGTTTGCCAGGAATTGGCCCCCTCAGCTGCCAATCCCATGCAGTAGCTGCAAAATGGTTCCTTCTTTTGTCCTCCAAATGCCACCTGGAGAGATGGTGGTTTCTTTCCCTGCATGTAGATATTGTACAGTGGATCTCTCAAGTTTGCCCAGGCAATGTCCTTGATCTCTAAGTGCTCCATACTCAGACATGCCTTATACTGCCCAAAAATGTGGTTCTCTTAATTCCCTTATCCCTCCACTATATTCATGAAGAGACAACTCCAGCTGGTGCTTCCAACCCAGCCATGGCAGTGACTGTGCTTCTGGGGATTTCTTCCTTACTTTATTATTATATCCAACTTCCTAAGTGTCCAGTCTGCTTTGAATGTCCAGTTTTAAATTCCATAAAGTCCCCACACTTTTTTGTTCCCCCACCTTGCTGAGAAGCTGCCTATCTTCTTTCTTGGTTTCACTCCACAGAGCAGCCAGGAAATTGACCTCCTCTATTCTGCCATCTTGAAAATCCATGAGTGATAGGTGTTGTTTTTGTACAAAACTGCTTCTTCCACACATTGGTGCAATCATTTGACTCATCATCCAAAACACATTTTCATGACTTGCAAACTGAGGAGACATCTTCCATGGATATTAATACATTTATAACTGAAAAGACTTGGTAATCAATTGGATATAGGATTAGAGAATCAAAATTGATTTCATGTTCCTAGAAGTGGTAAGTTTGATATTCTTTATGGAGACAGAGATTATTTATCTTAGTTTTAGGAATAAAATGATTAAATTAGTGTTTAGCACATCTACTTTTGAAGTACTGAGTAGATAATTTTAGGGGAGGTATTCTACTTACCTAGGCCACAGATGAAAATGGGCAAAGAATTTGATGTACTGGCAAAAAAAAAAAAAAAAAAAAAAAAAAAGAATCGTTCATTTAAATAATGTGCTTTAAGATCTGAGCTGTTTAGGGAAGGAAGTAAAAACTAGATAGAATTAATATAGGAAATAAGGGATAAGAATTGAATATTTAAGTATGGTTAAATAACAACTAGATAAATGAGAGTTGAAAGATGAATGGTAGTATTTGGATTTTATAAGAATTGAGGGATGACTGGATGTAAGGGGATGACTAAATTAGGAGTGAAGTTATTGCTGGTAAAAGTGTGAAAGTATCTTATAATTTGAATGTATATTCCAGATTATCAGAAGCCACTAGAATCACGGTGATATTTAAATTGGCAAATAATAATTTGACAATGAGGAGCCATGAAATTGACAGATTAAAATGATAATGAGAAAAGCAGTTATATCTATTGGATGGAATTGAATTTCATAGGAGAATGTTTTATCTAATGTTGTTGAAACACTGATAATCTGGAAGTGGCATTCAAGAGTCAGAGGCACACTAAGCCCATTTCAAATGAAAAGATAATGGGGTACAGAAAAATGAATTTGTATTTCTATTTAGAGGGTGAGTAGGTTTAGTGGCACTCCCTCCTCCTCCAGAGAATCTTAATTAAGCTTCTCCAGAGACCCTCACCATAATAGTCTTATTAATAGAATATCAGAAAAAAATCTGCAGAAATCTCAATGTACTTAGGACTTCCTATTTGTGAGGACGTCCTATAATTTGTCTTGCAAAAGCTAAGTTTGGCTTCAGTCTTGATGATGCCCCTTCTGTTTTGTGGTAAAACTTGTAAATTCTCAGACTAATCTAAGTTGTATGTGTTGATGTCCATCTGAAATGAGAAAAATCTAGATAATTTAATGTAGAATTAATTTAATGAGTCACCTCAGATACCACCATTACCATTTTAATAATGCACAGAAAGCTGTCCTGGTTAGAGCAGAAAAGCTTTCCAAAGTTTATCTGCATGTGATGGAGAGAGAATTCATCTCAAACACTTAGAGCATGCTGTTCTCAAAAGGATTTTCAAAGTATAAAATATCTTATCTGGAAAGTTGGTTCCCCTCAAAACTATCAATAAGCCTTGGGAAATGCTGCAATCTGAGATTTGGAAAGAAAAATGCTCTGACTTGATAATGAACAACTCCTGAGAGTGATAGGCATTTGTGAGCAGAAAACTCTAATAATGGAGGTAGAATGGTGAGGGGTTTAGGGAACCACTTAGTCCAATATTAATTCTTTGGAAACTTGAAGCAATGTCTATGATATTTTCCCCATTGAGAAGCAATCTATAAAAGTGATCAAGCCAATCAACTGAGAAGGCCATTTGCCTTCCTTTATCTCTTTTTATCATATTCTTTTAAAGCAAATTGAAGCTTCCTCTCCTACCCATCAGCATGTATATAACCTCTGATGTGTGACCCAGGGGCAAATAAGCATTTCTGAGCCACCGCCTGGAATATTATCATTTCATAAAACAGAGACGAGAAGTGTATGAGTTACAATCAGGCTGAGGGGATGTATGGCATGAATAAAATAAATTTCAAAAGAAAAAAAATAAAGAATGGGACAAAAATAACTTCATGTGAACTCAAAAAATTATATAGACTTTTTTTCAGTTTTATTTTTTTAATTAGTTGTTCACGACATTACAAAGCTCTTGACATATCATATTTCATACATTAGATTCAAGTGGGTTATGAACTCCCATTTTTACCCCAAATACAGATTGCAGAATCAGATCGGTTACACATCCACATTTTTACATAAAGCCCTTTTAGTAACTGTTGTACTCTGCTACCTTTCCTATCCTCTACTATCCCCCCTCCCCTCCCCTCCCATCTTCTCTCTCTACCCCATCTACTGTAATTCATTTCTCTCCTTATTTATTTCCCCATTCCCCTCACAAACTCTTATATGTAATTTTGTATAACAATGAGGGTCTCCCTCCATTTCCTTGCAATTTCCCTTTTCTCTCTCTTTCCCTCCCACCTCATGTCTCTGTTTAATGTTAATCTTTTCTTCCTGCTCTTCCTCCCTGCTCTGTTCTTAGTTGCTCTCATTGTATCAAAGAAGACATTTGGTATTTGTTTTTTAGGGATTGGCTAGCTTCACTTAGCATAATCTGCTCTAGTGCCTCCATTTCCCTGCAAATTCCATGATTTTGTCATTTTTTAGTGCTGCGTAATACTCCATGGTGTATAAATGCCACATTTTTTTTTATCCATTCATCTATTGAAGGGCATCTGGATTGGTTCCACAGTCTAGCTATTGTGAATTGTGCTGCTATGAACATCGATGTGGCAGTATCCCTGTAGTATGCTCTTTTAAGGACTTCAGGGAATAGTCCAAGAAGGGCAACAGCTGGGTCAAATGGTGGTTCCATTCCCAGCTTTCCCAGGAATCTCCATACTAGTTTCCTATTTGGCTGCACCAATTTGCAGTCCCACCACCAATGTACAAGAGTACCCTTTTCCCCACATCCTCGCCAGCAATTGTTGTTTGACTGCATAATGGCTGCCAATCTTACTGGAGTGAGATGGTATCTTAGGGTGGTTTTGATTTGCATTTCTCTGACTGCTAGAGATGGTGAGCATTTTTTCATGTACTTGTTGATTGATTGTATGTCCTCCTCTGAGAAGTGTCTGTTCAGGTCCTTGGCCCATTTGTTGACTGGGTTATTTTTTATCTTATTGTCTAATTTTTTGAGTTCTTTGTATACTCTGGATATTAGGGCTCTATCTGAAGTGTGAGGAGTAAAGATTTGTTCCCAGGATGTAGGCTCCCTATTTACCTCTCTTATTGTTTCTCTTGCTGAGAAAAAACTTTTTAGTTTAAGTAAGTCCCATTTGTTGATTCTTGTTATTAACTCTTGTGCTATGGGTGTCCTATTAAGGAATTTGGAGCCTGACCCCACAATATGTAGATCAGAGCCAACTTTTTCTTCTATCAGACACAGAGTCTCTGATTTGATATCAAGCTCCTTGATCCATTTTGAGTTAACTTTTTTGCATGTCGAGAGGAGGGGATTCAGTTTCATTTTGTTGCATATGGATTTCCAGTTTTCCCAGCACCATTTGTTGAAGATGCTATCCTTCCTCCATTGCATGCTTTTAGCCCCTTTATCAAATATAAGATAGTTGTAACTTTGTGGATTAGTCTCTGTGTCCTCTATTCTGTACCATTGGTCCACCCACCTGTTTTGGTACCAGTACCATGCTGTTTTTGTTACTATTGCTCTGTAATATATTTTGACATTTGGTATCCCTATACTGCCTGATTCACACTTCCTGCTTAGAATTGCTTTTGCTATTCTGGGTCTTTTATTTTTCCATATGAATTTCATGATTGCTTTATCTATTTCTACAAGAAATGCCCTTGGGATTTTGATTGGCATTGCATTAAACCTATAGAAAACTTTTGGTAATATCGCCATTTTGATGATGTTAGATCTGCCTATCCATGAACAGGGTATATTTTTCCATCTTCTAAGATCTTCTTCTACTTCTCTCTTTAGGGTTTTGTAGTTTTTCATTGTATAAATCTTTCACCTCTTTTGTTAGGTTGATTCCCAAGTATTTTATTTATTTTTTTTTTTGAGGATATTGTGAATGGAGTGTTTTTCCTCATTTCCATTTCAGAAGTTTTGTTGCTGATATACAGAAATGCCTTTGATTTATGCATGTTGATTTTATATCCTGCCACTTTGCTTAATTCATTTATTAGTTCTAGTATTTTTTTTTGTAGACCCTTTTGGGTATTCTAGGTATAGATTCATGACATCCGCAAATAGTGATAATTTAAGTTCTTCTTTTCCTATTTTTGTGCCTTTAATTTCTTTCTTCTGTCTAATTGCTCTGGCCAGTGTTTCGAGAACTATATTGAATAGAAGTGGTGATAGAGGGCATCCCTGTCTTGTTCCAGATTTTAGAGGGAATGCCTTCAATTTTTCTCCATTCAGAATGATGCTACCCTGAGGCTTAGCAAAGGTAGCTTTTACAATGTTGAGGTAAGTTCCTGTTATCCCTAGTTTTTCTAATGTTTTGAACATAAAGGGATGCTGTACTTTGTCGAATGCTTTTTCTGCATCTATCGAGATGATCATATGGTTCTTATCTTTAAGTCTATTGATGTGGTGAATAACATTTATTGATTTCCATATATTGAACCTCCTTGCATCCCAGGGATGAATCCTACTTGATCATGGTGCACAATTTTTTTGATGTGCCTTTGTATCCTATTCGCCAGAATTTTATTGAGGATTTTTGCATCTAGGTTCATCAGAGATATTGGTCTATAGTTTTCTTTCTTTGAGGTGTCTTTGTCTGGTTTCGGAATCAGGGTGATGTTGGCCTCATAGAATGAATTTGGAAGAGCTCCCTCTTTTTCTATTTCCTGAAATAACTTGAAAAGTATTGGTATTAATTCTTCTTTAAAGGTTTTGTAAAACTCCGCTGTATACCCATCTGGTCCCTGGCTTTTCTTGGTTGGTAGTCTTTTGAGTGCTTCTTCTATTTCATCCATTGATATTGGTCTGTTCAAATTGTGTGTATCCTCCTGACTCAGTCGGGGCAAATCATATGACTTAAGAAATTTATCAATGTCTTCACTATCATCTATTTTATTGGAATATAGGTTTTCAAAATAATTTCTAGTTGTCTTCTGTATTTCTGTAGCATCTGTTGTGATATTGCCTTTTTCATCCCGTATATTAGTAATTTGAGTTCTCTCTCTTCTTCTCTTCATTAGCATGGCTAAGGGTCTGTCGATCTTATTTATTTTTTCAAAGAACCAACTTTTAGTTTTGTTAATTTTTTCAATAGTTTCTTTTGTTTCAATTTCATTGATTTCCGCTCTGATTTTAATTATTTCTTGCCTTCTGCTACATTTGCTGTTGTTTTGCTCTTCCTTTTTTAGGGCTTTGAGATGAAGTGTGAGCTCATTTATTTGTTAGTTTTTCCTTTTTTTGAGGAATGACCTCCAGGCGATGAATTTCCCTCTTAAAACTGCTTTCATTGGGGGTAGAGAGAGAAGATGTGAGGGAAGGGGAGGGGGCATAGTAGGGGATAGGAAAGGTAGCAGAATACAACAATCACTAATATGGCAGTATGTAAAAATGTGGATCCATGTGCTGCTGAGAAAAAAGTATATCCATTTGATGATGTTTGATATATTCTATATATGTCAGTTAAGTCTAGGTTATTGATTGTGATATTGAGTTCTATAGTTTCTTTATTCAACTTTTGTTTGGAGGATCTGTCCAATGGTAAGAGAGGTGTGTTGAAGTCACCCATAATTATTGTGTTGTGGTCTATTTGTCTTGAGCTTGAGGAGAATTTGTTTTATGAATGTCGCAGCACCATTATTTGGTGCATAAATATTGATAATTGTTATGTCTTGTTGGTGAATGGTTCCTTTTAACAGTATATAATGTCCTTCCTTATCCCTTTTGATTAACTTAGTCTTGAAGTCGATTTTATTCGATATGAGGATGGCCACCCCTGCTTGCTTACGAGGACCGTGTGCGTGGTATATTTTTTCCCAACCTTTCACCTTCAGCCTGTGTATGTCTTTTCCAATCAGATATGTCTCCTGGAGGCAGCATATTGTTGGATTTGTTTTTTTAATCCATGTTACCAGCCTATGTCGCTTTATTGGAGAGTTTAAGCCATTAATGTTTAGAGTTACTATTGATATATGGTTTGTACTTCCAGCCATGTTTGATTATTTATTTTTTTTTTAAATTTAGTTTGTTTCTCCATGATTAGCTTTCCCCTCACCCTCTGTCTTTACCGAGGCACTTCCCACTGATGGTTTTGTTTATTGTTTTTCATTTCTTCCTCGTGTAGTGTTTTGCTCAAGACGCTTTGCAATGCTGGTTTTCTGGCTGCAAATTCTTTTAGCTTTTGTTTATCATGAAAGATTTTTATTTCATTGTCGTACCTGAAGCTTAATTTTGCTGGATACAGAATTCTTGGTTGGCATCCATTGTCTTTCAGTGTTTGAAATACGTTGTTCCAGGATCTTCTCACTTTCAGCGTCTGTGATGAAAAATCTGTTGTTAACCTTATTGGTTTACCCCTGAATGTAATCTGCCTCCTTTCTCTTGTAGCTTTTAATATTTTCTCTTTGTTCTGTATATTGGATATCTTCATAACAATGTGTCTTGGCGTTGGTCTACTATGATTTTGTGTGCTCGGTGTCCTGTATGCATCTACAATTTGTATATCCGTTTCCTTTTTTATTTCTGGAAAGTTTTCTGTAATTATTTCATTCAGCAGGTTACTCATTCCCTTGGTTTGAATCTCTATACCTTCCTCTATCCTGATTACTCTTAAGTTTGTTTTTTTTATGTTATCACATATCTCTTGGATGTTTTTCTTGTGATTTTTTACCATCCTTTCTGAGTTGGCTAGACTCTTTTCAAGATGATATATTTTGTCTTCATTATCTGACATTCTGGCTTCTACTTGCTCCACTCTGTTAGTGATACTCTCATTTGAGTTTTTAATTTGGTTTATAGTTTCCTTAATTTCTAGAATTATTGTTTGATTTTTTTATAATCTCTATCTCCTGATAAAGATGCTTAACTTCTTCTTTTATCTGTTTATGTAATTCATTTTCAATGTGTTTTTTCACTGATTGAATTTGCTGTCTCTTATCCTCTTTTAGGTTCCATTCCATCTGTCTAAGGTATTCCTTGAGTTCTTTATATGACCATTTTTCTGATGACTCTAGGTCCTCCTGAATATTTAGGCTGTCCTGCATTGTTTGTACTCCTTTTCTTCCTTGCTTTTTCATGCTGCTCATGTTACTTCTTGTTCTGTTTGACTGCTGAGTTACTGTTTACTCCTATAAATTTATTTGATGCTTGGGAGGAAAGGTATTAGAAGGGAAGGGAAGAAGTCACTAAAGAGAATGAGAGTAAGAAGGTAGAATTCAAGAAAGGGGGAATAAGAGAATTGAAAAGAAATGAAAAGAAAAAAGAAAAAAATTAAAAAATAATAATAATAATAAAAATGAAAATTAAACTTTAAAAATAAAATAAAATAAAATAAATTTAAAAAATTTAAAAAACAACAAAAAAAATGAAAATAAAAAAAAACCCAAATTTAAAAAAAATTAATAAATGCAGTATTAGAGTTTGATTAATTTCTCTTCCAGTAGGTGGAGCTGTGCCCACTGAGCCAAGCTTCTCCTCTAATTAGGTGGGAACCAATCACTGGTAGCAGCTCTTCCTCCCAGACTGGGCGGGTCTCCAATCCTGAGTGCCTAGGGCCTTCTCTTGTGTCTAGTCACTTCCCCACTTTTCCTCAAGCCAGGCCCTGCTCACCGGTGACGCTCACCACAATACTGGCTACACGCCAGGTCTGCTGCTCCTGGGAGCCCTGTTTTCATGAACGCCTGGGCACACTCACTGTTTGCCATTCCCTCAGACCCTAAGTTTGTAGAGCTTGGGGCTGAGAACCCCCAGCGAATTTGCTTGCCCTCAGGTAGGCACGCCCCCGGTAGCTGGTGCAAGAGACCTCAGTTGTCAGCACTGGTGGGAGCGGTAGCCACTCCTAATTCCCTCAGTCTTGCTATCGCGCTCACGGGAGAGCTGGGAGGGGCCCTTAAGGTTTCCTCTCTGTGTGGAGAGGGATGGCTAGGGGATTACACACCTGTCGCCTCTGGTTTCAATGAAGCTATCTCCTCCGCCGCGTTCTGGTGACGTCAGTTCTCTGCCATGGTGGTATCCCATGCAAATGGCGACAGTTTGTTTCCCTTTGCCGGGTGACCAATGCAACGGGTGGGTCCTGACTGTCTCTCCCAAGCCCCGTTTCAATCCTGTGGCCACTGCCTATGAAGGCTCGGTTGGCATTTACCTCTGTAAGTTCAGAAGAGCCGACCAGTTGTTGCAGCGGGATCGTTAGTGCTGAGTCACAGCAGTTTGGCTGCGAGAAGCAGGCGAACGGGAGCTTGAATGCAGCAGATCGGGGCTCGGTGTGTGTTCTGAGAGGCCCATACTGTTCACCCCAGATCCACGTCAGCTCAGCATTGCCTCTATATAGACTTTTATGTAGATTCCTTTAAAAATATAAACCTCCAAGCTATACCCCTCACCCCACAACTGGGGATGAAGTTCCAAGAGTTTCCAGATTCAGGGTCCAGAGAAATTTTTTAAGCATGAGCCTCACTGTACTGCTGCAGAAAATAAACCTGCTTTCTGCTAATTCCTCGAGGTGTCCAGCCTTGTCTGTCTTACATCATAGGAACACAGTCCCTAGAAAATAAACTAGGATTCCCTTATGGGAAAAGGATAATAAATTGTATATAAACAGACTAATGGTTTACAAAATGTGTTCTCCAAGAGAATCAGAGACCACAGAAGAAAGATTACAAAGGAGGTAGGGACTAAAATGTTTGAGCTAGAGACAAGGATCACAGGTAATATGTGAATGAATGCAGGAGGCAATGAATGGGTCAGGGGTAGGGGAACTTACTTTTAGGCAATGCTCAACCATAATGTTGATGTGAAGTTCCTGTAGTGATCTGGCTTACAGGTAATTCTCTATCATTGTCCAAATTTTTAAACTCTACCCTTGTTGGAAAAATGCCTATTTGACTTGCTATGGGAAAATAATGGAACAAATTATTTTATATGGTCCTCACTATAATTTAAGAATGACTGTAGCACTAAAGGAATCTAGATTAAATTCCTTCAGTCATTATGAATATTTATATAGTATTTCTTTTCTTCTAACACCATTCTAGAGACTGGACTTAAATTAATGAACAAGTCAGATAAAATTCCTGCTCTCATGAAGCTAAGTCTATGGTGCTCAACTATGTAAAAAGAAGATCTCTGTTTTAGAGGGAGTTGGCACCAAGCCACTGGCAAAGTCCTTGAGTAATACTTTTGTTTGTTTTTTGTTTTTAAACTCCCTGGGTCCACTAAGGAGGAATCAGTAGCTAAACACTTCTGAATATTAAAATGAAATTATCCAGTTTCAGGGAATGGCAAGCCTGCTTCTTCTTCTTCTTCTTTTTTTTAAAGAGAGAGAGAGGAGGGGGGGAATTTTTTAATATTTATTTTTTAGTTTTCAGCGGACACAACATCTTTGTTTGTTTGTGGTGCTGAGGATTGAACCCGGGCTGCACGCATGCCAGGCAAGCGTGCTACCACTTGAGCCACATCCTCAGCCCCAAGCCTGCTTCTTATTCCTAGAAAAGTGTACACAATGCAATTCCCCAACAGACTGAAGACTAATCACTTATGGTTTCTATAGCAATAATTATTTTATTAAAAAGAAGGAAAATAATTGCTTTCCTTATTTTGGAAGGTACTAGAACTTGACTTGATATTTTAGAGATATTGTTAAAAATCAATTTTAAAAAAATAAAATTTTTCTACATTTCTTGTTCGGAGACAAGAACTGAGTATTGTGGTAGATAAATATTTCAGTAAGTTTTAAGTGTGAATTTGTTATTATGTGTATGTCAACCTTTGTTTCATTTAGCTAAATGTCTTTCTTTTCTATTTGTTTTTGTACTAGCATCCCCACAAAATTTTTTTAATAGAATATTGAGACACAATTTTGCTAAGTCCTTCCCAAAAAATTCCTTTTAATTTTTTTATATAAAATAGCTGACTCTTTGATACAGGAGCTTTCTGAGAACATATTCTTTATTCATTTATTAAAGAACAAAAGGTTATATTTAGTGGGGATACTGGCTTTTTCATAATTTGTTTTGAAGATAACTATTTTGGATTTATCTTTACATCTCAAGTCTATTGTTTTTCATACACTCCTCTTTCTACTTTTTCTAAGTATTCAACTGTGTAAATAGGAGTGGGCAGAAAAGAGAGAGGCATGTGTGAAAACTTACTACATCTTATGGTCAGTTGACAGACTTGTGAAATTGCTACAGCATTTAGAAGCATTAAGTCTCTATTTGAAATGCAAGGTTTAATTTGGAGCAGTCATACATGAATATCAATTTTGATTAATTATTTTTTTTTCTTTACAAAAAAATTTCTTTACAGAAATTGTCATTTGCTAGGGGAGACATTATTCAAGGGTTTGAAAATTTTGCAAGGATAATATTTTTGTCTAAGAGACCCAAAGAACCATTAATGTAGCTCCATATTACACTTTTGCATATTTACTTATTAATTAAAGAACCAAATTCTCAAATATTCATGTACATGTATATTTACATGTGAGAAAAATGGGAAATGATAGGTATAATTCTAAATTATGCATATTTCTGTTGCAGCTAATTTATTGCTAAAACTCAGTTTTGTATAAAACTCATTTATTTTCTCAATTCTCAGTTTGCAGAAATAGTCTCATTTTCTTTACAGGGCCATGTGTTTATAATCAACAAAATGGCATGGACTTTCCCAACTAAATCAATTTCTAAACTATGATTTCAATTATGAAACAAAATTTCAAAACCTTAGGCAACCATTTAGGAAAGACAAATAGATTTAAATGCTATAATTTTAATGGTTATTACTTAGAGAATGTAGGTAGAAGTACTTTAATGGTAAAAAGGCTGAATCCCTCTGCTCTGAATCTGTTTGTTAATGTGAAATGTTACTGTATGTGCATTTACTATTACTGGAATTTATAAACCAAATATTTGGAAAAAAACTCTTATTGAACTTTATCTCAGGTAAAAGTTCATGGTATATGAATTGAACCTCTATCATTTGATAGGTAGCATGTTGAAATATTTGATAAATTTAAATTATATAAAATTAGGTGACAACTCTCACAATCTATTTTTCCTCTGAATTTTCTTGCATTGTCTTACACATAACTTTTGGGGGACACCTCATATCCAAACTGTAACAAATATGAATAATAATAAGATGAATATGAATCAAACCATCTCTGATCCTGTGTCCTTCCTTCCACCTTGATCAGAATACATTACCATGTTTGAACTTACTTCCCAAATTAAAGATATTGTTATAGCTAATGTCTTTAATAATAATGTGAAAAAGTCATAATTACCAAATTCTAGCCTCTTATATTTGATCTACTCTCCTAACTAGAAATTAGGCTCATAATACATTGTATGAGTCTTTGCATTTTAAATGTCCTTCTCTGTAACTTGACCATGAAGAACTTAGGTGTGAAGGATGTTGAATAATTCATCTTTGCCTTCTATCACTTACTACAATTCTTTGCACATAATTATTCTACCTATAATTTACTGAGTACCTTCTCTGTGGTAAATACATTCATAGTTATCATATGAAACTTCAACTAATGCATTAATGAATGAAAGTTAACACTTTATGTTTGATGACTAGAGAAAAAGGGAAATAGAACCATTTTTTTTCCCAATCTGAGTGTGAAACGGATGGTGTGATAGAAAAATGGGTGCAGATAGTTGCAGAATCACAGTGACTGGAATGATATTGTATTTCTATTAATCTTCTATAGATAAGGAGGAAAGTTGCTATAAGACAGAGAAGTATTAGAAAAAATACAAGTTGTGACAAAATAAATGACTACAATTTGAAATAAGTTTCATGGAATTTAAAGTATAAATATTATAGAGCAGAATATTTTTTAAAAAGATAGAAAACATGGCATTAGACTGTTGAGAAACATTTCTTCATGGGTATATCTTATTTATGCACATTTCAAGATTGAATTGCTATCATGAAGGCAGTCTCACGGGTGCAGTCTTCAGATTCTCAGTCAGGGATATGAGAGCGGGTCTTGGATGTGCAATACTTCCTTTCCAAGAGATATAGATCCCACGTAGCTTTTAGTTATTGCTTGTTGTGGGGATATCTTTCTCTATTTCAGACTCAACGAGCTCTTGTTTGTTCTGCTTAAGCATGTGTATTAGTGGTCCTCAGACACACTCCCAACTTTCATTATTGCAAACTCCATAGAGGAGGGACAGGGGCTTGTCTATTGTGGCACAAGGCAGGTGCGTGAATGTCCTTTACTCTACCTCCCGTGTCAGGGGATAACTGTTGGCCAGGAGGGACCAACACACACTATCAGCAGATCTTGCTCTGTGTCTTCTGTATGTGAGTGAAAGTGTTCCAACCAGAACTTGAATATCATTATGTTTTCCTTAGTGATCCTGATACTAAGATGTAACTGGCAGAAATATTAGGACCTCTATCCCTGATGGTAGGAATAATTACTATCTTTGTTGTTTTCTAGGTAGTTGGAGTCCTTCTATGGCATTGATTAGCATGGTGTGCTGTTCAATAGGCAATTGATTATTCTTTCTTCTGGACTATCTTTAGAGGTTATTTGTAGAGTGAATGAGATTAAGAGACAGATCACATTTACCTATGGAATGAAGTGCAGGCTTGTCACCATCCATGAAAGATAGAGATAATACCAATTTAAGGCAAACAAGTTGACAGTTCAGTTGATAATTTATCTCTCCAGAACAAATTATAGGCATTGTAAAATATTCTTTTAAATAAAATTTTTATTTTATACAAAACTGCCTTAATACAACTTCTTTTTTCTCCTTCCTTTCTTTCTTTTTGGTTCTGGGGATTCAGCATGGGGTGCTCAAACACTGAAGCAATCCATAGCTTCCCCTCACCCTTTTTTCATTTTTTATTTTTGAGACAGGGTCTTGCTAATTCCCTTGGGGCCTCACTAATTTGCTGAGGCTGGCTTTGAATTTGCAACCCTCCTGTCTCAGCCTTGTGAGCTGCTATTTAAACATAAAATGTTAACTTTCATGCATTAATTTGGGATTCAAAGCAATCCCAAATTGTTTTTTTTTAAATTACCTTATAGCAGAATGTATTGAGGGGTCTCAGGACCACTTTCAGGCTCAATGATATAATAGAACAACAAAACAGGACTCAGAATGAGCTCAGAACTCATGGTTATGGTTTATTACAATGAAAGGAGGATAAAGATCTAAATTAGCAAAGTGCATGGGGTAAAGTCCAAATGAAACAGACATGTGCCACCACACCTGGCCCTTGCCTTAATAAAACTCATTATTTCATAAGCTAAAGGTCCCTAGGAAGTAGTCCCATCATGCAGCCCATGGTGTGTGTTATATGGACCTCTTCATGTCACTCTGTTTGAATTGGGAAAACAGAATCTATATAAGAAATCAGTGATATGCTAGCTATTGCTTTTGATCAGGATAATCTGTCTCCAACCCAAGAATCTTGTGTCTTTACCAATATCTGGAAAGTGTGGCAATTTATCATAATAATTTTCAAGTAAAGTAAAATCTCAGTTCCTTTGGAACTCTTCACATAGACCTCTCAGGTGTTGGGTATATATGAACATTAGCCATGTTTGACAAAGAATTACCATTTTAAATTATTATCTTTTCAAGTGTTCAGAATTTTTAGGGATGGATAAATGTAACAATTACCAATTTACAGTTCTTAATGAAGGCAAAATTGCCAGGAGAATTATTCACTTTGGTATAAATGTTTTATTCTCATAGAGAAACATAGGGCATGAAAATAGGTTGATGTAGAAATTTCACCATGGATTTAGATAATTGAGCAAGATGAGAATTTTCAAAGAATTAAGTAAGTCAGGCAATAACTACAATGATCATTTTAAGTAGGTAATCTAGTGACTCTTTTGATACTGGCATAAGAGTTATTTTTGATATATTTGTTAAGACGAAAGGTTTTAAAATTATGTATAATTATATGTAGATTGATCTATCCATCTACCAATTGTACTTTAAAAAACAACTTATAGGTTATGGGTTCAGGATGGCTTATTTAAATTTCCTTATTGAATTTTAAAAATTCTAAGAACATGTATTCTGTGAAATGCAACGAAAGTTCCTTTCAAAGTGTCTATGCTGAACATGTTAAATCCTCACACATTACTGCAGTCTCTAGACCACAGATCATGGCAGCTTCTCATGCTGAAATTGTGAAACTAAACATTGTTGTAAATTACGGCTGCTTAGCATAATATGTGACCTTGTCTCTCACCTCTAATAATAGTCTTGTTAAAGTTACACCATAGAATGTGTCAGTTTTAAGATACAAGATTATTAAAAGAAGTTGCAATTTTATATTTTAAAGTTTTTTAATACTTACAAGTATTTAAAAACTATAAAGTAGACTTTAAAAGTTAAATATCTTTTAATTCCCTTAAAAATTTTCACTCTTCCTTCTTCTGAATATGTAAAATATTTTAGCAGCATATTTGGGGCAATTATTTTCCAGTACCTCTATTTAGATGTTCTGTTGTATATATAAAATAGAAGAGAATTACATATATGGAATAGATCTATGTTATATACAAAACTTTTAATCATAAATATATATATATATATATATATATATACATATATGTATATTTATTTATATTACATATAAAAATAGTCCATTTCTTTCAGAATTCAGATTATATCATTTATATATAATTAATGCATAGTCTATATGAGGTCATTCATATAATAATAAACAAGATCAGTGTTGGTATTCTGTTCTGTGTATTCAACCTACTTTTCCATTAGAATATAAAAACATGATCAGAGTCTAATGTTTATGGAACAATAGTTATGTTCCAAGTGATTCCAAGTTGTTTTCTATAATTACCTTATAGCAGAAGGTTCTCAGGACCACCTTCAGGTATAGTGATATATTAGAACAACAAAACAGAAATCAGAATGGCTCAGAACTCATGGTTATGGTTTATTACAATGAAAGGAGAATAAAGATACAAATTATGCAAAGTGCATGGGGTGAAGTCCAAAGGAAACCAGGAGCAGGGTTCTTGGTGTCCCTTTTCAATGGAGTCACCCGTGTATGTGTTTTCTCTCCCAAAGATAAAATGTGGCAGCATGTGTAAGGTGTTGCCAATCTGGGAAGCTCATATGAATCTTTATTTGTGCTTTTTCCTGGGTTTCTGTCATGTGGCCATGGCTGACCTTAGCTATTCAAATCCCCCTCCCCCCCAGAAAAAAAGCATGCTCCTTAAATCATAGTGTTAGGATAGAAACCACCACTGTTTTCTGTGTGTGTGTGTGTGTGTGTGTGTGTGTGTGTGTGTGTGTGTGTTACTTGAGATTGAAACTAGGGGCACCTTACCATTGAGCTACATCCCCAACCCTTTTTTATTTATCTTGAGAAAGAGTCAAGTTACATTGCTCAAGTTGGACTTAAACTTGGGATCCTCCTGCTTCAGCCAGCTGAGTTTCTGGGATTACAAACAATGCCACCATTCCAGGCTTAAAACTGCTGCTACCGAAAAGAAGAATTTAGTGAAGATAATGTTACTGACCTAAGTGAGGAAAAGAGTTGTGACTGGAAGGATCAGGATGTTTTAGAGCAATTATGCTGGTATAACCAAAACAAAAAGCAAAAATATCACATTAATAGAACTCATGAAGATATTTTCTGACATTCAAACTGTAATGAATAAAGTGTTGTAATATTATACAAACTTAGAAAGGATTATGGCAGTTTTCCAAGGCATAGAAAGATTCTTACTTTATGTCATAGTTATATGGCAAATAGAAGAAGGCAAACACTATTCAAACTGTTCTTAATAGCTGCTTTTTTAACAAGAGTTTAATTCTTAATATTAAAATATTAAAATGTTCTAAACTATAGTGTACCAAATAGATATTAGTTTTATTAATATGTTTGTTTCCTATATATTTATAATTGAGATTTTGACAAAAACTTTTGGAAGGCATGAAACAATTATAATCTTCCCATTAATTTTTAAATATATCATGTTTTTATTATGACAAGAAATACATAACATAAAATTTATCACCTTATCCATTTTTAAGTGCATAGTTGAGTAGTGTTAAGAATATTTCCATTGTTGAGAAGCAGATCTTCAGAACTTTTTTATGGTGCAAAATTGAGACTTGGCACTCATCAAATGACAACTCCCATTTCTCTCTTTCCTCTTTCCCTAAAAATCACCACTATCTCTTCTGTTTCTACAGATTTAACTGCACTAGATAACACATAAATTGGAACTAATAGTATTTGACTTTTGTAGACTGATTTATTTCACTCTGTGTAACATCTTCAAGGTTTGTCCATGTTATGACAGAATTTTTTTCATTTCTAAGGCTGAATAATATTTCTTGGTTAACATATACCACATTGTGTATATCCACTCATCTGTAGATGGACATTGGGTTCATGTTTCCTGAGGAAAATCATGGAAAAATAAATTCAATTGAATACTCACATGACCTGATAGGAAGAATTTCACATTTAGACACACACATACAAATGGCCAGATGATTATACACTCATATATATTTTGTGGATATTCCCTTTACTGACTTATGAATGCTTTATATTAATTTCAAGCATTATTAGTGTGAATTTATTTATAACCCTTCATGTTCTATGATTGATGTTTTAATCTACAGTTTTGACATTCATTCATCCACCAAATGTTTACTTGATTTTAAGTATCTTCCAGATGTTGTGCCAGGTGCTTTGAATACATTGGTAGACAAGGTCTCTGTCATCTTAGAAAGTACATTTTTAACATGAGGAGACAGCAAATAAGTAAGTACAATATAAAAAATTGGAGAGTATGTTAGATGTTGTAAAAAATGAAAATACAGAAGATAAAGTCGATTGGATGTGCAGAGGAGCAGGCAAGTTGCAGTGCTCGATAGGATGGCCAGGGAAATTTTCATTAAATAAAACTTGAAGTTGGTGAGGGATTTGTCCATGTGCAAATTAGCATGAAGATAATCCAACCAGAATAAATGGTCAGAGAAAAGCTGCTAAGGCAGGAGCAAGCCTCACATGTTTAAGGAAATAAGGAACCCCATGTGGCTAGAATAGAGGGAACAAAGTTATCAAATATAGTAGATGAGGTCAGAGAAGAAGACAGATCAAGAGAGGACTTAAGATTTTATCCTGAGGCTATAGGGAGAAAGCTAAAGTAGGGTGTTGAAAACAGGGCTAAGTGAATGATCTCCTTTTATTAATTGACTCACTGCAACCACATAGTTCAGAAAAGAACTTGGGAGTGGTATACTGAAGTAGAGATGAGGAGGCTACATTTGAGCAACTATTAGATGAAAGATTAAGTTGGGAGTAGTGGAAAATAGGGAGGTTTCAGTATGTCCTGGGTTTCCTGAAGGAATGGATTTGAAGTGTGGGAAAGTAAGAAAAGTTTGATAAGCTTTGGCCTCCTTATTTGGATGTAGGGAATTTCCATCAGTTTAGATAGGTAAAGCTATTGGAGGACCAAGTCTCTTGGACAAAAATCAATTAAGTTTGTCACCTTGATTTTGAGAATTTTATATTACAAAACCAAATAGAGATACTGTGAAGTTGGTTGGATAAAGAAGCCTTGAATTCTGGACATAGTTCTGAGCTGATGATTTATATTTGGAAGTTGAATGAATGTAGACAGCTTTGGAAACAGAGGTAACTATATAAATTACACAATTTGTAGGTCCCAAGGCAAGAAATGTGGGGTACCTTATTTCAAAGGCAGGAAAAAATTTCTTCCTTTCTTTCAACCTATCATGATCGTTTTTATTTGCTATTTGATGTTGTACTTCCTGGGGCATGGGATACTCATATAGTAAGTTCAGATTCTCACAGATGCCTAGGGCCTCACCTTACCATTTGGTGCAAAGGGCACAAGTCCCCAACCCTTCTCATAACTGCACCCACTTCTCTCATAGCATGCAGAAAGTGGTAGTGATGACCAGGAAGGAGCAGTAGATCAAGAGGCAGGGTTCCCATCCTGGGGAAGTGAAGGTCAATTGGGAAGAAGACACACTTATGAGCTGAAGCTCGAAGCACTTAGCACATGCTCCTTTTTCCTATCAGACTACACCTAAAAGCCAAAACTCAAATATAAACTTATTAAGAATGTCAATGTAAACAGTGCAGGTCACATCCTATGTATTTGCAATTGTCACAATCTTATGAAGGAGTCTCCATTTAAAAGTCATTCTACTGAATTAGGTAATTAGGGGACTTAGTGCAGAGAGAGCAGTGAAGAACTAACTAGCTGTGAAGCACCCCAACATGAGGAAACAAAGCAGCAGGGACTATACAGGAGATTGAAACGGAGGTGTCTGGGAGCTACCGGGTAAACTGAGAAAGTATGTCATTTTGGAATTCAAGTAAAGAAAGCTATTTGTGGAGAGGAATGTGGGTTGTCAAAATGCAGCAAGGCTGGGCATGAAGGAAAATGAAAATGAGCTTTTGGAGAAGCAGTGAGGGTTGAAAATCTAAACGGTGAGGATTTGAAAGTAACTAAGTATTGTAGACAGTGAACATCGGCAACTGTCTCAAGTTTTCCTGAGAAAAAGAGCAAAGACATAGGCTATAGCTAAATGAGGAAGAGAGATCAATGTCCTTTCTTTCGTTGTTCTTTCTTTTAATGACGAAATGTCATTAGTAAATTACTGTTTATTAGAATAATTGCTAATTTGGGCAAACTTGTAGCATCTCTCACATCTGCAAGTGAGAACTTGAGTCATTGAATGATTTATAAGTTGTGGGTAATTGATTCTCTTATTCTTAAAGTGAGTTATAGATTTAAGGCAGTCAACTTGTTTCAAATTAAAATCTTAGCTCCTCCCTTGAAATGTGAGTGTCATATTTTAAATGACCTTGAATTCCTTTGTGGAATGTTATATGGCAAATTATAAAATTTCAATGATGTAAACATATTAATATATTTTCTTAACATTTGAGAATGCAGCATTCTTAAAGATCTATGGACAGCATAAAGGTGGATAAATCATTGATGTACTAATTTTTGTTTTCCTGAAAAATTTTTTCCATCATTTAATATAGTTTTTGTATATTTATGATAAAATTCATTTAATGATTCAGGAAAATATTATGATTGATATTTATTTTAAAATGAAGTGTTTCTTTAAAAGTATTGTTCATATAGTTATTTAAATAGTAACCCTTTTATAGGTAAATCAAATACTCTATAAAATTTCCGATCACTCTTTCAAGTAAGTTATTTCATTGGTGTTTCTTTTAAGGTAATCTTATTATAATATTAGCAGCCTTTCTAATTTTGTTTTACCACCTACATAACAGTTTATTAATGTGTAAAGCCTGGGTTAAAATAAATCTAACACATAGCACTTTTAGGCAATGATAATTATAATAGTATTCTAAAAGGTCCCTTTCTAACCTTGCTTTATCACTATTGGCTTTAAAATGGAAGGCATACTTTTGTCTAAAAATGTACATGGAAATGCATGATTAAAAGCAGAAAGTAGCAAAACCTGCAGTTAGAATAAATTAAATATAAAATAAAGAAAAACTGTTATAAGGATAAATGCTTTTTCAGGAAGTAGATTACATACCAAAGCAATTTGAAAATTAAATTCAATTATTTTAAACAATGTTAATATTTAATTCTTCTGAGATAAACACATTTCTCTACTTGACATATTTACCATGTTCTCTTAGGTTGGAAGTGACTTAAAAAAGGGTATGAAGGGTATGAAATTTATGCAAAATCAATTGTTAGGTTTCACATAATTAATGGTTCATATTTCAGATATGATTATCATATATAAATGCTTTCATATAAATAGTGATATGACAATACTGAAAATGTATTAGCCATATTTTCACATATTCTTTTTTTTCTATTTTTTTCCATTCCCCATTAATATATTACAAAATCTAGTTCTGATTTGGAAAATTTAAGCTATTAGTCTACTTTAAAGCACAATTATCATGGGGCTCCACTTCTTTTTGCCCTAACCAAGAAGTCAAGAAGCTCCCTGCTCACTCTGGGACCCATCCAGCTGCAGATTTTCCCTCTGTGTTGAGCCTTCCCAGGTTCTGACAAAGGTCTTTGGGTTGTTGCCCAAAACTCTGAAAGAAATGAACTCCAGCTGAGCCAAATCATTTAAACCTTATATAAACACCACACCACAAACCCCTTGTTATGGACATAATTAGGTAGAACATCCCTTGTCCTACTGACCAGCAGAGCATTCACTGCATCCCCTCTCTGTAATTAACTTTCCTAATAAACACTTTGGATTGATAACCCTGATGTGTAGTACTCCTTTCTTTAGAACCCCAAATGGCCTCATCTCAGGACAATTTGGGGCACTGCTATGTATGAATTCCCCTGCCTTTAGTTTTGGGACAAAGTCTCATGTTTGGCAGGATGGAACAATTATGTTTCAGTGCTTGATTAAAATCAGACGTTTTGATTAAAAAAAGCTATAACCAAGACCTTTTGCCATTATTTTCCCTTCCTCCTTCCTGCCTGCCTGTCTTTTCTTTCCTTCCTTCTTCTTTCACTTTCCTTTACTTATTTCCCTTTCCACATTGTAATATCAAATTCCTGTAACATTTATTTTCTGAATGATCAGTTGATGCGATTGTATTTCTCTTGGTGGCACATGTGGTAAAGCATTAAATTTTTATTTTTGTATTCATTTAAATTTTGAGGTTTTTACTTTTCTTAAACTTTAAGACCATCTTCAAGAGGCAAAATTTATTGTTCTTATTTTATCTTAATCTCCCAACAATTATTCAGCACAAAAACTGAACTGTCATTATGGTTTGTCCAAAGGAGAGAAGACTACAGTAAAAATTATAATTTGAAGTCAGGTACTGTGGCACATGCCTGTAATCCCAGCGGTTTGGGAGGCTGAAGCAGAAGGATTGAGAGTTCAAAGACAGCCTCAGCAAAAGTGAGGCACTAAGCAACTCAGTGAGACCGTGTATCTAAATAAAATACAAAATTGGGGTGGAGATGTGGCTCAGTAGTGAAGCATCTCTGGGTTCAATCTCCAGTGCTAAAAAAGAAGAAGAAAAAATTATTATTTGATTATGCACACTCTGACCAAATACTTCTCACTTAGAGAAATGCTGCTCTGTAATATAGTTAATAATGTAATCAAATGCATCATTTTGAAAACCTGAACTGAAATTTATAAGAGAAAATTCTGTCTATATATAAATATATACTGGTACATTTCTTAGTGACTCTCTGTGGGTCTGAACTAGATTACAAATGTCCCTTTCGTCAGTACCAATAGCAGTCTCCAGATGTGCTTTACATGTTTGCATGAAGACAGGTGCTTAAGAGTACTGTTTCTGGTGAAAACTCATATTAACATACATGGAGTTATTACGTCATGTGTCTTCATATGTATTTTACCTCTTTTCAACTTTAGGCATAAAGCATATGAATATGAATATGAATAATCAATCAGTGAGTAGGATTCAAGTCTCTTTAACAGCTCCATGTTATGTTAGAAGCAAAGATTTCTCTATAATGACATTTCTATATGTAACTAAAATATCCCAGATTCATGAGACTTATAATTTAGACTCATTTCCTCCATTTTTTTTTTACATTGAAAGCACTCTACCCTGTACATAAAATTATCTTCTTTCTTCAGAAATAAAATCAAAATCATGACTGTCTAAAAGAAGAAAATTTGGATATATTGTCAGTGTGACCCATTTAAGGCAGCTCTATTTTACGCCTTGCAGTTTTAAACAGACCACCTTATTTAAGTAACCGAACGTGGAGAGGCTCAGGAGGAAAACCTAACGGCTGGAACAGTATGATGATCTTATTTTGTACATTTCCTTCCTTTGCGATCCATTGGTCTGCCTACATTTCATTTTTTATTTTTAAATTCTTTCCGTTTATGGAGGTTATTTCTAATACAGACAGTAGGAAAGAATGAGGGTATTCTTATTTTCTTGCTATTGAAAAATAAATCTTTATTTCACATCCAGTGTGGTGTTCTGCTCTAAGTAAGTAACTTACATATTTTATAGTTGTTGCCTACGGCATGTAATAGTATAAAACAGAATTAATGAAATGAGTGAAAAATACATCTCTTATTGCTATTTTAGAAGAAAATATCCATGTTTATGAAAATAATAAGTTGACTGCAGTAGCTACCCTAGTTCAAGTTGTTTTTTTCCTAACATAATTGTTGCTGGGCTAAAATTCTGATTGGAGGCATCCTCTCTGGAGGTCTTTCAAAGGACAGCCTGCTAATGAGGCAAGTTAAGAAGAACAGGCTCATGTTCTAGGACTGTTTGTATATGTAAACCAACAGTCCAGGCCTCAGTAAAGTGCCTGTCCTTGTCAGTGAGATGGGCTGTATAATGTTTGTCTGGCCAGCTAGTGAGATTAACCTTCCAAAAGAGACAAGAAGGGTGGAGATGTTATTTAAATAAGCACCACAAGTACCCTCTGCTTAGTTATTTAGAGCCAAAAAATTAGCATAAAATATCCTAATTCTGTAAAACTGTATTTCTTCAAACAACATTAGGCAACACAGAATCTTTAGAACAGCAACTGGCACATTTTCTGACATGAAAAACGAACCCTGGCTCATATAATGGAAAACACAGACCAGCTAAAGTGCTTGTCTTCTCATCATGGATCACAGCCTTGGCCTGGGGTCTTCCATTCCTCTTCACAGAATTACCAGCAGTGAAAGAGGCCAGTGTCTTGGGGCTTTTAGTTGTATCAGGTCTTAGTCATGATTCTATGTAGGCAAAAATATGTCAGAGTATTTGGCAATATAATGACCTAGAACTGTTATACCCATTGGCAGAAGGCAAGCTCACATAAGGTGGCTCCATATGTGCTTCCAACAAAACACTGATTTACCTGATTTGTGAAGCAGCCACACAGATTTGAGGGCCTATCCCTAACCATCACTGGCCTTGGAAATTTATAATGATGGCAAATGAAATGGTAAAATTACTTCCCTTTGCCACGTATTTAAACTTATGACAAAATTCTAGGTCATCCAAATGTCTTAGTTTGAAATCCAGTCAAAGTCATTTATGATGTCAATGAATGGGTTTTAGGTCAGGAGGAAATATTTGACATGCATTCATTTCAAGTTCCTCCCATTTGGGTGAGGAGACTAAAGTTCAGAGATATTAAGTATAATGTCAATAAAAAATTTTAAACAAAAACTTAAAATATAATTCAGATTCTCCAATTCCTGGGTAATAAATTTTCCTTACTGCACAAAAATTATTTACATAGCTGGTAGTTAAAATGAGTTCATTTATTTATTCAATAAATACTTGTTACTAAATGTCTGTCAGATATTGACCAAGGAAGCAAAGATACAAAGGTAAACAGGACAGAATATTTCAAGGAAGTTACTTAGGTTCTAGAATAGAAAGGTAAATAATTGAGTACATAAATAAATTTTAAAAATAACTTCAGTTGTGGGTAAGTATTAACAAATCTTTACTAAGTAAAACTCTCAAGTAACCAATGTTAGATATATTTTGGAGACAAATTTGAATGAATTATTGATGAATGAGATTTGAAGAATGAAGGAAACAGAGGTTTCAAAATAACTCCTGGGGTTATTTGATTTGAATAGCTTATTAAATGTAATGGCATTTCTTAAGATAGAGAAGGCACAGGAGAAGTAGGAATTTTGTGGGAGGTGGGTGAATATAATCCATAGTTCTATTTTATCCATAAAATAGATTGAGACAATCTCAGATTCATGGGAGAACATCAAGGAGTCAACAATGCATAAAACTATGTAAGTCAGAGGAACACTTGGTGCTATATGCAACTTTGAGTTGTTGGCACTTGCTTGTCATGTCTCAAAGATCACCTCTAAGTGTATAGTACATGGCAAGGGGATTGTTCTTTTCCATTGCTGTTTGTGAAATATCCCATCTCTGTCATCTTAAAAAGCGCCAAACTCTCAGAGCAAACTTGGCACATTCTTGGAGTTCACTCACATCATGATTGTCTGCCTCCATATCTCTCTTTCGAAATCAAAAACTATTATAATAAGAAATGTTGTAACATTTCCAATGGAAAATTATGCATACACTTCAATGTGTAATGTTAAATCATGGTGTTATGTATTTATTTATTTATTAGTTCTAATTAGTTATACATAACAGTAGGAAGCTCCATTGTACACAAATGGAGCAGAATTTTTTCACTTCTCTGGTTGTACATGAAGTAGAGGCATGCCGTTCATGCAGTCATACATGTACCTAGCGTAATGATGTCCATCTTAGTCCATCATCTTTCCTACCCCTTTCCCCTCTCTCCCACCTTTGCCCCATCCAAAGTTCTTCCATTTATCCCAAGCCCCCATCCCATTATGGATTAGCATGAACTCATCAGAGAAAACATTTGGCTCCTGGTTTTTTGAACCTGGCTTATTTTGCTTAACATGATGTTCTCCAACTCCATCCATTTACCTGAAAATGCCATAATTTTATTCTCTTTTAATGCTGAGTAATATTCCATTGTGTAATGAATATAAAATCACTATCTTAATAGCCAGATAATTTTATAAAATCGCTCTTTAGTGTTTTTGTCATGTACTTGAGAGAAAATATTTCTCTCTGAATGTGATAACTGCAAGGGGAAGCCAAGTAAAAGCAGTAAGGTGCTTGAAACAGATGACTGTTGAGCAGTTCTAATAAAATAGAAATACTAAAATGAGGACACAATGGGTTCATGGTGCATATATTTCGGGACCTAGAAAATAAACAGAAAGCTAGAAAACTGATAATGTCATTATGAATTAATGAAAAATGTCATTTTTCAAGGAAAAGTTCACTGAATTTTAACATCTTTAGACATGTATTATACTAGGCTGATATGGGGAAGGATCACTCATTCATGAAAAAACTAGTATCCAAAATGATTATAAGGGAACAATTTTTATATCATAAAGGAAAATTCTAATTAGTAAGAATATTTTAAAAAGAATGTCTTAGCCCCTAACTTTTTAAAAAGTTTTGATCAAATTAAGCAACATTGTTAACTTCTAGTTCACAAAATTATTTGATACTCTGCTAGGGGGAAAAAAAGTCATATTATTTAAGGGCAGTGATTCTGTTACACAGATTAAATTGGATTACTTGGTGGAATATGACTACACTGTGCCAGACTCATTTTAGGTCCACTATAAATATAGCTGAGAACTATGAAATGAATAAAAATATACTTAATATTAAAAAAAGCCTCAAACTCTGAGCACACATAGTAGGTCATACAACCTGCTATTGTTCCTCAACATAGTCCTGTACAGATTCTCAGACTTCTTTATTCCCTGAAAATTTTAGGACAGTTCACTTTCCAATACTACACTTGCCATAGGTATTAATTAATTCTGCATTTCCACATGGACAATTTTTCCCATACACTACCTTCAGAATTTCCAGACCTCAAATGATATTCTGCTCCAATATAACTGTGCTTGCTTAGCCAGTTTCCATCTAGATCTTTCAATCCCCTCCACACACTCAAATTTGAGCTTCCTATTTTCCAGACACCATCTTCTGTGTTTCTAGTGATCGTCTGGTACTTGGATTCCAGCAGTTCTTTCATTAATATTTGATTGTGTTTTTCTCTTTTCCTCTCCAAACCTTTGGTAATGAACCACCATGAATCTCAGTTTCTTCTGAATGTCTTTTATTTAATTTTTATCTTATTCCTTCACCTTCTTCTTTGGGCTGAGAAACCTAAACACAAAGCATTTCACAGTAGTAAAGAAAGTATTTTTGGACCCAAGCAGTTCATAGCTGTTATCCTGCTCTTGGGTACGTGATTGTCACTCTAAATAAGCAATCATACATTAAGATCTTAGTTTAAATTTCATAGTCACCCTTAGGCAACCTGTTGAATTGTTACTGCCACTTCACTCTTCCACAGACAGTCTTTTTCTTCCGACTCTCAACACCTCTGCCTTTCCTTCAGTTTTAGCTTATAATCTTGCCTGTGGTTTTACTAAAGGAAAAAAATGCTAAATGAAAATAACTTGAAACTCTTCACCACCAACTCTGCCAATCTCCTGAGCACCCATATTCTGTAGCAGTTCACCTCTCATGGAAAATTCTCCATGCTCATAGAAAAGACCAAACCACCCTTTTGGTAATTAAATCTCATCTTTCTCAGCCTATTCGAAGACAACGCCCCAGGAATAATATTCACTTTTTCCTGCCTCACTGTTTTTCCCTCAGACTAAATAATCTTCACTAGCATATCACATTGAATTTACATCTGCTCTCTTAATAAACTCCTCCTCTTAAAGTTTACACTTCATACTTTTGGTGATGTAGTCAGATGCCACAGTCTGGCTGCAGCAAAATAACCGGGGGGTGACGAGCAACTTGTATACATTGATACAGCAGGAGTGGGAGCCATTTATTGTAGGACAGGAGTGGTATATATACATTCCACACAGCTTATCTTAATTAACATAAAATAGATACAGCAGTCAACCAATAAGGAATCTCCACACTTAATGGCTCGCCGGTGTTACTTCACAAACCACTCCCTCTGGCAAAATGCCAGGCGCCATCCTGACTTGTTTACAGACTCTAACATTTGCCAGGTGCCATCCTGACTTGTTTACAGACCCTAACATCTCCCCCTTTTGTTTAATTTAAATAACGACCATAGTGGTTTTTACACAAACACCACAAAAAATCTGCTACAAGCAGAAGGGGAGGATACAAAATGCCACGATACCAAGCCAATTGATGGCTCCATGCAAGAAGCCCTTGGAAAAATTGTACCAGCAATGACACCGTTAGCAAAGATACTGAGTTACAATTTGTTGTAGATTACAGTTTGTCGTCTCAGTCCAGGTAAAGCAGTGTCTCAATAGATTAACTCACAGTCCAGGTAAGTTCTGCAGGCAGCTAGCTTAAATCACAGTGCAGGTAAGTTCTGCAGGCAGTTGGCTTCATCTGAAGTCTCGTCTGGTTCTCAGCAACACTGGAAATTCTTCCACTTTCGTCTTCCCTGGCACTGGGATGAAGGCAGGAACTCCAGATGGCTAAAGAAAATCCTGTAGTATTCCAGCAGACACTAAAAACAATCTTCTGAACAATTTAGTACATTATCTCAAGGTTTTTTACATTTGAAATAAGCCTTAATAGTGCTCATTACTCATTAGCTTCCAGGTGTGGGAGAACCATTGTAGTTACTGGCCTTGGAAATGATCAAACTTCAGGGACAGGGGCAGGCCGTCTTCTACCTGCAGCATCCCGGGCAGCCCCAGTTGGCCCTGGGAGAGTCCGGGTAGTGTCCCAGACTCAAACTGCATAGGGAGCAAGAGCCTGCGAGACTGTGCCTCCCGGTCAGGTTTGGATGTGGTCTCTGGCAGTGGCAGTAGCATCCCCGCTCCCTGAGCGGGGGGCGGGGAAGAGCCAGCTGCCAATGCTTGGAAAGCCCTTGCTGATCCATGACCAGCTCGAGCATGTGGCAGCCACCGCGCCCATTCATGCACCCTCCGGTATCGAAAAGTATTCAGTAATAGCCTTTTGCTGCAACTTTTTTCCTGACAATCCTTCCTCCTCTGAACTTTATTCTTTTTGACTAGAGTTCCTGGGCTTCTGTCAAAATATGCCCTAACTGCTCTTGGTTCCACTGGGGTGCCTCTTTCCCTTAGTAATTTACTTCTCACCCCTTCCATATTTTCATCACAAAGACAATACAATACACTGAGACAAAACAAGACACAAACATACTGCATCAATCCTCTCCATTTTCTCGAAATGGCCATTTTTCCTCTCACCCTATCTAGGGAAGAGCAGATTTGCTCCCATCCTATCTATGGACGGGCAGCTTTTTTTCGTCACTTACCCCCCGAGGGTCCCGGGGCTCCCTGTACGGGCCACCATCTGCTGCAGTCCGGCTGCAGCAGAATAACCAGGGGGTGATGAGCAACTTGTGTACATTGATGCAGCAGGAGTGGGAGCCATTTATTGTAGGACAGGAGTGGTATATATACATTCCACACAGCTTATCTTAATTAACATAAAATAGATACAGCAGTCAACCAATAAGGAATCTCCACACTTAATGGCTCGCTGGTGTTACTTCACAAACCACTCCCTCTGGCAAAATGCCAGGCGCCATCCTGACTTGTTTACAGACTCTAACATTTGCCAGGTGCCATCCTGACTTTTTTACAGACCCTAACAGTCAGAAAGATTTTTTAACAACCTTCTGGATCCTACCTGTCTTTCTTTACTCCTTCTAACCATCACCCACATCTTTTGTACTGGTTGGTGGATTCTGCCTTCAAAATAGACTTCAAGTCCACTCTCAACTCTCCATCCCCACCAACACTACCATGAATCTAGCTGGTCATCTTGACTCTGGATTAGAGTTGTCAAATTTGTTCTCCCTGTACTCATTCCTGCTCAGTGGAGTTAGTGATATTCTTAAAACCTAAGTCTGTTATGCTATTTTTCTTCTTAAATCCCTTCATAATAGCTTGATATTGCATTGTAAAATGTAAATGCAATTCCTTTACTGTGGTCTGTGAGACCCTGCTTACCTTTCCATCTTCACCTTGAGCCCTTCTCCCTGTTGCTCTGGCCCCCTGCCCTATTTCCTATCACAACAATCTCTTTCCCTCTGTGGGGTCATCACATGCACTGTTGCCTCTTCAGATCACTAGCTCTTTTTCACTTATCAAGGAACAAGAAGGCCTTTCCTGAATCAGATCCTCTTTTTATTACAGTCCTTTATTGGTTTCTTTTATAACATTTTATTCTGATTCATAAATACATATTTACTTTTTTATATATTTGTTTTATCTCTTATTATACTATAAATTCCTTAACAGTAGAAACTATGTTTCATTCATAACTGCCCCAATAATAAACATACTGCCTGCTACACACTGTCAATAAAATGTTTTTTAAAAAAGAGCTCTATATACTCCCTTCTCTTTCATCCTCTTTGAACCAGGTGCAGTTGCCTTTTCCCATCCAAGTAAAGAGACAAGTCTGACCATTGTCACCTGAGACTTCCATGTTATCAAATCAGCCAGTAATTAATCTCTTCCTCTGTTTCTCTTTCATATTTTTTTAAACTTGACTTCTGGGATATCACTGTATTTTGAATCTCCTCATTCACCAGCACCTCTTCTCTGTTTCCTGTACCACTTCCTCCTAATTTCCACTTTCAAATTTGGAATATATTGAATTCAGTCCTAATCTTAAATGGCTTCTCTTATTTAGCTACACTAATTTCATATGGCCTTAGTATGCTACACACTGTAAATTCATATCTCAGGTGTGGAATTTCCAGAGCTCCTGATATGTACATATAGCTAAAAACTCAACCTCTTGTATTTTGATAAATAATAAAAATATAAAACTTAATAATTTGGAAATCAAATATCTGGTTTTATTGCACATTTTATCCACCTCAGAACACAGCAACATTATACCTTCAATGCCTCTGATTAAGGGATTTGAAGTTACTTCAACTGTCCTCCTTTTTTTCATATTAGTCCAATGATCTGCAAATCATGTCTTCTGATTAGGCTGATACCTTACCTCCCTTGTCCAAAGTATTATATACTTTATCTGCCAATAGTATTTTTCAGTAGTCTCCTTAATTTCTACCTTTGCCCTCTATCTGTGTCCATTTTTAAAGTTGCAGACAGGTTAGTCCTTTTCTAAAACTTAGGTCATGTCATCTCTTTTCACATAACCCTGTTGTAAAACAAAAGTCCTTAAAATGTCCTACCAGTGCTTCTATGATCTCTCTTTGGTGTGTTATGGTGACTTTGCTCACTCTGCTCCAACCATCTGAACCTGGTTAGTATTCCTTGGACAAGTGAAGAATACTTTCTTCACCCAGCATATGTGCACTTTCTAGTTCCTCCTCTTCAAACAGATTCCTGTGTGTTTCATGTTATCTTTTTCTTTCTTTCTTTCTTTCTTTCTTTCTTTCTTTCTTTCTTTCTTTCTGTTTTTTTTTGGGGGGGTACTGGGCATTGAACTCAGGGGCATTTAACCACTGAACAACATCCCCAGCCCTTTTTTTTTTGTATTTTATTTAGAGACAGGGTCTCACTGTGTTGCATAGGACCTTACTAAGTTGTTGAAGCTGGCTTTGAACTCATGATCCTCCTGCCTCAGCCACCTAAGCCGCTAGGAATATAGGCCATCATTTTCTTATTATCTTCTTTTCAGAAAGCCCCTCTTTGAGAACTTTCTGTAGATGACCAATTCCAACACAGAAAGCCCTATTCTCATCAGTATATTTAATGCAAATTATAGCTATTAATAATATCTGGAATAATTTACATGTTTTTTAAATTATTATTTGCGATCTTTATCTACAAATTATAATGTTAATTTCTTCAGGGAAGGAATATTATTTTGTTCACTGACATATTCTTAGGGCCTACAAGAGTGTCTGGCACAGTAGGCATTGCATAAATCTGTACTGAAAAAAAATGAATATAGTAGATTGCCGCAGTCTGTCTGGGCACAAAATCACAAGCCACTCAAGCAGGAACAAACTTTATTTCTGAACTCCACCAGCACACTCCACACACGCTCCCAGGAAAAATGCCAAACGCCACGCAGCTCCTCCTGGGACACACTACACTGACAGGAAATCCCTCCTCCAGAAATCCCTCCTACCGCACTTCCCCAACCAATGGGAACTCTCTGGGAGTCCCCCAAGAGCTTCAAAGTAGCAGGCACAGGCAGACAGCAGGGGTCTAATATCCAATTGAATGCAGATGTTAACATAATCATTATCATCTCAATGGCTTGCTGGGGTCACCTTTCAACCAAAAATGCCATGCTTCATTCCTACTTGGCTATGGCTCTCAGCAGTAGATATTAAAGGCTTTAAGATTTTTAAGTCACAGTTTTCCAACATCACTGTATCTTAAAAACTATGAGGTGCTATTTCTTAGGAATTCCAATTTTTTGAGTTTTTAATGCAGCCAGAATTCCGCATTTATAATGACTATTACAGAATGATTATAGAATGATTCTTCCAGCTTGAAGACCTAAGCAGAGAAGGAAGATCTAGCCATGCCTAAGGTTTCATTCTGTGACATTATTCAATAACTAGTATTATTTTTATATTCCCTGTCACTGAGGACTTGTATAATTTGGTAAGCTGGACCCTCAAACCCAAAATTTAGTTAATAGATATAGCAATTTTTCACATTTAAGACAATTTTCATATTTTTATTAAATTAATATGTTTTAATATCTATACATTTATACAATTCATATTTTAGCAATGTATTAATATATTGTAGTTTTATTTTTAATCAATAAACGGATTCAAATGAAGCAGTCAAAATTTTATCTAAAGTCAAAGAGCATAGAAATATTTACTTTATATACTTTTCAGTGTTTTATTATTATATTTTGGTCTTTATTTTTATTTAAAAATATTTAGATATTCAACATATCATCCAGTCTGCCAAATGGCTGTGCAGGTTAATGAGCTTTATAACCTAAGACAAAATGAGAAACCATATTTAAGGAAAGAAAAAGTAATTACTTAACCTAACAAAGCAATCTTGTAGGTAGAAATAAAATAACTATTACTCTGAATTTTTTCTCCATTGATGAGAATATGAAACAGTGTATATTTCTTTACTAGGTTGTCTCTCTACATATACGTACATACATCCGTCCCTTATGTAATTTATAATTTTACTTCTTGCCAACTGTTAAATTTATAAGTTATGAGAAAATGGTCACAATTGCCTGAAAGTTGGGTTACAATATTACTTATTCTGGGGCAAGAGTTAAAGACAGTATTTTTCCTCCAGATACTCAGAGATATTTCCCTTTTCCTACAAGTAACAGCTTAAGCAGTTCTCTCTTTATTGCCATAGCCCAATTGCTGATTGCATGTCAATTCAGAAAATATATTCTAGACCATTTAAAAGTAATTCACTCACAGCTGCTAATCTTTTGTGTTATGCAGGTGATTAAAAAATATAAACCTTGCAAAGAACTCACAGATATCTACTAAAAGAATGATAGAAACATAAAACTTTATTTTTTAACAGATTCTCTTACTCTTAAAAAATTATAGTCTTATCAGTGTCTTTTATTTAAATTTGCATTTTTAAAAATTTATTTTAAAACACTGATCTCTCATACTTGAGTCCTCCAAGAATAATTTGTGGCAACTCTATTAAATGTTCTTTGTGTAGAATATGATTACATTATTCATTTGGATGACTTCACATTAAGCTAGGGTTTATCTGGATAATGCTAATAATAATTGAATTGGGAAGATCTTTACATGGTAAATTCAATTTTAAATACATTTGCTAAATTTTATTTTAATTTATTGTCTATGGATTATAAATCTCATATGACTTCATATATTCCATTAATATTGATTAAATGGCATTTGTAAAAGCAACTTTCTTTCCATTATATTCATCATATAATATTTTTCCCATTTACATTATATTACACTTTGATGTGTGGTACTCCAAAGTGGTATTTTGTTCATTTGTTTGTTTGGTATTGGGGATTTAACTTGATGGCACTTTACCACTAAGCTACATCCCTGATACTTTTTAAAATTTTTCATATATTTTTTGAGTTCATATATTTATTTTTTATTCCAAGACAAGGTCTCACTAAGTTTATTAGGGCCTCGCTAAGTTGCTGAGGCTGACATTGAATTTACAGTTCTCCTTCTGAGCCCCTGGGATTACAGGCATGGTCCAATGTGTTCAGCCTCCAAAGTATTCTTAATAATACTTTTATACACTTAATTCATATTAATTCAGTTTTTTCTTAGTCTTTTAAATTTTGTTCTTTGAAAAATTTAAAAGACTAAGAAAAAAATTGAATTAATATGAATTAAGTGTATAAAATTTAAGTGTATAAAATTTCTTAACATTTATAATTACAGATATACAAATAAAGATTACATATAAACTACCTATAATTGTAGAGAGAGCAAACTTTATTTGAAGCATATTACTCCACATTTGATTTAGAGATTTAGGAATTAATCTAAATGAATGAAGTATGTTCAACTCATGGAATATTTCTTCATAGAAACATACTCATTGATCTCTGATAGGATTTTTGCTATTCACATGAATTCAAGATCTTCAAAGTCATTTGGTCAAAATACTTGAATTGACGGTACCATGAAGTCCCTGAATATTATTAAATATGGATATTTGCTTAAGTCTCTTTATGAGATATGATTATACATATAATCTTTTTCTTTATATATAGCTTACTTAAAAAGAAAAAAAATGCCTTGAATTCTCTATTGTAGATATAGGTTTATTTGAAAGTTGAAGTTATTCAAAATGATACTATTGCAATATTTATTTAATGGACAAAATAGAATTCTGAAACTCTCTGAAAGGAAAAATATGGTGTATATACAATTTTAGATATTTATTGAAAGGCAGCTGAACAATAGGTATATTAAAGAGAAAAACTGTAGCACAGGTTGAAGAGTGAACATTATAACACACTTGGCCCATACCCTCTGGGTCCATTTACCATTTTTATATGCCTGCTATTATGTTTGTTCCCCATCCCCCATATAAAATAAATAAATAAGCACCTGCTTCTGTCAAAGATCTGCCTTCAGGCTACCAAAAGCTGTTTTGTCTCCATGCATAGAGAGCTGTCCACAGACAACTGGAAGTGTTTTGCAAACTACCGTTGCCATGGTTGCTGTAAAGAGTGACTGACTGGTGCAGCACTGACTTGTGCTACCTTGACTCCCATGCTGTGTCCTATACTTTCAGAGGTGCCATGAAAGGTTGAGGCAAAGTCATCTACCCTTCAGAGGATTTCATGTGCATTTATCTCTAGTTCAAATATGCTGCTGTGTTAGCTTTGGAAACCCTAAAATAAAAAGAGGTCCAGTTTTCATAATGTACATATGCCAAAATTGCCTTGAAAGGACACTGAGGCAAGAAAGGCAAAGACTAAGATATGCATACATGTGATTGTATTATATACAAGCTATGAAATTCTCTCCAAAACCCATCACCAAGTATGAGTGATCTCACAATGACCCTGGTCTGCTACAGTCCTGTTGCTCTCTGTTACTTAACTGGCCACTTATTTTACCTTTTCCCTAGAAGATTCCAAAGTCACCCTGAACTTGACATTGTCCTAGGCCTGCCTCCAGGACAAGTCATTCCTTTAGAGGAATAACTCTCCTAAGGCCATGATGGACAGTATCAGATATTTTATAGACTTGGCTTCTTTAATTTTAATGAGGATGATAGGATTCATAGCAGCTGGGGAAACAGGGTGTCACTTAACAAGGAGGTAAGTGACAAGCAAAGTAAACAGAAATACCATAACGTACAGAAAGGATGGAACAGTGAGCAGGAAGTTTCAGCTTTTAAGTGATCATGATGATGGTTCCTAGACCATAGTTTAACAAAGGTGATCAAGAAGGGTTTTGCTTCTATATAATAACCATATATACATAGCATGTATATTGTATCTATAGAGAGTATATATAGTATCTATACGTTGTATGTATCTACCCAACTCTACCATACCACACACACTAAGAAAATCAATAGTGTTAACCAGAAGGTTTATGTCAGCCAACCCCAAAGCTATTTTCTCACTCATCTCCAGACAGGAGCTTATTCTCTGACTTAGAACTATTTTCTAGCAGATGTAGAAGCTGGGTGCTTTTGAGAGAGTTCCCTGAGGTGCCAAAGAAAGTATATGCAAAAGTGATTTCTCTAATCTATTCCCATGGATAACTTTTTGCCAGAGCAAGAGCAATATCCAGATATTTGAAGAGATATTGGATATGATCTATGAGCAGATGCTGATCTGAGAAGGCCTCAAATGCAATCATAACATCCTTGTTCAGAGGAGAGGGAAAATAAGGTTCCATAGATACACAGATGTATCTAGCGTTCATTTCTCCTTCATTTTGAGTTTATACTTGAGATGGATATGCTTATCATTTGGAAGAACATTTAACTTGGTTCCTTGACCTGCATGGTAAAAGTCATTATGATAGAAAAGGCCATGTAGAAGAGTAGCTACATGTAGTTATGCTCAAAAGCTTATTGTTTTTTGTTTGTTTGTTTGTTGTTGTTGTTCTGGGGATTGAACCCAGGGCCTTGTGCTTGCACTCACTGAGCTATATCCCCAGCCCAAAAGCTTATTGTTTTCCAGGGCTGTTCTCAAAGAATTGAAAACTGCAGCAACAATGGTTTCCAGAACATACCCATTAATTTACTAATCTATCCCTTGATCAAAGAAACTGGGTTGCTCAAGTGGCAGTCAGATGGCAGTGGCTATAGAATGTTAAAAATCCCTTGCCAAGTTTCTGTATGCAAACCAGATTTTTTTTAGACCTAGACTTCGCTGCCTGAAGGACTGACTTCCTCATCAAAGAACAAAATAAAGTTCTGTTTATTTAGAGCCAATAGTACTTAGTCAAGTAATTTTCCTATAGCTGACAATTAATTCTGATCCTTAGATCAATGAATGTTGTAAAATTTATTGAGACTTTGCCTGGTATTTCATAAGTCTTTGGTAATATATGGATTTTGCTAAGATAATATTTATTTATTCTAATAATGATTTGTGTTTAATATATTTTTGTATTATAAGAATTTGATATTACCAGATATATTTTTGGATTAAAAGTACACATATATCTTGGCATCTAAATTTAATGTATCTCGTGCCTTAAATTTGCTGTTTGTAGGTAAAAACTATCTCTCTCAAAATCAGTTCTCTTTACAAGTTTTACTTTTTCTCTAAGAATGAGTGTTTTAAAAGACTAAGTTTTTACATTGCGTATTATGTTTTACCATTTTGAGGTCATGGTTTTGAGAACAACTCCCTTTTTAGATGTGTTCCTTGAGACACTGACACTAATTTTTCATCATTGAAAAGTAGATATTTATGGGAATATCAGGGTTGCACTTTTCACTCAGCCAGATGTTCATTCTAAAATAATCCACTAACACTGAATAAACTTATTGCTATTTCCTTTCGGAGTTCCTACATATCAATAAGATGGAGATTTTGAATTAAGGTATCCAACCCATTAAATAAAAATATATGGTCAGAAGTAAAGTTGTAAGGTTTTTAAAATAAATTATCAGGATTACTGTAATGGATTTACTCTATTTTCATGGGAAAAGGAAAATCTTTTTTAAAAAAATATTTATTTTTTAGTTGTAGGTGGACATAATACCTTTATTTCATTTATTTATATGTGGTGCTGAGGATTGGACCCAGGGCCCTGCACATGCTAGGCGAGAGCTCTACCGCTGAGCCACACAGTTCCAGCCCAGAAAAAGAAAATCTGCAGAAAAACTCAAAGTATGAAATTTTATATTATGTAAATGGAGAGGAATTATTTTTTCCAGATTTGCAGTCCACGTGTAGATCTTTTTCTTGTTTCCTTCTGAATTCATTTTCTCCCATTCCATTCCTTACTACGATTATTAAGAGAGTAACACCTTCTGCATTGATTGAAAATATGTTATTTATACTTTCCATTTACATTTGCATATTTTTTCTTGAAATTTCAGATTGCCTAAAAATATGATCCATATGCTGTTTCAGCTTAGTGGCATTAGAAAATCGTGTATTTGAAGTGGCTGCAAGTTTGTGACTAAAATTAGGCTCACATACTCCCTGTATCTTTGGTAAGGCATTTATAAAGTAGCTCTTTTAAATTCCATGTAAAGGGCTGGGGATGTGGCTCAAGCGGTAGCGCGCTCGCCTGGCATGCGTGCGGCCCGGGTTCGATCCTCAGCACCACATACCAACAAAGATGTTGTGTCCACTGAGAACTAAAAAATAAATATTTAAAAAATTCTCTCTCTTTCTCTCTCTCTCTCTCTCTCTCTCTCTCTCTCTCTCTCTCCTCTCTCTCACTCTCTCTTTAAAAAAAAATAAAAAATAAAAAAAATAAATTCCATGTAAAAATTCCAATATTCTTCAATAGTACACATTACTTTGGACTGATAGACTATTCCTTTGGAACTGATGTTCACTGTCGAGATCAATAAACATCTTTATGTTTTTAGTGACAAAAGTGCAGTTCTAAAATGTTGAACCAAAATGGCATGTCTTTCCTAGACTGAATATGAAATCCCTTAAAACTGTATGTGTGCGTTTAAAGATCTATAAATCATTCTTTTAAATAAATAATTCAGTTCTGATTTTATTAACTTACAAAAGAGAATAACCCAAAGCATTAATAGGGTAATTACTTTTTCTTAATGAACTGATTCCAGAATGTCTTTAAAGCAATCTTTTTCTAGTGAAATTTAAAGGTATGTATAATTAATAGTAAGTGAAGAGATACTTGAGATATCATGTGCTATTTTAGTAGGTGATTATACTGTTGGAAAGGTGAATATATGTGGCCAGGATAGCAGGTATCAGAGATGGTTACTGTCAAGCTTTAAATTATTACTTTCTTTATAAAACACAAATAAAAGTTATAACATATTTAAGCCTGACACGAGAGAATTCAGGAGAAATTGCAAGTGCAATAAATGTTGTTTTTATTCTCAGTTCATTATTGGTATTTCAGTATTCTCTTCCTCTTCCTTTTAAAGCTAACCAATTCATTCATCAAAGCTCTTTAGTACTTGATTGTTTACCTTATTCTTTGTTTTTTCTGTTTTCATTTTTATCAGTCAAAACTACTATAATAAATTCTAGCCAAGTTCCCTGTTTCATCACTAAATATGGAATCATGGTGAATCATGATGAGGCAAGTTTAATGGAGATGGTTGGAATAAAATAATAATATTATGACTGCACAGAAATAGTAAGTGATTGATAACGAGGTCAATTTATAATTCATATGCTCTATCAAAAGAATGTGAAATGTAATTAGTTGTATTAAATTTACATTAGTCAAAATCAATATATAAGTAGTTCCTTCAGGTGGGAAAGACTAGGATTTTGTTATGTTAACTTCAGGGATCAGGAAGTAAATTCATAACAGTATTTTAGCAAAAGGCTAAGGGTCTATATAGAGGAGAAATAACTTCCCAGTGAAATGATTTAACAGGAACAAATGAGAGTGGAATTGTTCCAGGTCACTACATTGGCATTCAATGTAGTGTTCAAGCTCCAGAAAATTAGCATACTAAAAATGGGGAAATTAGGCCAATTGACAGTCAAAATGGACAAACTCAAAATTGGAAATTTGGGCAGGCATAATTAGAACACAGGTGACAAGTGCTTGCCTCTGGCAAGCAATATAAAAGATTTACAAATCAATACACATACAAACCCTAATATGCTTTCCAGGGAAGAAGAAGTGTTAGATCTTCACTGTTTGATAAAATAGCAACTAGTTACCTGTAGCTATCTATTTAAAATTTATATTAATTAAAACTAAAATGAAACTATGAATCTTCCCTACGCATCCCCAAGTTCTCAGTAGTCTCTTGTGGCTTTTGACTATCATATTGCTTCGTGTGTGTGTGTGTGTGTGTGTGTGTGTGTGTGTATGTGTGTGTATATATATATATATATATATATATATATATATATATATATATATATATATCCATCACTGAAGAAAATTAAATTGGTACCATTTTGGGTGAAATCCATTAGTGACTCAATTTTGAATAGTCTGGGGCCATCAGGTACAATTTTTATGATTAAAAAATAACATGTTAATGGAGATTTTAAGCTATTCAGAGCCTTCAGACAAAGCTAAAATAATAAAACAAAGTTATGAAAAACTACAAACAGGTTTGTTCCTATTTCCAGGAAATCTGAGTATGTGATTTTTCCCCTTCAAACTTCACTAAATAGAATTAAATTAAAAGTGCAGTAGTAAGACACCTATATTGAAGCCATACAATTTAAAAAATCTCAAAATTTTAAACAAACTAAGTTTGGAAGAGAGTATGCTCAGAGCTGATATATATATATATATATATATATATATATATATATATATATATATATATATATATAAAATAAATAAAACTACAATGCTGTTTAGAACATCATCTTGTAGTTTCAGTCTGTTTGGGATATAGAAATAGCACATCACTGCTTCTTTAGTAGTAACTATAAAATAACTGAGACACAAGCAAAAAACCAAAACATATTTTAAGCAAAATATTTCCATATAAAAAGAAATTTTAAGGAAATAAATTTCAGTTCATAATGATTCCTTTCTAAGTGAATACTGATTTATTTGATGATCAATGGTAGGATATGCTGGGCCACTGGATAGATGACTAAAGAATCAGACATATTATTAAAGGGGGACTTTCCTGTGATTAAGGGAAACCAGCAGAAATTTAAAACCCACATGAGCTAGTGTAGTGGATAAGAGGGTTTTTTTTTTTTTTTTTGTATACCCAAAACAGAATTATTTCATTTACCTGCCAAGACTTCTCATGTGACTTTTGTTGAATGTACTAGAGGTAGTATGGCAGGCTGGGATCTGCTCTCTTCTGCAAAGGGGCAGGTCAGGGTAGAAGAGTTTTGAACTATTACAATGCTTAGACACAAAAGTTCGGCCAGAGGGGAAGTTCAGTAAGTATACACAATACAGGATTTGCTTCCAAGAATTTTTAAACTTTTATTGATTTAATTATAGCACAGTTTTAAAGTACCAGGATTCCTAATTAAATGAAAATGATCACGATTTCTTACTATGTGATGAACAAAGGAAAGGGATTTTTCTCCTCTAGAAGAATAATATTTACATGAATTTATTTGGTTCTTTTTAATAAAAGTTTTCAACACAATTTTTTTAAAACATAAGTTGTGTAAATAATAATTAAAATCTGACTCATAACCAAGACAAAAAAAGAGTCAGTAGAAGTAAACTTAAAATCCAGTTGTTAAAACTAGTAATTGGAGTTAGAAAGCTATTGTAAATATATTTCAGGTATATTTAAAAATTAGGGAAAATTTATAAAAATAAACAAAATATGAAAATTTACAAAATAGATAAAAGGTCAATGATTTGAATAAATAAATGGACTTTCTAATAATGACTCAAAACAGCTTTTAGAACTGAAAACATACTTAGATTCTATCCCAGTCCAGTCAGAATGGCAATTGTCAAGAATACAAGTAAAAATGTTGGTTATAATGTGGGGAAAGCATAGACTCATACATTTCTAGTGGGACTGCAAATTGGTACAAACCCCTGGAAAGCAGTATGGAGAATCCTCAAAAATCTATAAATGGCACAACCATTTGATCCAGTTATACAACTCCTTGGTATATATCCAAAATATTTAAGATCAGCATACTACAGAGACATAGCCACATCAATATTTATGGCAGCACAATTCACAATAGCTAAACTACTGAAACAACTTAGATGTCCATCAACATATGAATGGATAAAGAAATTGTGATATATATATATATATATATATATATATATATATATATATATATATATATACACACACACAATAGACTATTACTCAGTCTTAAAGAAGAATGGCATTATGACATTTGCCAGTAAATGGATGGATTTTGAAAATATTATGGTAAGTGAAATAAGCCAATCACAAGAAACCAAAGATTGAATATTTTTACTGATTTGTGGACGCCAAACCTCAATAAAGGTGGTGGGGAAGGGTAAAAAAGAAGTTCATTATATTAGACAAAGGGGAAAAAAGAAAGATAGTGGAATAAATCTAACACAACTTTCCTATATACACACATGAAATTACCTAAGTGAACTTACCATTGTGTCCACCCACAATAGGGTCTTTTTTTTTTTTAAGAGAGAGTGAGAGAGGAGAGAGAGAGAGAGAGAGAGAGAATTTTTAATATTTATTTTTTAGTTCCCGGCGGACACAACATCTTTGTTGGTATGTGGTGCTGAGGATCGAACCCGGGCCGCACGCATGCCGGGCGAGCGCGCTACCTCTTGAGCCACATCCCCAGCCCCCACAATAGGGTCTTAATTAGAATAAGATATAACCTCTTCCTGTATAATTTTATCAAAATAGATTCTATAGTTATATATAATTAAGAAGAAGCAATAAAATACAATAGAGAATTAGTTTTAACAACATACTGGATAAAAGAAAGGACAATGAACATATAGACAATTCATTGAAATTAAAAAAGTGAAGAAAATGGAAACTTACAAATAACAGAACACAATAGCTAATAAATTGAAGATAACATCAAATATTCTTACATAAATATAAATGGAATAAAAATTAAGAAAGAGAATCGGATATAAAAAAACCCAAAGATATAAAGTTGGAGAATTTCCTATGATCCAATAATTCAGAAAACTAAACAGGTGAATAAATATTAAAATAATCACAACTTTATACATAATAGATATAATTTTAAAAACTGGAGAGAAAAATATTTAAAGCAAGAGAAATAACATGGGCATGTTTCATTCAGAAGGAAAAACTTAACAACCAACAATGCCAGAAATGAAAATAAATGGAAGACAATAGAAAAAATGTCTTAAGAGGTAGAAAAAAAGGAACACTTTAATCTATAATTTGATGTAAGCAAGAAAAAAAGAGTCTTTAAAGTTAAAAGAAAACTTTAAATTTTTTTTGTAAATGAAGGGCTGACATTTTTCATGAGTATACACCCAATATAGTATACTACAGTTTAATAGTATTTCAAAATGAAGAAAGACAATCCACATAGAAACAAATCCACAAGACAGAATGAAAGAAAAAATTGACACATTGTATAAACCCATATAAAATACTATATTTTTATTCCTATTTATAATAAGATCTTTTTCTTTTATAGGATTTATGATTTCTATCTTAGCATTTGTACTGTCTGTCTTTCTTACCTGTAGCAAAATGAAAACAATTAAAATAAAATTGAAATATTTTGTCCAAAATTTCTGCCTTAATTTCTGATGGTTATTATTTTCTTTTAAAATTTAAATTAATTTTAACTGATATATAAACTATGAAAGTAATGTAGATTAATGGTGGGAACTCGTTTTATGTCTTGAAGCATGCATAAATTGTATAATGTTTACTTCAGGTTAAGTATATCTACCTCTTCTAGCATTTATAATTTTTCATACTAAAAACATTCAAATTTATTTATCCTAGGTTTTTGACATATGTCATACCTTGTGGTTGTTTATAGTCACTCTACTGTGTACAAATCAGAATTTCATGCTCCTAACTGTAACTTAGTTTCCACAAATCAACCTTTTCCTGTCTGTCCATTCCCCCATAAATAATATATAAATTTACTAAAAAATTATATATTGATATATTAAGAATAATGCTACTTTATTGTGAGGCATATTATATATAAGGTACATATGAAAAATCTGCCTCTGAGAAAAATTTTCTATGTGTTTCAGTCCCAACTGTATGCATTTATAATGCATTGCCAGCAGGCCTCATTTGGGAGTTGCCATCTGTACAGACATGGTGCACAGTCAGTTAATTGATGTTTTCTCCAGTGAAGTCTAGTGAAAGACTTCTCCCCTAGCTCAATCCCCTACCACATTCATATGCATATCTGCATTCCTAACCCATAAGCCTCAGTTTGGAGGCCTTCTGCTTAGGAGTCTGGACTCTCAGGCACTTTCTAGACCTCCTTACAGGGCAGACCTCACTTTGCCCCAATATAGACTCCATACTTTTTTGCTATTAGTGTTTTCCCTACTCCTTCCTCATAGCCCCTCAGCCCCCAAACATGAGGAAGGCTTTTGGTAGGAGCTCTTCAGCTGTGAGTAATTTTCTTAACTTGTTTTCTTGTCCTCTGATCTTCACCTAGTGTTGTTGCATGGGAAATGTGAAACCCTGGAGCATGGTGCCTGTCTGTCTTGCTTCTTGCCTCCTGTTGCAGTAAGTAAATAATGACCTTTTCATTTTAGCTTGTCTTAAATGATGACTTCAATACCTAGCACACGTGCACACACACATGTGCATGCATGCGCAATTGCATATATATGCACATATATATGAAATATATGCATACATGCTATATATACTATTATAAGAATTTACATTTTTTGGCAAAGTGGCAAAGCATTAATCCAAAATAGATAGGATATTAATAAGAAAAAAATTCACATCAGACATTTTGCAGTTGGTTTAGCTCCAGACTATTCAGCTCGTGTAAGAACAGACATTATTTAGGATAAAATAAAATAAAGCACCATCAAAGATCCAGCTGAGAGAGTAACACTGTTTTTAAAAAAAACTTAAGACACAATATTTGTACATCTTTAGGGGTTACATTATGGTAATTCAATATATGTATACAGTGAGCAGTAATCAGCTCAAGGTAATAAACATCTCCAACTCTTTAATCATTAATCGTGTTTATGTGTTGAGAATTTCATACTCTTCGTCTCTATTGATTTTGAAATACACCATATATTGTATTAACTAACAGTTACCTTACTGTGATAAAGAACCAGAAGTAATTCCTACACTGTGTTTTGGTGCCTCTCTTTAAATTTCTCTCCATCCCCCTCCCTGCTGCCTTTTGCAGTCTCTGATTTACAAGATCTAAGAGTTACTTTACATAGGCACACATGGACTTAAAGTAAAACCATTGAAAAGTAGGATAATAATCAGATGCTAACTGTATGTGTTTTAGATATATATATATATATAAAATTAGTCTAAATATTATTAAGGATACTAAACAGTATTTTATGATGATAAAAATATATTTTACAAGAAAAGCCTAACAGTTTTAAATATCATGACCCTAATGATCTACCTTCAAAATAGGTGAAGCAAAAATAGACATTACTAAAGGCCATAAGAGAAATCTAAAATTATCATTGAAGCTTTTAAATCACTAGTGATGAACCAGTATATATAGTTCTCTCCTCTATCTATCTATCTACATACATACATATATACACGTATATGTGTGTGTATATATATATATATATATATATATATATATATATATTATGAATATATATATATATATATATATATACTTTGTATAATAAATTTTTAATTTCAAATATATACATACAAAACATTTAAAATAGTAAGAGCATTGTGTATTTTCACAATCTAAACATATCTGTAATAAAAGCAAAGACTGTATCCAAATTCTGGAAAATACATTTATATCCTTTTCAGTTATTATCTCATCCAATGATAAATAATACTTTAACATTTTAACAAGGACCTATTTTTTCTAGCATTTTCTGTATGATTTATTTAGTTCAGAGGCTATGTCTGTCAGATTTACACATGCTGTTACATGTAACAGTGGCTTCTTCGCTTCTTAGCATTTGATGGTATGGGTATACTCTGGTTTATTTTTCAATTCTACCATAGACATTGGATATTTGTGTCATAAGTAACCTTCACTAAATCTATGGAATATACTTATAGTTTTAGTGATTTTAATGAACAGATATTCTTAATTTTAATTTTAAGATAGTTTATTTACATCATTTAATTTTATATTTGGGAATTTTTGAGTCTCATTAAAATAAACCTCTGTATTTAAAATATGATTTTTTAAAAAATATAAGAAATAATAGTGTTTCTGGATGGAGAGACAAGAAATTTTTAAAAAATTGTTTACCTTTTTTGTACTTAAAATTTTAAAACAGTTATTGTTAATATTCTTACCTGTTTGTTAAAATTATCATATTTTCAGTTCCTTTTCTATTTATGAGTACTGAGCTATAAAAGACTCTATCTTGTATTGTCAATTAACTAATTTTTCTTTATCTTTCTAGATAAAGGGCTAACTTCTAATCCTTTCCCCATGGCCACCTCTGGTCTATTTTTTCATTTTAAAATGTTCATCAAATCTGTTGGTTCTGTTACTTTACAATATCCCATGTCTAGAAATTATCATTTTATTTACCTTCTCTAAAGGATAGATAACCTGGTTGCTGCCAGTTCTTCACCACAAAAGTAATACCGTTATGTCTATTTTTCTATCTATTTAGCTATGTATATCCCAAAATGGATCTATGTAAAAATTTCTCATGGAAATATAACTAGAATCAATTTTTTTTTCAGACATAAGCTAATTTTAACTGACTCAGTTGTGCCACATTGCTGTCCTGAAAGAGCTATGCCTACCTATATTAGAGCATAAAGTTTGCTATATCTTTATATTTCCACTTCTTTTTATTATCTAATTTTCTAATTTTTTGAAACAAACTGGCAAAAAATAAGTTCCAGTGTTGCTTTAATTTGTATTTCTATGGCAACTATTGATTTGGAGCATTTTTATATGCTTTTGAAATTCCACAGTTTACTTATTTCTAAATTGAATTTTATGTCCTTTTTAAATTTTCTACTGCAGTTGTTGCATGGTATCTTCTTGATATGATGAAATTTCTGTATATATTGGATATAGTCACTTTGAGTTTTTTGGCACTTCAACTGTGTTCTATCATTTGTATCTCATTTCTACTGAGTTTTTCATGTTATCCTTCTTTGCATAAACATACAAATAACAGCAACAGCAAAACGCTTCATTCACCGGTTAGATGGTCATGGGTAATATCAAATGCAAATAAGGATTTTTTTCTCTACCCTCTCAATCCTTCTGATTTTTATTTCTTTTTCTTTGGTGAAATTCAGGGCTTGACCATAACAATAACATGATATTCTAGTGGTAGTGAGGCTGAGAGGTTTAAAGCATCTTCATAAAATTTATTGCTTTCTGTGGGTTACTTCTCAATTTAAAAATGTTTCCTATTTACTAAGGGTTCACTTGGCATCATGACTATTCATAAATATGTGTTGAATCTTACTATAGTCTTCATATTATGCATTCTTTGAGACAATTACTAAACATTGTTTGTTAAACAAGTGGTTTATTAGGTGCTGTGGTCTGAAAATGTCCCTCCTCCCAAATTTTTGGCACTTCAACTATTTCTATTGTATACATATTACACAGTCTGGGTTTATTATAGTAGTCTAAAGAGAGTAAGACACTTGGGAAAAACTTTATCACAATTTATATGATTCAAATAGGTAATACTTAGAGTTTTGCTTTTAAACCCTAGGTTAATAGTAAAACTCCTTGGTATCCAATTTGTCTTTGTGAGGTTTAATAGGAGAGAGAACCATTTGCATTAGCTGTACTGAAAATTATCCAATTATAATGATTATATCTGTTTTGTTTTCAGTTTTATAATTTGTCCATTATTTTACAGGTGAGAATTATAAGTTGCTGTCTGTTGTTTTCAGATATTTTTCTTACTAAGGCAATAATCTACTAAGCTTTGTAGCATTTTTGTTTCCCGCTCATTTTAAATATTTCTTCTAATCATTTCATGCATTTTTTTTCCTTTGAGCATGTGATCTAATGATTTATATTACCCATTTTTCTTAAAATATTAATTTATTCATGGAAATGGTTTACTCATGGTAATGTAGTATACTGTATATGTTTCAGATAACTTTATTTTGAATTTTTATTAGGTTTCTTTTGTGGTCATAACAATTATCACAAGCATAGTGGCTTAAACAACACAAATTCATCATGGTATAATTCTCAAGTTTAGAATATTCACAAAGGTTTCAGTGGGCTAGAGTTAAGGCTTTGGCAGGACTGAGTTTCTTCCTGGAGCTGTAGGAGAGAATCTATTCCCTTGTTTTTTTCAGCCTTCAGAGGTCATCATGTGCCTTGGCTCATGTCCCCTTTCCTCTATTTTCAAAGCTACAGACACATAACAAAGAGTCTAAAAGATGCTTTTTATATCATCATGTCACTTTCTCTGTCCACAGCCAGGAACAGTCTTGCTTTTAGGACTTATGTAGATTAGTTTGGGAACAGTAGGATAGGGCAATTCAGTAATATTTCCTTTTCTTAGGATCTAAATATCTTTACTCACATCCTTTTGGTCATATAAGGCAATAGCCTAAGGTTCCAGAGATTAGGAGTATGGACATCATTGAAGTCCATTCCATTCTTCTGTCTACAAAAGCAATATTTATTTTATAACCTATTAATAAGTAACATTGGTTTAGGTAAATATTATTCATCTGTTTTGCTAGATTTGAGTATCCATATCACAATGCTTTGCAATATGATTTGGAGATAGTCTTTTCTTTTTACTCCAGAAGTAAAATATTTGAGTTTAAATACTTGAAATAAACATATGGCTTATCTTTTCTTTGAATATTGGAAATATATTTCTTATGAAACCATATGTGTGCATCTCTTTGATAGTCTGGTTCATAAAATCTATATTCAGTTTCTTCCTAAAGTGTTAAGTGTTAGATGTTGTATGCTTTTATTTTATCTTGAGAAAACGTTACTCAGGCAGATTAATAATTTGCACATTTTTTGTCTATTATGTACTATCTAACTCCATATCCATATTGACTCTGGGCTTGGACATTTAACAACATAAGACCTGGCACAAGTAGGGACTTAAAAAGCACTTGCAACATTGGTTTTCCCTCTCAGACCCCTTTGGAATAGAAACCTAGGTTGTACTGTGGAATAATGATGGGGTGCCTGGGAAGAACATCCATAGTCTGTCAGCCTTCTCAAGCAGGCTGCAGGCATATTTGTAAAGCCATTTAGAATCCTCAGCCCTGACAAATCCATCAAGTAGCTGTAGCCCTGTGGGTGACTCTAGCAAGGTTAGCAACCTATAGCCAGATTAAACCAGTCTGGAATTACTAACTTTATTAAATCATAAGAAATAATGAATGTGTCATTTTCTACTTGTTTGTTTTGCTTCAAGCCACTGTATTTGGGGGTGGCTTGATGAACAACAATGGATAAAAGAACTGTACAAGGAAGAAGGCAATACCATAATAAGCAAAAATGAAAAACATATGCCATTGACGGTGAGACTGGGTAGTGGATAGAGGATGGTAGGGTAATGAGTTTCTTGGTTTGAAGTTTAAAAAGAGGATGAGAAATTTGTTACAGGTGTCAGGAGAAAGGGCAGCCTATGTGATAAATTTGTAAAAAAAATAGTTGGTAAAAAATGTTTCCTTTAATAACTTAGAACACAGAAAATTTATCTAGTGAATGTGAAAGGTTTATCGAAATTTCTTGGCAGAATTTTTAAAGCACCAATTGGTTTCTTTAAGTAGCAATATGGGGTATTGCAAAAGAGAAATGAGCCAAAGAATAAAATATCCAGTTTGCAAAGAGAATTTAAGAAGTTAAAATGTAAAATTGTTTCACATCTCCAGCCACTCCAGAAGGCAAAAGATACTCGAATTAAAAATAAGAAAAAAAAAAGTAAGAATAAAACCAAGGGTTTAACTGAAAGGTCCCTTATTAGACATTTTGAAATGTATAAGCCAATGTTGAAATGTTTCAGTTAGACTGCCGCAGTCTTGGCTGGGCACAGAATCACGAGCCACTCAAGCAGGAACAAAACTTTATTTTGAAAAAGCCGCCAATACTCTGTAGGCGCTGGCAAGCCAAACCCGGTCCTCCCACGCGGGCCTCCACTGGAACCGCGTGTTCCCCGGAACCGGGGGTCCCCCCGGACTTCCCCCGGAATTCCCTCCTATTATCCTTCCCCAACCAATGGGAACTCTCCATGAGTCCCGTAACATGAGTCCGGTAGCAGGCCAAGGTGAACAGCGGGAGTCCAATTTCCATATGAATGTAAATCTTAACATAATCATATCTCAGTGGCTAGCTGGCGTCACTTTACAACCAAAGGTGCCATACATCGTATATTTGCTTGTGGCTCCTAGCATTAGACAAATGTTTTTTTAAGACTATTAAAGGCATTATCCCATAGTAGCCTCATATGTGATAAAGATTGGCTGATCTCAAGGAAAACCTCCACAAAATTATGAATGTGACTTGTGAATAAGTGATGAACCCCATTCATATTCATAGGAAACTCAGAAAGCTATCTAATAGTTGTACCAGTATGGACTACCAGAAACAGGGAGTCCAAAATGAGAAGGGTCTCAGGCAAGACAAAAATCTTCGATCAGAGAGAGAATTATCTGCCATCTGACCCCAGAATTCTAAGTTTGCAGTAGCTTTACCAACTTTGAAACAATAGGAAAATAAATCCTTTAAAAAGGTGGGAAGGATTTTGCCAGTCAAGAAACAGAATTAAATCTGACCACAATTATGGCTAAACAATAAAATTTGTTTCACAGAACATAGCCAAGTGCCCAGACGGTGCAGCAAGGAGCAGAGATGAATTGATTAGGAAACCACTTCCAAGGAGCAGACTCAGAAAAGGAATGTTTATTTATTGCCCTTATCCTGTCCCCGTATAACCACTGTGTGTGTGTGTGTGTGTAAGTGTAATAGATTGCATTTTCTGCCTGTAGATCTATGCATGATTAATTTCATTCAAGAGGTACCCAAAGAATTGCATTGGAAAGTCCCATCCATTGGGACTTGGGTGTGATTTCAGTGATAAGATCCTGAAACTTTAAAACAAAGCTTGGTTTTATAATCAGAGGAGACTTCTGATGATCTTGGGGAGGCATGGAATATTTCATACGTAAAATGTAAATAATAGTAGCCAGTGTGTGTACTGTAAGTAAATTCAAAATGGTCAGGGACTCTTTGCCATTCCTCTGTTAAAGGTTGCATTGACACTGGACTTGGAAATAATAACAAGCTTTGATCAAAGAGATACCTTAAATGTAATAATACTAGATATATGACAAATAGTTACATCTAGGGTTAGTCCCATAAAGAAGCTTGGCCTAGCACACTGAATGATGTGAGGCCACAGGTAGAGAGACCTCGGCTCTTCAGTCATTCCTACCAAGATTCAACAAATATTGAGAGAGAAGTTCAAACTTCCAGATGACCACTGCCTCAGGAGTGTACCGATAATATCACGATAAACAGCCCAGCTGCCCAGCCCCAAATTAATAAAATAACAAATTCTAACAATCAAGAAATAAATCTCTGTTTTACCAAAACAAAATCATGGATTTATAGACTGATTTTTAAATTGATGGTATGGAATCACAAACAGTAATTGCTCCTAATGTTTAGTTATTCAAGTTAAAATTGTATTACCTTCCACATTCCTAACATTGTAAACTTACGTACTTTTTCTTTATTATAGTCTTGCTTTATTCATTTATCTCATTTACTCTATTATATAATTTTGCATGTGGTCTCTTTTATAATGCACCTTTATTTTTATTTAGTATTTTAAATATCTCTTGAGTTTGTTTTGATATTCTGTTACACTTTTGAGCTGCTTTATTGAGGTGTAATTGATACATAAAAAATTCCACACATATAATGTGTATAATGTGGTTGATTTGAACATATATATTTACTTATGAAGCCAATGTTTACAAAGCTTTCTTGAATTGTGTGGCTATTTCCTTTATTTTTATTCTTAATTTTTAATAATAAAAGTTTTAATATTCATTCATACTTCTCAGTATACTGTTTAAGCTGCTTGCTCTAAGTTATTTTTTCTTCTTAGTGATATTAGTAGGGTTTTTTTATCCTGTAGTTATTTAGGAAAGTGTTTTTAAAAATGGAAAGTATTTGGCTATCTCTTGTTTGTTTGTACATTCTATTTCTCTTTCATAGGCCCATTTATCCAACTGCTTACTTATTTATTCATGTTCCAATTTTAACTTGTCTAAAATTGAACTCTTGATTTTAAGACTTCCAAATCAGAGAGTGGAAATTATCTAACATCTTTACCCAGAATCCTGTGCCCATAGCAGCTTTACTCATTTGAAACTGAATGTGAAATTAAAACTTTTAAAAGAAAGTTTGGAGTTCTCCATTCATAAAATGAAAATAATCATGTAACTACATTGAAATAGACATTTGAGTTGAAGGTAAATAATCTATTCATTATTTCCACAACTGTATATTCTCTTCCTCTTCTGTATCAGGCATGGTGCTAGTTTAGAGAAGTTCAAGATTATACTTTAGTCTTTTGCTATCAGAGAATCACTGGCTTATGGAGACATATCAACACTGATGATAATAAAATACAGCAATAGCAATGAAAGGGACTCATAAGTGCCGCAGTCCTGGCTGGGCACAGAATCACGAGCCACTCAAGCAGGAACAAAACTTTATTTTGAAAAAGCCGCCGCCGGCAAGCCAAGCCCGGTCCTCCCACGCGGGCGTCTGCCGGAACCGCGCGCCTCCCGGAACCAGGGGGGCCCCGACCTCCCCCGGAATTTCCTCCTACTATCTTTCCCCAACCAATGGGAACTCTCCAGCAGTCCGGTAACTTGAGTCCTGTAGCAGGCCAAGGTGAACAGCAGGAGCCCAATTTGCATATGAATGTAAATCTTAGCATAATAATACCTCAGTGGCTAGCTGGGTCACTTTACAACCAAAGGTGCCATTTATATTTTGCTTGTGGCTCCTAGCATTTGCCCCCTTCTGTTTAATTAAGCAACAAGCAATGTGGCTATGGACCGTGCCTGGTAGGTTGTCCAATTTAACATATGGTTCTTACCCGTCATGGGAGAACTGACCTTTAGGCGTCAGCTTCCTGTCTTAGGTTGAATCCATTGTAATCAGATCAACCCGTCACTGACTACCGGTCCAGCATTCAGCCATGCTTGTGGATAGGCCTATGCACCAGTGGGGGGGTGAGGTTCTTGCCTCACCTTTGTTGGCCCCCAAATTTTGCCTTGGTGCCAGTGGGGGGGTGAGGTTCTTTGCCTCACCTCTGTTGGCCCCCAAATTTTAGACCATCACTAGTAGAAGGGAGGAGGATACAGAAATGCCACGACATTAAGCCAATTGATGGCTCCTTGGAAAAATTGCGTCACTGGTGACACCATCAGCAAAGATATGCCAGTATTACCACAATAAACGTGGGGTGAGCTGGCAAGGAAATTGCATCACTGGTGACACCATCAGCAAAGATATGCCAGCAGTACCACAATTCGGTGCACCAGATGATATTTTACAATGTATGCAACTGATATATAGTCCAGGCAAGTTCTGCAAGCAGTTCAAATTGGAGGAGTCTATCAATATGTTCATTTCCTCCCAAAGTAAATCAAGTCCTTGATAGCATTACTTGTTGAGTTATATTCATTGATGCATCAGTTTATACAGTTTACTGTGATTGATATCATAGAAGCTGTAGTTTGGTTTTATCTCAGTCTTCACCGGAATTGGGATGGAGATGGAAATTTTGGCAATGATGCTAAAGAGACATTATCCTGAACAGAATTATTAAATATAATAAAAAGGAAAGGTGAAAGTAAACAAACAGATCTGTTAAACTCCTTTAAAAACAATCCTCAACAGCTGTTTACCAAATTTAAATTAGCAAACAAACAGATCTGTTAACCATTTTTAAAAACAATCATTAACAGCTGTTTACCTAATTTAAATTAAACCATATAAATCACGTGAATAAAGAAAAAATTTGGATCCATTTTTTTATGAGCGCTCCTCATATAAGAAATATGGACATACACACATACAGACATACAACACAAAACAGAAGTGTGCACACAACATACAACACATAAGACAATAGTAAATAAAGGCCTTGTAACTATACCTAGGTGAAATCTCCATTGCAATGTTTAAAAACTCCACAGTCAAAAAATAAAACACAGTCAAAAAATAAAACTGATCAGAAAAACATTAACCTAGGTTTGTATGAGCTCAAAAAATAAATAAATAAATAAAATAAAATAGAACTTTATGATGTGGGAAAAATGCAATAATAAAATAGATATTGAAAAAAAAAAAAACACCTTGGTTAATCACTGTCGCAGATGTAAGAATAGCCAAGCTGGAGCTCTGGATGTCAGCTGTTATGGATTTGAGTCAAATCATCTTCTTTTTCTGTAGAAATTGTTTTAGTTAATCTCTCTGGAATCCAAATCGGTTGCTGTTCATCCTGTGGGAAAACACAGACAGCACCCCGATTCCAGACTATCACTGGATCGGGGCCTTTCCATTGTCCTGTTAGAATATCTTTCCAAAGTACCTTAGGCTTATGTACATTTTTGGGGTACAAGTGTCTTTCCGCAGCACTAAGTCCCGATGAATCTAAATTTAAAAAGTTTAGAGTAAAAAGGGTTATTTTAAGTTTATCTTTGGGGGATATATACCCCTTTCCAATTCCCTCCTTTTGTTTTAATAAGTACATTTTAATAGTTTGATGAGCTCTTTCAACTATGCCTTGTCCTTGTGGATTGTATGGGATTCCTGTTATGTGAGTAATACCAAATGATGAGCAAAATTGTTTAAAAGAGGTGGAAGTATAACCAGGACCGTTGTCCGTTTTTAACTGTTTTGGAACACCCACAGTGGCAAAATTTTGTAAGCAATGAGCTATAACATCTTTAGTTTTTTCTCCGGCATGAAGGGAGCCCATCAAAAATCCGGAAGAGGTATCAACTGTAACATGTAAATATTTTAATTTTCCAAATTCTGGCAAGTGTGTGACATCCATCTGCCAAATATGGTTAGGTATTAGTCCTCTAGGATTGACTCCAAGATTAACTTGTGGTAAAAATGTCACACAATTTTGACATTGTTTTATTATATGTCTGGCTTGTTCTTTAGTTATTTTAAAACGTTTTTGTAAAGTATTAGCATTGACATGGAACCTTTTATGAAAATTTATAGCTTCTTCTATTGTGGAGAAAATATGTATGTCATGTGTAGATTTATCTGCTAGTTCATTGCCCATACTAAGGGCTCCAGGCAATCCTGTATGTGCCCTGATATGACCTATAAAGAATGGATCTTTTCGGTCCCAGATTAGACTTTGTATAGCAGAAAACAAAGAGAAAACAGTAGAAGAAGGTGAAATCCTACCAGCATCTTCAAGGGATATTATAGCATTAACTACATACTGACTATCAGAAAATAAATTAAATACAGAATCTTTAAACATCATAAAAGCTTGTAATACTGCATTAAGCTCTACCTTTTGAGCTGATTGTTTGGGAACTAAAAATGTAAAAGTTTGATCAGGAGTAACTACTGCTGCTGTACCATTGTTTGACCCATCAGTGAATATATTTGGAGCATTTATGATAGGGGTTTTTCTTGTCATTTTTGGAAAAACTACAGGATGCTTAGACCAAAAAGACAACAAAGGATTAGATGGTAAGTGATTATCAAATGAAACACTAGTTTTACACATGATTATTGCCCAAGTATTTAACTCATTAGCTAACTCATCAATTTGATCCATAGTATATGGAGTGATAATTTTATTGGGAGAAATCCCAAATACTCCCTTAGCTGCTTTTATTCCTTTGAGTATTAATTGTCCTACAGCCTCAGGATATCTAGTAAGAATAGTGTTAGGAGAATAAGATAAATGTATCCACAATAATGGACCTTCCTGCCAAAATACTCCTGTAGGAATATTTTTTGTTGGTAGTACAATAAATAATAAAGGCAAACTTATATCAATTCTATCCAAATGCATATTTTCCATATATGTTTCAATGATTTTTTAATGTTTTTCTTGCTTCAGGCGTTAACATGCGGGGTGAATTTGGATCTGATGGACCTTTTAGAATATCAAATAAAGGTCCTAACTCTCCTGTTGGTATGCCTAGATAAGGCCTTATCCAATTTATGTCTCCCAATAACTTTTGAAAGTCATTAAGTGATTTGAGTTGATCTACTCGTATTTGAATTTTTGGTGGGCGGACCATGGTTGAGGATAATAGAATTCCTAAATAATTAATTGGAAGATTTAATTGTACTTTATCTATTGCTATCTCTAGATTATAATTTTTCAATAAGTTTGTAAGTGTGGCATAACATTCTAGTATTGTGTTTTTATCTTTATGTGCCAATAACACATCATCCATATAGTGAAATATTTGTAGTTCAGGATTTTGGTTTCTAAGTGGCTGGATTGCTTTATTAACATAAATCTGACACATAGTTGGGCTGTTAGCCATCCCTTGAGGGAGTACTTTCCATTCATATCTCTGATCAGGACCTTCATGATTCAGTGCAGGGATAGTAAATGCAAAATGTGGACTATCCTCGGGATGAATTGGAATTGAAAAGAAACAATCTTTAATATCTATAGCTAAAACATGCCAGGTTTTTGGTAAAGCAGACAATTGAGGAATCCCTGATTGAGCAGGTCCCATAATAACCATCTCATTATTAATGGCTCTTAAATCTTGTAATAATCTCCATTTACCAGATTTCTTTTTAATGACAAAAATGGGAGTATTATGGGGAGATACGGAAGGTTGTATATGTCCTTCCGCTAATTGTTGTCTGACCAAGTCATGGGCTACTTGTATCTTTTCTTTAGTCAGGGGCCACTGAGGAACCCACACTGGTCTTTCTGATTTCCAAGTAATTTTGATTGTCTCAGTGGCCCTTTCTGAAAACCCAATTCATGTCTATTTATTTCTTGATCTATTTGAATAGGTGCTGTTATACCTTGTTTTTGTTCTCTTAATCTTTTTTCTTTCCTAAAGCCTTGTTTAGCCCTAGTAGTGGGCGCATTAGGATTGATGTTATTTGTTAATGTCAATCCTAATTGATCTAGGACATCTCGTCCCCATAAATTTACGGGAAGATGATCCAATACATAGGGCTGTATAGTTCCTTCACATCCTTTAGGATCCCTCCAATCTAATACCATAGCACTTCTATGGGGATTAGTTGCCATTTCTAGGCCTCGAAGCGTTTGAGTGGCTTGTTGTAATGGCCAATGTTTTGGCCATTCTTGATGAGAGATGACACTAAGGTCAGCTCCTGTGTCCAGCAGTCCATTAAAGTCATGTCCTTGAATATTTAATTTTAGCATTGGGCGAGAATCTAAATTCAAAGACAGCATAGCCCAATCTACACCTGTGGAGCCTAATCCCTTGGAACCTCTTTCTACATTACGACTGGAAAATTTATCATGCAGGCTGGGTATTATTAATAACTGTGCTATTCTATCTCCTGGTGAAATTACTGATATACCTCTTGGAGAACTAGCTATAATTTTTATTTCACCCTCATAATCGGGATCAATTACCCCAGGACTTATCGTAAGTCCTTTTAGTGTAGAAGAACTGCGTCCCAATAATAAGCCTACTGTTCCCTGGGGAAGAGGTCCTTTTACTCCTGTGGGAATGATTTGAACTCCCATCTCTGGAGTTAGTACTGCTCTGGCAGAGGAGCAGATGTCCAGCCCTGCGTTCCCTCTAGTTTGTCTGATGAGGGATTTAATGGATAATGCGTCCTGGGCACTACCTTGATGGTGCTATTGGGTTCCTCCATTGCCCCATATATTTGTGGTTTTGGGCCCCGGGGCATTGGGCCTTTTAGTCCGTTTTTTGGCAATGGAGCTTGATACCTTTCTCCACGATATCGTGGGTAAACACTTGGTCCTTGTCCGTTTTTTGATAACGGAATACCCTCTATGGTGGTTTGAGAACGGCATTCATTAGCCCAATGTTTCCCTCTATGGCATCGTGGGCAAATACCCGGTATTCTATTCCTTTGATACCCAGCTTTGTTAAACCCTCCTCTTATGGGGCAACTCCTTTTAAAATGTCCTGTTTGATTACAATTATAGCATGTTTTTGGCCTGGCATCTAAAGCCTGTTGTACTGCTGCTAAGACTTGCCCTTGTTCATTAATGTCTCTACATAATTTAATATATGTGTTTAAATCTTCATGTCTCCATGGTCTAATGACCTCTCTGCAGCAACGATTTGCTTGGTCATAAGCCAGTTGTTTTATAAATGGCATTACCTGTTCTGTATTACCAAATATCCTAGAGGCTGAATGAATAAGTCTATCTACAAATTCAGCGTAAGGTTCATTAGTTCCTTGTATTACCTTAGATAATTGACCTTGTAAGTCTCCATGCCCCTGTAAAGTTTTCCATGCCCTAACTGCATCTACAGCAATCTGTGCGTATACGCCAGGGTCATATTCAATTTGCTGTCTTTGACCCTCATAAGGTCCCTTTCCCAAAAGCATCTCTATATTTCTTTGAGGATAACCAGCTTCTGCATTTCGCCTAGCTGTCTCCATGCAAAATTCCTCATTGGCAACCTTCCATAATAAATATTGTCCTCCGTTTAGCACAGATCGACACATGTTAGCCCAATCTGCTGGTGTCATGTCCAAGTTGGTAACAGATTCGACCATGCTTATTGTGAAGGGAGCTTGCGGCCCATAGGTCGTTACAGCCTCCTTTAATTGCTTTATTGTTTTGAAATCTAAAGCACGGTGAATTCGTTGCCCTCCTGCCTGCTCAAGTACAGGGCATGCTAATCTTTGGGGTCCTGCCTCAGAATTCCGTCCATCAACTATGGGAGTTGAGGGCCGCTCAGCGGTAGATGGAGCTGTTGGTTGAGTTACGCCCTCTGGTGATAGAACGGAGTTGGTAGCAACCTCCTGTTGTAATTCTCCACCTGATGGCTGCTTTTCCTCTAAGCTTGCTTTTTTTAAATTCTCCTCTGTCTGACTAGCTTGAGAGACCTTCTCTTTTGCTTGACTTAGCGTTTTTTCTACCATAGTCTGGACCTCTAACAATTTACTTAGCAGTTTTTCGGTTTGTTTTTTACTGGATTCTAATCTACTATAAAGGTAACGTAACCCAATAAGATAGGATAAAACAAAGCCGAAACAGAATGAAACAAAAACGGAACAGACAATGGTTGTATCAATTTTCTCTTTCTTAGGGCCGAATAACTTCAAACCTTGAGCCAACCATTTTTCCCAGTTCGCCTGAGAAAATTCTAGGGCTAGGGAGCTTGAAATAAAAACAAAATAAATCAAAACAAGAACACATTGTTTTTCTAAATGTTCACCCATTCTGTCGCCTTCCCTCAGGGGCGAGCAGTTTTACTCACCTCTAAGTTTCAGGCGTTCCCCGTGCGGGCTGCCAAATGCCGCAGTCCTGGCTGGGCACAGAATCAGGAGCCACTCAAGCAGGAACAAAACTTTATTTTGAAAAAGCTGCCGCCGGCAAGCCAAGCCCGGTCCTCCCACGCGGGCGTCTGCCGGAACCGCGCGCCTCCCGGAACCAGGGGGGCCCCGACCTCCCCCGGAATTTCCTCCTACTATCTTTCCCCAACCAATGGGAACTCTCCAGCAGTCCGGTAACTTGAGTCCTGTAGCAGGCCAAGGTGAACAGCAGGAGCCCAATTTGCATATGAATGTAAATCTTAGCATAATAATACCTCAGTGGCTAGCTGGGTCACTTTACAACCAAAGGTGCCATTTATATTTTGCTTGTGGCTCCTAGCACATAAGGAGTGACATTAAAGCAAAAGGAAAGGGACTGTAACCAAGCCACTGTGCCGTAGCAAAATCAGGAAAAGCAAATCTTTTTTTTTTTTTTTTTTTTAACCTAATAAACACACTGTGCTGTTCTTTAGGAGTAAAATAAATACTTTAACTTTTTTTTCTTTTTACAATAAACCATAGAATATTGGTTGCATATCTATAAAAGAAAACTATTTTGGTTTAAATCTTAAGTTTCACCAATTAACTAGTTTGTTGAGTATGAACAAGTTAATTAGATTCTTCAGCTTCGTTATCAGTTAAAGAATGATGCTAATAAAAATTAGAGGTCTATAAAGAGGATTAAATGAGTTAGAATGTACCTGGAAAATAGTAAGTTCAATTTAAAGGATTGTTATTATTCTTAAATAAGTAACTAAATATTTGGATCAAGGAAAGGAATGGAAAATGACAGAAGCAAATCTTTATTTTAAAATTATGCTGATAAATTCTGAATTCTTCCAAAGTGTCTTCTCTTATTATATAGTTCTTGTAGCTAGCCTTATTTGTTTGGAATGCTCTCTAAGCAGATGTGTATGGGAAATTTTACACAAAAAGAAGAAGCAAGAAAGGATGTGCATTTTGTCACTTTATGATTAACACTGAATTGGTTATAAAAAGTTTTCTTTTAGTTAACTGCTGTCATTTTAGGATTTCTCTCTATTTGCCTACCAGTTAATAACTTGGGAGGATTTCTTTAATCATAGAGTGATTTTCTGACTTCCATGTAGCTCACTCAAATTTCTACATTGTGATTTTGATGATTTCATCTCAAGTTTTATATCTTACAAAAGTCTAGGGCAGCAGATTAGCACTTCTTTGAAATAAATCTTCTGAAAATTTTCTAAACTGGTATGCTCTCTTTTGTCCAGTTGTCTATTAAGATAGCATATGATGGGTGAAGGAGTACTTGGTTAATTAGTGCATTGTACTGAATCAAGCTCACTTCCCACATGGAGTCTCTTGGTTGTACTCTGATTCCCGTCCACAGGTGGCAATCCAGCCCACTCTGAGTCAGATAAGCAGTGTATTACTGGTTAAAAGAAGAGACGGGCCAGGTACCTGTGAGAGGATTTGTTTAAATCTGTCACTATCACTGAGAGGAGAAACATCAGTACTCCTGGTTTGCTGCTGGTATATTACTACTATTATTTTTATTTATGAAAGATAGCACCATTTGACCCATACCAACAATTAAGGTTCTTTGCAATCTTATAATTCTTGCCCTGAAATAACAAAAAAGCTGACTTCATTTGAAATAGCTGACTCACATCATAATAAACTTTGTCTTCACTATTCTAAAAAAAGGGATTAAAAAGGTGAGTGTAAAGAATCCTCTATTCAGTCAGTGGTCAACATGGGGAAATGAACAGAATTTTGACTGACAATGAGGAAATATATTCTCCTTAGTGCTTTTATTTTATAGTGAATACCAGATCTTGTAACAGATATTAAATTTACATTGGACAGACTTCTAATTTTCCAGGCCTATGACATATTCATTATAAGGAAAATATGTTTTGCTATCCTGTCTGATTATTTGGCATTCTCCTTACATTATTCCTCCATTTTTAATGTTATATACAACATAATATAAATGTAATGGTTAAGGAAATATATCTGAGGTAAACTGTCTTCTGTTAGCTGAATGGGTCCTATGGAGAGTAAGAAAACTTCAGTATTCATAAAATGTTTTAAAAATCTAAAAATTATTGTCCTGTATTGAGCTAACAATGCACATAAATAATATATAGAAACACAAGCTTCTCTAAAATCCATTTTTTTAAAAAATTTACACTATGAAAACTTATTGAAACTCACTTTATTCACACACAGCATTGACATATTTTCATATGATACTTGTTGGCATTAATATCACACTTGAAAGACAGCAACTTCCTTGAACTTTTACTGCTAAGCAGACACAAGCTTGTTAATGTCTCTCTAATGTAAATTAGTGAAAAGTGATAATGGCATCATTATTTAGACATACCATTTTATATTAGCATTCTTCAAAATAATAGTACTTAGACAGCCTTGTTTTAAGGAAAGTTCTTCAGTGACTTCATTTGAAACCTTTTCAGTGCATAAAAAAAAAAAAAAACCCCTAGTTTATGGTCACATCAAGAGGTGTATTAACTCATATCTTGATCTGCAAGGATTAAATATAATGCTAGACTGTTCATCTAAAGCAAGTCCCTGCTTTACCCTGTGACCGGAACTATGATTGGAGTGTTCAGCTAAATTAGATCATCACCAGAGTCAAGATGAATCTGGCTTTGAATAATTGCCTTCTATGGTCATGATCACTGAGGCTGCAATGCCATGATTAAGGCAGCTGTGCTACTTTTAAGTAGGTCATGCTCAGTGATTCACTGAACTCCCGAGCCTTAGTTACTGCATCTGTAAAGTGGTGTGTGTGTGTGTGTGTGTGTGTGTGTGTGTGTGTATGTGTGTATCCTGTTTTGGCAAGAGTGAATAAAGTGGTTGTGAGCATGAATGCTGGAGCTAGATATTGGAGTTCAAAATCCAGAGTTGTAGTTTATCTATGGCCAACAAATGTATATTGAGGAAAAGTGGTAATCTTTCTGTGACTCAGTTTGTTCATTTGTAAAGCAGAGGTAATCATAGTACCTATTATTATGTAAGGTTGTTGTCAGTGGATATACACATCCTCACACCTGCACACACACATACACAGTGCTTTGAACTGTATCCATTGTATACTAAACTCAACAAATACATTGAATAATATCATTCTGTTAGTTATAATTTGGAGGCTTCTAAATTAGGAAGTAACATAAATATCAAACTCTTAAGAAATAAAATTCTCTATTATTACCCTTTGTTTCTTACTGAATATGTCCCAATGCCTGACAAATAGTCATTAATAATGGAGAATTGATTGAAAATACTCTTACTTTCAGTTTGGCTATGAATATGTAAATTGGATTTACTTCATTTTCCTATGGCTTAAGCTAAAATTAATAATGAAAAATAATAGTCAACATTCATCAAGAGCCAACTTGGATCCCAGTCTTTCTTATGTTTATCGTACTGTTCCTTTTTATCTGTCTTTCCTATAACTCTACAGTATAGAAGTTTTCAACTCTTATTTTAAAGATTAAGAAATTGAGATTTAACTGTAAATTAGTTTACATATATTTATATTATATACTTTATATACATTGTTTTTACTTTATATGAAGTATCATTAGAAACTTATAGCCACTTTATTCATTCTTGCCAAAACAAATATAATGCTAGACTGTTCATCTAAAGCAAGTCCCATCTCTAGGTAATACAAAGAACTCAAAAAACTTAACACCAAAAAATTAAATAACCCAATTAATAAATGGGCAAAGGAACTGAACAGGTACTTTACAGAAGAAAACATTTGAATGGTCAACAAATATATAAAAGAACGTTCAACATCTCTTAGCAATTAGAGAAAATGCAAATTAAAATTACACTGAGATTCCATCTTACTCCAGTCATTGATGGCAATTATCAAGAATAGAAGTAACAATAAATATTGGTGAGGATATGGGGGAAATGTTCACTCATACATTGCCGGTAGGACTTCAAATTGTTGTGACCACTCTGGAAAACAGTATGGAGATTCCTCAGAAAACTTGGAATGGAACCATCATTTGACCCAGTTATCCCACTCCTTGGGTACACACCCAAAGGTCTTAAAATTAGCATACAACTGTGACACAGCAACATTAATGTTTATAGCAGCTCAATTCACAGTAGCTAAGCTATGGAACCAACCTAGTAGCCCTTCAATACTTGAATGAATAAAGAAATTGTATGTATATACAATGTATGTATATGTTTTATGTGTATACATATACATATATACAATGGACTATTAGTTAGCCATAAAGAAGAAAGAAACTATAGCATTCGTCGGTAAATGGATGGAACTTGAGACTATCATGCTAAGTGAAGTAAACCAGTTCCCCCAAACCAAAGGCTAAATGTTCTCTCTGATATGCAGATACTAAGACACAATAAAGAGAGGTGGGGAGGGAAGAATAAAATTTTATTGCATTAAATAAAGGGGAATAAAGAGGAGAGAGGGACATGGGAACAGGAAAGATAGTAGAAAGAATTGGACATAACTTTCCTATATTCATATATGAATATGTGACCAGTGAAACTTCACATCCTGCACAACCACAAGAATGGATCCTAAGTTATACTCCATGTAGGTGTAATATGTCAAAATATTCTCTATTCTCATGCATATCTAAACAGAACAAATTTAAAAAAGAAAAAAATAGAAAATGACTTAATTAGAAATGGACAAAAGACTTGAAGAGGCAGTTCTGTAAAGGAAATATACAAATGGCCAACAGGTATATAGAAAGGTATTAGAGGCCAGTAATAATCAGGAAAAGCAAATCAAAACTACAATGGAGATGACACTAACAAGTACATTTAAAAAAAAACAAGTGTTGGTGATGGTGTAGAGATATGAAAACTTTTACCCTGTATGTAAAATTTTTCAATTATTGTGGAAAAGAATATGGAGATTCCCCAAAATAGTTAAAAATAAAAATATTCTACCACATTGTAATCCTATTTATGGGTGTTTACCCAAATGAATTAAAATCAAGGTCTTGAGGAGATATGAGCAATTCAGTGTTTGGGGGATATTATTCACAATAACCAAGATATGGAAACCACCCAATTGTCCATCAGTGAACATCCATGAGTGGATAAATAAGTAAAGAAAATAGGTATATATAGAAATATTATTTTACCTTCAAAATGGATTCTGAATATTTTGATAAAATACTCTCAAGTGATAAGCAAATTGGATCGAATTATATATTAATAAAAATGACATTCATACACATATATTATATATAACTACATTAGCATGGGGAATAACTGGAAGGTAACTGTGATGGTAGCAGACAGGAGAGAGAGGTAATAATTAATTAAGTAAAAATTAAAGGACAGATTAAATATTGCGTTAAATATAAAATATGTGTGATAATTGAATTTATGTCCATGTACTCCATACACACATGTGTGCATGTTTATGCATAGCTTTATGAATTTATTTCTTAAAAGTGAAATTAGTTAAAGATCTTTCAAATTCTTGAGGGATATGGCCTTGGATCTTCTAGACACAATTATAACATTTTCCTTGTAAATTGCAGTTATAAATAAAAGAAAGAGCAATCAAGTGTTCCCTAGGGATCATAAAGGCAAGTTACTATGTTGCAAATGTTAGAAAAGATCCACAAAACTGTGAGAAGTTGTGGGTAAATGTGCAGAAAGTGAAGTGTCTTCTTTTTCTGCTTATTTTGCAACAAAGTCTTTTCAAATGTTAACTTCCCATTCACTAAAAACTAGCAAATGATCTGTGTTGAATTTGTGAGTATCTTAGACTTTAATTTACTTTTGAAAATGACTAATAAATTTTTTTTACAAAAATTAATGAATAATTACAAACTTAATTATATGGGAACTAAAGGTCTTACCAAATATTATTATTTATTATTGTACCAGAAATGCATATGCTTTTACATATGCTAATTATTTTTGTAGAACAGATGCTTATCATGTTTCAAAACATATTATGAAACAATATTTGTATTCACTTTTCAAAATACCAAGCACCATTAATTCTAAAAGTGTCCGGATTTCACTGCCACTTCTCTATTCTCCTACCTTACTGGAATGAAGAAAGAATTATGGGAATTACTGGAATTATGGGAGAATAACAGCAAAAGAAAATAGAAAGAAAGAAATGATCAAAATTTCTTAATAACATTGCAAAGGAATGAATTATGATTCTTCCACCCCCCAAAAAATTTAAAAATAATTAAAAAGATAAAAACACAGCTTGCTTATTATCTTTCTAGGTATAATTAGTATTATATTTTTTCCTTCTTTTCAGTAAAATGCTTTTGACATGATTAATAGCTGCATGATGGGATTCCTCTCCTATTGTCTTTTTTTTTTATTGTTAGTCCATTTTATTATTCTCTTTGGTTTGCTCACATACTTTGCACAAGTTTTGGGTATGACACAACTCTTAAGCCACCAAGCACCATGATAGATGTCTTTCCACCTGCAAATTAGTAATGGTATCATTGCTCTTTTTATTTACCAAATGATTGTTAATCACTGGAGATGTCCCTACTCAGTGCCACACTCTCAAGAATCCATGACCTCGGGGGCTGGGGATGTGGCTCAAGCGGTAGTGCGCTCGCCTGGTGTGCGTGCGCCCCAGGTTCGACCCTCAGCACCACATACCAACAAAGATGTTGTGTCCGCCGAGAACTAAAAAATGAATATTAAAAATTCTCTCTCTCTCTCCTCTCTCTCCTCTTTCACTCTCTCTTTAAAAAAAAAAAAAAAAAAAAAAAAAAAAGAATCCATGACCTCAATTGTGAATGGTTTCTTGGAAATAAGGAATGAATATATACTTACTATGCAAACAGGAATTTATCCTTTTTTGAGTACAAAGAGCACAAAACAACACAGTTGGTAATGTTAGGAGTGCTTGCTTATAAAAGCCATAGATATACCTACTTCTTCCTTTAACCTTTTGACTATAATCTCTGGATGTATGGTCTCATGTGTCTCCTGTGAAGTGGCAGCATCATAAACTAAGAGAAATGTACAGTCTCCTGACTCTCAGGCTCTCACTACTTGTCACTGGTAATGTGTTTATTTGTGCTTAAACTCTGTTACAGTTTGAATCCACAATTTTACCCACAGTCCCATATGTTGAAGGCTTGTTCTGTAATGCAGCAATGTTCAAAGTGGGGATTTTGGGAAGTGACTGGATCGTGAAGGCTCTGACCTCATCAATGAATAATGCATTGAGGGATTCATAGCAGAATGGATTATTGGAAGGTGGTAAATCCTGTAGAAGGTACAATCTAGTTGGAAGAAGTGGGTCCTCAGGGAAGTGCCCTTGAGAACTATATCTGTATCAAGTCCTTTCCTCTCACTTTGCTTCTTGGCTACCACAAGGTGAACAGCTTTGCTCTACCACACCATTGTACCATGATGTTTTGCCTCACAATAGGGCCAAAAACAATGGGGCCAGCCAACCATGAACTGAGACTACTGAACTGTGAGCCAAAATAAAATTTTTGTCCTTTAATTTTCTTTTCTCTGGCATTTTATCACAGCAATGGGAAGCTGACTAACAGTCTCCCTTCCTATCCTTTTGTGTTCTTTTTATGTCTGTTAAGAGACTGCAAACTTCAAACTACATTTCCTAGATTTCATTCCTGTTGATTTCTTGCTGACTTTTACTTTGTCTCTGCCACATAAGGCATTGGTTTTAGAAGTCAGAGATACAGGAAGAAAAGATTTGTTCTTTATGTGGCTTCTGTGGACATACTGTGGATAGGTCACAGTCTCTGAACTGAGAGGCCAGCAGCAGTAGGTAGCAATTGATTGCAACAACCTTCAGCAGTTCTGGAAAATGCAGGTCAGAGATTTACTTCAGTCCAAGACCTAGTTCTGGGTATCCCTTATAAAGTCTCAATATTCACTCTCTTCCTGAACAATTCTAGGACCAACTATGTGGCAACTCCAGGGGTCCAGTACCTACCATGTGGAGCTTCTATATGAAGTTGGAGCTTCATCCCCAGTATGTTCCCTTGGTGTTCTTCCCATTACCTTCATCTTCTTATCTGAGATGTTAAACTGTGATCTCAATAAGCCCAAATTTGCATTCCTTTATCCTGAGAGACATTAGCTGCTTACTATGGTTAATGATCTTGAGGTATTTCACTGTAGTCTTTTTTTGTTCTCTCAGTGCTTCTCTGCTTCTAGTGAAAACCTTACATTAAATTCCTTTGAAAAATCTGGAGCACTTTGTTGTCCTAACTAAAGAGAGAGGGGGAAGTGCTGTATAATCATTTAAACGAGTAAATATTTAAATACCTATTTTAACTACTATAGCATAGACACCCAATATCTGAATTTCCAAAACAAAATTTCGACTAATGTTGCAGTACTAGGAACTTTACAAACTCACAACAAGAGGATTCAAAAATCATAGAGATTTTTTTTTTCCAAAGGATTGAATCAGGCCACAATGCACAATATACCCTTGAAAGAGTGACTATTCTTACGGCTCCACTCTGACAGTCCCTACTGCAACACAGCAAGTCCCCTTATTTCAGCCACACCAAACTACTCGTATTTCTCCAAATGCCATATGCTATAAATTTGTAGAAGGCATTTGTCTTCGTGGTTTACTCTTCCCACAATTCTCTTCACTGCTTATTTTATGCTAATTTTTAGATCAAAACTCACCTTCGTCCAGAATCTTCCCTACTCCAAAGATGTCTCAGCATCTGGTGTTTATCTGTCTACAGCATGAACACTAATCGTTGGTTGGCTTGTTTAGGTCTACCTCTTCCCTTTTATATCTCTTCTTCTAATTCTTAGTTTATTATAATGCACAATGTTGGTCCCAATAATGAAAAACTTGAAGTGGCCTTGTAAAATTAAGGATTTTAATGTCTGTGTTTATCAGGAATATTTGGTCTCTAGTTTTCTTTCCTTGATGTGTCTTTGTTTGGTTTTGGTATCAGGTGATACTGGCTTTATAGAATGAATTTGGAAGTATTCTGTTCCTTGCTATTTCATGAAATAATTTGAGGAAAATTGGCATTAGTTCTTTGAAGGTCTGATAAAATTCAGCTGAGAATCAATCTGGTTCTGGCTTTTCTATGTTGGAAAGCTTTTAATTGCTGCTTCAATCTCATTGCTTTTCATTTGTATAATCTCTTGCTTCAATTTGGGTAGTAAATCATATGTATCTAGAAATTTGGCAATAGCTTCTAGATTTTCTGGTTTATTAAAGTCTAAATTTTCAAAATAGTTTTTAATCATCCTTTGGATATTAGGAATGTCTATGGGGATATCTTTTTATCTGTAATTTTGTTATTTGGGTTTTCTCTCTTGATTAGTTTGGTATGTATGGATATGTAGCAATAAATCCCTCTTATGTATAATTATAATTCACTAATAAAAACAGCTCTGGAATCTATTGTTAGAGAGGAAGAGGTTAAATTATCATATTGCTTGCTTACTGATGGTGAATGTGAATTGTTAATAGCCTTTTGGAGAAGAATTTGGTAATATTAATTAAAATTAAAAATACAAAAATCTTTGCTAGCTTTTCTTCTGCTACTAGATGAATATCTAGAATATATAAAGAACTAAAAAACTTAATACCAATAATATCAATAAATTGACAAATTAACTAAATAAACATTTGTCAAAAAAAAGAAACACAAATGGCCAACAAATATGTGAATAAATGTTCAACATCTCCAGCAATCAAGGAAATGTAAATTAAAACTACACTGAGATTTCTTCTCAGTCCAGTTGGAATGGCAATCATCAAGAATACAAATAACAATAAATGCTTGTGAAGATGTTGGGAAAAAAAGACACTTCTGTGCTATTGATGAGACAGCAAATTAGTACAACCACTGTGGAAATCAGTATAAAGATTCCTCAAAAGACTAGGAATGAACTCACCAATTGACCTGGCGATCCCACTTCTTGGTATTTATCCAAAGAACTAAAATCAATATATTAGAGTGATACATGCATTTCAATGTTTGTAATAGTATAATTCACAATAGCCAAATTATGGAACCAGATGAATGGATAAAGAAAATTTGGTACGTATACACAGTGGAGTTTTACTCAACCATAAAGAAGAATGAAATTATGGCATTTGCTGGTAAGTGGATGGAACTTGAGAACACCTTAGTAAGTACAAGTAAATTAGGCTAGACTCAGAAAGTCAATGGTGAAATATTTTATAAGCATAAGGTAGAGAGAAATAAGGAGGGGGTGGTTTCATGAAAATAGGGAGAACAGTGAAGTTGAAGAAGAGGATTGAGGGTGAGAGGGCAGGGATAGAAAAGGGGAAGAATTGTAGAATGAGGTTAACCAAATTATGCTATGTGCATGTAAGAATATATCAATATTAATTCCACTTTCATGTATAATTATAATGCCCCTAGTTTTAAATATTAATAGAAGGAAGATGAATACAGTAGAGGTAGGAGGATCAGAGAAAGGAGGATAGGGAAGTGGATAGTACCAAGGATTGAAATGGAACAAATTATGCTATATGGATTCATAAATATATCAGAATAAATCCGACAACTATGTAAATCTATAATGCACTAATAAAACATAAATTTAAAAATGTTGAATCAGGATTTCTGGTGTAAAATTATCACTCCAACAGTTGCTACCTGTGTAACTTTGGCAAATATCCTAAGCCATCTTATCCTATTTCCTGAATATGAGGTTGCATAACAATAGAATGAGTTCATATGTATAAGGAATGTAATATTGTTATCTGTCACATTGTAAGAAATGTGTAAAATGTTACTATTAGTGTTTCCAAATAACTATGCTTAACATGATGATTACCAAGTACAAATGTGGCAATGGATTGCCATTGTAGTTCAAAGAATTTAGGGCTGGGTAAAAAGAAATATTTACTTTGAGAAATATAATCTGTGTATAGGGATTTATGACTATAACCAAGAAATGCAAATCAAATAAAAATTTTAATTTAATTTATGAAAACCATGTAAATATCTGCATAGAAAACATAATATGTTGGACTTAATTGTACACAGTAAAATTTGGCATAACATTTCTTCTGTTTTATTATGTCATGGCTTTGGTGTAACTGCTATGACACTTTGGACTTAGTTTATTTCATGAACATCCAGAGGGTAGAATGTCACCTAATGAATCATTAATATTGCTGTAGCAGCATGATTTTCCATTATATTTTCTTCCTGAATGGTAACCTGACTTGACCTTAATGAGTCTGGGAACTAATAGAATCATAGCTCATCTGGCTGTACATATGATAATAGGGACAGATGTACATATACCTTCCTTTCCTTTTTGTCAGCAATGGAATGGATCCATTTAATAGTAATCATCAAGATGAGTTGATTGCTTTATTCTCTCATTCATGGGCCTCATTTAATTTTCTTCTTCAATTGCCTATAAGAAATGGATGATTTCTTCAAAATAGAAAAACTGAGGTAGACTTTTGCACTACTCAGAATAAAAAGACTTATAAATATGAAATAGGAGGCAAAATATAAGTGAACTCCTTTGTAAAAAATAATTTTTAAAAATCACATACTCTTGTACATGGGATTTTCGGAAAATGGTCCTGAGTCTGATTTGTTTACAGGAAGTTTATTTGGTGTCAGAACCATTACAATACCTGTAAGAGAGCAAAGGCATCGAATGGTCAGAAAAGGAGCCAACTCTAATGCAGTGTACACCTGGTTCTGCTGATCCAAAATACAATTCTACTGGATACTCTTAGGCTAAGATGGTCTGTCAGAGATGTTCCAAATTGAGGGAAGGTATCCAAGTTTGTAGTTTTGTGTCGACCCATCATTGATAACAAGTTGCCCATGGAGACAACATAAACTTGAGTGAGGCCACTTAAGTCAGAGCTGTATCATTAGCAGCTGAAGAAACAAATGTGATGGCACACCACTATATCCCTACACACATGAAACTCCAGAGATCAGCCCTGATGTGCTGAATCTTCTGAGTTGAACAAAACAAAATAAATGTGTGTGTGTGTGTGTGTGTGTGTGTGTGTGTAGAGAAAGGGGGCGCAGGGAGGAGGGAGAGGGAGGAAGATTGAGAGAATATCAATTAAATCATGGATATTTGGAGTATAAAGTATATATTTAATTATAGAATGTGAGAAAATAAGAAATATCTAAGCTTTATTTAAGTAATCAATAGAATATTTGCTTTGGCTTTGGGATTGTCTACCAGGAATCTCTAAAGCAATATTATTCTGAAAAGTAATAAAAATTGGAAGTGGTTGCAAATTATTTATAGCTATGTAAAGAAAGTTAAAATACTCTTTTAAATAAAAAAATTCTTCATACACAGCAAGTATTATAGTGATTCATTTAGCTAAATGTTAAATAAAAATGTGATTGTGATAACTTGTAACTGTACTTTTTACAAGTATGTCAATATTAGTGTGAATTTGTCTTATTATTTTGATAGAACAACAACCCTCTCATCTGTTTCATAGTATTATAAAGTATTAGTAAAGTTAGAATTGCTATTTATGCATTTCAATTAGTGACAAATCTGGTCCTTTCAAAGAATAGTTAATATGGACCATCATTAGGAAATAGTTTAGCCAATTAATTGGACATATCAATATAAGTGTCTCGATCTCAACAAAATTATGTTATGTACAAGTATAAACATGGCATAATGAATCACACTATTATGTATAAGAATAATGCACCAAGAATTAAAATCAAGAATCAATAAATGGATGGATTCAAATTAAAAAGCTGTTTCTCAGCAAAAGAAACAATCAGTCAAGTGAATAGAAAGCCTACATTTTGGGAGCAAATTTCTACCACATGCACATCAGATAGAGCCCTAATCTATAAGAGTTCTTTATAATCTGTGCTCTTTATAGTCTAATATACAAAGAACTAAAAAATCTCAACACCAAAAAAAAAAATCAATAAATGGGCCAAAGAACTGAACAGACACTTCTCAGAAGATGATATAAAATAAATCAACAAGTATATGAAAAATGTTCTACATCTCAGAATGGCTGCTGTTAAGAATACAAACAACAATAAGTATTGGCAAGGATGTGGGGGAAAATGCACATTCATACATTGCTGGTGAGACTGCAAATTTCCAATGTGGAAAGTAGTATGGAGGGGCTGGGGATGTGGCTCAAGCGGTAGCGTGCTTGCCTGGCATGCGTATGGCCCGGGTTCGATCCTCAGCACCACATACAAACGAAGATGTTGTGTCCGCCGAGAACTAAAAAATAAATATTAAAAATTCTCTCTCTCTCTCTCTCTCTCTCTCTCTCTCTCTTTCTCCTCTCTCTTTAAAAAAAAAAAAAAAAAAGAAAGTAGTATGGAGATTCCTTGGAAAGCTGGGAATGGAACCACCATTTGACCAGCTATCCTACTCATTGGTCTATACCCAAAGGCCTTTAAAAAAGCATACTACAGGGACACAGCCACATCAGTGTTTATAGCAGCACAATTCACAATAGCTAAACTGTGGAACCAACCTAGATGCCCTTCTGTTGATGAATGGATAAAGAAAATGTGGTGTATGTATCACAATGGAATATAATTCAGCATTAAAAGAAATAAAGTAGGGGCTGGGGATGTGGCTCAAGCGGTAGCGCACTCGCCTGGCGTGCGTGCGGCCCGGGTTCGATCCTCAGCACCACATACAAACAAAGATGTTGTGTCCGCCGAGAACTAAAAAAAAATAAATATTAAAAATTCTCTCTCTCTCTCTCTCTCTCTCTCTCTCTCTCTCTCTCTCTCTCTCTCCCCTCTCTCACTCTCTCTTTAAAAAAAATAAATAAATAAAGTCATGTTACTTGCAGGTAAATGGATGGAGTTGGAGCATATAATGCTAAGTGAAGTTAGCCAATTCCCCAAAAAAACAAATGCTGAATGTTTTCTTTGATAAAAGTATGATAATTCATAATGGGATTGAGAGTGGGTGCATGGGAAGATTAGATGAACTCTTGATAGGGCAAAGGGGTGGGAAGGGAAGGATGGGAGCATGAGGGTAAGAAAGATGATGGAATGAGATGGGCATCATTATTCTAAGTACATGTATGAAGATACTTTGTGTACAACCAGAGATATGAAAAATTGTACTCTATATATGTAATATGAATTGTAATTTATTCTGCTGTCATATACAACAAATTAGAATAAAAATGTATCTCAAAAAAGAAAAAATAATAAAATAAAATATGCTGCTATTGATTATAGAAGCCAGATTTTCCAACCCTGCTTATTAAATTTGGTTGAAAAATGTGAAGAGGGGAAAAACTTCTCTTTATAGTATAATATAGTATAATTCAGAGTCTTTGACATATTTTAACAGGACTGATTGAGAGGCGTTAGAGAAAGGCACTTTTATCTGACAGAAACTTATGATGAGACTATGGGATGAAGAGTAAAGTGACTTCAGTATAAAGTAGAAAAATAGAAAAATAATATTTGAAGTCATTTCCTTCCTATATATTATTAATTATTTTCATAATGGATTTAGTTTTCTCCAAAACTGAAGTGTTTTTTTTAAATTTTACACTTTTCAAAATAAGGTAAAAATGATAAAATTAATATTTTATTATTGAAAAGAGAATTGAAAATTCAGTGAAATGTAAACACAGCATGATAGTATATGTTATATGATTCCAAAATTAACCATTATTTGTTGAATTTATACACATATACATCATTTTTCTTTGTATGTATACACACATACACACATCTCTATGTCAAATATATATTCAAATAATGTGTGTGTATTTGATGTGTGATATGATCAACACGATCATATATATCAACAGTTCATTAATTCTTCATCTTAGAATTTCAGACTCTTTCCCAAGTCAATAAATGAAAATAAAGACTTTTTAAAAATCACATGTGCTCTAAGATATCCATTTCCAATTGTAGTCTTTTAAAAAATGTGATCATTGCCTAGGTTTACTATGAGTACTATAACACACATGGATATATTTACATCTTACTTGATTATATATAGTTTTCCTCAGCAAGAATTTCTAAGGTGTTTTTATTCCTTTATGTGTTTTAAACAATTATTTTGATTCACATTTTAGTAAATATTTACTATTTTTACCTTCGATGCTAGTGTAGAAGGGTGCCAATTTTGCTCTTCCTTTTTTTGTTTCATGGTATTTCTATTTCTTCTTATATCTTCCTAGTATTCTGAATGAAAAAAGTCAGGGGAACTAATTAATTTGCATTTCTTTGAATACTACTTCTGTTGAACATATTTTACATTTATGGGCCATTGCATTTCACTATTAGTAAATATATTTGACCACTTTTCATTTCTGGTTTTGTCTTTCTAATACTATCTTAAAATTTCATTTACAATCATATCATTAAGGTTATTCAATCATAAATCCATTGCCTCTGTAATTTTTACTTTCTGATAATTTGTATTTTAACTTCATTTAAGGCCTTCATAATGTTTTTATTTTTTACTTGTATGAGAAAGAAATTTTTAAATTTTATGTGATCAGATATCAGTATGTTTTTTAAATAATTTCTGGCATTGCTGTTTGGTTAGAAAGATTTTTGCTTTCTGGATTTTGTTTAATATTAATGCTGAAGCACTTCAATGTTGTATGCCCTCTTTTAAAGTTTATTGGAAGTGCTAGAAGACTGTCACATAAACATATTAAAACAGTTCAAAATGAGGAAAATCAATTACCTATAAGGATACTGAAGAACGTTTTTAAATACCAAGAAAATGATATTAGATTAATATGAGGTTACTTTTAAATACCAAGAAAATGATATTAGATTAATATGAGGTTACTTTGTGATAAGCAACCCCCAGCAAAATAAAGCTAAAGAATGGTATCCTACTCCTTTCAAAGAGTTTTCCAGTGAAATTCTTGGGATATTGACATTAACAAGAGCAGAGAATGGAAACAAAGTGTGGGTTTAAGAGTTAGTGGAAGAATTCATCAGATGTTTGCAGGGCCGCTGCCCTCTGCATTAAAGGCTTCTAGTACAGTCAATTTCCCTTATGTTGAGGAATATTATCCAAGTTACCAATGCTGCCAAATCGCTGCTCTCTTATGAATCAGCAAAAATAATCAGCTTTTAAAGAAAACCAACACTACAGAAAAGCAAAACTAGGACGCCCAAACAGTGGGACTAAAGTTCAAACCATAAGAAATCTTTGAATTATTTATTATTTGATAGCTCACAGATGTGTTAAAGGATAACAAATCCCCAAACCAGCAATATAAAAGGAATCAAGGAATTAGACATCTCTATACTGATTGTTATTTTTAAAGTAACATTGTCTTTATTGCTATTTTTATAACATGTCAATTTTTAATATCTCTGATATTTGAGTTTAACATATGAGAAAGGAATTTAATTGTATTTTGTTTTGTTACGTAGCTTGTATAATAAAATCTATATCTGTTCCATTTGTTTTTACCAATTTTTTGTTAGTACCATAGTGTTTTAAGTTTGTCCCTTATTATACGTTTTACTCTCTGCTACCAGAAATACTTTATCATTGTGCCTTTTTATTAATTATACCTTATATTTATTAAATTAAATTTTATGTGTAATTATTTTATCATTTTTTGAATCTCTAACATCAAAAACATAAAATGTACTTTTTACAGATTTGATTCAACTCTGAGGAATTTTTGATGAGTGTCAACTGAGCAGACTTTTTAATATTTGATGTTTTCTATAATTTGGAGTTTAAATGTCCCCTAAAGGCCCATGAGTTAAAGACTTGATTCCCAGCCTGCAGTGCTATTGGATATGATAGAACCTTAAGAGATGATACCTAGTGAGAGGAAATTGGGGAATGACTTTGACAGTGATACTAATGGACACTAATATCACTAATGGACAGTGACACTGTGGGACACTAATCTCTTGTTCTTTTTTACATTCAGCCATGAGGTGAATGGGCCTCCTTGTCGAGGCACTCCCACCATGATAAACTGTGCCACCACAAACACAAAGCAATGAGACCAATCATTCTTGGACTAAAATCTCCAATTTTCCAGCCAAAATAATCCTTTTTGGTTTTTTATTGTTATTTTATTTTATTTTTTGCACTGGGGATTGAATCCAGGGATGCTTTACTACTGAGTTACCTCCCCATCCATCCTTTTTTTTTAATTATTAATTTTTAAGACAGAGTCTCACTAAGTTGCATAGGCCTCACTAAGTTGCTGAGGCTGGCCTTGATCTTGTCATCCTCCTGTCTCAGCCTACCAAGTCACTGGGCTTGTAGTCCTGTGTCTCCATGTCCAACCATTTCCTTTTTCTAACTTGATATTTGTCACATATTTATGCAGTAATGGAAAGCTAATACATATTCTAAATCAGTAATATGATTTCTCTCTATCATATGCCTAATCCAAAGTTCTATGCCTTCAGTAAAATGGTTTTTGTTCATCATGAATACAATAGTCTTATTTTAGGGCTATTGCTATCAGTCAGATATTTAGTTTTGCTCTTTTACACAGATTTTTTTCCCAATACATCCCCAAACTGATATATATAGACATGCATATTTTAGGAACAATAATGAATTTTTTAAAAAACCAGCATATTGAAGAGATTATTTATCTTCTTTTGGAGGCATTTTAGATTTTATCATATCATCTACAAGTGTCTATAATGTAATCTTTTCCTTTCTTTCACATGAATATCCCAATACTGGTTTTAATATTTATAAATGCATATAACATGCTCCATTTCAATTTCCAGTATTTCCCCTTTCCCTACTCTCTTTCCTCCTCTGCCCTTTTCCTCTATTCTACTGACCTTCCTTTAATTCTTCTTTTTACTTATTGTTATTTTAATTGGTATACTATAATTATACATATGTATTTTCAGTTTTCTCAGTACCATTTGTTGAAGAGGCTATTTTTTTCTCCAATGTAGGTTTTTGGCACCTTTGTCTAGTATGCAATAGCTATATTTATGTTGGTTTGTCCCTGTGTCTTCTATTCTGTACCATTGGTCTATTTTGGTGCCAGTACCATGTTGTTATTTTTACTGTTGCTCTGAAATATAGTTTAAGGTCTGGTATTATGGTATCTTCTGCTTCACTTTTCTTGCTAAGGATTGCTTTGGCTATTCTGGGTCTCTTATATTTCCAAATGAATTTCATGATTACTTTTTCTAGTTCTATGCTGGTGGGAATGCAAATTGGTGCAACCACTCTGGAAAGCAGTATGGAGATTACTCAGAAAACTTGGAATGGTACTGCCATTTTACACAGTTATCCCACTCCTTGGTTTATACTCAAAGGACTTAAAATCACTATAGAAGTTCAATTCATAATAGCAAAACTATGGAACCAAACTAGATAACCTTCAGCAGATAAATGGATAAACAAAATGTGGTTCATATACTACAATTAAGTACTACTCAGTCTTAAGGAAGAATGAAATTATGGCATTTACAGGTAAATGGATGGAGCTGGAGAATATTATGCTAAATATAATAAGCCAAACCCCTCAAACCAAAGTTTGAATGTTTTCTCTGATAAGCAAATGCTAATTCATAATGGGAGGGGGTGTGTAGGTAAGAATGAAGAAACTTTGGATTATGCAGAATGGAGGGATGTTGTGGGAATGGGAAGGATGGTGGAATGAAACCGACATTATTACTCTATATACATATATGATTAAAATACTGGTGTGACTCTGCATGTACAGCCAGAGGAGGAAGAAGTTGTGCTTCATTTGTGTACAGTGTGTGAAAATGTATCCTGCTGTTATGTGTATACACTAATTAGAACAAATTTAAAAATGTAAGAAAAAATTTGTAACAAGTGTGTGTTCTCAGTGTCATTCCTATATAGTACAATGGTTCTTTGGTTCAGTGAACTAAAATATGGTAAGTATAACCTTTTTCCCTATAATAAACACATGAATGTCAGAGCTCATGGTCTTCATTAAAACAATATTAAGAAGACTGCCTTAGTGTTTCACTGCCAAAGACAATATTTGATCTTATGGGTACATCTTATTATATTTAGTGACTATCTTTATAATTCTTGTTTAAAAAATGAGCAAACTAGAACAAAAGGTACACTTCTATAAAATGACAATTTTTGATAATTACTATGATTATAATAATTTTCTTCAACCTATGTTTTAATAAATATGATGCCATATTAATAGTTATCCAGGATTGATGTTTATATTTCCCATGTTAAAGCATATATAATTTTTACTGTATTGTTGGAACCAATATGCCATTATAAATTTAAGGATTTTCAGATTTGGATAATAGATTTACTATAGATCCAAAAAAAAAAAAAAATTGGTTGAGTTTTTGTCTCTTTTTTTTCTTTTTTTCCTTTTCACTTACTAGATACAACATGGATGTATCAGTTTTTTGTTTCTGTGACCAAAATACCTGACAAAAACAAACTTAAATGAGTAAAGACTTATTTTGCCTCATAATCTCAGAGATTTCAGTCTGAAGTTGGCTGGCTCCAAAGTGGAAACATCATGGCAGAAGGGAGTGACAGAGGAAAGCTGCTCAGTTCATGGTAGTGGAGAAGCAGGGAGAGAGAGAGAGAGAGAGAAAGAGAGAGAGAGAGAGAAAGTAAGTAAGTTAGGGAAAAGATATACCTTCTGACAAGTCCTCAATGAACTGCTCCCTTCAACTATGTCCCACCTCCCACTAATCCATTTAGCCTTCAATGGATTAATCCCCTGATAAGGTCAAAGCCCTCATGATAAAATCATTGTCTAAAACCACTGTCTCTGAACCTCAGTGCTGGTGATCATGCTTTCAACACAAGAGCCTCTGGGCAGGGAGATATTCTAGATCCAAACCATAATAATTACTTTTTGTTTCTTTTCTTTTCTTTTCTTTTGGTAGATATTTTCCACCAAGCCATCTCTGTCCAACCCAACTCAGTGGGAAGGATCAGATAGTTCTTTGAAACTTTTACACTTTCTTACTTGGTTACAAATTGTTTCATATGGTAAGTATCTTTAACACAGTCTTTTTTTTTTTTTTTTTATGGGAGGGAGGAGGTACCAGGGATTGAACTCAGGAGCACTGAACCACTGAGCCACATCCCAGTCCTATTTTGTATTTTATTTAGTGACAGGGTCTCTTTAAGTTGCTTAGTGCCTTGCCATTGCTGAGGTTGGCTTTGAACTCTCAATACTCCTATCTCAACCTCCCAAGCAGCTGTTTTAACACAGTCCTGACCTTGAGGATTGTGATCAGCGGTGCCACCACAGGATCCTTTTTCACTTTAGTCCTCACTTTCAGAAGTCCTCACTCAGTCCTTGTGCAAAGAGGGAGATGTGAGATGTTTCAGGGCTCCAAGGAAAGATTCTCTTTATTTACCTCTAGTCTGATTTCCTTCTAATTGTTACATGGTTCTCTTTTGTAGCAATTCCTCAGGAAAAAGATTCATTTTTAGCAAAGATATGAGGCCTCTCTAGTTTCCTGTAAGAGTGATAATTTTAACTATTATAATAGTTGATGTATCTTAGGAAGATACTGTGAGAGGGCCCAGGAAAATCACACTTTAAGGATTGCCTTTATTCTTTAGTAGTCTTTATGCAATCTTTAAATAAAAATCAATCATATTTCAGCTTCATAAAATTCCTCCTAATTGCACCATGACTACTTTCAGAATAAATAAATAGATATATGTAAACTAGCCTATAATTTTGCAGAATATTACAAGGGATAAAACTCTAATAAGAATACCAAAGAAACTTTCAGTTAACAACTCTGAATTTTGTCTAGAGTCCTTTCTTCTGATTGAACACACTGTAATACTGTATGATGGTGATGGTCTATTTCAGCTCTGGCATTGTTATGTTCCTGGAAAATTTTCTCCATTCTCAGTAACTTCTTCCAAAGCCTATTTTTTTTTTAATATTAACTAATGAGTTTAATGAAAATGATACCTTTAGAGTCAGAGAGTACAAATTTATTTTTAGGTGCTCTCTTTTAGTTGGTGAGTCACCTAATTTTATTTTTTAGCCTCTGAAATGATTAAATTGGCATTAGCTGTATGAACTACTTTCAGGAAAAAAAATCACCACATCTATTTCATATTGCAGTTTCCATGTCTTGTTTTTGAATTAAAAATAAATTTCCAACATTTTTCTATTTGCGTCTATGAGCATTTGGCATCTTTTTTCATTTCTTGTTTACTTTTGATCATTGGATGGTAGAATGTTGCTGTGCTAATGATAATCTTTTCTTTTTATCAATTGTGTTATTATTGTGTATATATGTGTGCATACATATGTGCAAGAGGGAAAAGTCTGGGACCTTTTCCTTTCTTTTAATTTTCTAAGAAATATGAACATCAGTGAGGATGGTAACTTAGATTCTCCCCCTTCATCTTGTCAGCAGTATATTATATACATCCCTTTTGCTGAAATTTTAATGTTTAAGTGGGTTTTTTATTAGGATGAGGTCTCAGAGTTTCTAATTCAGATGTCAGAGGTTGGCAGCAATATCAATAAGAAGCCATCAGCAGGGCCCTTACTCCTAATTCTCATCCTGACATGTTACAAAAATAAGCATGATAATTTTATGGCCCCTTTTTCTGCCTAAAATGTAACTACATTAATCTGAAAGACAGCTGATTTTTCAAGGTCAAAAGTGCTTAGTTACAAATTGATGAGCTATTATGCGTGTCTGTGGTTTTCTTGATGGCACTGTATTAATAATATGCGTGCAGAACAGGCCATAAAAATTCCATTTAAAGGTATTAAGGCATACTGGGACATTTAATCAGGTTAAAATTCCTGTCAGTTGGCTCCAAGCACGATGCTATTCAGCCAATGATCAACAAAGTGTGTGGAATATAAAGATGCATGCCTATTACATGAGTTCAGATTTCACTGAAATGACCTTTTTTGTTTTCTGCATCTAGCAAATGATTCAACTAAAATGCATTACAGTGGTATTCATTGTTTTAAGTAGCTCCTACTGTCTCCCAGCCTGGATTGTTTTGATTAGAAAATCAGGAGATAATATACTTGTAAAGGTGCTGACATTCTTTCAAGGTAGGAGAAAAAAAATCACTCAGTGATGAAATGTTTTTAAAATATGAATCACATTGTAAGCTTTCTTTCGTGATTTACAAAAGCTCTCTCACCAGGTGTGCACTATGCTCTTAAAAAACCAACAAGGACTAAATGAGAAAAGGCTATGGAAAGGTTTCTTTTGATAGCCTCTTTGAGTATACCTTGCAAGTTCACGGGGAATGCTGTTTAAGAGATGGGTTGTAATACAAGAGAAACGAGAATTAGTCTGCACAAGTTTGTGCATATTATAAAAACAATGTCTTATTTTTCAGGTAAATGAAAGAATTAACAATTCCTAGCCTATGAAAGTCTTCTCTCTTTTATTTGTGGATAAATAATAAAATTACAGATAGACAAGTTTCTAATAATACTTTTATGTAATAAGCAAATGTCCCAACATTCAACTGGCAGCAATTACAAAGCTGCATGAAATTTATTTTTCTAATGTATTTATTTATGAAGATATTTATGCATTTATGTATGTATCTATTTTGTGTTACAGGAGATTGAACCCAGGGGTGCTCTATCACTGAGTTATATCCTCATCCCTTTTATTTTATTATTTTGAGACTAGGAGTTGCTAAGTTGCCCAGGCTGAACTCAAACTTGCAATCCTCTACCTAAGCCTTTGGAGTTTCTGGGATTTTAGGCATGGGCCACTGTTATTAGCCCTCTATTTTTAAATGGTGTAAGTTAGCTCAGATTCACACTTCTGTTTCATGCACATGTTTATATATCTGTATGAACATGAAAATATTTTAGTAATCTTCATGCTTGCCTACATGTTTATATATTTGTATGGGAGTGAAAATAGTTTGGGAAATACTATACTACATTGATTCTTTAAAATATCTTTCAGTAAACTGAATTACATTATTTTTTTACACTGAGGACAATGTAGATTTAGTTCAGAGAGGCAAATAGTCTTTCCCATATCTTAAAAATTTAAGTTCTTTCTAACATAATCTCACATATTGATTTTCTATTTAAATTAATACATTGTATTTATTTTCATACTTTTAGGTTAAAAAAAATAAGAACAGAGAGTGCTATATTTCCTTCTCTCACCCAGTTTTCCCTATTAACATCTTACTTTAGTGTGATACATTTGTTACAATTGATGAACAATTAGGATTAAATAATGTCTATGATTTATATTAAAATTTACTCATTGAGTTGTATGATTCCCAAAGTTTTACAAAGTGCATAATATCATGCATCCACCATGGCAAGATCACACTTGTCATATAAATCCCCTGTGCACCACCTAGTCAGCCATTTCTAACACTGCTTGTAAACCCTGGAAACCTCTGATCTTTTTACTATCTCTACTAGTTTGCCTTTTCCAGAATATTATATAATTGGAATCATACAATAAGTAGTTATTTAAAACTGGCTTCTTTAACTTAATATATAATTAAGGTACTCTTATATCTTTTTTATGGTTGGATGTCTCATTCATATTTATGTCCAACGTTTATGCTTCTGTATGTAGCTGTACCACAGTTTACTTATCCATGGACAAATGGAAGGAAAGATTGGTTGCCTTCAAGTCTGGCAATTTTGAATCAAGCTGTTCTAAACAAACATGTGCTGTTTTCTTGCAGCTCATTTGGGTAAATACAAACAGTACAATTGCTGGATTGTCACCGAATCTTTTAAATTCTTGAAAGTAACACATTTTTGTTTGATAAATTTCACTGTCAACTTAAAATTTAAGTTTAAAATTCAGTGATTTCATTCTGATTGATTTTCAAACATGAAAAGTAATTTACATTCTCAAATTACATATAATTCCTATAAAATATCTATTTTCAATTGTAAAGGATATGATAATTTCTGAGGTTATTTCTTTCTGTAAAATCTATGCTTTGTTTATTTTGATAAACAAAACTCCATCACTTAATCAATGTTTTACATCATTAATAGTATCCTTTAATGAATTTGTTATATCCATTAATGTATTAAAACATTGGTAGCCCTTCTTGATCAATATTAAGAAATAATTAATGATTTCAAGTATCATATTTACCCCTATATTTCGATTAATTATTATCTAAAATACAGGACAAATGTTATGTCTGTTATAAAATATTAGTAACATGTTAATGTTGAACTCAAAGTTAACCAAAGTTATAAAATATCAATACTTCATAAAAATTAAACAAGTTTATAAGTGTATTAAAATCTTTTAAAAACACAGTTATAATGGATTATTACCAGAAACTTTAAGTATATATAATAAATTTGTACACATATATACATATATAAACACACATACTATATATATGTACACACATATATACATATACCATATATATGTGTGTGTGTGTGTGTGTATGTATGTGTGTGTGTGTGTATATATATATATATATATATATATATATATATATGCATAGTGCCATGAAAATTGTTTTAAGATATTTTATTTACCTCATTCACCTGTTGCACTTTATTGATTAAACCTTTAGAATATTTTAAAATTCTGAAAAATAAACTCTGGCAAAGTACTTTTAGGCAAACTACTTGAGTTAAATTCACAAAGAATAAAATATGAGAAAGTAGAAGTTATTTGTGAAAAAAAATGAAACTCATATTTTCAGAGTAAGCAAGTAAAAAAGACAATTATATGATGTAGAAACTCGGCATTTCTCTGTTCCAATATCCATATTAAATTTCTACCTCAATATTTCTTCAATGGATATGAATATATACATACAAATTTATACCTTCCATATTTATGTGTATTATTTCTGAATTATATAATAGCTGGCATAATATTAGCATTTTGCTTTGTCTAATTTAATAGGTATGGTTTTTATAAGATACCAAATTAACTGTGTAAAGAGTAGAAATGTTTATTAATCAAATGGGCCTTGATTATATGTGGTATGCAGACACTACTCAAAGTCTTCTGTAAAAGCCTGAGTACAAAGTCAGGTGGAGTCATGAGGAGGAGAACAGCACCAAAAGATAGAACAGAAAATACAAACTAAAATTATAGAGTGAGACCATTGCAGTCAAAATTAATACCCTCTCCAAATTATGAAAATAAAAGCTAACAATTGGTGAAAACTTAACAATGAGCAAGGCATTGTTCTAAGTAAGTATCTCATATGAGTTTTCTGTTTTATAATCACAGAGTTTCGTGAGGTTGTAATGTTTAATGAGAAATATTTAAATATTTTTATTTAAAAAAACATTTTTACCATTTGTGGAGGAAACTGAGGCTAAAAGATTAAGTAATTTTCCAGGATCACTAATATAGTAAATGCTGAAGTCATAACACAACCCAAGAAGATCAATTCTAATGACTATGATACCCTATAAACAGTTCTCTCTGTGTCTTATTTGGTACAATCTATATATCTTATATTGTGCATTGTCTTATATTCTGTACTCTCTCTTATATTCTGTAACATAAGATGCAAGAAGTGAGAAGAATATGAGGATAATAGATATTAATTAGTATAACTCTAACCTGTTTCCTGTCTCTCTGCTTATAGTTAACCTATGTTGCAGTGTCTAAAATAACCAAGTTTGATAAAGGTTGTAAGATTGTAAACATGGATTATTTGGGGCAAGGCACATTTTTGGCAGAATTACAGATAACTGAGTTATGATTTTAACAATGAGAATACAGAAAGAGAGAGAGTAAATAGTCTTTTAAACATGGAGTAGGTATAAAGGATCAAAACATGCTTCTCTCTAGTTTTTCTCCTTCATTCCTTCCTTGAGAGTTTATTGAATATGTCTGACTATATTTCATATACTATGAAACATAACAATACAAACAAGAATAGGACAGTTTCTAGTCTTGAAGTTTGACTAGTATAAAAATAATAGAAAGAGGCAGAAGTTCCATTTTATGTGTTAAAAAATGTTATGGCCTTCTGAGCAGAGCTTTGCAATAGCACACAGGAAAGGGGTGTGATTTCCTGAGTGGGGAATAGGAGAAGATTAGAGAGAAGATGAGTTTTGATCTGAATTTTTATGGGAAGGTAAAGCAGGCACAGGGGAGCATATTCTCCAAGGACAGGATAGTGCGCACATTGAAAGCACTACAAAATTTGTGGCCACTGGAGGAATGATGAATATTTATTGGTATGAGCAATTCCAGCATGGAAAGTTGAACTTAGAGTTGTAAACACAGATTGGAATTAGACTTTGAGGAACTCACAGTTTAATCTATTGAAGTACAGGATTCATAGATGTTGCAAAACAGAAGACTTAGACAATCATAATTGTTTTAGCAGCACAATTCTCATAACTATCTAGAAGATGGTTTGAAGACAAAGGGAGTTGGGTATTAGCAGACAATTAGAAGATAATTGTAGGATCCAGGAAAGAAATAAGGAAGCCTTACATTAGTGGATGTACAGAACAGAGACTGGGTTGAAACAAAATAAATAAGAAACCATTGCATAGATTGATTGAATTTAGGTCTCCTCCTACACTATTTGACCTGGAATTATTATTATGTTAAGGTTTTAACATTCCCCATTAACCCAAACTTAATGTTTTTATTACATTTGAAAACTCAAATTATAAAATATAAAACTCAGCATAATATTCAGATATAATACTATTTTATATAATTTATTTATAACTACCTACATTAAGTTTAAACCTTATTCAAACGTAAGGGAATAAAATAATTTTACTGCCTTGATAATAAAGATAATATCATCCACATTCACTGATTGCTTCATAAGTATGAAAAACTGTTCTAAGATTTTTGCAATAACTATTATATCTACCTGCAAGAAAGCAAAGCTCAGAGAAGTTGTATAAATTGATTAAGGTGCTGTTGTGAGTTATCCTTTACAATTGTGTTTCAAATGCAGATCTATCTGATCCAAGTGTATGCTCTTTAAAGCTAGAAGATATGGTTTCCCTCAAAATTTTTTATTTATTGAAAATGCTTTTAATAATAATAATAATAACTTGGCTTTTAATGATATTTTTTGTATTTAGTTGATTCTATATTTTTTGTTAGCCAGCCATAACTTGGCTTCATTGACATAAAACATAACCTCTTCAGTAAGGTATTTGATAGCTCATTAATAATGACTGAAATATCTTTGTTGCATTAACTTTGGCATTGGTTTTCCTTAATATAGAGGTGAAATTATTTTGCCTAACTGCACCCATGGTTGTTGAGCAGGAAAACTCACTTGTAAAGGCTGCATTTGGACTTGTGTTTGGACTCAAGTTTGAGTTCAGATTATAAGCCTCCACTAATCTAGCCATAAGATAAAATTGTAATATGGTAATATGTACCAATTGAATGTCTTTAATATTAATGTTCAGCTTAAAAATTTTATCAATAATTTCCAACAATTTTTGTAGTTTTATATAATGCTTTTGTTCTTTTCATTTAGTGAAGGAATTTTGCTGAAGTCCTTTTCTTCCCTGAATTTGTAGCATTGACAAATATTATATGTGTTGTCAAAATTCAACCACTTATTTAGTGACATTTTCGCTTTAAGCTATGCCCACTTTCAGGCTCTGAGAAAATTCTAAGGAATATTTTTGAGTCTAATAGGTCAACAGTTTATGAAAGGAACAAAAAAGTACTTTGTGCAATTTATTTAAAAGCTGTACAGGAAATGTCATGATAAAGTTAAGACAATTGTTTTGGTTAGTAAAAATGCAATTTTGACTTATACAACAAGACTTCACCAACTCAACATTTATGTTAAGTGTTATTCTTTTTAAATAATTTAAAGATTGTTTGATGTCATTTATTGATGGTGATAATTGGTATAAATAATTCCAACATATATTAATCTACAAATGCTTTAATTAAAAATTTGGGTCAGTAAAGGTATGAGGGAATAGCAGAGTTGATTTTATAGAATATCCTTTTATATTAATTAATGTTTATTTCAAGCAAGTTTAGTGAGAAACTCTAGACTCCTGATTGAATTCATCTTTTCCTTTTCTTCCCTCATAAATATTTAACACTTTGTGATTGTACCATCACTTAGCTTTACATTTCCAAAAAAGGGCCTCTATGATGTATCTGAGGGATAATGGAGATTGAGGTCATGTAGTTTCAAATAGCTACTTGCTGAAAGCAGCAACAAAGTGCAGGAGGAATAGATTAATTGACCTCATGGATCATTCTTCATTCCTTTTAAACCGATATGTAAAAGTATGTAAAAAGAGCATTGTTTATGTGTAGAAGACAATGTAAAAAATATTCTGTAAGCTTAAGTGATTATATTTCCGTTATATATTTTATAATTTATCTTTTAATTGATGAAGCATTTATTACAGGGAGACAACAATTTTGACCATTAAATTAATTATTCCTGGTAACCTGAAGTAGCATCTTAAATTACAATGTGTCTTTACTAAAAATCTGTTCTCTATCCTTCTATGACATATGGTTATCTAACATTCCTTTAAAATAAAGTTTCACATTTAGCACCATTGGAGTCACTACTGCACAGAAGCCCATGAGAACTCATCGCACAACAGTATCAAGAGAGGGTAGAATAATATAGTATCAGTGATCCTGTAAAACTGAAAAGCAGATCTGAGGGCTTATTTTCAAAAGACCAAGAAGCTGCTGTTAGGCTGCCTTAGAATATTTTGTCTTTTGTTTTCAGATTTTAGTTGCAATTTGGATGTTGTGTCTTGAAAATTTTTTCTGTTTCAGTTCCTTGGAGGGTGCAAGTTTTTAAAAGCTTTTCTAAAACTATTTTTTATGGACTATCCTTAGGTTAAAGAGAATGGAAGTTAATATGTGATCCAACTAATAGATGGCCAAGAGTAGAATAAATACTATCAAACACACCTGTTAACATCTAAGCATAAACATTACAGGATGATGCTGTATGTTGCTAAGGGGTGAGATCCACCAAGGGTTCTCTGAGGGGGACACCTCCACTAAGAGATGACTTAGACATGCCCACAGTTCATTCCAGACTTCCAACATGTTGTTTTCTGTTGTCCAAACTGATGGGGCTAGGGAGTGAGGATGGGGAGCAGTGAAACAATGTTCAGCACAGCTGAAGATTTCTCACTAATCTGAAGAAGCAACAAGAAATTTTCAATCACATGGAGAGTATTTTCTCTGTAGAATTCATGTGTTCACCAAATTTAGGTTCTACGTGAGTTGTTATTAATGGTGATAATCGTATAGGTAAAGTTCAGGTACAATATCCTTTACTATCCAAGCTGTAGCTTCTTTGTAGGTCGATGTTCTTTGACTGTTAATACCTACCATAGTCTATGTTTCAAATTAAGATGCATATTTTTTAAACCCATTTCAGGATGTTTCATACTCCAAATTTATGCATGGTACTAAGGGATTTTCCTTTTATTATTTTTTTTAAGCCAGAAGGCTCTTAACATATCAGTGAGTCATGCATCTTACACATCTTTCTCAACAAGATGTGTATTTCTTCATTGTATTTTTTTTGCAAGTAGAAAGAGTCTCAAGATCTGAAAATAAATAGTAAATTGTTCTGAGTGAACACAGACCTCATGAAGTATCAGTTTATCATTTTATAATGAGAATACAGAAAGCATTTATTAATAATTATTTACTAAGCACTCATAAAGTATGTAAGTAGGCACATAGGAAATGACAAAAAGACAAAAGCCTTTATCATTATATCTTTTTTGTAATGGCTTTATAATAATTAGGGAGACAATATATATGCATAAACATGATAGTGATTACATATATGTACATTGTGTATAAACACAATTCTACTATTCAGAATAACTAATGGTTAGAGCTGAGAAAAAGTTCTATAAAATAATATACTTTGTAACACAGTGTGAACATAAACATAAAAGTAGAATAAATTCTAAAACTTTGAAATTTCAAATTCATGTTTTTTAAAATTTTAATGTTATATTTGTTACATTAAATTTTTGCTGTGATCATATATAGAGAAGTATTACCGCTCACAATTATGATCTTTCAGAAAATGTTTTTCAATCCTTAAAGTGCTATAAATATCTTAACATCTTTTCATTGAAATATAGGTTAATTAAATATATATAAATTAAATAGTTTCAGTGACATAACTACATTAAAAATATAACAAAGATACCTTTATTATTTCTCTGTAGTAGCAAATGTCCATCCTTTTATGACACTAAAAAAAAAAAGCTATGACCACAATTTAAAAACAATCAAAGAAGGTAAATTTCTGATCTGAATGGCAATATTAAAGAACCAACAAAAAGTTAATAAATAAAATTTCATATCATTTAATTATATTCTTCATATTGACTCCTTAGAGCATATTTTTCCTTGAGAAATATATCTCCATTTGAAATAAAAAGGCCAAATTTTAAATTTGTAGTAAAATATACTGTAGTTTTCAAAACATAGATATATAATACAATTCACATAATCCAAACTATATGTTACAGGAATTTAAATATTGCATTAACAAAGAAGACAAAATCTAGACAGAAAAATGTGCATCTCCCACAAAGGGAAAATAATTTAAAATCATGTCCTTCATTGATCTTCTCAAATACATGTTTAATTCTAATTTCTTTTGTTCTCTGTCTTGATGTTCTAAAACTCATTTTCTGTGAAAAATATTCTAAGGATATTATAGTCTTTATTGATTGCAAACATTGCAGAAAATATAAGAGTTAGAATTTTAAGCTTGATATTTGGAATGTGATTGAAGCTCCAGAACTTTATAATGAGTTTCTGCAGGTTGGCCTTGAATTCTATTTTCTTGAAAATATTAATTTTATTACTATTGCTTAGGTTTCTCTCCTCAATCTTTTCTTCTTTACCTTAGTATTTCTACATCCTATAAAAACTTTTTCCTATCTGATAAAATATTTTTGCAAATACTTATGAAAACTTGTAATTAATATTATAAACATATCTCTGATGCTTCTGGTAATGAAGAAAAATATTGAGAAACAGATTTTGTAATCAAAATTTTAAAAGTAAAAAGAGGATAAAGTATAGACATTTATTTGTGAGTTCAGGCCTTCATTTTTATCATGTGCACTGTATTTAACAATACAGAAGTCATAACCAGGTAGCAGGCAAGAGTTGAAATACAAAATTCACTCATATTTATAACATTGCATGATTTTTAACAAAAATTTTGATAAAATATGGTGCAGTGAAAAAAAACAGTTTAGCACTACATCTTTTCAATTGTCTTATAATTTAGAAGACATTGGGTAATACTATAACAGGAGAAAAGGCAATAGAGGGAGACCAGTTTGAAGAAGTCATGATATTTATGTATGGGTCAGTCTTCACAACCCAGGTATAGGTTAGGTGAGCTTCTTTAAAACATATCATAGACTATATATTTTTTAAGCCATAAAAATGACAACAATACTATATGGGTGTATTGGTGATATCATTTTTAAAAAAAATTCTTTTGTTCTTGTATTTGGACAGAATGCCTTTAATTTATTTGTTTATTTATATGTGGTGTAAAGGATTGAACCCAGTGCCTTGCACATACTAACCAAGCACTCTGCCACTGAGCTACAGCCTCAGCCCTGTTGATATCAATTTTATAACTTATTAGTGTCTTATAATCTATCCTTGATTTATTTGTTTCTGTGGTAATTTTTAAAAAGCTACTTAAAACAGTAAATGCAATATATGCTTAAGAGTATTAATGAAAGATAGATTAAAATCAAAACAACACACAAAAATGAGATTACACAAAACAGTTGTTTGTAAAATCTAAATTTAAAATTGTATATTTTATTAGAAAAAAGTGAAACTAAAGAAATTTTTGAAATTAAAATTGTATTGTCAACAAGCAACATTAGATTCTAATGAAATTCTCCTGAAGTTAAAAGATTATGACAAAAGTATTTTTAGTTAAGTTTTTATTTTTAATTTTTTTTTCCAATTTTGTAATACCTCCTGATTTTTGACTATAAAAAAGTAAATTAACATACTTTTGCTCTACTTCCATCTCCTTGTTGTTCTGCCAAATTCTTAACTCATATTTTAATTTTACATATTGTGTATTTATAATTATGGCATACATTAGTGCTGTTCATAAATATTTCTCATGCTCTGCTTTTTAAACATATGGTAGAATTTTACTTTATATCCTATTCTCAATCTTTCCACGTTACCATGATAAAATATCACAAACTGTGTGGCTTAAATAACAGAAACCTAATTTTACACTTTGGAGGCTAGAATTTCAAAATCAGAGTAACAGCATAATGAGGGCTCTCTTCCTGGCTTCCAGACAGCTGACTTCTTGCTGTGTCCTCACATGGGCTTCCTTTGATGATTTTGCATAGGATTAGGTGAGGAGAGGTGAGGAAAAAAAAAGAGACAGTGAGCAAGAGAATGATCTCCTTATAAAGTTAAGGATTCTATCAGAATCTTAATTGCCTTCTAAATGCCCTGTCTCCTAATACAGATACAGTTACATTGATGTATAGGGCTTCAAAATATGAATTTACAAAGGACAATCCCCGATAGAATTCAAGGTAGCTTTGTGAATTCATTGGGGGTAAAAAGAATGTAGGAGATAATTTTAAACCCCTGTCTGACTTGCCAGGTTCCATTCTTGCTGCTGCAACGAGGGTAGAAGTTCTGTAGAGAGGAGAGGAGGCCTTTCTACAATCTGGTGATCTAAGGGTCTACCATAGACAGAGCTCATGCTGAAAAACAAGCAAGGAATAAATAATGTTTGTTGTACTAAGCCACTGAGATATTGTAGCATGCATTGCTATAGTGTAACTTAGTTCATCTGGATGCAAGTGCTAAACTGTATAATTTGATCTTCATCAGTAGCTCCACAAGTTTTAGTCCTGCAATCACATGCTATTTATTTATTTATTTATTTATTTATTTATTATTTATTTATTTATTTATTTATTTGCAGCACCACTTTCCTTTCCTTTCATCTAGTATTATGTAATTCATTATTGAATAATTTTCTTTTAAAAATTTAATATTCACTGTTGTGTTATTTCTTTCCTAGGCAGGTCTATTCGTTTTTTTAAAGGTAGAAAATACAACAATATGGTTCATTATCTTATGGACATATCTCCATTCTCCTTTTATCATTGAATTCTCTTTAGAGAAGTCTGAGAAAAGTCCGATATTTCCCCCTTACATCTCACCTGATTTTCTGTTGGAAAGAACATGAATGTTTAATTTATTTTCATTGAGAAGTATTATACACATATGGATAAGTAAACAAAACATAAATGAGGACATAATGAATATTAAAAAGCCACCATCCAGATAGAAAAATAGAATACTTCCAGAATCATAGTTTGCACTTCAATAAGACTTTCAACATCTTCTCTTTCTGCTCCCCCTAGACTTGTAAAAATACTCTAACATCCTGGTTATTACTTCCATGCTTTGTTTATATTTTATCATCACTGTGTGAGAGTATGTACGTATGTATGCATGTATGTGTTTAGTGACAGATATATATATTATGCATATATAATTAGCTATATATATATTTATATGCACTGATTTAGTTTAATATTTAAAATTAGAAAACAAAATTGGGTAGCAATATATCAAGGAAGAGATAAAGAAAATAAACGTAAATATTAGAAAATTTATGTTGGGAAAAAAAAAAACTTTTTTTTCCTTCTTCTTGGTACTGGGGATTGAGCCCAGGGGTACTTTACCACTGAACTGCATTCCTAGGTGTTTTTATTTTTAATTTTGAGAAGGGTCTTGCTAAATTGCTTAGGACTTTGCTAACTTGCTGAAATTGGTCTCAAACTTGAGATCCTTGCACCTGGCTAAAAACTGGTTACTTTTGATGAAAATCAGGATAAGTGGTAAAATTTAGATAGAACGCTTAAAATTGCTTTACAGTTTCATGTCAGCGATACTGGAGCATAATGATACTACTCAAGCCTGTTACTGTTTTAAAAGAATTTCATTCTACATTTTTGGTAAATTATAGTTATCTGTGCATTTGGATACCATGGGCTAGATAGAAAGAATATTGGTGTCTATAGTACATGAGGAGAGCTAGTCTTTCATGGCAAATATGGAATCTTTCAACTTCTATAATATATTCTGGAAAAAATATTTTGTGATGACTTAAATTGCTCAGGGAAACACTACTGTTAGACAAAAAATAATAGGTCTTTATTAGAAATAAAATTTGAAACTATTCCTTATTTTACGATTAAGGCATTTTTAGCATATAGTTTACCTAACAGTTTATTTGGGGTTGTGCAGAGAAGAGAAAAATAGAGAGCTACTTAATAGGTTTTCTCTGAAGAATCAGTACCATATGTTCATAGACAATTAATCTGAAAAAGGGTTTTCTATTTTTCTTCTTTGTGGCTTATTTATAGATTGTTTGGAAATTTAAAACAGTTTATGATTACAAAGAGGAAAGGTTTTAGAATGTACTAATAAAAGTTTTTGGCCATATTGGCTTTTCTTCACTTGACAAAACACCAGATTAATAGTAGACATATTTAAATCCTTTGGCTATATTTGGGAAATAAAATTGCAAACCCAGAAATGGTGACAAAGGCTTTTAAAAGATGTGTAATACTTTCTCTGTAATTAAATTTTGATTATAGATTCATATGTGACATAGTTTTTTTATGCATCAACATTAAGATGTTAACAAAGCATGTACATTCTTAATGGTTTAATTCTTCAGGAAAAGAGTAGATTTATTTTAAAAGAATCTTTCAAAAATTCACAAAGTTTTTCTCCCATTTCTCTACTTAGTGCCTTAAAGATTTTCTTTTTTCTCTGACCTTTACAAGAACACAAATTTAAAGCTTTAAATACCGAATGTCAGAATACTTTCCTGGAGGCAGAAGGAGTGCACTTATAGCAGAGCTATTACACAGCTCACATACCTGTATATAGTTTCTGCTCTAGGAAATAAAAGGTTAAACACACTTTTCATAACACAAAAGCCAAACGGTGACAAATGAAAGGGCATGTTTTTTAACCTCTTTTTATTATCTGTAATGTTGAAGAAATACTAGAGTGAATAAGACATTTTAAATGGAAAATTAAATTCAAAAGATTGTGTCTGACTGACATGCATGACATCTTATGTCCCAGTAGCACAGAAACAAATTTGGAAGTCATTGTAACAGTTAAGACTATCACAATAGAATTTTAATTACAGGGCAGTATTTTGATGTAAAGGATAAATGGGAAATTTCAGCCATTCATATTCAAAATCGACCTAGCAAAATCTTAATAGGGATATGTGATTTGCACTTACTGTATATATTAATGCATTTAAGTATTTTAAATTCTGCCTTCCACTTTGTAGTCCACAGTAGCTGAATTATTTCTTATTAACAATGACTTTCAATTCTAAATATTACAGGAAGCTTTCCCCCCCTTTCATCTTTATTGAAAGAAGTATCTTTTACAGACAGACAAGTGTTGACTTTGTTTTACTATTTCTTATATTTGGAGCCTTTACGTGTTGAAGAATCAACTTGGAAAACAAGTTTCTACACTGATAATGAAGAGATATAGAATAAAATGTTGATAAATAAGATAATTAAGCTGGATTTGAATACTGAAGGATCCTATGGGCTATCTGAGGATGTGAAGGACCAAAATCAGTTTGTCAAAATCAGAGATATCTAAACAAAGAGCATGATGCAAAAATATTTTATGAAAGGCTAAAAATCATGCAACGTTAAAAAGGTTCCATTCTTCTAGGTCAGAGAACTTCAGATGCACATGTTATTTAACTTTCTGATATTGAAGTTACATTGCACATTATCATGCTACCTTGCCCAACAGAAATGTAGATAAATGTTAAGTGTAAATTGCCACTAGATTTCAAAACTCAGTAGAGTTGAAAAAAAATGTGATATACTTAATAATTTTTTATCTTCACTAAACAGTAACATAATATTTTGAATATTAAACTTACTTTCATCTGCTTCTTTTTACCTTTATAAATATGCCTCTATAAAATATCAGATTACATATGGGGCTCAGAAAATCATTGTCAATTGATAAGACTGCACAAACTTGAAGAATCATTTTTATTTTACCTAAAAATTTCTAATAACTAAATTGATCAGGAAGATTGACCAGCACCATCTAGCAATGTTTATAACTTGAGAGGGTTTCAAAGATTTGATTACCGAGAAAAGCACTTGCTCTTGCTATAAATCATAACCTTCTTTCCTTCAAGAGGGAAATGGTTAAGTTAATTTGAGTTCTTCATTTTTTTAAAATTCAAAATTTTATGTATTTTATGAATGTTTGAATTCTGGTTATTTGAATTATTACTTATTTTAGGAACTAAGTTATGAAGAATTGAGAAATGTCCAGACTTAAAGAAATTAAAACTTAAATGCAGCTGTAGCTTTCTCTCCAAATAAATATTTTCATGTGAAAAAAGAAAATGCATTGAAATTCTCAAGTCTCAGCTTGAAAATCTGTACATAAGATTTTATAAGCCAAACCATTTAGTTACTGTTTTACCATTTTCTGAAAATATTCTATAATCACAATCTATATTTTACCTGAGCACTCCACAAATGCTACTGCATAATATTAAATATATTTCATATTATATATTTAGAAGATATAAGATAGCATATTTAAAAGGATCTTAAAACTTCTTTGGACTTCAGTTGAACTAGGGAGGTAAAAGAAAATGTGAAAAAATGGCAAAACCTCTTTCAGCACTATTAGTCTTTGGTTTTGAATCAGATTCATAAAAATTAGATGTAATCTTATAAATATAATAATGTGTTTTCATATTTTGGTTTTGTGTCTACAAATTATTTTGAAATACAAAGAGATTCGAAGTCATTAGTGTTTTCCTTGATTTGATGTTTTCCCCCACAGGGTAGTTTCCAGGTTTTTCAGTAGTATAAGCATATAAATTTTCTCCTTATACTTTAATGATTATGAAAGTCTGTTTCTTCAGTATGAAATAGTCTTAATGTTATTAATTTTAGTTTGCAACACACAACTAACATTTCATCCATAAAATATTGAGTAAAACTAAAATTTTAATATCTCCTGCATATGTCTTGAAATTACCCAATGATTTAAGAATTAAATGACAATATCTATATTACTATAAATTAGTCACAGAAATATATATGTACACTTTTTTTAGATGCATTTCAAGTCAATTGACTCAAAGACTTCTATTTTTGTGAGTATAATGCCTAGGTGCTTAGTGTATGTGAGTACAGCATATTCATCTTTGTTAGTTAAGATGTAATTGTTGCATTATTTGTAAGGTAATAGTAACAAAAACAGCATGGTACTGGTACCAAAACAGGCGGGTGGACCAATGGTACAGAATAGAGGACACAGAGACTAATCCACAAAGTTACAACTATCTTATATTTGATAAAGGGGCTAAAAGCATGCAATGGAGGAAGGATAGCATCTTCAACAAATGGTGCTGGGAAAACTGGAAATCCATATGCAACAAAATGAAACTGAATCCTCTCCTCTCACCATGCACAAAAGTTAACTCAAAATGGATCAAGGAGCTTGATATCAAATCAGAGACTCTGTGTCTGATAGAAGAAAAAGTTGGCTCTGATCTACATATTGTGGGGTCAGGCTCCAAATTCCTTAATAGGACACCCATAGCACAAGAGTTAATAACAAGAATCAACAAATGGGACTTACTTAAACTGAAAAGTTTTTTCTGAGCAAGAGAAACAATAAGAGAGGTAAATAGGGAGCCTACATCACGGGAACAAATTTTTACTCCTCACACTTCAGATAGAGCCCTAATATCCAGAGTATATAAAGAACTCAAAAAATTAGACAATAAGATAACAAATAACCCAATCAACAAATGGGCCAAGGACCTGAACAGACACTTCTCAGAGGAGGACATACAATCAATCAACAAGTACATGAAAAAATGCTCACCATCTCTAGCAGTCAGAGAAATGCAAATCAAAACCACCCTAAGATACCATCTCACTCCAGTAAGATTGGCAGCCATTATGAAGTCAAACAACAACAAGTGCTAGAGAGGAAGTGGGGAAAAGGGTACTCTTGTACATTGGTGGTGGGACTGCAAATTGGTGCGGCCAATTTGGAAAGCAGTATGGAGATTCCTGGGAAAGCTGGGAATGGAGCCACCATTTGACCCAGCTATTGCCCTTCTTGGACTATTCCCTGAAGACCTTAAAAGAGCGTACTACAGGGATACTGCCATATCGATGTTCATAGCAGCACAATTCACATTAGCTAGACTGTGGAACCAACCCAGATGCCCTTCAATAGATGAATGGATTAAAAAAACGTGGCATTTATACACAATGGAGTATTACGCAGCACTAAAAAATGACAAAATCATGGAATTTGCAGGGAAATGGATGGCATTAGAGCAGATTATGCTAAGTGAAGCTAGCCAATCCCTAAAAAACAAATGCCAAATGTCTTCTTTGATATAATGAGAGCAACTAAGAACAGAGCATGGAGGAAGAGCAGGAGGAAAATATTAACATTAAACAGAGACATGAGGTGGGAGGGAAAGGGAGAGAGAAGTGAAATTGCATGGAAATGGAAGGAGACCCTCACTGTTATACAAAATTACATGTAAGAGGTTGTGAGGGGAATGGGAAAAAAAAAAAAAACAAGGAGAGAAATGAATTACAGTAGATGGGGTAGAGAGAGAAGATGGGAGGGGAGGGGAGGGGGATAGTAGAGGATAGGAAAGATAGCAGAATACAACAGTTACTAATAGGGTATTATGTAAAAATGTGGATGTGTAACCAATGTGATTCTGCAATCTGTATACGGGGTAAAAATGGGAGTTCATAACCTACTTGAATCTAATGTATGAAATATGATATTTCAAGAGCTTTGTAATGTTTTGAACAACCAATAAAAAAAGGAAAAGGAAAAAGCAGAATAAAATACTGGGAAGACCTAAAAAAAGTAAATGTACAAGGAAAAACAATTAAAATAAAAACATAAAACAAAATCACCTCTGTTTTTTATCAAAATAGGAAATATCTCATCATTTTAGTTTCAGATATTCATCAAAAAAATCTCCTGTAGGGAAAAGCCTGATACAAATCCCTTCCTCTTACTTTTTCTGACATGTACAATGAGTCATTGATCATCTAATCTTCACTGTTCAATTGATATAATATGCTAATTAGGATTTAAGACCATAGCTTTTGCATCATTTTTATGATGTCATAATGAGAGGAAGCCTATGTGTTTTTCTTTTTATTGAAGATATTGCACTCAATTATGTAACTCTTGTATTTCTTGAAGCATGCCCAAATATAAATAACTACATCTCAAATAGTGTCTTTTCAGAGCAAACAAATGTTCTCTGCCATAAACTGGATCACATGGTTTGAAATCATTGAAAGAATGATTTCTGAACTTTATAGCTTATATAGTAGTAAAGAACATAGTTGAGAAGATAATTCAACCTTTATTATAATTACTGCACTTTACAAAATGTCCTGGAAATTTTCATTTGAATTTCAACTACTCCCATCATTCTTCATATAGAAGACTCTTTTTTTAACCAAAAATAAAAAGAAAACATAAGTAGATTAATCTTGCTGCAAGATTAGGCAATCTTAATTTGATCATATGCATTTGATTTGTGTATATTTTGCTGTACATTTATAGGATAATAAGAATGGGAAAGTTAGAAAGATAAATTGCACTTTTATATGGATTCTTAAAATTTATGTATCTAATCCATATGAAAATGAAATTGAATAATGGCAGTTCATGGTTATAAAAGAAACATAAATTTTACAAATTTTTTTATTACTGAGAGGATATTCAAAATGTGATCAATATTTTTCAGTTAATTCCATGTGATATCTTAAGATTTATTTCAAATGATGTTGCTTCATTTTTTTCTTACCATTTAGAATGCAATGGATTATGAGAGATTAACATGAATTAGTACCATTTCAAATGTACCTCCCTTCTTTTGGTGACCTTTGAAATTTATAATTTTACATGCTGTTTTAGTCAGCTTTTCGTTAGTATGACTAAAATAGCTGACAAAAACAACTTTGAGGTGGGAAAGTCTATTTTGGCTCACAGCCTTAGATGTTTAGTGCATGCTCTGGGCCCAAGGTGAGACTGAACATTTGGCAAAATGGTGTGGTGGAGGAGAGCTTTTATACTCTTGATGCCAGGAAGCAGAAAGGAAAGAGCCAAGGTGACAAGGTATAATTCCCAAGGGCAAACCCACTTGACCCACTTCTATAGCCACATCCCATCGGCACAGAGGAACTGCAATCTTTTCAAATTAGTAATCTATCAAATGGATTAATTCACCAATTACCTTATAATTCTCATAAGCTAATCATTTCAACTCCAAATATTCCTGCATTAATACAGACGTGTAAGAGGATACCTTCTAGTCAAATGCTAAGACATGACATGATTTTCTTAAATACATCAGATGTATGATCGATTTTCAAGACAACAACAAAGTATGATAGTTATTTCCTAAGAAAAACAGAATCTAGACTCTTCCCTTTAGGAAAGCTCTAGTAGATTTTGGCTTTTTCTTCATTTTGTTTAGGTGCCATTTATCTATTATTATAAACTTAAAGTTTAAGAGATGTCACAGAAACTCTTTAGTTTCTTCACACTTCCATTTGTATTTAAAACCTACATAGTTAAGGACTTAACCAGTTAAAAACACTGCAAAGGACAATGAAATGTTTTCTCAAAAATACATTTTAAATAGCTTTATTTGCCCTTTTGAATTCTCTAAAACTCCATCATGTATAGAAGTGTAAGAGATATTGTAGTAGAGCCTCGAAATTAGAATACTATACAGATATTAGAATGCAATAATGTTAATAAATCTCAAGTGGAAGATAGCATTAACATTCTCAAAGTTTTGTATTTCCTGCTATTTAACCTCTTTGCTATGGTGGTTCTATCTAATAATAAAATGTATTCTTCCCTAAGCTATTGATATTGAGCTCAGAATATGATATATTTTGTTCAATGAAATGCTAATGGACAGGAAACGAGTATGTCTTTGGTATGGACACAGGCAAATGGGCTTGCCCTCTTATATTTTGTGAGCTCATGTAAATTTGAAAAAAAATTACATAGTTAAAATACCATTAATAAATTTCCATATCAGATGTAACTAAGCAAACTATGTGTGGTTTAAAACTAAGCACATGCATAATCAAATGCACTGAGAAAATTCAAAGAGTCTTTTAACTTTTGTAGTAAAAAAATAATATGGTTGAGGAATGGAGAAGAGGGAGCACAAAATCATACAATTTATAAATCTGGAAATTTGAGTATTATTCTCTTTTGAAAATAAAATTGTATACAACTTCTGTAAGAGAGTCTTTACAAAACCAAACAGAATTACATTGTTTTCTTCATCTTTTAATTCCCACACACTAAACATAGTATTTAGAAACAACTAGGCACTTAAAAATATATATTGCATTGAAATACAAAGAACAGCATCTTATTTGGGGGTGTAGTCACAGTTCAAACAGATACGTAGGACACCCCTTGCATATACTGCTCACTATGGCTTCATGAAAAATTAGAAAATACAGAATAAACTTGTTATTTTTCTTCTTTCTTATTTTTATGTTCTATTGTTTATACAAACTATAGCTTAGTTATAATTAAAATGGTTATTTTGAAACATAGCAATAAAATAATATCATAGATTTACTTCTGCAATAGAAATCTGAAATGTATTAATAAAGCATTTAATAATAACTCTCTGTAACAGTTGATAAGAAACTATTGGCAAGAGCGCAAGAGGTAGAGCCAAGAAAAAGACAGGCTAGAAACAGTGTGCCCTGTGGGTGCTCATTAAAACTTATGGCTTGATTGATTGACTCACCTGAAAAATGTCTCAGAGAATTTTGATCTAAGTATTGAGTTCTTAGTAGGCATTCGTGACACTGGACTTAAAAGGTTCAGACGTTAATGGAGAAACTGAATCCTGTTGATAATTTTATTCAGTGAATTCTAGTTTTCTGGGGAGCAGGATGGCAAATATATTTGAAATTATCACATTTTCAGAGATGAGCCCTTTAGAAAAGCCATGTCTGGTTCCTGACCACAATGATAGGCCTCCAACACTATGACATTAATTCCTACCTAGGCTTTGGTCCCAAACTTCTTTTAAGAAATCAGTGATTTATCTTTGGTTTTCAACATTGAGTGTTGACTAAATTTTATAGTTTATAAAAGCTACCCCTTTTATGGTCAAATTTGGAAATTTATATTCTGTTTTAAAATACAAAGACCCTTTCAATTTTAAAATGTGTCATCCACATGAGATTTATTTTTAATATCTTCTAGGCTATGATTATAATTTTACTTTTCTCAACACTATTTTTTTCCCTTTTGGCTATTATAATTTCCCAAATGTTTGTTTATACTATTTCTTTTCTTTTTTAAGGTAGAATTCCACATTCTTTATTGTATTGTTTTTGCTTTGATTTTGTTAATTTAAAATTTACTTAATACGACCTATTTTCTTTTGATTTTTTATTCCTCTTCTAAGTTAAATTTTATACTTATATTAATAATCTCCATTATTTATGTTATATGTATTCAAACCAACTATAAAATATTACTTGGGTATGCCTTTAATATTTTAGCATTTAGTTTTTTAAATTTTTTCATGACTAATTCCTTCATTTAAAAAAATCAGAGTTCTTTTCCCTCTTTAACATGGAAATTATAATTTCCAGGTTTTATTTATTTATTTTTTATTTTTTTCCTGGTTATTTTAAAAAGTGTTATTATAAAATTATGGCTTACTTATAATTAATCATTGTAAAACAAATCAGTATAATTATATAGACATTTATATTTATTAAATATATATATATATATATATATATATATATATATATATATATATATATAAAATTTTGTCTATATAGATACAGATTTATAAAATAATTCCTTTGGTTGAAACCTATAAGGGAAATTTTTAAAGATAGTATATTTTCATTAGAAATAAAAGAATGCTTATGGAGAATGCTTTCTCATACTTTCCCAAGAATATTCTTTGACAAAGAATATTAGAAGGAATGAATAGTGTGGGTATAGTCTTGGGGATAAAACAAATTAAAAAAAAACACTTTTTTACTTAGATCCACAATATCTTTTACCCACTGCCTATGCTCATCTGTAGAACCTAGCTACCCTTTTAAAAATGATAAGCCAAGGTCAACATTATTCTGAATGAAGAAAAACTGAAAGCATTTTCTCTAAAAACAGGAACAAGACAAGGATTCCCACTTTCACCACTCCTATTTAACATAGTTCTTGAAATTCTAGCCAGAGTAATTAGGCAAGAGTAGGAAATTAAAGGAATACAAATAAGAAAAGAAGAGATCAAATTTTCTCAGTTTACCAAGGATAGGATCCTAGATTTAGGAGACCCCCCCCCCCCAAAAAAAAAAAAAAACTTCACCAGACAACTTCTAGAATTCATAAATGAATTCAGCTAAGTAGACGGATACAAAATCAACATTCATAAATCAATTATTGGATACATATATACCGATAATGAATCTGCTGAAAAAGAAAATAGGAAAACTATCCCATTCACAATAGCATAAAAAAAAAATATGGGAATCAATCTAACAAGAAGTGAAAGACCTCTACAATGAAAATCACGAAATACTAAAAAAAGAAATTGAAGAAGATTTTAGGAGATGGAAAGACCTCCCATGTCCTTGGATAGGCAGAGTTGATATTGTCAAAATGGCCATGCTACCAAAAGTGTTATAAGGATTCAATGAATTCCCATCTAAATTCCAATGATGTTCTTCACAGAAATAAAAAAATAATAATCATGAAGTTCTTTTGGAAAAATAAAAGACCCAGAATAGCCAATGCAATCATTGGTGAGAAAAAGAAACAGGAGGCATCACAACACCAGATCTCAAATTATAGTACAGAGCTATAAGTAACAAAAACTGACACCAGAACAGATATGAAGACCAATAAAATAGAAGACATGGAGACCAACAAATACAGTTATCTCATTTTAGACAAAAGTAATAAAAACATTCATTACAGAAAAACTAGTCTCTTCAACAAATGGTGCCTGGAAAACTAGAAATCCATATGTTTAGTCGAATTAAATTTAACCCCTATCTCTCACCCTGCAGAAAACTCAAAATGGATCAGAGACCTAGGCATTAGAAACCCGGTACTTACCAGAAGAACATGTAGGCCCAACATTCCAACATGTCAGCTCAAGAATTGATTTCAAATTAATAAGTTTCCTATAGTAAAAAAAAGTAACATAAAAAATCAAAAAAATGGATGGCATCAAATTAAAAAAAGCAATAAAAATATGAAAAGCATTAAGAGAGAACCTTGGTGGGACTGAAAATTAGTACAACCACTCTGGAAAGCAGTATGGAGAATCTTCAAAAAGCTCAGAATGAAACCACCATTTGACCCAAATATCACATTTTTCAGTGAATATCCAAAGGATTTAAAATCAGCATACTACAGTGATGCAGCACATCAATATTTATAGCAATTTCTAAGCCTTAGAGACAAACTAGTTGTCCTTCAGCAGATAAATGGATAAAGAAAATTTGTTTTATATATATATATATATATATATATATATGTAAAATCTAGCATTACTCAGCTATTAAAATTATTTTTTTTGTCATTTGTTGGTAAATGGATGGAACTGGAGACTATCATGCTAAGTGAATTAAGCCATCCCCCCAAAATCAAAGGTTGAACCTTTGATATTCACAAGCTAATCCAAAATAAGTAGGGAGGATAAAAAGGGGGAAAAAAAGAATATAGTTGAGATCAGAGGAGTAGACAAAGGGGAATGAAAGTAAGGAAGTAGAAAGGGAATAGGGAAAGTCTCTAGAATAAATCTGACCTAGCTTTCCTATGTACATATACCATTATGTACATTCATAAGACAGTAATTTAAAAAAGAAAAACAATAGTAGAAAGATCAATAGAGTAGAGGGAAAGAAACAGGTGGAGGGAGGAAGGGAGAGAAAGGAAAGTACTGGGGACTGAATTAGAACACATGTATTCCATGTTTTTATAGTATATTTTATTGTCACTTAAAACTAAAATAAACCAATAAAAATAAATAAATAAATAGATAGATAGATAGATAGAAATGATAAGGGAAGAAAGGAACAGAATAGATAGACACTTAAATGGTAATTGCTCCTAAATTCAGCCAAATATATCAACATGCTTACCCTGATTTGAATATTACACATTGTATACATGCATAGATATGTGATGTCATACTCCAGAAATATGTATGATTATCGTGTATTTTAAAAAAGACAAGATTAAACAAAATTTTTAAAAATTGAAGCAACCTGAGGAAAGGATAAGAGGAATGAAAGAAGGGGATTGGAGAGCTGCTCTGTGGTAGATTCACAGCAGTGGAATTGGTACCCCTAGTCCTGAGAATTTTGTGGTTTTTAGCTTCTCCCTTAGCTCTCCTCTTGCTCCCCTCTCCTCATTCCCAGGTTACTTATTGCAGAACCACATGGTATTATTATTACCATTCCCATTTGCATTACTACAACCAGTTAAAGAGACTATCTTGTTTTATCAGCATTATAATTCTCTGACCTCTCATCAGAGCACTATTGCAATTTGCTTCAGTAAGAATTGGCAATTATCACAAATAACACTTTCTGCATCAATTTTTAAAACATAGTCATAATATATATTATAATTTATCTGTAACACCTATCAGTGAATATTTTATCATTTTCTTGAAAGTTAGAAATGTTATCATCTTAGAAAACAGTACAAAAGGATCATGGCTAGATAGAAAAATATTTTGCTGATTGCAAAACTTCCTTCAGCTCTAAGGGAGGAGAGAGATAACTGCTTTTCCTGAAAGTTTTTTTTTAAAGAAATTATACATCTTTATTTTTCTGGAATGTTTTATATTGAGTCCTAACTATAGACAGGAAAATGTATGAATGTTTTCTAGACCTCAAAGTCTATGAGATTTTTTAAATTACATTTAACATTTTTTTTCTCAAAGTATTGCTTTTTCAGAGGTGAGTCTTCCAGGTTGATAAAATAGAACTAAATTCATCAAATTGTTCTCAGGATTAAATGAGATTCCCTTTATTAAATACCTAGCACAGTGCATGTCACATAGTGTACACTCAGGAAATGTTTACTGTCATTACTCGTGCTTTTTAAAAAATAAACTGAAATACAATTCTGAATATAATTTTAAATTATACTTACAAGCACTTGATTATTTTATTTTTCTCCTGCGATAATTGTGGTGTAAAAAATTAGAGATATTCAGCAAAGAAATTTGATCAAGTGAGGTGAGGATGAAATTGGTAGCTGAAGTCTGTTTCTTTAGGGTCTGTCCTTCTCTATGCTTCCTCATGGGAATTTCTAATTTTAGTTTCTATGCTGACAACCCCAGAGGATCATTTTCTAATCTAGACCTGTGAAAAATTCAGTTACAGTGGAAACATGAAAGAGTGAGAAAATAGAATTTTTTTTTTGCTATAAAAAGTCATAAAATTTTAAATCTGGGAAAAATATTTCTATAGACTCACTACAGTCTTATTTTGCAGATACATAAAGGAAGGCACACAGTAGTTAGATGATTCGTCAAAGGTCACGTAAGTTCTGAAAATTCTGAATAATGAGTTCAGATCTCTGTTTTCCCCTCCAAAACTACATCCACTGTAATGCGCTAAAGACATAAAAAGTATTAACAGGTTATTAACAGGTTAAAATGTATATTCTTTTATCTCATAGTTGCTCTGTACCAGGTTGATAAAAGAAAACTTCAGCAAATCCATGCATATTCATGGTCAGATACCTTATGCAAATATAAAAATATACATGTTGGAAATACATCCAAGCATATGTTCATTAAACATGAATGTTGGGCTTAAGCACACATGAACTAAATTTTGAGAACTATTAGGATTAACATGAAACAATCTATGTTATTAAATAATGGTAATGTTTTGTTAAACAATGTCCTAAAACAGTTTTACCAAAAGGATGTTTATCTCTTGGTAGTATAAAATTTGTTTCCCTTCAATTTATAACATATATACACTTTCCTGGATTTTGGACATTTGATAGAATTCATATTTAGAAAGAATACATCATTATATCAATTCTATCTCAGACCATACTACCCGTTGTCCATATACAATAAAGCATATATGCCTTAAGTTTTAATTTTACTACTACCCAAAATGTTTACCAAGAGAAGTATTAACTGAATAATTCAGGGAAGAAACACAAAAAAGCAAAAAAATGTTATTAGCATAATGTAAGTTCTAAGCAAATACATAAGATGCTAATACATACATGCATTATTCTTTTAAATTAAATTATTTTTAATGTGGCAAGATTTTCATTTATATGTGAAAATATACATGTACTTTTATATAACTAAATATACCCTTTGTGGAAAATAATCCCTATGTGGTAAGTAGACTTCCAATTATTACTTTCAGATCTTGTTTAGCCAATGAATTGGCTCCAACAACATAATTTTGTGTATTTTTGTCTTGAATGTAATTGAGATAACATAAATAATCATTTTAATAAGTGTATTCTTTTTTATACAGTGAAAATTGTATAAAAACAATGTGCTCTTAAATAATGTTTTACTAAAATTATCTAACAATTCTAATCACTCTTGTCAAATAATGAAAAAAAGAAACTATCCAATATTACTCCTTTTTCTCTATTCTTTTAGCACAAATACCACAGGATGGGTGACTTCATAAAGAAATTAGGTTTATTTGGTTCACAATTCTGGAGATGATGCTGGGTTATGCTTGACTATTTGGTGAATGGCATCCCAATGGCAGGAGTACATGTGCATGCATGAGAGAGAGAGAGAGAGAGAGAGAGAGAGAGAGAGAGAGAGAGAGAGAGAGAGAGAGAGAGAGATTTAACATCACCACACAAGAAGTCAAAGAACAATTGTGGTCAGTCTCAGTCTTTATAACCACTCCCTTTCACAAGAACTAACTCAGGGTCCCATGAGAACTACATCAATCCCTTCTTAGGGCAGTGTCTGCAACAACTCATCCACTTTCTTTATGCGCCTTCTCTTAAGGTTTCAAATGTTGGACCAAATTTCCCACACATGAACCCTATGGAGAAAACTGTATCCATACCATAGAAGATACAAAGTAAGATTTCTCAAAATACAATATAATTTCTAGGTTGTGCAGAGTATACCCATTTAATGGCTTACAGAAGAAAAGGTAAAGAAATTTTTAAAAAGACATAAGTTTGCCTATAGATAAAGTCTTGTTGCTGGAGACAACTCATTAGCTAAAAGAGATCTGGCAGTAACAAGTGGACAGTCCATTTATCACCTAGGGATTAGTTTCCATAAATGATATACTTAGTATATATTTGCTTGTTTACACTTTGTTTTATATTTTGCTTAAAAACAATTAAAGAAAATAATATGTATCTGATAAAATAGAGGAAAGGCTATGCCCAATAAAAAAAAAAAAACATAATAAAGGAGGTTTGTCCTTTAACATACTCAGTCCTCTTCAGTTGAAATTCTTTTATTAAAAAAATAGTTCTAAATTTTTAGTAAGTAGAGAAAATGATGCTTCATTTAATTCTTTAACTTTGATTCATAACGACTATCATGAGATGGCATTGGCTATTGGTGCTTGGCCTTTAATTAAGCACCATTTTATAAATAGCCAGTGTGGCCTCCATACATGTCTAGCTATCTATGAATGAAAAATAAATGAACCTTATCTTTAAAAGTTCTTCAGGCAATTGTGAATATGTATCATCTACCCACCTATTTTAGTCAACTTTTTGCTACTGTGACCAAAAGACCAGATGAGAACAAATTTTAGAGGAGGCAAAGTTTATTTGGCACTCAAGGTTTCAGAGGTCTCAATTCATAGATGGCTAACTCCATTGCTCTGGGCTGCAGGTGAGGCAGACATATTGGCAGAAGGGTACGGAGGAGAAAAGTAGCTCAAGACATGACTATCGGGAAGCAGAGAGAGCTTCAATCACAAGAACAAAATATAAACTCCAAAGGTACGCCTCAATGACAATTTCCTCCAGCCACAGCCTACCAGCCTACAGTTACCACCCAGCTAATCCACAGTGGATTAGTACACTGATAAATTTACAACTCTAATAATCTTATTTCACCTCTGGATGTCTGTTCTGTGTTGTTTTCTCACATGAGCTTTTGGGGGACACCATATAACACCATCTTAAAGTGAATGTGCAATATGCATTCTTTCACAAAAGTTTAAATGTTGTGCTTTAAACTTTTAAAATGATAGGTTCTATATTGAATGCTAAGTTTTATGGTTTTAAAATAATTATTCTTTCATTCATCTGTACATCCATTCCATTTAGTTTAATACTTCCTAAAATCATTTAGAAAATCCACTCAAACAGTATTGTTTCCTTGAATATTTTCCCAAATGGTGCTATAATTATGTAATAATAGAGTCCAATCAGTGAATAATATTTATCTAAATTTTCTGCTTTTCTTTCATTATAAATATTAAACTCTTTATATTTTGCTTCATGATATTTAGATCCAAAATATTTTTTCCTCTGGATTTAATTTCAACATTCCTTGGCTTAAAATTTTGCTGCAATTAGCACAATGGTAGGAATCATTTCTAAATGCTTATCAGATATTTAGAATTGCATTCGAAGAGAGTCTCCATTCAGGTATTCAATCAATTCCAATTTGGGTGGTTTACAGCTTAATTATAATTTACTTAAAACTCTGAAAAATCTAAATCCCATGGTACTGAACAATAAATTTTTCAATAATGACTTTTCCTTTGATATGTAAGCAATTTTTTCTTAATGTAAAACTATAATGATTTGCTCAGGAAAAAAAAATTACCTTTTTTTTAGATGTACTTGAGAATCTCTTAATTAAACTATAGCATATACAGGGACTTATCAAATGTTTCTTCAAAATGTTCAGAAGTGAAGAGATAAGACATAGTTTTGAACAGAGCTGAGATCTTGTAGGAAAGTCAAAATTAGAGTAGAGCATATGACTTACATAGAGAACAAATTTACCTGAAGCAGTGCATAAAATGACTTTTTGGAAAACATTGTATCCTTCTCCATGGTGGGGACATAAAATTAAAAAGTGGATTATTTAGTATATTCCTGGATCAAGTAAGAATTTCTGGGGTTCTGATGGCATCAATGTATAGGGGACTGAAGAAGAGATACCCTGAAACCTATTCAACTATTATAGTAGCCTGAACTACCATTCCTCCAAGTTTTTGCAGAAAAATCTGTATTTTTACTACTTTTCTCAACCTCCTTAATGCTAATATTCTGTTTCATTCTTTCTGTTGCCCTGTTTGATTGATAAATTATATGGGCACTCTGTCAAAAAGTCAAATGAGCCATTAGACAAGTGGTTTAGGTAAGGGATGAAAACAAAGTAATATTATCTAAGCATTATATTATGAGGAACTGGGGAACTCAGACAGAGGCATAGGCAACAGAAGATGATTCAGAATCTTTGTAGTACTAGAGCATTGATATTTTCAATCATATTGGGTGCAATTGCATTTTAGGGTATTTGGGTTTTGATTAAAATAATGTGTATGAATGAATAGGCAAATTGAAAAAAATATCTAGAGAATATGATATACCTATTCTTTTTAGAGACAAATGAATACAGTAAACATTCAAAGGGAAAATAATTTTTCCTTGAGAGAAGTAATGTATAGAAATTGCCATCTAGAAGAATATTGGATATAAAACAGAAATGACTCTCCTACCAGCACTGAGTAGTGGTGTTCTATCTCAAAATGGAATGTGTAAAATAGTAGTTGTGGTCTCAGAAGTTCAATAAATGCTATGAGAACTGGTAATGACACACAGAAGAAAAGATTATGATGACCTGAGTTTAAATTTGCTTCCTAATCACATACTAATTAAATATCTACAACAAATAGTAATAATGAATGTTACTTTAAAAATGCTTTTAAAAAAGCACATGTACAAACATTATTTGGTAAGAATGTTTTCTTTTCTATTCATCATAAGTCTTGTTCACTCAGTGAAGCCCAACAAGAACATTTGTGGCCTAGAAAATATGAAGGAAACATTTTAATGCAGAAGGGAATATGAATATTGTAAACACAAAACAGTGAAGGAATAGGGTTTAATTAACCAAGAAGTAATAACTTCTAAGCCAGGAATATATTTTCAAATCAATAAATTATTCTATATTTGAAAAGAAATTATGGGTGTATATGTATTTTAGGATGTATTTTCTTATTCAAGCATTTGAATGAAATTTATGTCATGCATTCTTAAATATTTTATTTTTCTTGGACCTAAAACAGAAAATGGTTGGTTTATTTATATTTAAGTCCACTTTATCATGACAAATACACAAATGCATTGTATTACTTATAATACAATGAGTTGCTATTTATTAAAAGTAGCTAGATTTTACTGTTAGAGATAGAAATAGGCATATTTTTATTTGTGTTTCATTTATTTATGTTGTAGATATGCAGGGGACTGATGCAGTGTGGTTTGAAAAGTGAACAGATGGGATTTTATTTTTAGTTCATATTAGCACACCCCATCAAACACTCATTTGCTTGATATACCAAACAGCATTATATAGCTTACAACTTTAAAGTACAGCTCTGCCAGTCATGTAATATTTAAATAATAGAAGACAAATATGACTCTAATGACCACTGAGTTGCTAAACTGTTTATTGTAAACACATGGTGAAAAATTCATTTATATTGCAGGAATATATCCCTCTCTCAGTCGTGTAAAATTAACAAGAGCCTTTTTATTTAGGATTTTTTAAAAAGAAGATTTGCAGTGGAAGAAGAGAAAATAATTATGGGTAGAGAGATACCTGGTGAAATAAATTAATGAAAAAATTTCTTGTATTACAAGATCACATAATTCTCTTCCATTTTGTTAGAGGTATTATTTCTGATACAGTATAAACTCCCAGTGACTATATTCACAATATTTAATTGAGATGTCTACTACAAGATAAAATTAATTATCTATTTTGCCTACAAAAAGTTTAAGCATTATTTTATATTTAGTGTTTGTCCCCAAACTTTAAATGACATTTTAAATATTTACTTAGTTTTATTGCATCAATTTTAAGGAAATTAATTTTATTCTTCACTAAGTACTTTACTGTCTCAATTTCTCATTTGGGAATCTGGATTATGGTAGTTATAATTAATTTTAAAGTATCACTTTGATAATTCTACAACCTACTGGGTTACCCACTTACTCTAATCCATGCATTCTCAATAAGGGCAATATTATCTCAACCCAAGTGAAAATGAGTTTAAATCACAGATATTTGAGGAATATATAAAATATATATCTGTAGTTTTAAAATTTCATGGACATAAGGACAGAGATAAGGAAAATAAATGTCTAAAGTTGACTTAGAGAGAGGTATATAATGAAAATAAAGAAGGTTGACTAAAGGAGAAACACCACTTTAGTATTCCTCCTTTTCCTGTATTCCCCTCCTTCTGAAATTGAGGTACATTTTACCTATGCTACAATATATTGATCTTAAGTTAAATGGATTTGACAATTGTACTCACCCAAGTTGAGAAAATAAAAAAAAAAAAAACTTTTATCCTGCTTAATAATTCCAGTCAGCCCATTCCAGGAAATGTCCCACATAGGCAAATTTGTGTGTGTTTGTTTAATTTCTACCACCTACAAATTATATTTGCCTGTTTTTAAGCTTTACATGAGGCAATCATACAGTACCTACTCTGGTTACCATTTTATATAATGCAGTTTCAGTGAAAATTATATGACATGAATTTGAAATAATTTGGTTATCCTTTCTTCTGCTATGGATTCAAGATTGTTACACTTTTTGACTATGATTAAACTGCTGAGATATCTCAGTATATGAGAAGAATGAAGAGAAAGGAGAGAAATTATTGGTGAAATATATAATTTCAGAGGAATACAAAAAACATATGCTCCAAAACTAAGATAGTATACCAAAAGCCTTATCTATGTTGTCCAAAGGTTCATATTCATATAAAAATTAAGCTAAATTCATCTTGGATTAGGACAATTTTAAATAAAAATAATTGAATATATATCACAATATCAATGTTACTTTAGAGGAAAAAACTCATTAAAAGAATCAGAAAATGTCAGCGTATTATATTCTTTATCTTACCCTTTAGACATATGCTTCTAATATTAAAAAAAATTTCTAGACCAATAACAGTCAATCAAATTGTACATATTTTTTCCATGATGTACATGGTTGATTAGGAAATAAATCATCTAATTTATAAAGATTACAAAATTTTATTCATATATTTCATATCTGTCTTATACTTGCATATCTGAGAAATAAAGCATCTATTTAAATGTTTTCCTCCTCCATAGTTTTCAGTTATTTCATGATTAAATGTTGATACAAATGCAATAATTAGGGACATTCTGTAACAATACAAAGATGATGATTGCATTTGTAATTTAAGTCAATTTGGCAAAGTTAAATTTAAACAAAATTTGTTCATTGTATAAAACAATAAACTAATCCAACTTACAAAACAAATTGTAGACGTATTTGTATTGTTTCCTCAGAATTGTCTGTACTTTTTTTTCAGTAAATTATCTTCAAATGACTATGATTAAATCTATTTGATAATGGGTCATAGTTAGGGAGATGGAAAAACAATCTTTAAATGCTACAGTTTTTTGCTACTATATTTACCTCTAAGAATCATCAATCTTAAATCTTTTCTAATGTATCACTCACAGTTGCAAATTTAATATTTAAATTTTACACTAAAACACTATTCAATGATTCTTGATAATTACCACAGAGATAGACAACTCTAAAATAAAAATACAAAAGTGCTCTTATTTTGTGCCTACTTGTCTCTATCGAAAGCTGAAAGATGCAGGTGTACCCTATTCCCTGTACCAACATCAATCATTTGATAGTTTCCTACAGTTGGTATTTATTGTCAGTTCAGTTTTGCAATTGATATTTATTTGCTATGGTCCAAATGTTTGTGTCTCCTTGCCCCCCATACATATGTTTAAATACCAGTTCCCAAGATGATGGAATAAAGAAGGAGACCTTTGGGAAGGAATCTTAAATTATAAGGGTGGAGCCCTGATGAGGAACAATTAGTGCCCAGATGAAGGAGAACACACAGCTACCTTGCCCCTTCCACTGTGAGCACAGTGATAAGATGCTATCTATGAGGAACTGGGTTTCCCCAGCCAAATCCACTGGTACCTCAAGAATTGTGAGAAATAAATGTTGTATAAAACCACCCAGTTTATGATATCCTATTATAGGAAGCTTAATGAAAAAGCTTACATTTTAATCAAAATATTGTTTTACGTTTGAAATACAAAAAATCAAGAAGTAGATCATAAAAAATTAGTAACTGAAATATAAAATTTCTAGTAGAAAACTTTGTAACATTGGTTAGACAAGGGTTTCTGTGACACAATACTAAATAAATGCTTTATTAAATTGTTAAAGGTTATATTTCATTGAAAGTAAGAACTTGGGCTCTTCAAAAGATACAGCTAAGATAATGACAAAAAATGCCACAGATTAGGAGGGATGTGTTGCAGCCATCTGTGAATTGTGTGTGAATCAAATTGACATGGAAGCCATTGAACAGGAAAATCAGGTATCTGGGAAGTCCCAGCAGCACTCTTGCTGATGAGACTGCTCAAATACACGTAGGCATTGCTGCTATCCACCTCTGCCACAGGTTCCACACAGTACCCAAGATGGGGTGACCCGCTGGAGCCACATAGACTCAGCCTCTCAGAGATGGATGTGCCTTGTCAAGATGCCAATTGACCTGTTTTCTGCAAGTCCCCTGCCACACCAAGAAGCAAGACTCCTTCTACTGAAACCCTATCCCTGCCTTTGATGTACTCCCTTTAAATAAAAAAAAAACTGGAGACATTTTCTAGCTGTTTTGTTCCAGCTCCTATGTGGACTGGAGGAAGTTTCCTTCAGGCACTCCCTTAAAACCTATTTTCTGACTTTGACTATTCTTCACTTTTTCAGACTTTCTTTCTCTCAGGTGGCTTATCATCCCCTGTGCAGGAAACTGCCCTGGCAGAGTGCTGGCTGCCCCAAGATAGAGATGATTGAGGATTATGTTGAAGTACTTGTATCCACAATACATAAGAAGTTCTCAAAGTTCAATTCATAGCAAAGAAGAAAAATAGGCAAACATTTTACACAGATAATTGATCAAATAATACGTATGGGTGGCAAATATAAATACATGAAAAGATGGGCAACATTATTAATTATTTGGAAAATGAAGTTGAATAATAATAAGGTATGATTACAGACCTAGAAAAATGCTAAAATTTTTAAATCAAGCAAAATGTTAAAACAGGAAGTGTTAGCAAGTATGTGAAATAAGTAGAAGTCTCATATATTTGGATCAAAATAAAAAACAACAGTCATTCCAATTGAAGGATGAAAACAGTTACTGTTTCAATAATTGTGCTGAGAAATAAGAGTTCATAAAACCACAACTGGCAAAATGAATGTGAATATCCATTTGACTTTAAGCATCAAATAATATTTCCATTTTTCAGTAAAAAATATTTTTGCTCAGTAATTCTCAAGAGTCATTGAATCAATTTACAAGGAGCATCAAATTAGTAGCCAGCCTTAGTTGAATATTTACCTTGACAGTTATTTAGATTAAGATATCCTGATGTTTTCAGGTCTTAAACACCCATGACTCCTGTTGAGCTGGTGGAGATATGAAAGCAGTTGTTTGATAAATAGAAAGTGAAAGCTGTGTATCTGGGCATAGAGACCCTCATCCACACACCTGGGAAAATTTCATCAGAGAATTCTTTTATAAAAATTGTGTGTGTGTGTGTGTGTGTGTGTGTGTGTGTGTACTTCAAATATTTTTTTATTGTGGCTCAGACATTTACTGCCTTAAGAATTAGACAGATTATTTGTTTGATAATGGATAGTTTCCATATACCACTTATTTTATTTGTTCTATTCTTCCTTTCCTCTTTTTCCTTCACTCCAGAATTTCTGCTGAACTGTGGTGTTCATTAATCAAATCCTTAAATTTCTAAAAGGTTTTTTGAAGATTCCCATATTTTGTGTACAAATATTGACTTCTGGAAAACTCAGCTGTATTTTCACATTTATTATTTCAATCTTAGTTGTGTGTTTTGTATTATATTTGGCCATGATTTTTTTCCCTAAATTTTGGCAATTGAATTTTTAATTTCCATTACTTGCAACAATTTCATTTTTACATAACAGCATTTTTGAAGAGATATAATCCATATAGAATGAACTCAGTTGTTTCAGATGTTCACATCCTTCAATGTCTTCTGTTGATTTTTCAGTACTTAGTTGTTTTTATTCAGATGGATTTGATGTTAAACTTTTAATAGTTTGATATTCTTAAATGTTATCCACCCTTGTTATTATTATTTTGTTCTTAATATTTTCTTTTTGAAGCTCTAAATTGAAGATTATCTGTAATAAATGTATTTCCTAAGGCAAATATGAAATTTTTTCTCTTTCAGTGAATGTCAGCTTCTGTTTAGAGATACCCGCCTCTGACAATTGTCTATGTGTGGGGGTGGGGGTGAGGACTTGGGATGTGGCAGTGATGATTCTTGGCATTTATAAGTACTGGGCAAGCTAAATGATATCTGGAGGCATGATGATGTCTCAATCAAGTCTTTTGTGTTGTTTTTGTTTCTGTTTTTTTTCCACCCACCCCGGACATGGAAATAGGACCCTTATATTTCAGGTGTTGTAAGTTGACAGTGAGTCTGCCCTTTATTTTGACCCAATGAACATTGGGGTATATTCTCTCTCTCTCTCTCTCTCTCTCTCTCCCCCCCCCCCCTCTCTCTCTCTCTCTCTCTCTCTCTCTCTCTCTCTCTATATATATATATATATATATATATATATATAGTGAAACTATCAGGGTCAATTGCTATTAATGTGAAGAAACTCTAGATGAATTGTTTCTTTTTTATTAATCACTTGCCAAGAGAAACTCTCTTCATTTAACTTTCATTGGCTTTTATCTTGAGATTATTCCATGATTTTAGGAAAACTCACTATGTAAATCCTGTCACTTATCCTAAAAAAATGGTGGAGAACTAAATACAATAATTCAGATAGAAGACTCAGCCCATAAATACTGAATATTTTTGTTACTATAGTTGTGGAAGTTTTATATTATATACATAAGCACCAACATGCTAATTTCTGTTATTAATCAACTCATCCTTTCTTTTAGTAAACTGTTGAAGAAAGATAGAACACCTCTACATGTGCTACAATAGTGCTGAGATGCTGAAACATAAATTACATAACTTGGCAAACAAAAGTATATTAAGTTGGGTTTAAACATTCACATTTTGTAGAGAAAACTGTTCAAGAAGTTATATACACATATTGTACTGGCATACAAACATAAAATTGTTTCTTTGAAATAAATGTAAAAAAGCAATCTTTGGTAACCAGAGTTTGACTTTAGTAGTCATTCTTTTTCTTATTAAAATTAATCTCCATTTTGGTAGATTCAGTGTTGGGGTTAATTCTGTTTCAATAGACGGTGTTTTAAGTCTTGATTTTAGAAAAGATAGATTCTATAAAAATGTCTCTATTTTTCTTTCAGGAACTCCAAAGTGTTTGTTCTTGGTATATGATTCATATTAATTTTTACTGAAGGCAGATGCAATAACCAAAAAGGTGTTAGAGAAGAGAATTTAGCTCAATCTCTATTTTTAGTTTGAACTGCAGCTGTAATGGAAAAAAGAAACATAGAAATGTAACTTGAAAGCATTGTTGACTAAGCTTCTGAATCTATTTTATATGTGAATTCCTTTTAGTTAATGGAGTATATCTGTCAACATAAATGTTCATATGAGGTAAAATAACTTAAAATATTTCATTCAAATATCTTAACACTGGTTTTATTTTTACTTATATGAAAGATCGGTGAAATCAAATGTTCCTTCCAAATAGTATATATTAAAAAAAGCTCAACTACAACTGTTCTACATCCCCTTAACATTTTTTACATTGTATTTGAAGTCTAATTTGCATTCAACTAAAATCATCAACTTTGTTTTTATAAAAATCAATGAGTTTCAGTAAATTTCTAAATTTAAACTAAACCATATCTATTTTAGAAAAATTGAATCACCTGCCCAGAAGTGCTCTTTAAACCTTTTATATTTGATCTCTTTGATCTCATGACTCATTCCAGATAAATATTCATCTACTGTTGCTGTAGTTGTGCTTTTTCTAAAATATTATATAAATAAACTTAAGCAAGTAGTAATTTGTCTCTAGCTTCTTTCAATTAGCATATTTGTGTGTTTGTGTGTGTCTGTGGGGGGTGTAAGTCATTCATATTGGTGCATGTACTGATAGTTTATTTCTTCTTTAGGATAAGTAGTATTACAATGCATGAGTATAGCCTATTTTATTCAGTATTGGTTGAATATTGGGTAATTTGCAGTGTGTGGCTATTTTAAATGCTGTTTCTTTAAACATTGTTTATATGAATTAATTTCTACATGGAAAATATATAAAAATGAAAAATCTGGGGCTATGGTAAGTGTATGTTTAATTATGAAAAAAAAATTCCAAAGTGTTTTCCAAAATGTGATTCTAAATTCCCACCAGTGAAGCATTTAGATTAGAGGAATACTTGCTAATACTTGCTAATGTCCCAATTGTTCCATGGCTTGGGAAAAAAGCAAAGAAAGTACTGCTTTTTAGCAAAGATAGGTGAAAGAGAGAAATCACTGAAATTCAGTACTAGACTATCAGAGGGTCTCAGAGTCTCAGACTTTTGGGTACGTTGAACAATGAGAAAGAATGAATACATTGGAGATAAGTGGTTTGTAGTACCCTGTGTGGTGACCCATCATCATTTCTGGTACTGCAAACAGAAGAGAAATGCATTGGACAAATCTGGCATGGAAAATTCTTCAGATTAGAAAAGAAGTTTAAACTTAGTGGATCCGGAGTCTTAACAGTGAACTGGTGTTCGAAAAGTGCCAGCATTTTCAATTGTCAATCATAGAACTGAAGTAGGATTCATCTTGAGGAGGTCAAAGTGCAGATTGCTGCTGTGGGAGCTCAGAAAATTGTAGCAAACACCTATACATGGTCTCAGAAAGCACCTGTCATGTGTTCTAGAGTGTACCTGGCAGAAATGAGTTAAATGGACATAAAGAAAATTGTACCCAGAGTGATTTGAATCAGAAATACAGATGGGAGGGCAACTTGCTTTCCCTTTGATTCCGGAAGTTCAAAGGAGAGGGTCAGAAAACTGAACAGACAAGTGTGAGTAGACTCAGGGACTAAGCTTCAGAAGATAGTAGTCCTGGGCAACAGAGTGTGTAAGGCCAATGGAGGGTTGGTTCTCCTGCCACATGAGTAAAATTCTTGGGAGGTTTCAGAAATCTAGATTTCCAGAAGACACAGCATCTGCCTGTCCCTAGGTGTGGATTGATTCAATGTTTCCACAGAAGATACCACCCCAAAAGTCCCTAAAGCTTGATTAGATCTAAGCCACAGACACCAGAATTTTTCTCTTAGAACTCTTCAGCAGCCCCACCCTGAAAGTGCATCTATCTGGTCTATCTGTACAAGACTCGAATTAACAGTACTTCCCATTCCATTCTACTTTTTACTGGTGAAAAGAGAAGTTGAGAGCTATTTCAACCAGCTTTAGTCTTAGATGACTCAAACTGGATGAGCCACACAAAGAGCGGAAGGGGTTAACAAACTCCAGCTCTTGACCATATGTACTCTTGTGCTTTCTCTATCAGTATGTAGCCCAATAAGAAATGGAAAGAAGAACATTTGGTTATAGGCAGTGACCACCCATCCTCATTTGTAGTTTTGACCACCCATCCTCATTTGCATTTTCTCAGTGGAGAAAATGCTTTCCTTTTCTCATTAAGAATCTTTGAGTGTGTGTGAGAGAGAGAGAGAGAGAGAGAGTGTGTGTGTGTGTGTGTGTGTGTGTGTGTTGTGTTCTGGCTACGCTAATTGGTTCATGGAGATAGTATATGTGATATATTTCAGTTTTTCTTATTTTCAACATGTTTAATAATTGTTATCTTTTTTCTTATCTTTCGAGGACTACGGATTCATGTTTGCTTAATTTGGTTTTTGTTTCCTTGTATTTCTTTCTCTTTCTGCTAATAGCCAAATTCTATTATATCTCCTTTAACTTTCTTTTATTTCTATTTTTCTTCTCCCTATTTAGAGCTATCACTTGCTGCATCTCTTCTGTATTCACATTATTCACATTTTGAACATTTTTAACTTACTTTCCTATCAAAGTTTATTTTCTTTTAATGCAGTATATTTTAACCTTCTGTTACAACTATTCAATTTATATATCTTCATACAGAACCATTAATATTTTTGCAGTTATTAGTACTATGAGTAGTATAGTTGATACCTACTGTTTATTTTAATGCTGTATCTAGTTTACAGTCATTTATTGTTTTGTCTGTTTGCAATCCCTGACTCCACCATTCCTGTTTATGTGATAATTAGTGTTGTAGATATCATAGTAGGCATCAGGTATTTATTTTAATGCTATACATTGTTTGCTTATGACTATAATTTGTTTCCCCATTTTTTTGTGAAGTGCTGCGTATCTAAAGGGGTATTAAAGTTCACAGTGTAGAGACTCTGCTACTGACCTAAACTGAGATAAAAACAGCTTACCTTGATCCACACACAAATTAACCACACTCAAACTTTAGTGATACTTTAATACAAAGAATAGAAGACACAAAAACCCTTCACAAATGATCAAGCCTCCAGTAGAAATGGCTAGAGGAAGCCTTAGGCCCCATTCATGTGATCTACTATTACAGTAAAAACAGACAACATTAATACAAAGCCTGTGATACCATACCCATGAGGTGTTTTATTTTAGATTACTCTAGAACAGTTTGGCAGGAGAATGTTGTGCTCTAAAATGACCCACACAAAAGAGTGGAAGAAAAATCCATCTCAATATATACTTAAAACTAACACAGATATATAAGGAATATGAAACAAGGCAACATGATGCCTCCTAGTCAGTTGCTCATAATTCATTAGTAACTAACTCCAAAGATAATGAAGTGCCCAAATGTCAATGTACCTAATTACATAAAACAGACACTACTCAATTAATGTCTTTGATAGGTAAAAGTACAATTACAATGGGTAATTTCGACCTACTTTTCTAACCAATATATATATACATACAAACATAAAGTCTTCAGATCTAAAAAATATTACAAATCAAATGAACTTAACAAACCTTTATAGAATATTTCATCCAAAAAATGGCTGATTTTTTTTTTCTAGTTAGAGACAATTTATTCTGGCTGCTTTTTTTCCCAAGTATGAGTCGCACTTCTTTTTTTTTAATTTTTTAATTTTTTTAATTTTATTTTTTAAATTATTAGTTGTTCCAAACATTACAAAGCTCTTGACATATCATATTTCATACATTTGATTCAAGTGGGTTAGCTGAATACACTTTCTTCTCAGCTGTTCATGGAACCTTCTTCAAAATAGACCATATTTTAGGTCACAAAACAACTCAAACACAAAATAAATGATATAATTTCTTGCATCTTATCTGATCATAATGGTGTTAATTTAGAAATACACACACAAAAGAGCCCTACAGAAACTAGATAAATACACACACACACACACACACACACACACACACACACACAGACAAAACCCTACAGAAATATGTAAACACATGGAGATTGAACAATATACTTAAATGATAAATGGATAATAGAAAAAAACAGAGGAGAAATTTAAAATTTTTTTAGAATCAAATAAGAATAGTGATACAACATACCAGAACCTCTGGCAAACCATGAAGGGAGTTCTAGGAGAAGAGAAAAATTTATTGCTATGAATGCTGACATTAAAAAAAATCAGAATATCCCAAATAAACAACCTAATGATGCATCTCAAGTTCATTGATTAAAAGAAAAATATAATTACAAAACCAGAAGAAAAAAAGAAATGATTAAGAGCTAAAACCAATGAAATTGAGATAAAAAAATCTAGTGATGGAATTAAACAGTTGACTGTTTTAAAAGATAAACTAAATTGTTAAGACCCCAGCCATGTTCATGGTTAGGCAGCATTTATATTGTTAAAACAGCTGTACTAACAAAATCATAATCAGATTCAATCCAATTCCCATCAAAAATCCAATGACATTCTTTACAGAACTAGAAAGATATCCTAAAGTTCATTTGTAAGATGAAAAGAATCCATAATACTAAACCAAATCAATTCAAACTCAAAAAAGCAATGCTGGAGGAATTATTATACTGACTTCAAATTGTACTACAAAGTCATAGTAATAAAAACTGTTTGGTACATGTACAAAAATGGATAAATAGACCAGTGGTTCAGAATAGAAGACAGAGAGACAAACTCTTCCAGATAGAGTCATCTGATCCTTTAAAAATTTTTCAAAAATATACATTGCAAAAAAGATAACCTTTTTAAATAAGTGGTGCATGAAAAACCAGTTATCCATATGTAGAATTATGAGACTAGATCTTTATCTCTCACCCTGCACAAAAGTCAACTTAAAATGGATCAAAGACCTAGGAATTAGACCCAAAACTATGCAACTCATAGAGGAAAATGAAAGAACAATGTTTCAACACACAGGTGCAGGCAACAACTTTCTCAATAGTACTCCTAAAACTCAGAAAATCATGCCAAGGGTTAATAAATGGAGTGCCATTAATTTTTAAAGCTTTTTCGTAGCAAAAGAATATATTAAGAATGTGAAGAAAAAACAGGAGAAAACTTTACTAGCTACTCTTTGACAGAATATTAATGTCTGGAATACATAAAAAACTGAAATATTTTTTTTCTTTTGGTACCAGAGATTGAAGTCAAGGGCACTTGACTACTGAGCCACATTCCCAGGCCTATTTTGTATTTTATTTTGAGACAGGGTGTTACTGAGTTACTTAGGACCTTGCTTTTGCTAAGGCTGGCTTTGAGCTGTCGAACCTCCTGTCTCAGCCTCCAAAGCCACTGGGATTACAGGCATGCGCCGCCATGCCTCACTAACGAACTAAAAGCTTAACACCAAAAAAAATTAATAAATGGATAATTGAACTAAACAAACACTTCTCAAAAGATGAAATAGAAATGACCAACAAATATATAAATAAATATTTAATATTATTAGTAATTAGGGAAATACAAATAAAATCTACTCTGAGATTTTTTTGCACTCCAGTTAGAATGGCAGCCCTCAAAATTACAAATAATAATGAATGCAATAAATAATAAATGCTAGAGAAGATGTGGAGGAAAAGGAAAAAAATACGTTGCTGGTGGGATTGTAAATTAGTGAAAATCACTATGGAGTTTTCTTTAAAGACTAGGAATGAAACTACCATATTACCCAGTTATTCAACTCTTTGGTATTTATCTTAAAGTATAAAATCATCATACTTTAGTCATACATGCATACCTATATTTATAATCGTACAATTCACAATAGTCAAACTTATGGAACCAACCTAGGTTTCCATCAATGGGTGAATGAATAAAGAAAATGGAGATACACACACACACACACACACACACACACACAAAATAAAGTTTTATTCAGTAACTTGAGAGCATTATGTTAGGTGAATCAAGGCAAACTCAGAATGTCAAGGGCTGTATGTTTTCTCTCATGAGAGAGCTAAAGTGGAAAAAGAAAAGAAAGTCATATGGAGGGAGGGAGGAAAAATTCCCACCAGACATAAGTAAAGATTGCATTAATTCCTCATCCTTTTCAATATTCTATAGTTAATCATTTGTTCATTCTCTATTCTATGGGATATGATTTTTCTCACTGTTTTTATTTGCATGTACCTACTGAAATTAAACACTTTTCCATGTGCATATTTGCATTATGGGAATTTTATTTCCTGAGACATCAACTCATTTATACATTTTTAAGCAATATACATTTATTTTAAGTAAGTTGCTTATTGTTCACTTTCATTTTCTTCAATTGTGTTTTTAAATATATATTTTGTATAAATTTTAAAATTTTTGGTTAAAAGTACATATCTTTTTATGAATATCTATATAGACACATGTATATCTATCTATGAATTTCTTTCTATTTTCTATCATATTTTCTTGTTTTCTGTGGCTTACCTTTTCATTTGTTTAACAAGGTTTTTAAAATGTTCAATTTTTCAAATATATCTTTTGTCATTGTGCTTTTTGTGTCATATTGAATTTTGTTCTAACCTAAAATCACATTTTCTTTTATTGATTTCTCTATTTTAATAACTACTTTTAAGTTTGTTTCATATTGAATTAATTTGTTATTTATGATAGATGTTAAGATTAAATATTTATGCCTACAGATGTCCAATGTTTCACAGATTGTAAAAAGCTCCCTTTCTAATGTGTTATTTTTTTGTTGTTGAAACTCAGTTGACCATATAGATGACAGTCTATTTCTGAGATCTCTATTTTATTTAAGTAATCTATTTTTATATCCGTACAATACTGTCTTATTATTATTGATTTATAAACTTTCTATAATGAAGTAATAAAATCACTCAGCTTTATTTCTTACACATTTCCCCCTGCTTACTATAGATACTTTGCATTTTCACATAAATCTTAAGAAAATTTTGCCTATATCTATCAAAAACCTTGCTAAAACTGATAACAACTGCCTTGAATCTACAGATCAGTGTGAGGAAAATTGCCATCCTAGCAACATTCAATATTCAAGTTCATAAAAATTTCATTTCTCTCCATTTATTCAGGTCTTCTTTGTATATTTTTGTATATTTTTAGTTGCAAATATTTATGTATTATACTAATTTTGTAAAATACACTCCTAAATATTTTTTCTTTCTCTTTTACTATTATGAGTAATTTTTTAAAACTTCATTTTCACATTGCTTATTCTAGCGGGCAGAAATACAATTGTTAGTGCTTATGCCTCAAATCCAGAAATATTAATTTGGTTTATTGTTGTGTTACCTTTATTTATTTTTGTTACTTTCTTGTAAATAATTAGTGATATAATAGAATTTTGTCATTTTCTAATAATGACTGTTTTGCTTCTTTTTAAATTTATATTCCTTTAATTTTTTCTTACTTTATTGAATGGGTTGTGGTTCAGTAACATGGTATAAAGATGGTAAAAATTGTGTGAGCATATATCATTGTCTTATTCCAATTTCACTTTAGAAAACCAGTACATATGATGTTGCCTATAGATTTCTTTATTGATCACTTTATAAGATAGAGATAGTGGACTTATATTTCTTGTTGGTGAAAGATTTTATCACAAATGTTAGGTTTCATCTAATTTTGTCTGTACCTATTAGGGTTGTAATATGATTTGGTCTTTATTCTTTTATGTGGGGAATTATGATATTGATTATGAATATTAATACAATTTGCATTCCTGGGGTAAATCTCAGGTAGTTGTGATTTTAATCCCTTTTATATTGGTTGTAGTTTTTTATCCTATTTTGTTTAGGCTTCTTGCATTTATGTTTATGAGGGAAGTTCTATTTTAACTTTTTTCCCCCCTTAAAATATGCCATCAGACTTTGGTGTCTGCATAATATTGTCCCAATAGAAGAAATTGAGAAGTTTTCTCTACTTCTTTTTTTTTTTTCAAAGATCTGTGCAGAAATGGATATTAGAGTGAACTTAGGTATTATAATTTGACTATGTAATAAGAGTTTAACTATTCACTTAATCCTGCTAAATGATAGATATCTATTTCTCATTTTTGCTTTCTTTTGAGTCAGTTTTTCATATTGTGTGTTTCTAAGAGTTCATTCAATTTTACCCCTTTTATTTTTTTATGTTTGATTTACTGATCTTTTAATAACTTTTATAAATTAAAATTACCAGATAGCTAATTTTCATTTTTCTTTCCTATATAATTATTTAGAGCTCTTTCCCTCTAATTGCTACTATAATCAGATACATTAAAACTGTATTTTAATTTTTTCCAAGGTTCTTTTTAAATTTTCCTTAAGATTTCTTCTTTGACATAGAATATTTAAGTCTATTGCTTGCTTTCACATTTGTCATTTTCCATATCATTGGTCATTTATTTCTAACTCAATTTCATAGTGCTTACAAATTGTGGGGACAAGTGCATGGAGTACTGCATACATGGCATACATTAAGGGCATATGAGTGGCAGGCCACTCCCCTCATGCTAGGTGTGTGAGCAGGCACAGCCCTGGGCTTGAAGCCATGTGTTGCAGTCCCTGGGCTTCCTCCACGGCCCACTGCTTGATTGGTTGCTGCAAGGACAGTTAGCAGACATTGCATTGATGGCTGCCTGTAATCTGCTTAGCTACTGCCTTAGTATATATACATGGTAACTGCATAATACAATCAGACCTGCTTCTTGCTTGGTCTGCAGAGGCCTTGATTAGCAACTCCGCAACCACCCTCTCCTCTACCCTGTTCCATGGACCTCCTTGCTGGACGAGAGAGAGCCTATGCAATAAATGACTGTTTATTGAGGGTCTATACATGATGTAGCCTGGAGAAAGTATTAGGTAAACTTGAAAATACTGGGTACTTCATTATTTTCATATAGAGTTTTATGTATAGATCATTTTTAACTGGATTTTCTCAAGTTTCTGTGTTTCAATTATGTCAAATTCCTAGCATTATTTTGCTTGTCTTTTGTAGTAATAATGTTAGTTTTTTATTTTTCTCTTTCTTTCCTTTATTCCTTCCTCTTAAATTCTGTGTTGTCTATATCAGTATATCCTCCCCAGTTTCCTAGGGTTATGATTGAATGGAACATATTTTCCATCACTATACCTATTTGTGTCCCAGAAATTAATATAGCTTATAGTTTTTAATCTTAACTTTTTAAAATGCAGTCTGACATTTTTTGTTTTTTATTTGGAGTATATAGTACATTTATATTCAAAATAGTGATGATACTTTTTGCAATAAGGTTTATCCTTTTTGATGTGTTTTCTATATGTCTTTTTCTTCCTTAACTATATGCTGTTATTATTACATTATAGTTATACATAATAACAGGGTTAATTTTGACATAATTATACAAGCATGAAATATAATTTACTCCAATTAAGTCACCAGTACTTCCCCCTTTTTTTCCCCTCCTCCATTCATTGTTCCCTTTCCTCTGTTCTACTGGTCTTCCTTTGATTTATTTATATTTTTATTAAATTTTATATAAAAGTCAAATTCAATATGATATATTCACATATGTACAAAGTTTGGTCAATTTTATTCTGTATGGCTTAATGTGATTTCTACTGTTATAATATTCTTTCCAATTTGGTCCTAAAGTCTTTATTTTTAGAGTGCCTGTAAGGTCTAGACTTTCCCTAACTAGAGACTTAAGAGATTCTCTGTGGACATTTACATTGTGCCTATCCTGGAATATGTCCTAAGTATTCAACATATAACCAGCTGTCTCCTTCACAGAAAACTTGTATATTCTAGCAGATGCTCTTGTAACTCTTTTCTTTTCTACATCTGGTTTATTCTTGCCAAGAGTACTTTTCTAAAAGAGATTGCCAACCTTCTCTTGGTGAAAAAAGGTTAGGTTTGGCTATATTAGTTAGGCTGAGATAAGTGAATAGATAAAAATAAACATGCAACAGAAGAAACTTTTTACTTTCAGATCCCAGAGAGATTAGGATGCTGACAGGGAGCTGACAGGAAATCCCTAGCTGGTAGGGAGAAAGAGTGAAAACCTGTGGGATCATGCCTTCATTAAGTCCATGGGCATTAACCCTTAGCCTTTCCCATGAGAGTTGTAGATAAGCGAGTTGAAAGAAATCTCCAGCATGAAGGGAGAATTTGCATGATTATGACATTGAGGAATAGAGTTTATCACTGTCAGCAATGTCACTGACAACCACTCTCAGGGGTGCTGGTTTAGGTCAAGTTGAAGAGCAAGGAGGCTGTATCTCAAACATGTGGGGGGGGGAGTTTTAATTAGGTCAAAGGTGAGAGGGTATGACTGGATTTTGAACTATTTATGTCAAACCTAAAAATAACTGCTAAGGCAGCAAAGACATTAAACAAATTTATAACATGTCTCACAGTGTTTTTATTCCTATTTCTTATATTCCTTTTACTTCTTTATTTTAAAATAATCTTTGTTAGACAAATATACAATTTTGTTTCTTTTGTTGAAATTCTACTCATATCTTTGAGTATTTTTTAGAGGTTGATCCAGGAACTGTAATGTGCGCCTTTGATTTAATCACAGTTTATTTGTATGTATTCCCTTAATGCTCATCAATTTTAGAAACTATGTTTAGTTTAGTTCTATTTGTCCTTTTTTCTTTGTGCTATTATTATCGTGTATATTTCACCCAACATTTTTAAACACCCAGCAATATTATATTGTGATTTTTCTGCTTTATCTCATCATGTGTCATTTAAAAAAATTAATGAATGATGGTGTGTGTTTATTTTTATTTATTTGAATAGTAATTCTGGTGGTATTTGTTGTTTTTATATAATATATTGTAGTTGCTCTGTATTCTATTTTGTATTTGTAAGAGTAGTTGTTTCCTCTCCTTATTAATCTGTAAAATCTGCCTCCTTCAAAATATGCTATCATTAATATCTTTGTTCAGTTTTTGAAAATATTTTTAATTTTAGTTGCCAGTGATCACACAAATATTCAGTGATGAACCAGTAATATGGGCAGATTTTGATAAGACACTCATTCCTCTAAGACTTTCATTCTTGTCAATTTCACTGTGTCTATGTGAAGAAATTTATTTATTTAAAGTTGCAGTCAGTTCTCAAGTTTCCATTGGCTCTTGTTTTTAACTAGAATCTCTCAGATCTACCTCGAGTGTTTATATAATTTAAAGTTAGTTGGGGATATATGGAGAGTTTATTTCAGAACTTCTATTGTACTCTTACTTCCAGGATCTTATTAATTTTTCTTTGCTCTCCTACTTGTACTAACTTGAAGTACAGAGCTATGGGTTCTAAGGTTATTACTCCCTATAAGTTCCCCAAATCCAAGGGTCACCCCACCTCTTCTCAAAACCAGTTCTTCACCCCTAGTGATGAAGTTGCTGGCTTTGTAATCAGACACAATCCAGTGAAGCTACAGTATTCACAGAGGGATGAGAGTGGGGGAAATGGGAGCTGTCAAGAAGTACCTAAATGTTGGATGGTGTAGTAGTGTATCATAAGGAATTCTCTTCAATAGGTTGCTGGGCTAGGCTTAATTTCCATGTCACAGTAGCTGACATTCATGTCCTCATGAACTATTGAACATTGGCCATAGAACACTGTCGAATTAATAATGAGCCCCTGAAGGGAATTTTGACTTTTGGAATGTATAGGAGATTTCTGTTGATATTTTGAGCAAGAATAATTTTATAGGTTTTATGACTTAGTTGTTTAAAATGACATCAAGGATAACCAATTGGTTCAAACATTAAGACAATGTAGAAAGCATGGCCAACAAAAATAAATGTAATGTCTGTAACAATGAAGAATAAACATTGAAAACCTTAGTATCCCAAAGTGAGGGGCTCTGTTTTATCCTGTTTTCAACAGAGAACATACAAAGAAGATCTCCATTATCTAATTAATATAGAAATTAATACAAATTCTTGAAATTTAGGCTGTCATTTATAAATGTATGAAAATACCTTTAACAATGAAATTTTTGAAAGAATTTTTTAGTCTCAATTAAAAATACAAAAAGTCTAAAAACTAGGGATTTTTAGAGTAGTTGTGACCCTGGGAGAAGAATTATGAAACAATTGTTAGACAAAAATGAAAATTAACACTGAGGTGTTGGTCTAGCTTTGCTCTGAGCTAGTGCAGGGTTGGGGAAAAGAGATATAAAAGGACGTGTATCTGATGGTTGAAGGAAGAGGAAATAGATCAGAGGAATATCAGTTCTTAGATAAATAATGTAAAAGAGAACTAACTAAAAATATTCAATTTGTCTAATGATCAAAACTTGCTTAGAATGAGCTGGCTAAGTCAGCTGTTTTAGAATTCTACTGAGAGTGGGCTCCCTGGAGTGATTTGTCTGATTCTTTAAAGCACCACCACCCTTTGCAAAACTGCAGGAAAATTATGTGCACAGTGTTTTTTTTTTTAATTTTGTTAACAATTAAGATGGATATAAGATTATCATTTTGATAATTAAGTTTTAAGTTAAGTTAAATTAATCCAATTTTTTGTGAAATTACATAAGCCTAACTTATTAAAAGAGAAACATTGTGGGTTTTCAGATGCTGTTTTGGTTTAAGTATGGACAATTAAAGTGAACAAAAAAGAGTGGCTTCTAATTTGCTTAGTTAGCTAGGATCCATTTTTGCAGTGCACATAAAATCAAAATTAATACATTATGTTTGTTCTGTGTGCTCTACTATCTTTCCACTTACTGTCCATCCAAAATTACTTCCTCTCTACTTGCCTGCTACAAACCTTCTTCTTTAGATTTCTCTTTCACACTTCCTAAGATATAGTAATTCTATATCCTAACTCCTCAGCATATTGTCCTACATGTCGCCTGTGCTTCTTTGTCCACCATCAGAAACTGTAAACCCTTTTGTAAACCTACTGATTACATTGTAGATAATAATTGAGTTTGCCATTTCTGTTCATTATGACCAAACTGTAAAGATCTATTAGCAACTATTTGTTTTTAGGTGGCATATTGTTTATTTTGGGATCTGTTAACATCATCTTACCCCTCAAAGGAGAGGTATTGGAATCTTACAGTGGCACTATAAGACTATAGGGTAAAAAATGGTAATGCCTTGGATTCACAGTGCTTGCAGTGAAGAAACAGGAGCAACATGGAAAGACAAGGGAAGAAAGAGCTACAAACAAATCAAGATACCACATTATTAGAATCCATGGCCAGCACAGCAGATGAAATTACAGAGAAGGAGTTCAAGATGTACATACTTAAAATGTTCTGTGAGAGAGAGAAATGAATTACAGTAGATGGGGTAGAGAGAGAAGATGGGAGAGGAGGGGAGGGGGATAAAAGGGGATAGGAAAGGCAGCAAAATACAACAAATACTAGTATGGCAGTATGTATAAACATGGATGTGTAACCAATGTGATTCTGCAATCTGTACACGTGGTAAAAATGGGAGTTCATAACCCACTTGAATCAAATGTATGAAATATGATATGTTAAGAGCATTGTAATGTTTTGAACAACCAATAAAAATGTTCTGTGAATGAAAGGATGATACAAGAGAGCAAATACAGGCAGCAAAAGATCATTTTGATGAAGAGCTACTCAAACAAATTCAGGAAGCAAAAGATTACTTCAACAGGGAAATAGAAGTTCTAAAGAAAAAATAAACAGAAATCTTCAAAATAAAAGAAACAATAAACCAAATTAAAGGCTCAATTGAAAGCATCACCAACATATTAGACCACTTGGAATACAGGACTTTAGACAATGAAGACAAAATATATAATCTTGTAAAGAATGCAGACCACACAGTGAAAATGGTAAGAAACCATGAGCAGAACATTCAAGAAATGTGGGATAGCATTAAAAAGACCAAATTTAAGAGTTATTGGGATAGAGGAAGGCATAGAATGAACAATTTATTCAATGAAATAATATCAGAAAATTTTCAAAACTTGAAGAACTAATTGAAAATCAAAATACAAGAAGCTTATAGGATTCCAAATGTACAAAATCATAACATATCCATACCAAAACAAATTATAAAGAAAATGCCTGACATACAAAATAAGGAGAGAATATTAAAAGCCACAAGAGAAATGAATCAGATTACATATAGGGGGAAATTAATTAGGTTATATACAGATTTTTCAACCCAGATCCTGAAAGCTAGATGATCATGGAACAACATATATCAAGCTTTAAAAGAAAATGGGTGTCCACCAAGAATCTTATATCCAGCAAAATTAAGCTTTAGATTTGATGATGAAATCAATAACTTCCATGATAAACCAAAGTTAAGGAAATTACAGCTAGAAAATCTGCACTACAGAGCATCCTTGGCAAAATATTCTCTGAAGAGGAAATGAAAAACAATAATGAAAATTAGCAGAGGGAGGTATTATACTAAAGGAAAAACTAATCAAAGGAGAAACCAAGTCAAGTTAAATAACAAAAATGATTGAAAACACAAATCATGTCTCAATAATAACCTTGAATGTTAATGGCCTAAACTTCTCATCAATCAAAAGACAGTAGCTAATTGAATAAAAAAAATTTAAAAAAAGAAAAAACAAAAAAATGGCTCAACAATATGTTGTTTCCAACAGATTCATTTAATAGAAAAAGACATCCACAGACTGAATGTGAAAGGTTGGGAAACATCATACCACTCACATGGACTGAGGAAGCAAGTAGGGGTTCCCATCCTCATATCAAATAAAGTAGATTTTAAGCTAAAGTTAATCAAAAGGGATAAAGAAGAATATTTCATACTGCTCATGGGAAACATACACCAACCAACATAGCAATTATAAATATATATGCCCCCAAACAATGGAGTATATTTGTGTATCAACAAACTCTTCTCAAATTCAAGAGTCAAACTGGTCACAACACAATAATTCTGGGTCGAATTTAACACATATTTTTCACCAGTATATAGATCTTCCAAACAAAAGCCAAACAAAGAAACTATAGAACTCAATAATACAATCAATAACTTAGACTTCACTGACATATAGAGAATATTTTATCCTTCAATGAGTGAATACACTTTCTTCTCAGCCGCACATGGATCCTTCTCTAAAATAGACCATATATTATGCCTCAAAGCAACTCTTTTTTTTTTAAGAGAGAGTGAGGGGGGAGAGAGAGAGAGAGAGAGAGAGAGAGAGAGAGAGAGAGAGAGAGAGAGAATTCTTTTTTTAATATTTATTTTTTTTCAGTTCTCGGCGGACGCAACATCCTTTTTGGTAGCAACTCTTATCAAATACAAAAAGGTAGAGATACTACCCTGCACTCTATCATATCACAATAGAATAAAATTAGAAATCCATGATAAAATAAAAAATAAAAACTACTCTAACACCTGAAAACTAAATAATATGCTACTGAATGAACAGTGGGTTGCAAAAGACATCAAAGAGGACATTAAAAAACTCTTACAGGTAAATGAGAATACTGATATAACATCTATCAAATTTTCTGGGACACTATGAAGCAGCACCATGAGGAAAGTTCATTGCATGGAATTCATTCCTTAAAAGAAGAAAAAGTCAACAAATAAATGACCTAACATTATATTTTATAGCCCTAGAAAAATAAAAACAAATCAACACCAAAAAAGTAATAGAAGACAGAAATCAGAGCTGAAATCAATGAAATTAAAACAAAAGAAACAATTGAAACAATTGACAAAACAAAGAGTTGCTTCTTCAAAAAAATAAATAAAATTGACAATCCTTTAACTATGCTAACAAAGAGAAGGAAAAATAAAACTCAAATTACTATCATACTTGATGAAAAAGGAAATATAAAAACAGATACTACAGAACACAGAAGATAATTAGAAATTATTTTAAAATCTTGTACTCCAATAAAATAGAGAATATTGAAGGCATCCACAAATTCCTAGAGTCATATGATTTGCCCACCTTGAATCAGGATGATATTCACAATTTAAACTGATTAATTTCAAGCAATAAAATAGAAGACACTATCAGAAGCCTACCCACCAAGAAAAGCCCAGGACCAGATGTATAAACAGCTAATATCTAGGGTATACGAGGAACTAAAAAAGCTAAACACCAAAAAAAAAAAAAAAAAAAAAAAAAACCCAGATAACCTAATCAATAATTGGGGCAAGGAACTGAACAGACTCTTCTCAGAAGATGATATACAATCAATCAACAAATATATAAAAAAAATGTTTAATATCTCTAGCAATTAGAGAAATGCAAATCAAAACATTCTAAGATTTTATCTCACTCCAGTGAGAATGGCAGGTATTAAGAACACAAACAACAACAATAAGTGTTGGTGAGGATGTGGGGGAAAAGGCACACTCATACATTGCTGGTACAATGCAAATTGGTGTAGCCAATATGGAAAGCAGTTTGGAGAATCCTTATAAAGTTGAGAATAGAACCACCATTTGACCCAGCTATATCACTCCTTGGTCTATACCCATAGGACTTAAGAAAAGTATACTTCAGGGACACAGCCACATCAATGTTTATAGTAGCACAATTCACAATAGTTAAGCTATGGAACCAATCTAGATCCCCTTCAGTAGATGAATGAATAAAGAAAATGTGGGGGGCTGGGGATGTGGCTCAAGCGGTAGCGCGCTCGACTGGCATGCGTGCGGCCAGGGTTCGATCCTCAGCACCACATACCAACAAAGATGTTGTGTCCGCCGAGAACTAAAAAATAAATATTAAAAATTCTCTCTCTCTCTCTCCCCTCTCTCACTCTCTCTTAAAAAAAAAAAAAAGAAAAAGAAAATGTGGGATGTAGGATGTGGGATTGTGGCTCAGTGATAGAGCGCTAGCCTAGCACGGGCAGGACCCGGGTTCGATCCTCAGCACCACATACAAATAAAGGCACTGTGTTGTGTCCATCTATACCTAAAAAAATAAATATTAAAAAAGAAAACGTGGTATATATACACAATGAAGTATTACTCAGCAATAAAAGAGAATAAAATTGTGGTTTCTGCAGGTAAATGAATGGAGTTGGAAAATATAATGCTAAGTGGTTAGCCAATCCCAAAAAGACAAATGCCAATGTTTTCTCTGATATAAGGAGGCTGATTCATAGTGGAGTAGGGAGGAATATACAAACTCTAAATAGGGCAAAGGGGTAGGAGGGGAAGGAAGGGGACATGTAGGTGAACAAGATAGTGGAATGAGATGGATATCATTACCCTAAGTAGATGTATGAAGATATGAATGGTGTGAATATATTTTGTATACAACAATAGATATGAAAATTATGCTATATATGTGTAATATGAGTTGTAATGCATTCTGCTGTCATATGCAACAAATTAGAATTTAAAAAATAAAAACAGAAATGTGAGTTCACTTTACTTTCCCTCTTTGCGCTAAGATTTTAGACCTATAAAGGAAGGTAGTCAAATATTTGATGAGATGATTTACTTTCAGCAATTACAAATGGGCAAGTAAGACAAAATTAAAGTGATTGACAGATTCTGCACAAGGTGAAAAGTTGTTTATGCAAAATTACTCCAAGCTGGAATGGTGTTAGATGATTGTAGTTATGAGTAGTAACATATCAATTATGGTGCTTGTTCTAATACCAGTGTCTAGTGCATGAAAATTTTTATTTAAGCTTCATTGTATCTGATCATAGAATGATACCATTCTTTATTCTGGAATAACATAGTATAATATCCAAATATTTTAATTTTAAATACTAAATAGTGATTCTAAACATATTAAATATTGACTCTAATAAAATAGAATATTATTACAAAGATATTGGAATATATACTGAAAGTTTATTAAAGATGGATATATTTTTAGCAGGAAAAGAAGGTACAGAGCAGAAAGGAAATTCAAATTTAATGCAGTTTTGTTATTTTGAATCCCTTAGAGAACTTTAAATGATGCCTACAACCATTTGTCTCTCATGAAAATGTGAACTGTGACAGAAAATAGCTCAGGGTCTCAGAGGTGATGAAGATAATTCCAAACCCCAATTTGCTGTGACATAGCCTCTTGGTATATATAGCATCAGTCTAAAACAGTGTCCCAAACTGAAGCTTAAAAAAAGAAACACACACACACACACACACACACACACACACACACACACACCATAATACAGGAATGTAGAAAGTGCTACATTGTTGATTTAATTGTTCTGTGGAAAATGTCTGGTAACGGTTTATTAATTATACTGCTAATCTGATAAACGTGAAACACCATTCTTAATAATCTAATGATTTGGCAAAATAAAATGTCTGAGACAGCTAATATTGAAATACTTATTTTTCTACATTGCAACATTAAATAGTGTCTCACATGTTTGTCTAACCAGAGTTGAAAAATAGTCACTGGATGTATTTTTCTCCTAACAGTGTTTGATTATCCATCAATAAAGATGAGTATGAAAAGGTATGTGTAATGAGTTTCCAAATGTAATTTTCAAGCTTGAACATTTTTTTCTACAAACACAACTTTATGGCCTTAAGAATTTTTGAAATGTAATTTTGGATAAGCAGACACCCTTATGTTTTGAACTGAGAGTTAAAGCTTATTATTCTGCAGCCTTTTTAAGTACTATCAATCAAACTGGCAAAATATATGTGAGAAGAGCACAGCAGGTAAAGGCATCATGGAAAATATGAAAACTATGGGTAGTAATATGTTATTGGAAACAAATTTTTCTCCTTCTACATTTTTCTTCAATACAACTAGGTTGTTGCACTGCAAATAATACTTATCCATCCATAAGTAGTTTTCCTCATTCTTTGTAAGGGAAATTATTTTAATAAAGAGGAAGAAATAAATATTGATATTTGATTCAATATCATGATTTAATAGGGTTTATTTTTCATTAATTACTTTTCATTTGACCTTTTAGTAGTCTTTCTTCATTAATGTTCTATTTATCTACAATTTATTTTTTCTTATTTATCAACCAATTATATTATGCACATATTACCCATTCCATATGCAATTCTGTTAATAGAAAAAAAATGTAGTGATGTCATGTCATCTGATGTTAGCATGAGAGAGATACGGATTTTAATCTATGCATTGAACTACTTTCTATATGCTGGCAAATTTGTTAAGCTTTTTAAAACACAATTTTTTCTTTTTGACAATGAAGATGGTAGAAATTACCTACCTCACAGGGTTACCATAAATATTATAAGATATAATGATCAGAAAGAACATATCCATTGGTTTCATAAATAATAGCTATTAAATAAATAACAGCTAATGTTATACTCACAACATTTGTATTATTATACTTGAATACAGTATGTTTTGAAGATCATCTTCCACTAATTATGACCCTAAAAAAAGACAGAATATTGCCTTACTGCCTGCTGCTCTTTTGCAAACATAGTGCATTGTTTTCTTTCACAATCAATTAACAATTAACAAAAATATTTCTAGAAAAAAGGTTTGGAAGGCTAACAAAAGAGGACTTTGCCACATCTAAAATATAATTTGCGGATTCACCTGTTCAAATATTTGTAAAATTTGTTTCTGATTACCTCTTAGGACATTGTGTCAAGAGCATATTTTATAAGGGTTTGCAAAGCTTTCCTAAATAATTCCCTCACAAATTATATGAGAATGAGTGATAAGCAGAAAGATTGAGTTGTCTTGAGAAATGAAAGATTTCACATTATTAGAAAAGTTGTATAGCAATAACAAGAATAACAAAAAAATGAAAACAAGTTTGTGATATTTTTGTCACATTTAAGCTGTTAGCTTTCTCAATTCTTGTGGAGAAATTGCATTAAGAACATAGTGTTCCCTATTATTAAAGAAAGATTGATTGGCTGTGCATGGCAGAAATGAATTCTTCTTCAAAGCTATCTATTTATATACACAGAATTGCACTTAAAATTTTTATACTTTCACACGCATGTACCTATGTGCATACATATGCATATGTGTCTATTTAAAGATTAATTTAAAGCATATAAGTCCAGTGGAAAATAACAATATTCTACTTGTTTTTAAAACAACCATTGACTTGAAAATGTTCATTTACTTATGATTTATGTTAATCAGGAAAACAAAAAAATCATGATCATGTTTCTATTGTATCTGTAAATTGTTAGGATCTGAAAATTTTAGAAAGGTCTGGATTTTTGAAATTATTTCTCATTTTTATGAAAGTATTAATCCAAAATCTATGGAATTTTCAATTAGAAATAAAAAGAATTTTGGGGTCCCTCTGTTATATTCCATCAACAAATGTGTGCATTTTTGCTCTCTCACAGGTTTTGTTTTTTATTTCCTTTCTTTGATATTTTAATTATTTAATATACAGAAGCAAAATCTATGCTTAATTTAACTATAATAACATATCTAAATATTTGAAATAAATTAGTTACAAATTGAATAAGAACAATTGAATAATTTGTAGATTGATACGTTTCATTACATATACTGTGTGGGTGTGTGTGTAATGAGAGAGAGGAAAGTAAGAGATTCATGTGTTCTGTTTTGAACTCAGAACTTTCATATGGTGTTTCAATAATTTCTTTAAACAGAAACAATAACTCTTCTCTATTTTTTAGAAAACATTATGTCCAATATAAATCCCATGACTTTTTCCAATACTAGAGGCCATTTGAAATCATCTTAATATCTAAATTTTGTTTATTGTTTTAAAGTTGCATTGACAAATAACTTATAATTTGCCTATAAAAGTTGATTAGCATCAGATATGCTATATTGAGGAGTCTAGACTGACATATTTATCACTAAGGAGAAAAGCTGGATTTCAACAGTGCTGTTGACTCTGAGCTCTTGGATTTTTGAGGTTGGAGAGCTGAGGAACGTGTTTCTTTGCTGTCATGCAGAAGAATTTTTAACAATAGGAGGCTCCTCACATTCTTTGGCTCATAGTTCCATCATTTTTTTTTAAAAAAATTTATTTGTTTTAATTAGTTATACATGACAGTATAATGCATTTATGCACTTTGATATATCATACATAGATGAAATATAATTTCTCATTTTTTGAATGTACAAGTTGCAGAATCATGTTGGTCATACAGTTACATATATGCATACAGTAATAATGTTTGTTTCATTCTACTATCTTTCCTATACCTACATCCCCTCATATTCCCTCCCATCACTTCCCTCTACCTAATATTAGGTAATGCTATTTATCACAATCCCCACCACCCCCACTCCCTGCCGCCTTATTGTGAATTAGCATCTGTGTATTAGAGAAAACATTTGGCCTTTGGTTTTGTGGGATTGGCTTATTTCGCTTAGCATGATATTCTCCAGCTCCAACCATTTACTGGCAAATGCAATAATTTCACTCTTCTTTAAAGCTGAGTAATATTCCATTGACTATATATACTACATTTTCTTTATCCATTCATCTATTAAGGGACACCTAGGTTGTTTCCATAGTCTAGCTATTGTTAATTGAGCTTTTATAAACATTGATGTGGCTCTGTCCCTGTAATATGCTGTTTTTAAGTCCTTTGGGTATAGAACAAGGAGTGAGATAGCTGGGTCAAATGGTATTTCCATTCACAGCTTTCCAAGGAATCTCCATACTGCTTTTCATATTGGCTATACCAGTTTGCAGTCCCATCAGCAATGTATGAGTGTTCCTTTTCCCCCACATCCTCGACAACATTTATTGTTGCCTGTGTTCTTGATGATTGCCATTCTGACAGGAGTGAGATGAAATCTTGGAGTAGTTTTGATTTGCATTTCTCTAGTTGCTAGAGATATTGAACACTTTTTCATACATTTGTTGATCAATTGTATTTCTTCTCCTATGTCATGTCTGTTCAGTTTCTTAGCCCATTTATTGATTGGATTATTTGTTTTATTGGTGTTAAGTTTTTTGAGTTCTTTATATATCCTAGAAATTAATGCTTTATTTGAGGTGCACGTTGTAAAGATTTTCTTCCAATCTGTAGGCTCTCTCCTCACTTTATTAATAGTTTCCTTTGCTGAAAAGAAGCTTTTAAATTTGAATCCATTCCATTTATTGATTCTTGATTTTACTTCTTGCGCTTTAGGAGTCTTGTTAAGGAAATCAGATCTTAGGCCAACATGGTGAAGATTTGGGCCTATTTTTTCTTCTATTAGGCATAGGGTCTCTGTTCCATGTCTAAGTCTTTGATTCACTTTGAGTTGATTTTTTGCAGGGTGAGAGATAGACATTTAATTTCATTTTGCTACATATGGATTTTCAGTTTTGCACACACCATTTGTTGAATAGGTTGTCTTTTCTTCAGTGAATGTTTTAGTCACCTTTGTCTAGTATAACATAATCATGTTTATATGGGTTTGCCTCTGTTTCCTCTATTCTATGCCATTGTTCTACAAGTGTATTTTGGTGCCAATACCATTCTATTTTTATTTTGTAGTTCTGTAGTATAGTTTAAGTTCTGGTGTTGTGATGCCTCCTGTTTCACTTTTCTTGTTACAGATTGCTTTAGCTATTCTGGGTCTCTTATTTTTCCAAATAAATTTCATGATTGCTCTTTCTATTTATGTGAAGAATGTCATTGGGATTTTACTGGGAATTACATTAAATTTGTATAACACTTTTGGTAGTATGGCCATTTTGACAATATTAATTCTGTCTATCCAGGAACCTGGGAGATCTTTCCATCTTCTGAGGTTTTCTTTCTGTAGTGTTCTATTGTTTTCATTGTAAAGGTCTTTCACCTCTTTTGTTAGATTAATTTGCAGGTTATTTATTTATTTATTTATTTATTTATTTATTTATTTATTTATTTATAGGTTATTGTGAATGGAGTATTTTTCCTAATTTTTCTTTCAGTGGATTCATTGCTGATGTATAGAAATGTGTTTGATTTATGGTTGTTGATTTTATATCCTGCTACTTTGCTGAATTCATTTATTAGATCTTGAAGTTTCCTGGTGACATTTTTTTGGATTTTCTAGATAAAGAATCATGTCATCATTAAATAGTGATAGTTTGAGTTTTTCTTTACCTATTTGTATCCCTTTAATTTCTGTCTTTTGTCTAATTACTCTGGCTAAAAATGATGTTAAATACAAATGGTGAAAGAGGACATCCTTGTCTTGTTCCAGTTTTTAGAGGGAATGCTTTCAATTTTTCTCTATTTAGAATGATGCTCACCTTGAATTTAGCGTATATAGCTTTTACAATATTGAGGTATGTTACTATAATCCCTAGATTTTTTAGCGTCTTGAACATGAATGGGTGCTATAGTTTGTCAAATGCTTTTCCTGTATCTATTCATATGATCATATAATTATTGTTTTTAAGTCTATTAATATTATGTATTATGTTTATTGATTTCCATATGTTGAACCAATCCTACATCTCTGGGATGAATCCCACTTGAACGTGGTGCACTATCTATTTAAATATGTTTTTGTATGTGATTTCCCAGAATTTTTAAAATAATGTTTGCATCTATGTTCTTAAGAAATATTGGTCTGAAGTTTTCTTTCCTTGATGTGTCTGGTTTTGTTATGAGGGTGATATTAGCCTCATAGAATGAGTTTGGAAGGGTTCCCTCATTTTCTATTTCATGGAGTACTTTGAGGAGTACTGGTGTTAATTCTTTTTTGAAAGTCTTATAGAACTCAGCTGAGAATCCATCTGGTCCTTAGCTTTTCTTGGTTGAAAAGCTTTTGATGGCATTTTCTATTTTATTACTTGAAATTTATTTATTTAAACAATGTATGACTTCCTCTTTCGGTTTGGGTAAGTCACATGTCTCTAGAAATTTGCCAATGTCTTTGATATTTTCTATTTTATTAGAGTACAGATTTTCAAAATAGTTTCTAATTATCTTCTGCATTTCAGATATGTCTGTTGTGATATTTTCTTCTTTAACTTATATTTTAGTAATTTGAGTTTTCTCTCTTTTTCTCTTTGTTAGCATGGTCAGGGATTTATCTATTTTAGATATTTTTTCAAAGAACTAACTTTTTGTTTTGTCAATTTTTTAATAGTTTTTTGTTGTTGTTTTTGTTTCATTTTCATCTCTGATTTTAATTATTTCCTGTCTTCTACTGCTTTTTATGTTGATTTTGCCTTCTTTTTTGATGGTTTTGAGATGTGGTATTAGGTCTTTATTTGTTGACTTTTTATTCTTTTTTGAATGCAATCAATGCAATAAACTTTACTCTTAGTACTGCCTTCATAGTGTCCTTGAGATTTTGATATGTTATATAATTGTTCTCATAACCTCTAAGGATTTTTTATTTCATCCTTGATTTCTTCTACTACCCATTCATCATTTAATTGTGTATTATTTAGTCTCAATTTGTTACAGTAGCTTGTATTTTTTATTTTATCATTGATTTCTAATTTCATTCCCTTGTGGTCTGATAGAATGCAGGATATTATCTCTCTCTCTTTTTTTATTTACTAGGACTTGTTTTGTGGCATAAGATATTGTCTGTTTTAGAGAAGGAGCCATGTGCTGCTGAGAAGAAAGTATATTTGCTTGTTGATGGCATATTCTATATATGTCTGTTAATCTAAATTATTGATTATATTTTTTAGTTCTATAGTTTCCTTATTTAGTTTTTGTTTAGATATGTCCAATAGTGAGATAGATGTGTTACAGTCACCTGGTATTATTTTATTGTGGTCTATTTGACTCTTGAAATTGAGAAGGGTTTGTTTGATGTACCTAGATGCTCCACTGTTTGTTGCGTAAATCTTTATAAAATTGTTATGTCCTGCCTATATATACATCCCTTAAGAAGCATGAAATATCCTTCTTTGTCTCTTCTGATTAACTTTGGTTTGAAGTCTACTTTATCTGAAATGAGAATGGAAACCCCTGCTTGTTTACACAATCTATGTGAGCAATAAGTTTTTCCCCATTCTTTCACCTTCAGCCTGAGGATGTCTTTGTCCATGAGGTGAATTGTTGAAAAAAGTATATTGTTGGGTCTTGCTTTTGAATTTAATCTGCCAGTCTATGTCTTTTGATTGATGAATTTAGGCCACTAACAATCAAGGTTATTATTGAGATATGATTTGTATTCCCTGTCATTTTGATTTATTTTTGGTTTTTGATTTGTCTTAGTTTCTCATTTGGTTGAATATCACTTTAGTGTAGATCCTCTCTTTGCTGGTTTTCACTTTTTCTTTTTTCACTTCATACTCATGGAATATTTTGTTGAGAATGCTCTGTAGTGTAAGCTTTCTAGTTGTGAATTCTTTTAATTTTGTTTATCATGGAATGTTTTAATTTCATTTTCAAATGTAAACTTAATTTTGATGGATATAAAATTCTTTATTGGCATCTGTTTTCTTTCAGAGCTTGAATTATATTATTCCAGGACCTCCTAGCTTTGAGGGCAGGTCTGGGCTGAGAAATCAGTTGAGACACAAATTGGTTTCCCCCTATATGTAATTTGATTTTTTTTATCTTACAGCCTTTAAGATTTAATCTTTATTCTCTGTGTTAGTCATTCTCATTATAATGTGCCTTGGTGTGGGTTTACTATAATTTTGTACTTTTGGGGTCCTGTAAGCCTCTTGTGTTTGATTTTCCATTCCATTCTTTAGGTTTGGGAAATTTTTGGCTATTATATCATTGAAAAGATTGTGCATTCCTTTGGTTATATCTCTGCTCCTTCATCTATTCCAATAACTCTTAAATTTGGTCTTTTATTTTATTCCATAATTCTTAAATGTTCTGTTCATAGTTCCTGACCATCTTCTCCTCATGTTCAACTATACTTTCAAGGTTATATACATTGTCTTCATTGTCTGTGGTTCTGTCTTCCAAGTGGTCTAATCTGTTGGTGATACTTTCTATTGAATTTATAATTTGGTTTACTGATTCCTTCATTTTGAGGATTTCTGCTTGTTTTGTTTCACAATCTCTAACTCTTTATTGAAGTGATCTTTCACACCTGTATTTTTTTTATTTCACTCCTTATACTCTTATTTCACTCCTATACTATTCACATATCAGTTTAACTATGTACAATCTGAACTCCTTCTTGGACATTTCTTCTACTGTGTTATCAGTGGCTTCTGTTGTTGACATATCTTGGTTTGTTTGGAGTGCTTTATTCCCTTGTTTATTTATGTTGTTATTGTATTTTCCCATCTAAAACTATAGATCTTTGGCAGAATACATTATACCCTGTAGACCTATAGTGTCCCTGAAGGTTTCTAGTGCTTTGCCTTCACTGGTAAGACCAATATCAACAGCACCCATTGAACACAATATACAGTCTTAAATTTGATAACTCCCACTAAGTCATCTACTGCTTTCTTGCATTGAACCAAAATTAATTTCAATAACTAGCTATAGTATAAACAAAATATTTGTTAGAATTATTTAAAATTTCAAATGGTGGATGAGAGAACAGAGGTAGTGTATTACACAATATTCCCAAGGGAGGAAGATAGAAGCTAGAAATAAAAATCCACAGGAAGAGTGGAAGAGCATCTTACAGAGTTTGGCTGTTGGTTGGAGAAAAGCTGGAAAGAAAATCCAAGAAAATAGACAAGACAGAGGAAGAATATGAAGAAAGAGCAAAAAATTAAAGACATAATACAACAAAAATGCAAAACACTAATGATATATCATTGTCTCCACACACTGATGCATAAAAATATCCTGCTCCAAATGTAATAGAGAGATTAGTGAATCAAAAGATAAAATAAGTCTTGCTGGAAAGTAGAAATGTCTTTGTCAGTGTTCAACAGTTTCTCAGCCCTGTCTCTGACATCTCTTGGGATAATCAATCCAGAGCAGCCCTCGAAAACCAAGTCTCTATCCCACAAATCTGGGCTTCAGATACTTCAAGATCAGCCATGCTATAGTCTCAGATCTCAATGCTGCTCCTACTTGCAGAGAGACCACTAGGGATACATACATGCCAAGGAGCAATCCCAAATGTAGCAGCATTACAGTGGTCACCAGCACTCTCAGGAGAAATTCTCCAGGCTCCTCCAAACCTGCAAGCACCCCCAAAATGGATCTTCAGGTTTCAGCTGGAGCCCCCCACCCACAAATTAGACCTGTAGGTTACAGATGGAGTCCATAGACAGAGGCTTTTGTGCTGGCACCCCCACCCTGGCCCTGGCTGGTGTTTCAGAATGAGTGCAGTTACCTGCAACCAAACCTGGAGTCTCTCCAGGAGCTGTGGTAGCAGTAGTAGTGGCGGTGGTTGTTGGCAGCAGGCAGCAGGTCATCAGTAGTGGTAGCTGCAGTGGCAGCTACAACTGCAGACATGGGGACATAGTCTCCAGGCGATCTCCAAGGGTCAGCAACAGTGCTGGCCTCAATTGCATCCTGGGCAGTGGTTTCTTCTGGGGCAGCAGCACCCAGAAAGAAGACCTCCAGGGGATCTCAGGCTGTCAACAGCAGAATCAGAGGCAGCAGCAAAGGTGGCAGCAGTGCAGGCGATGTTTGATTAAGAGGAGACCTCTAGTTAAATGGCAATGACCACAGAGGTAATGACAGAATTCACGGAATTTGGAATATGGTTACTGAGGCCATGCTCAGAGAAAAGATCTTTGGGCAGGGCAGTGACTTTTGCAGCATCCCAGAAAGAAGACCTCGAGGCAATCTCAGACTGGCAGCAGCAGAATCAGAGGCTGCAATGCTGCAATGGTGGTAGCGGTGCAGATGGTGGTTGATTGTTCCATCAATATTTAATGTCAGCAACAGATTACTGATTCACACAACAACTTGGGTGACTATCAGGTAATTTTGGTGAATGAAAAAGCCAAGCTATTCATTTCATTTTAAAGATCACACTCTTTATGATTCCATTTACATAATATTCACCAAATGGCAAAATTTTAGAAGAAAACTGGCATTTGAAAGGGTTTAAAATAGGGGGTAAGTATACAAGAAGGACAAGAAGGAGCTCATTAAAGTATTGGAAATATGTCCATTTCCCCCAAGTTTATCTAGAGAGTCAATAAATTCCAGTCAAAAGTCAAGCAGATATTTTGGTGCACACTCAAAAACTGACCCCAAATTATGAGACGGTATGAACTATTTAAACTATTCAAAACCACCTCAAACCAAATAAACAAATAAAAAACCCACACAGTGTAACTGTCATTACATGATTTTTCAGCCTTAACATGAGACTTCCTTTATCACAACAAGGAAACATGAGCATAAAACATTCAGTTTAGGGTTTGCTCTGTGGCTCAGTGGTATAACGCTTGCCTAGCATGCATGAGGCACTGGATTTGATCCTCAGCACCATATAGAAATAAAAAATAAAGATATTGTATCCACCTAAAATGAATAAATAGTTTAAAAATAAATAGGGCTGGGGATGTGGCTCAAGCGGTAGCGCGCTCGCCTGGCATGTGTGCGGCCCGGGGTTCAATCCTCAGCACCACATACCAACAAAGATGTTGTGTCCGCCGAGAACTAAAAAATAAATATTAAAAAAATTCTCTCTCTCTCTCTCTCTCTCCTCTCTCACTCTCTCTTTAAAATAAATAAATAAATAAATAAATAAATAGTTTATAAAAATAAATAAATATTTTTAAAAATATATTCAGTATATAGTATATATATCAATGGGAAAACATATAATTGAAAAATATAAATTATTGTTTTAATAATGGCACCAAAAATTAGAGTAAAATAAAGTTTTTATTTTTAAAAAAATTGTGCTAGAACATAGGAATATTCATGTTAATAAAAATGAGTTTCACCTTTATTTCACATCATATAAAATAAGTGAAAATTAGTCATAAATGTAAATCTAGGAGCTAAATCTATAAAACATTTTAAAAGCACCATACAAATATTTATTTCCATGGGTTACTCAGATTTACTAGGTGAGACACAAAAACTAAGAATTAAGAAATAAAAGTGTTAGTTTGACTTCATGAAAATATTAAGCATATTCTCCTTAGCTAAGCAAAAAAAAAATCAAAAGTCACAGATTGTGAGAAAATATGTATATAAAAAGTCTGAAAATGTTGCTGTGAACTTTTAAAATACAGTGATATGAAATAGCAGTTGTTTAAAATGCACAAAAGAGTTGAACCACTTCACCAGAGAAAATATGAAAATGGAAAATAATTATATTAAAAATACTCAACCCCATTATGCCGCAGTCTGGCTGGGCACAAAATAACGGAGCTGCCACACCGCCTTATAGGTTCAAACAGCGACTCTTTATTCCCGAACTCTCACCGGCACTCTACACACACTTCCCTCTACACACACTTCCCGGGAACACACTCCCTCCACCTGGCTCTGCAGGCCAATTCTATCAGAACCCCGGGAGAACTCAATGGGAACTCAAAGTAGTGGGCGCCCTAGGCAGCAGGATCCGCCCTAATCCCTGGAGCAGGGTCACCTTTCAACCATTCCCTCTAGCAAAATGCCAGGCGTCATTCTGACTAAACTGTGGCTCTCAACACCATTAATTGTTGGAAAATTCAAATTAAAAAATGGGAGAACATTATATGCTTTATAGTAAAGATAAAATAAAAAAGTTCAAAAGGTCAAATTTGGCATGGATATGGAATAGCTTATACTGTCACAAATTGCATTTAGAAATCTAAATAGTAAAGCCATTTTGAAATTAACTTTTCAAATATATATATATATTTTTTTTCAAGAATTCAGCACTCCATACTTCCCTGGTTGTTTATACAAAAGTAATAAAACATATTTAGCCAAATTTTTGAACACACTTGCTTTATTTATAATAACCATCAACTCTTTACACAAATGCCCATTAATCAGTTAATGACTGAGCAAATTTTAGCACATTCATATAGAAGTGTGCTATTCAGCAATAAAGAGGAATTGAATAGAAATATGCTTATAAACTTGGATTAATCTAAGTAACATAATACTAAGAAGCCAACCACAAAAAACAACATTTTGCATGATTTCATTTATATGAAGTTCTAGATAAAGATAACTTAGAATGACAAAGTTAGTGGTTGTCAGTGGTGGTGTTGGAGGAAGTTAGTTGACTATGAAGAATTATGAAAAATTTCAAGTGGACACAAATATTTTAGATTGTTGTAGTGGTTACTTAATGTGTGTGTGTGTGTGTGTGTGTGAGAGAGAGAGAGAGAGAGAGAGAGAGAGAGAGAGAGAGAGAGAGAGCCTTAATAAACTATACATTTAAAATTAATGAACTTGATTTTATAACTTCTACCCCAGCAAAGCTCATCAGTGGGGAGTCTATATGGGTAATTAATTTGAAATATAAAAATAGTAAAACTCTCTACCTCTGGGAATTGAACTTCTTTAGAATTTTTCAAAAGATAATGCAATTTCTAATCTAAAAGTGATGAATATACTACAGATCATCAATGTTTTTAACTCATTAACAAGTTGAAGATTTCCTAGATATAAAAATAAATTAATTCCATAAGATGATTGGAATTTCTTAATAAATGAAAGTCAAAAATCTGTTTTTATGAATGGCAAAGCTGTGTGAGAAGAAGCAAATCCTTATGAAGTAGTACAGATATGGCAAGGCCAGTCATTTATATAGTCCCTCAGGGTTCAAAACTTTCCTCTCAAATTCCCTCTACCTCATGATTAGACATGGGTTGTTCATTTCTTGTGGGGAGGGTACCAGGGATTGAATTTAGGGGCACTCAAACACTGAGCCACATGCCCAGCCTGTGTTTTGTATTTTATTTGGAGACAGGGTCTCACTGAGTTGCTTACCTTCTCACTGTTGCTGAGGCTGGCTTTGAACTTTCGTTCCTCCTGCCTCAGCCTCCCAAGCAGCTGGGATTACAGGTTGTGCCACCACGCAGGGCAGGATGCTCATTCTTGAGTGTTTGTTTGGCAAGCGCTGCATCAATTTCCCCAGACTTACCTTTCAGCCTTTATTTTAGCCTACAATGACTTTGCTATCTTACATGTTATGTCATGGATCTGTAATGCACCTTGTTTCTAACACCACTCACTATTCTCAACCAATAGCAGGGGTTTCGGGTTCAGATTAAGACTTAATCTTATTGGATAATTTATGGCCCACTGCCAACAAACTTATTTAATTTTAAGCAAGCAACAGGACAGATATTGCCCAGATTTGTGTCAGTAGTGTAACAGGGGTCTCATAATTTTTAGGTGTATCCACTGATATTCTGCACTCAAAATGTACATGATCATATGAAAGCTCTTTCCATCACAGACACATCCACTATGGCTGCAGTCTCTATGTTGTATACATTCCTGGTAGTCCTCTCTGGTCTAGTTCTCATTTTGTAGTGCAATTTGTTGTAATCTAATCTATAGTGTTGGTAATGAAATATGCTTGCCTGGCACATTGTATTTTGGCAGAATACTCACTTCTCTTGGACCTAATAATAAAGATCACATAAATCCTTTATATATAAAAATAATTATATAAATTATATAAAAATTATATAATATATAATAATTATACGAATATATATAATTATATAAAATTATAATTATATATAATTATATAAATTATATAAAAAATCATATAAATCCTTTATATGATTTATAAATATTTCTGAGGTTAGGAAACTACCTTATAAACATGTGTTAAAGCACCCCTTTTTATTTTCCAGATAGCATTTTTGTTACGTATCTGTCAAATAATAAATATCCCTTCAGGTACCTTTTGCCATTCAACAATTACAGTTTAGTCTCATCACTTCTATGCATATCATAGTTATTAATAACATTAAAATGACTTTGAAGAAAAGTCAAAGTTTTGCATAATTTAATAAATATTATCTCAAGTGTTCATGTATACTTCTTAAAAGAATGAAAAGTTTCACATTTTAATATAAATATTCTCCCCAATGACCCATCCTCTATTATTTTAAATATAACTGAGATCTACTTCATAAAAATTGAAAGAATAGTCTATTTAGACTGCCACTAATTAGATTCTGGTCATGTTACATGTTCCTAACAGGATATTAACTTTGTTTTTTTTTTTCCCCCAGAGGCCAATGCAGCTCTTTTTTTTTAAAAAAAAATTACCATCTAACAGATTTTGCAACACAGTATTCTTGTCGACATCTGCTGTTGTAATACCTATGTATGCCTATACTGAGTATATCATTCAAAATAGGAATGTTTCAACAAAGATTATTATTTAAATTTAATACTCTAGTATTTCAATTCTAACAGTAGTTTTTCTTCACTTTAAAGCCCAAGTAAAAACGCTAGGAGGTTGTAATAAATAGGCTCCTTCTATAAATCATCAATGAACTTTATTTTCTCATTATGCAATGAACTGAATAATCTCTTGCTATCCTAAATAGGAGATAAAATATAAACTTGAGAAACTATTAATAAAATTTGGATCAAAAAGAATAGAAATTAAAGTTCTAAATAGTTTAAAAGATTATATATATTATATTATATAATATAAGATTATATAATATTATATATATGTATATTCTACCAAAATAACAAAAATAAATGTGAGCAAATTTTTGATCACAAAATAAATATTGCACATATCTTAAACATCTAGTTTTATAATGTGAGTAAAATAAATATTAAATGATTTTCTTTACAGATTTATTTAATTTTCATCATCATGTTGTCACGATTTGCCCATTCAAGTACACACTTCAGGTACATGTGTGGATTTGTATGAGTGCATAATATATAAAATAAAATCAAGTATACTACAATGATTATCATTAGAAAAATTGAATTTCAATTCATACAAGTCAAAATTAAACAAAATATGCCAGCTAAAATAAAGCAGGATCAGTTACTCTATCCTGAAATATCATGCAAGTACAGAATGACTGTGATTTTGCCAAAATATCAAGTCAAAATTTTTGAGTTTCCACATCTGTCTTTTCAACTAAGAAACAAGTAATGGAATTAAATCTTCATTGCATTTCTGTTTAAAAATTAGGTCTTATAATTTTTATAGTTCCTTTTATCATGGCCCATATGGAAATCTTATGAATCTGAACATTTACTCTTGGATTTTTCTGTTTTTATGTAGGTACCAAGCCTGCAGGTTGATTTAGAGTTATTTAAAAATTTTAAATATATCTCTTTAATAACTCATGATGATTGTTTATTTGTTATTTCTCCATCACAATTAATTTGATTATAAGTGTTCTACTATGTTATTAAATATTTACTTATCTTGGAGAAATTGCAATAGTTTGTACAAATAACATAGCAGTTTCCAGATGGTGTTACACATGCATGTCCAGATGAAGAGACCAAAACTTTTTATTTCATGAACATTAGTGAGATGAAGAAATGAATATAAAGTTCTGTGATTTTCATTGATACTTCCACTAACCAAAACATTACACCTATAATTTTTATGTTTAATTATCAACCAATACTTTTTATGTTTAATTAACAACCAATAATTTTGCATATTTCAGTAGTCATGATTAAGGATGATAAATAACATTGTAGTCTGTTTTGTGTTTGTTTTAAACAATGTAACTCCACATATTTTTTTAGCAGAAAACATAGCAAACTCTCTTAAAACACTTGGAATAACTACAAAATAGTTTATCTTAGTTTTTGTAGGATTAAAAGTAACTTCCAATTAAATGTACAAGATATAAATTAAATACACAGAGAAATAAAATATACACATACTACTGTCTCTGCATGTAGAGCAATTCTCCCTGGTGTGGGGTAGAAGTTTTAGTTATTCTGTATTTATAATAACAAAGTTGAGGAAAATATTGAACAAATTTACAACAATCTTCTGTAGATTCAGAAGTGAAAAAAAATCTTAGTGAAAAAATACAAGATGTAGAAATTTTGACCAGAGAATAAATAGCTATATAAAAAAATTTGAAAATAACTCATAAAAAGTAAATTGAAAAATAGCCTAAACTCCCATGATCATGAGTTATAAGAAGAAATGTATGCCCTCAATGGACAAACATCTTTGTAATGTTGTCTGGCTTTCAGGTACTGCAAGTATTTCCTATGATTAAGCCAATACCTGCCAGAGTAGACAGACCCACTCTAGGCTATGAATTTTTTTTCAGAGTTAGAGTAATCCAAGTAAATAGTGCTGCCTGCTCATAAGTCCACAAAACTGAAGGCCAGTTTTCATCATTTTGTCATCTTGTGAGCTTGTGACAATGTGGTGACTACATTGTTGCATTTTGCTTCAGTTTTAGAAGCCAAACCACTTTCTTATTTCTATTATTTTATTCTAATTGACTCATATTGCTCTCTTCTTGCAAAGTTCACTTTTTATTTTTTAATAAGATACCACCTGATTCCTTACCAAACTCCCCTTCCCAAGACACATATCACTCTAGTTCTCTCATAAAGAGAACCTGCTGTTCTAGATATCTGACTGCACTTGGTGCAAGAGTTCCACAGTGCTACTATCGCTTACTGCAATTCTATATTCTTGCCTAATAAGGGGACTTTTCCTACTGATTTATCATAATATCATGATGTCTTTCATCTTTTGTTTTTCCTTAATTTTCCTATTTTCTTCCCAACAAATTTCAGGTTTTAAACTTGTCAAAACAGGGAGAAGAAACAAGGAAACGTGTTATACATTCACTGGGTTGAGGATTGTGTTCTTCCACTTAAATTAAAAGAAAAAATATTTACAGCTATTGGTAAGTGCACTCAAAAAGATAAAGAAGGGTTACACTCTAACCCTTCAATTTTCTAAAATTCCAGATGTAATGTTATCATATTACAGATTTGAGGTGGGTCTGGTTAATTCCAGCTATTCTCCATTTTATTTAAAACAAAAGACATAGTGATAAAGTAAGTTTACTTCTGAGAGGAAAAGGGAAAACCAAAAGATTGATCCTTAAAAAAGTTATTTTTGAAAGAGAGGGGAAAAGGGAATGTGTGGGAGGAACTGTCTGACTCTTAAAATTTCCTTGTGATAGACTAATGAAAAAGGTAATTAAAAGAGAATTAAGAAATTGTGAAACAAAAAGTAAGAGAGAGGAATCATGACTTTCCTAGCTTTATAGAAAATTTGTTTTTTAACTTTTATACTAAAAACAGATTTTACATATATGTGGATACATATATATTTGTACCTCAAAAAATTCAAAATATAAAATAATTTATTCTTTATAAACTCATTAAAATTATGCCAGTTTTCCAATAGTATTTCATTTATCCTTTAATTATCTGAAAAGATCTCTCCTAAGAAAGCAGCTCTAAATAGTTGCTGTTTTGAACTTGGGTTCAGAAGTACTTGCTATGGTGCCTTACACTAATTATTGAATCTATGAAGATACAGAATTTAGAGATTAAAGATTATGATATCTATTTTCTGAGAAAATTTATAAAAAATAAGTCACATTGATTAATTTATGATGATGCAAAATGCCAATGCTGAATTGGTGAATGTAAAAATAGAAGAATGAAACAGGATTTCATGTAATTTTAAAGATACACAGAACATTTAAAAATAAAAATATTTTCAAGACAAGGATAATGTTTGAGTCAATGAGTATGGGTCTATAGAAGACATGCAGAAAAAAGGAATATTTCTAAATACAGTGTTCTGTCATGGATGTTCTGTAATGAAAGCTATTTACCTGACATTTCAGCACACCTTTGAGAAGTATTGCTTAATGCAGAAGTATTGTTGTTATTGCAGTAACAAAACCCTCAAAGAACATTCATATAAGTGTCCATAGGAGTAGGAATGCAGTTTGATCAAAACAGACTAAAAATTAATGAAGAAATAAATATTTATCACTTCATATTATTTCAAGAAGAAAGGATCTGACTAATGTTTTCTTATGAATTCATGAGTCATTAGCTCAATGTCTTTTTTTTTTTAAAGAGAGAGTGAGAGAGAGAGAGAGAGAATTTTTTAATATTTATTTTTTAGTTCTCGGCAGACACAACATCTCTGTTGGTATGTGGTGCTGAAGATCGAACCCGGGCCGCACGCATGCCAGGCGAGCGCGCTACCGCTTGAGCCACATCCCCAGCCCCAGCTCAATGTCTTTTTGAAAGAACTATTAATTAATTTAAAGCCTGTCAGGAAGAGAGTCACCCCTGTTCTGTGGTCACAAGCTCCATCATGTAACATGGTTACAAGAGGTTCCACAATATTTTTAGTTAGTTATGTAGTTTTCCTTGATTTTTGTATTTATAATAATTTTTGAAAGGATTTTTGAATATTTGATAAAAATTAAAACTACATAAAGAGAATCAGAATTACACACACACACACACACACACACACACACACACTGTAGACACATTTGTATACAGTGACTTATAAAGTAGAAATCTCATTTCTGCTCTGCTAAAGAGCTTGTGAGATCTTCCTTACTCAGAGGGTCTGGGAAGCTTTGGTGATTCTGGGTCAATTTTGGTGAGTAACCCAGTGCTGCTTTCATTCAACTTAGTTATCACCATCTGCTTTAAGAATCTCATTAGTAAACATGAAGTCCTTAGCTTCATGAGCCTCAACATTGTTTTCTTATGCTTATCTGCTTATTTTGTTTCTAATACCATTCTGTTTAGAGGTATAGAGACAGTTTTGAGTAGCAATGGGAGATGAGAAAAGTAATATACTCTCGCGACAATCTCTTGTCTCCCTTCACCCCTCCTACTCTTTCCAGTCCTATCTATGACATGTGTTCTACTTATGCAGAAGAAGGAAGAATTAATTTTAAGTTGAGCTTCTGAGTTGACTGATGCCCCCAGTTTACCTGAGAAGAGGTAAATCTAGATAGGTGGAAGATAAGCATTATTTGCTTTCTAAAGCACTTATTTTTTATTTTATTTTATTTATTCTAATTTGTTATATATGACAGCAGAATGCAATTCAATTCATATTACACATAGCATGATTTTTAATATCTCTGGTTGTACACAAAGTAGAGTCACACCATTTGTGTCCTTATTCATGTACTTAGGGTAATGATTTCCATCTCATTCCACCATCTTTCCTACCCCCATGCTTCCTCCCTTCCCTTCCTTCCCCTTTGCCCTATCTAAAGTTTGTCTATTCCTCCCATGCTCCCCTAATCCCCATTATAAATCACCATCTTTATATCAGAAAACATTTGGCATTTGGTTTTTAGGGATTGGCTAATTTCTCTTAGCATTATATTCTCCATCCATTTACCTGAAAATGCCATGATTTTATTCACTTTTATTGCTGAGTAATATTCTATTGTGTATATATACCACATTTTATTTATCCATTCATCTACTGAGGGGCATCTAGGTTGATAGTTAAGCTATTGTGAATTGTGCTGCTATAAACATTGATGTGGCTGTGTCACAGTAGTATACTTTTTTAAAGTCCTTTGGCTATAGAGCAAGGAGGGAGATAGCTGGGTCAAATGGTGTTTCCATTCACAGCTTCCAAGGAATCTCCATACTGTTTTCCATATTGGCTGCACCAATTTGCAGTCCCACCAGCAATGTATGAGTGTGCCAATTTCTCCATGTCCTTGTGAACAATTATTGTTGTTTGTGTTCTTAATAGCTGACATTCTGACTGGAGTGAGATAAAATCTTGGAGTTGTTCTAATTTTCATTTCTCTAATTGCTACTGATAATGAACATTTTTTCATATATTTGTTGATTGATTGTTTATCGTCTTCTGAGTCAGTTTCTTGGCCCATTTATTGATCAGTTATTATTTTTTTTGGTGTTAAGTGTTTTGAGTTATTTATATATCCTAGCGATTAGTGCTCTGAGTTTTCTTTTTAGTAGTAAGATATTGAAAGAGGTTTAAAAATTTCCACTTAATAATTAACTTTCCAATTTATAGTTTTAAGACAACATGTGTTTTAACCGAGCATCCTAACGTTTCTTGCTGCCTCATATTGAACCCTCCTCAGTGTAGACACTGTTACTTATGAGTCACATAATGTTGACAGGTAGGAGGACATGCTTAAAGTATAGACATACACAGATCAAATTTATGTTTTATGGATTATTATGAAATTTTCTGAGGAAAATGTTGATGAATAATGTTTACTATTTGAGGGGGAATACATTATAGCATGAGCTGGGCATTGTGATAACCACTGAAGAAACATTTTCTGGAACATATCCTATATCCCCAATAATACTTTATTTCTCCCCAAGAAGACTAAATCTCTGTACTTACAAGCAAGATTATCAGTAATATGGTTGCTATTTTATATAAATAACCCATTTACACAAAGAATAGTGTATATTTTTGTTTTGTATGGTTTTACTTTTATTAAATGAACCTTTCATTTAATAAAGATAAAAATAAACAATTTCTATGAATGTGATGGATTTGTAGATTTTTACTTATGTATGTAAGTTGTCTTCTACACTTTGAACTGATATAGTCAATAAAACAAACTAAGAAAATTATGAGGTTAAAATAATAAACATGAATATACTAAAGGTATTAATAAATTATTTCAGCCATATAAATAAAAACATAAAGTTTATTTTTATTTTTTTAAAGAGAGAGTGAGAGGGAGAGAGAGAGAGAATTTTAATATTTATTTTTTAGAATTTGGCAGACACAACATCTTTGTTTGTATGTGGTGCTGAGGATCGAACCTGGGCCGCACACATGCCAGGCAAGCACGCTACCACTTGAGCCACATCCCCAGCCCATAAAGTAAGAAGAGTAAAAAACATCAATTATAAAAAGTAAATTAAATGGTAACTCATTCTCATGAATCAGACTTAATCAACTTAAAGATGATCTCATATCTCCAATGCTCTTGGCCCAATTTGCTTTCAACTTCTTTACTTATATACTTACAGGTCTCTCTGCTTAGGAAGTTCAGTAAGGGCAAAGACCTTATCTATCCCATAACTCACTTTACTCCTAACACCCAAAAAATTATTGGGCATAGTGGTGGAGCTCAATGCTTTTTAACTGAACTAAAAAGTAAGACTAGTACATCTCTTACACTTAGTATATCCAAAAGGAAACTTGAATGTTTTCCCTTCAGTTTACTTTAAAATTATTCTAATTCTCAAGACAAAATTCTTGGTTTTCTCTTAGGTAATTCTTCTTCACTCACATCTAATATTTATGCAGATGTTTTAGATTTATCTTCCCACTATATCTGCAGTCTAACCATCTTTATTGTTACCATAATAATATCCCTTACCTGGACCGCAGCAATTTTTGAAATGGTTTCCTTCCTCCCATTTTCTTCCTCCATTAGCAGTTGTCCAAACAACAGCTGTATAAATGTACAGAAAACCTTCAATGGTTCACCATCTCACAGTTTTATCGTGATTTTAAAAATCTTATTTTTTTGAGTTTATACTGTTTAAAATGTGTGACAAGCCAGACACAGTGGCCTATGCTTGTAATCTCAGCAGTTCAGGAGGCTGAGTCAGGATGATTTCAAGTTCAAAGCCAGTCTCAACAATGGGAAGTGCTTAGCAACTCAGTGAGACTCTGTCTAAATAAAAACAATACATAAGTAGGGCTGCAGATGTGGCTTAGTGGCTGAGTGACCCCAAGTTCAAACCCCTGTGTAAAAAAATAAATAAATAAATAAAATGTGCAATAAACCTTAATTACTTGGCTTGAAGTACATTTGCAAGTCTCTTTGGAAGATCTAAGCTAAATATTTACACAATTTTGCTTCATTTCTCTTTTCATTCTTTTTTTTAGAGAGAGAGAGAGAGAGAGAGAGAGAGAGAGAGAGAGAGAGAAAGAATTTAATATTTATTTTTTAGTTTTTTGGCGGACACAACATTTTATTTGTATGTGGTGCTGAGGATCGAACCCGGGCTGCACGCATGCCAGGAAAGCGCGCTACAGCTTGAGCCACATCCCCAGACCTCTTTTCATTCTTGAACTCTAATTTCCATGTATATTGGGCCATTTATTCATTTGTCACTTTTTTCCCTTTTATGTTTTTCATCTTTTAGAATTTTTATTTTATTGTATGTCAATTTGGTTATTTTTCTGAGCTCTTCCAATTCAGTAATTTTCTCATTTCCTATTCGTTATCAAACGTACCTCCTAAACTCAAAATTTAAGTCTATATGCCAGTTTTAGATTCTATTTGATTCCCTTTTATAGATTCACGTCTTCTAGTTAAATTTTCCATCTTATCAGCTTTCTTGAACATATCAAAATGGAGTATGTAGGGGGTTTTTTGTTTATTTTGCATTGTAGGGATTAAACCCAGTTCTCTGCTCTTGCTAAGCATACCATAGAACTACATTCTCAGTCCTTATGCATAGTTATTTAAAACTACTGTAGTCTGATATAGAATATCAGCATCATCTATGGTTTTATTTCATTTTTTTCTACCTATTCTTTGGATTTTGGTTATTTTTTGTGATGGGATATTTTTTTTTCTAAAAAATTATTTAAACATTATATATGAAAAATTATTAAGGTGTTAAATGATGGTATTTTCTTCCAGAAAGAACTTTCATATGGAGCTATATGTATTTTAATCCAATCAAGGACTAAGTTTAATTTTTTTTGAAAGATATTCTTTCACTGGTTTGCCTTTATTTCTAAGACACAGGATTGAAGGGATCTCATTTCAAAGGATGGGATGCTAACTATAGCTATCTACTTTTTCAGATTTGACTTTGGTTACAAGCTTTTTGGCATTTATGAATTTCCATTAAGACACTTGGCTCCTCAACTCTCCTTTCTTATATTTGTTTCAGTTCACACAAAACATTAGCATTGGCAATTACCACGAATTGCAGGCAGAATGTTCATGGATATTCTGTGACTTCTTCCTATAGAGTGTATTGGCCACCCAGGCCAACTTCTTTGGAATGCAGAAGTCTAATCCCTGTCTGTCCAGCCCAGAAAACTCTGAGTAACCTCTTTCTGCCTTGCCTCTGTCTCCAGTACATTGACTTAGAAAATGTCTTGAGTGGACAAGGTGTAAATGTAGTTTCACCTTAACGTGCTTCCTGTCTTTCCTGGGATGTAGACTTCATTTCTAGTAGTATTGTGTTTCCCTGACGTGTTCAAGTAGCTGTTTCTGTTTGGGTAGTTGATTTTGTGTTTTATTGAGTTTTATTGTTGTTCTCTACAAGAGGGTTGGGCTGATAAAAGTTATTCTATTACTTCCAGAGGCAATTTCACTTTAAATAGCATTTTATATAGGCCATCAAATCTCCAGTCACATTTTTCTAGAAGAATAACTATGGTGTGATATAGCTCTGCTAACACAGGTTTCTTGAGCCTTTAATCTGAACATTTCCATTCTCTTAAATGTTGAAATGTATTCCTCCCAAAAAAACACATATAGGGATAAATTTTTATATTTGTGTTTTTTGATAATCTAATATGGTGTTTTTCAAGAAATATATAGAATAAATAAATTTTATAGACAGAGAAAATTAATATTTTTAACTTAGAATTATCAAGATTTCAAAAATGCTAAGATTCTATTCTTATCTGAAGTACGTGAATTTGTATATTTTTCTCACACTATATAATCTGTATTTTCATCCTGTTTTCATTGGTTTAATGTCCTTATGAAATTTAGTGGGGAAACTTCCAAACTTATACAGTCACTTCCACTGTATTTTCCTTTATTTAAGGTCATCTCTTATTTTGCAACTAAGGTCAAGTTGGGGAATATAATATTAATCTTTAGTATGACTTCTCTCCACACGACTACCACATTGCTAAGGAGGAAAAAAGCCAAGCAACAAAGCAGGTCAATGGCATTAGGTATGAAAGGAAAATCCTCTTTGCCAGACTCCCTAGAAAATCAGACACCATGTCAGGATTAACTTGATAGCTGATAAAGGAGAAAGTTATTGAAGTAAGCTTTCCACATAATGTGTTTTTTCTCATCTTCTGAATTTACTTTTTCTCCTACAAATAAGAAAATAGAATTTCAGCTAAATGGGATTTCTTTACTATTAAGAATATCAAGGCAGAATAAATAGATATTAGTTAAGAATAGTGGAGCAAGTACTCATAATGATGTCTGGCTTTGGAATCATATGGCTAAAATAAAATCCAAATTTACAACCTTTGTGTATTTAAGCAACCTTTCCTTCTAAGCCCAATACATTTCTCTCTAAAGTAGACATAACCACAGTGACCTACATAGAGTTTAATAGTATTTTAGTAATATAAATTTAGTCCTGAACAAAATGCCTGGCATGTAATAAGCTTTCAATAAATGTTGTGTTACTATTTTCACAATCTACCTAATGTTCAGTATTAGGTATTGCAAGAAAGTACTGTAATATTAATTCTGTATTTGCAAAAAAATTAAAGATGCTTCTTATAGCTTCAAACACTTTTCATTCTATTTCCCAATTACCAACATTGCATTTGATTTAATTTATATATTCCTTCAAGCTTTTTTTTTTTTTTTGGAAAACCATGTAAATAGAAGCAACATTTGATTTTGATTAAGGATGCAAGTCTATTAAAACTTTGTTTTCTCTTCGCTGATGCATTGATCATAATTATCTTGTCAGATGTCACTGAAGGCAGTGACAAGATGGTAATAAAGCTTTGTAAATTTAAAATAAATTCAGGGTTGTTTTTTTAAAAATCAAGCCTGTGAATTCTAGAGCTTTCAGTCAAGTATGAGACATTTTTTAAATGATAGAACAAATAAAATCTAATGTTAAAAATGTTGAATCAAAGCATATTTCTTTGGGAATCATGGAGTTATTTATGTGAATATTAAGAATACCATCCAACAGCCAGTATCAGACACAGTAGATGGAATAATTCACTAAACTCTTAATTATAAATTTTAAATTAAAGCAGAATTTGGGGCTGAAAAGCTGGGACATGGTAGACTACAAAGAGATGGAGATGACAGGTTTCAGATCATGTGTATTTAAATAGGTTAACTTAGGTCAAAACAGGTTTCGGTTGCACTATAGTCAGTTAAAGAAAATAGAAGAAAAGTCACATAACAAAATTTCAGAAGTGGCATAGACTTAAAAAAATCAGATTATTCACATTTTGCCCTTTTCTCTTGTATCAGTGATGAATATGCAAAATTCTGGATTCACAGTTATTTAGTTTGTATCAAAAAATACAAGTGTGAAGATTAATGCTAATTTTGATTTAAAAAAACACAGAAGTTCCTATGACCCCAAATATTGAAGCTTACCTATAATATATATATATACATGTGTGTGTGTGTGTGTGTGTGTATGTATACATATTTTACATATGTTTATCTATGTATTTGTATTTATACATACAAAATTTTTAGGTTTTTCATAATGATTTGTGCAATAATAATTCTGTATATACTATGAGACATTAGTAAATAAGACTGCATTAAAATTTGGTTCAGAACATAAGAGAATAAAATACATTTGGAGAAAAATGTATTTATGTTGTAATAATTTAAAATAGAAATATAATCCAAATTGCTTAATTTCTTCAATAGTATTGACTAAAAACTAGATTTCTCATTGAAAATTATTCTTTATTCTGTATACTTCATATCCTTCTCTTTTATTCTGATAAAATTTGCCATATTTCTTCCCAGTACCTCTATTTGGTGATTAAACTATGGCTAAAAAATTGATATTAATGAATGAATTAGTCAGATAACTCTACATATAATTATCTTAATTATGCATACATCATGAAAAATAATATTTCAAAAATGAATAAATGTGGTTGATAAAATGCACATTTCTTCTAATCTCATGTGATTCTTAGAATGACCTGATGTACTCTTATGACATTCAGGTGCCTGAACCACAGGAAAATTATTCACAATTTTCATATGCAGCTATCCAGTTTGTTCCTAGCTTCCTGGGAGAATTTTTTCATGTATCTTGGTACAAACATCAGTATTTTCTTTGAAATCTCCAAATATGCCCCTGGGATTGAAACCTTTGATTTGATTGGTGCAACTCAGATAAATGTAATGGCATAAATATAGAAAGTAAATTTAGCATTATGGTAATCTAAGAAAAATGAAATAAATTTTTATTATAGATTCCAAGATTAATAGTGAAGAATTCCTTAACTGTCAGGAGGAAAGTCTATCTGTTCAATACAAAAGGGAGAGCTAATTAGTTCTGGTCAAGGATATTAGAAAATGTCTACTGTTTTATTTTTCTTTCCTTTTGATATATGATTTAATAAAGGCTTTAAACATTAGAAGTTTTTTTTTTCCTGTGTAAAAAAAGTAAGAATTATGGACTTGTGTTATAAGGAAGAGTCCAGTCAATTATGGGATGAAAACAATGTGTAACATATAAATCTAATAACTTTAAAATTATAATAAAGTATGTACTCAGGGTATTGAGTGTTAAGTGATATATTTACTGTTTTATTGCAACTATATTAATACAAATTAAAATTAGCAAAATTTTTAAAATGTAACTTTCTACACAACATTAAAAACAGATTGATACTAAATAAACAAAATTAATTACATTTTCTGATCTATTTATTATTAGACATCACTTTTACTCTTAAAGTGACTTTAATATCAGGTAAGTAATTATATTTTAATTAATAAAATTTTGAAAGTAACTATACAACACAATAAAAGACTATTTTTCTTAAAATTTTACCACTATGAAAGACTGATATTTGTTTCTTGGTATCTCCTATGCTATAAATCCTTTGAAAGAAACAAAATTAATATTTAAATAAAACAAATCTCAGGACTCTAAATTCTAACTAAATTTTAGAAAATGTCCTCTTACATTTATTTATATTTTGGCATTTGAATGAGTTAAGAAACTTCAAAGCATCTAAGTAACTTAAAAATATTTATTCCTATAACATTATCCTCAACTTAATAGGCAAAAGGAATATCTTTAACAAATTTGGACCTGCAACAAATTACCCACAGATTTTGTTGTATAAACAACACAAAGTTATTTTCTTATATTTCTGGAGATTAGTAGTCCAGATTGATTCTTATGGGGTATAAGTCAAGGAGCCAGGAGGGATACTTCCCTCTGGATATTCTAGGAGATAATCTATTTCTGTAACTTTTTATGTCTACAGTGCTTGACTCATGGCTGAACATCTGTTAAACCTCTTGCGTCAGTAGTCTCATTTCTTACTTCTTACTGATTTCCTGCCTATATCTTATAAGGACCTATGTTTACATTAGATCCACCTGGACCTAATTCAGTAAAATATTCCCTTTTTAGGATCTCTGTCTAGTGACTCTCACTGTTAACCTGAAGTTTTGCTCACATATGCTGCTATCCACTTTGTTCCTAGTTTCCTAGGAGAATTTTTTCCCCAACTGTGATTTATGAAAACTGTTAGAATTGCCAAAGATAACAAAGATACATATTCCTGGAACTATAAGCCTGAATCATAGGTCGGGTGGGCAAAAGACCTGATTTTTTTACCCAAATCATTTCTGTACTCTGCAAAAATTGAGAAAAACTATGCCAGTAAAAGAACTTGATTCATTCAGCTTTTCCCATTATACTTGTTTAAGCAGAATTTGTTTTTAAACAACTAGCTAAAAGTTGGATGTCTGCCTAGTTTCTTTATCTTCTGTCCTTAAATCAGTAAGAGACTGGGATCAATATACATAAAGACTCAAGAACATATTCTACAAGTACACTGTTTTAAAATTTCAGTCTATCATATAATATGTATAAACCGATCCTCTACTATGTTTTACCATTTGTTTATTTTTTTAATACTGGGAAATGATCCAGGCATTATTTATTTTATTTAAAAGAGTGAACAAAATGCTAGTTTTAAACTGCTAATACATAACAATAAAACATAACCTAAATAATTTAATATGCTGAATCATCCAAAGATTACTAATTCTAGGAGAAAATTCAGTGCATGTGTGTGTATGAACAAAGGTGTTTGTGTGTATGATGTGTGTGTAGGCATATGTGTATGTGATTATTCATCTGGATTAAAAGATTGATGAAACAGAGTGAAATATGAAAAGTATTATGGATCTTTTAAATTGGTAAAAAGATAATTTGGAACAAATAGATAAAGGTAAATAGAAAAAAAAGAAACTGTTAAAATATTTGTATTATATTGCACAAAAAATTTGAGACAGGGAAAGAATACAAAAAAATGCTGGTAGTTTGTATTCAGAGAGAAAACAATAAATTTTTTGTAGTAAAACTAACTCAATTATGTTCAAGTAATTGTTGTTGTTGTTGTTGTTAATTATATGCTTGGGATTGAACCTGGGGCCTTGAACATGGTAGGCAAGTAGTGTATTAATTACTTAGATTCCCAAAGGAAATTTAAGACATATGAAAAAAGAAATGTGACAATCACTTATATTTAATATAGCCTAGTAACTTAAAATTAAGGATTAGTTAGCTTTCAGGGTACAAAAGTGCACACTTAAGAATTTTAGTGAGGGAAGGAACTGTAGCCAATATTTTTCTTAATCCTTTGATAATGGATTTTAATATTCATTTTTAACATTTGGTTTCATTAGAATTTAATGTGTTGTCACAAGTAGAACATCCACAGAAGTTTTCTTTATTCTTTTAATGTTTTTTACTACCCTTTAATTACAGGATAATTTAAGTGTTCTGAAGAAATAATCATAATTTTATTTACTTGTCAAAGTGACTAGTTCTTTTCTCAGAAATTATTAATTACACTAACAGGGACCTTATAAATACATTCTGTTAGCTGAACATAGACAAATTTTATTATAGCAGGAATCATTTGCAGTTGTCATGAAACTTCTGATTACAACCTTGATGTTCTTTATTAAAAATGAATTACCTTTGTCCATTCTACTATTGCTTTTTGAACTAACGAATTATTTATTAAAGCTCATCAGATGGTCAGTTTTCTAATAACACAATCCAAAAGCTTATACATTTTTATTCCCCCAGCAGTTTTTTGAACACTTAAAATTAATGAGACAACTAAGAAAATGCACTTTTATTTAATCAGTCTTTCACATAGACAAATATTATGGATCCATCAGTCAGTCAGTTACCTTGGCTCTGTCTTATAGTTAAATGGGTTTGTCAATTATATGTTTTATGTATATATTGATGAGAACATGCCTCAGATAGGTAAGTAAAGTAAAAGGAGTATATTAGGCTTGGGGTGATGAAAAGAAAATTCATGCTTAAAATACAGAGTGTTAGTGGCTTAGAAATTGCCAATGGAGTATAAGTTATCTCTATATTCTGATAGTGTCCCTGGAGATAAGTCAATGTGAAATCTTTCAGTTAGATCAAATCCCTTATAATCTGACAATATATTTTTTATGTTAGACAATATTTGACCATTCATGATATCTGAAAAATCTGAGCATTTCTAGCAAGTTGACTAAAGCAGTGAGCAAAATAAAATATTGAAAATTTACTCTTATGTAAGCAGAAACTGCTATTTGAGGCATTCTGGTTACTCACATGAAGTCTTTGAATGAAATTGCTATATGGTCCTCTATTCTATATCTGGCCTCTTTATTTTTAATGTGCACATGAATCACTTGAGGACTTTATTAAAGAACAGATGCTAACTTAATATGTCTGGATAGAACCAGAGGGTCTTTATTTCCAAGTGACCTATGTACTGCAGAGCATTGCCTCTCAGATTCTGATGCATTGGCTTATGAATGCTGATGTTAAGCATCTAGCAATTCTGCTATAATAGGTTTGTGGAAAAGCTTTGTATTGGTATCTAAGGAAATTCTTCAGAAAAAGATATTTCCCCATTTTATAGGCTCTCTTTTCACACTCTTCATTGTTTCCTTTGCTATGCAGAAACTTATTTAATTTGATGCCATTCAATTTGTTGATTCTTGGTTTTATTTCTTAAGGTTTAGTGCTTGCACCAATATGTTACAGTGTTGACCCTATGTTTGTTTTTTTAGGGAGTTGCAAACTTCCTAGTGTAAAATTCCTAGATCTTTGATCCACTTTGAGTTGACTTTTGTGGAAAGGTGAAAGATTTCAATCTAGTTTCATACTTCTACATGTGAATATCCAGTTTTCCTACCACCCTTTGTTAAAAAAGGTGATCTTTCTTTGAAGGTATGTTTTTGGTGCTATTCTTGAGTATCTGATGACTGTATCTATGTAGGGCTTTCCCTGTGTCTTCTATTCTATTCCATTGGTCTTCATGTCTTTTTTTGATATCAGTGTCATTCTGTTTTTATTACTACACCTCTATAGTATAATTTGAGATCAGGTATTGTGATACATCAAATGTGGCTCTTCTCAGTATTGCGCTGGGTGTTCATGGTCTTTTTTCCTTTCAAATGAATTTTAGTACTTTCTAGCTACTTATCTGATAGGAGATTAATATCCGGCTTATTTGAAAAAATTTAAAAAACTTATCTCCAAAAGAACAAATAACTGGATCAATAGATGTTTAAATGAACTAAACAGATGTTTCTCAAAAGAAGAAATAGAAATGGCCCACAAATTTATGAAAAAAATATTCAACATCCCTAGCAAGCAGAGAAATTCAAATGAAAACTACACTAAGATTTTTATCTCCCTCCAGTTAGAATGGCAATCATCAAGTATAAAAATAATACTAAATGTTGGCAAAGTTGTGATGAAAAGCACACTCCTCCATTGTTGATAGGACTGAAAATTGGTACAACCACTTTGTAAAGCAGTATGAAGATTCTTCGAAAGACTAGGAATGGATCCACCCATTGTCCCAGCTATCCCACTCTTTGGTATTTATCCAAAAGAACTAAAATTAACATGCCATAATGATACAGGCACATAAATTTTTATATCAATGAAATTCACAATAGCCAAGATATGGAACCAATCCAGGTGTCAATAAACAGATGAATGGACAAAGAAAACTGGTGTATAAGGGCAGTGGAGTTTTACTCAACCATAAAGAAGAATGAAATGATAGCATCTGCTTGTAAATAGATGGGAACTGGAAAATATCATAGTAAGTGAAGTAAGCCAGACTCAGAAAGTCCAGGATTCAGTGTTTTCTTTCAAATGTGAAAGCTAGAGCTAAAGATGGGGGAACAATTAGTGTGGATACCATTAAATAGAAGAGCCCAGTGATTAAGAGGCAGGGTATGGGGATGGGACTGCAGAGTGAAACTGATAAAATTATGTACATATGTGAATATACCACAGTGAATTCCACCTTCATGTATATCTATAAAGCACTGATTTTAAAAAATCCATCAATAAATAGAAGGAATACCAGTAAAGTATAGGAAGGAGAACAAGGGACAGGATGAGGTAAGAGAAAGACAAAGTACTGGGGAGTGAAATGAAGCAAATTATGTTCTGAACTGTATAAATATATCAAAATGAAGCCCACTATTATGTATAACTATAATGCACTAATAAAAACATTTAAAAAATCTTCAGGTGATCTACTAGACAACCAAATATTGAGAACCAGTGCTAAAAAGAAAGGAATGACTTGGAATGTTTTAGAAAACTTCTGAGAAGTTCTGGTTGCTAAAACTATAAAAGATTGTCTACTTCAGGGCTCTGGAGGCCTGGAATTTATATACTTTTAATGGTTGCCATGCAAACAAGAACAACTGTACCTCTAAAGCCCAAGCACAGTCTCAAAATAAAAGCATGCTTTGGGCAAATAATACTTTTAATTGGGACAAATTGACCCTTAGGATCAAGCTATTAATGCTCATTGTCCCTTCTCTATCATTAACACGTATCAGTGGGTGGATCAGCATAAGAGTAGCAAATGAACACTTTGTGTGGTAATAATTGTACTAAATCTGAATATTTCTTAAAACCATTTGCACAACTTTAATCTACCTGTGATTTAGTCATCTCCTTGGAGTGCAATTTTAAATTGTTGCTCCCTTGGTTTAGAAACCTGTATGTGGTTTATGACCCAGTTAGTTTAAATTGATTCTTTCCCTATGTACCCAATTAGCAATTATGGTTTTCAGAGCCCAAAGGGGGAAGTCATGTGTTGGTGGTAGACAGTCAAAGTCATTAAACAAAAAAACACAAACAAAAACAAAAATAAAAACCAAACCAACTTGTTATTATTCACTTCGAAAAATTCATTGCAAACATTGGAAAAATTATTCTAACATTTATTTTGTGTTCGAAGTATCTATGCTTACAACATCTATGCTTGACAATGTCAGTTGACACAACATGTTTAATTTTGTTCTCAATACAAGTTCATTTCCTTTCCCTTCACTTAGCTATACATTGATGCTTACATTCCATAGCTTCTCTTCTGGGAATTGGAACTTCATCGTGCTTCTCATGTCTTAAGCCCAGTTTTCAGGTTAATTATAAAATCATTACATACAAAGAGTCTAATCTACAAATTGTTATACACTCTTGCATTATTTGGATTCTATACCTTTCAAATGTAAACCAAAAAAATAATTTCAATGAGTAAGAATGAGCCATCACTAAAAGCTGTAGAATCCACTTGGCAATCAGTGAAATTTCAGTATTATTGATCCCATACTTGATTTATAGACTTAGCCAGACAGTTCCTGTGTTCCATAAGACCCTGTTACTTGGTGTAAAACATACATACCACCATTCAGGCTGAACTATCCATTATATAGACCGTCTCTGAATACAGAAATGTGTGGCTGGGCAGCCAATGTCTCAGGATCGCTGGAACATCACTGAGAAAATGAACACTAAAGGGATGGGGAGATGAGATGGATTGGTTTGCTAGGGCTGCCATCACAGAGTACCACATTCTTGTGCCTAACACAACAGGCATTTATTTTCTCTCAGTTTCAAACTCTAGAAGTCCAAGATTGAGGTGTTGACAAGGTTGGTTCCTTCTGGGTAAGGCGACTATCGGCCTCTCTTCTACCTTCTGGTGGCATGCCAGTAACTTTTGGTGTCTCAGGGCTTATAGAAGCCTCGTGCTGATCTCTGCTTTGATGTTCACATGGGGTTCTCCCTGTTTGTGTTTCTGTTTCCAAATTTTTCTCTTTTATGGGAATATGACTCTGAAGAAACTGTTTCCAAAAAAGTATATACTCTGAGATATCTGAGGATATTAGTACTTCAACTTGTAAATTGGAGAGACATGGTGCAACATAGAGCACAAGCCAAATGAGTTAGGGTTCATCTGTTCCTAAAGAGTGAAAATTCAACTGTGCCAGCAAAAGGCCTGACCAGGTCCCTCTTTTCATGAAGAGCATTATGCTTTCCTACCTTTAACTTGGTTAAGAAGATCTCTACTATTAATATCTATCCAAACTTTAGAGTATGGGGGACCTTTACAAATTCACAACTAGAATCTGATTCTGGAGGCTGGATTCTTGGCCACAGTGGGAACCCAGGGGAACTGGGCTGCTGTCACAGTGGGGAGTTGATTGTGCAGGGAGTGGTTTTTTCCTACAGGAGATCACAACCCATCACCTTTACTATATTTAAAAGAAGACTTTTCTATTATAAGGACTAAATATGAAAGGAAATAAAATCCTCTCATCTCAATGTATATGGTGCAGACTTTTTCTGATTTATTTAATATCCTTAATTAGATCAGTTAATTAATATGAAATTAAAATGTGAATGTGAACTTGAAGACTTCTGCAGAAACCACAAAGTGAAAAAGTACTTAAAGGGTCCTGATGTATTAAATTTAAAAAATGTATTGAATTTGAGAAAGGAGAAAACAATGACATTTGACTATTTTAGAGATAATACAGGTATTTGTGAAAATAATTAATGGTGAATTTAAACCACTTTGTTATGCAGTGAGGGTGGTAGACTTAAGGCAAGAATGTAGGTCTTTGCTGATTGTGAGAGAATTATTCTCCTTGCTGCAGTGACACTGTTTCCACCCCCCCCCCCCCCGCCACCCAATGTCTGTAGTTCAGTTGGAATCAGTCATGTAGAGATCAGTTAAAGGGGCCACTGCTCTCACGGTGAAGGGAGATTTGAAGACATTTCTTCAGAGGCAGGAAAACTCAAGACAGAATAACTGATGAGTTTCTAATGAAAGAGAGTTGGGAATTGCCTAATTATTGCCTTTCTGCAGAGGTAGCAAATGTGCCACCAGGGCCCTTTGGGAGTGCAGAAGGGAGATCACGTAGCTTTGGGTATCAAGCCTAATAAAAAGCCTGCAAAAATAAAATAGCAAAAACTAACCAAATAATACACATAAATGCAAAGAATAATAATAACATTTATTTTTCTCTGTCTTGTTTCAAGTGGTTTGTTAGTTCCTCCTTTTCCTCAAACAATATTTGCTACAACATCAATGGTATCTCCTGGATGTCAATGCTCTATTTATCACTTAACCAGGCTAAAGAACATGCATTAGATCCTGGCTTCATTCGATTTATAGGCATTTATAGGAAAATTCAGAAACATAGTCTGGGACAGAGAAACATATTTTGGTGGTGAAGTATGGGGGACAGGGTAGAGACTGATGGGACTTAGAAAATCTGGTAACAAAATATGAAGAGAAAGGATCAATATAGGCAGAAGTTCATAAATCAGCTAAGTATATAAGAAACATTTGTTGAAAATCCTGCAAATAAAGAAGACTGCCTTGTCAAGTGCTCAGGCAAACAGGAACCTGAAGATCTGCTAGCAATAAAGGAGGGAGGAAAATCAGTAGGAGAAAATAAGGGGTTCCCATTAACAGAGAACGACCTTGGTAAGTGTGGCAAGGACCTGTGCTAGCCTTAACCTTGCATTTGTTTCTTGTGGAAAAAACTAATCTACAAGAACAGCTGCCTAAGGCTTATAGGTGGAGAGAATTAAGAACATTACATTAGTAGAGCACTTAAAGAAAAAAAAAATATATATATACCTGTTAGTGAAACATTTTTTTCTCATATCTTGTGCCATCTTAATTTTTGTTCAAAAGTCTGATTTGAGAGTAGGGCAAAAGACTACATAGATTCAAAGGCTGTTTTTAATGAGAATTCATGTGTAATTTAAGCATTTGTTTGGTAAGAAATATATTCTTAAAAAAAAACCAAAAAACACTGAAATGTACTGTGAGACTCCCCGAAGGGAGCATAATACTTTGGTTTGCTCTTCTCAGCCTGAAACCCTCCTGTGGGGGTACAACTTGAGGTTTACTGAGGCTACACTTGTTTTCAGCTATGTTATCTTCAGGTATGATGATATCTCACTAAAGTGCAAAACAAATTCATTGTGATCTGCTGTATATAGGAGGCTAGATACCTGATGGCAAACTCACGATAGAGTGTAGATAGATTCTGATTCTAATAATAGAAAATTATAAGGCATTTAGAAATTGGGAATCTGATTAGAGTTTTCATAATTTACTGTCAACACACCTCTTTGTTCTGATCACTGGTTATTCATTTTTTTAATACAAAAGAAATCTGTGCTCCCGCAGAAACAAAACTGATATCCTGCCATGTTACAATTAAGAGTAGGCATATAAATCATATCCGAAGGTTAGAATGAAGTGGCACTTTGTATCCTGAAATGAACAAGAACTACAAAAAAAAAAATCAGGGTCACTCTGTTTTAGTAAATAACACTTTGACATTTCTCATGGGTTGCTGACTTCCTCATAAAAACACATTTATCCCTGACTTTTAATTGTTACTGTCTAAAGAGAAATAATGATCTCTTTGAGTGTAATAAGCATGTAAGAAAATTTCTATTTGTTCAACATAAACTGGCAAGCAGTAGACCCAGCAGCATTGATACTACAAGTTGAACTTCCCTAATCCAAATATACTAGACACAGAATGTTACAAAATTGAAAACTCTTTGAGCATCAGATCAGTACCACAAGTGGAAAATCTCACATTTGACCTTACATGACAGTCGAAACATAGACACACTAAAAAATATTGTGTTAAGTTATCTCTAGCCTATATATATAAGGAATATGTGAAACATAAATGAATTTTGTGTTTGGACTTTGTTCCCATCCCTAATATATCTTTATTATGTATGTGGAAAATTCCAAAATCCAACAGTAATCTAAAATCCAGGACACTTCTTATTGAAAGCATCTTGGATAAAATATTTTTGGGCTATATTACATTTATTCATTAACTACTGCATTGGTTAGAAATGGACAAGTCATATTTTTCCTGCCTTGTCTCTTTTGAGCACCTCTTTTCTGAATGATATTTTGTTTCTCTGTCTGAGACTGTCTTGAACATTAGTCTCTTTCTCTTGGGCTTCCTGCCAATGATCCATACTTTCTTCTGTTTGGATTATACTATCCATTCTTTCTAGATACACACTTCCCCCAACACCACTGGTCCCACTTTTCCATCTAGCAAACTCCTATCATTTCTTTATGGCCTGAATCAAATCCTGTCACTTTCATAAAAGATTCAGATTCTGACTCATGTTAATCACTCCTTCCACTATGTTCCAATACATTTCACCAAAGTACATTATTTTATAAGTACTTAGTTATTAATTTTTCCAACTCTACTTCCTAAGCCTGTGCTTGGTTTACAGTAGATACTAATGAATGATGAGTGAGGGGATAATTGGCCATATGAGAGAGATTTCAGTACACTCCATCAAATTTAACACTTTAATAATGATCTATTCTGCCTACATATCAGTCTAGTCTTTCTCAAATATGTATAATTCACCTAAAATTATTCTGAAAGTAAAATATACACCTATAAAACAAATGTCTTAAATATATGTATATTGCTTTTGCTTAACCCGAAAATTACTCTATAAATATTGTAATGTCCTAAATATCTTATCATCTTTCACTCAATTAAAGAGATGCCTGCTGTTGTCTATAAGTGTTAATAATAAGAATGCAATTAAATTTGATACAGTCTCTTTTTTTTGCTTCATTGTGTTTTTGTGTGTGCACATGTAAGAGAGAGAAGAAATAGAAAGCCACTTATAAAACACAAATGACAGGAAAAATAATAGACAAATTTGGAATACATCATTTTATTTTTGTAAAATAAAAACATTTTCCCATTTAAATGAGCATTTGACTAATATTCATTCTATAAGTTGCCTAATTATAAACACTATGTTTGCATTTTTGCAGAAGGAAAAATGAAACTATATAGAATTCAGTATTTAGGTAACAATTCACTTTGGCTCCAGGAATTATCCAGTGGTAAGCATCTGAGTGTTGATGTCAGATTGGTTAGGTTAAAAAACTAATTTGACTTCTTGCAAGTTGCATAACCTTGGTCAGGTGATTGAAGATTCTAATGCTTTATTTTCCTCAGTTATTTTGGTAAAAACCTAAGGAAGTTTCTGACTAAAGAAATACCTCAATATTAGCTATTATTTCAATTCAATAAAAAGTCAAAGAATGGTCACAGATAAATGTTCAGAGAGATTTTTTATTGAAGATAGTGTGGTGCATATATCCCACATATTTTGAATCAGAAGTCATTTAAGAATGCTTCACAATTGGCAAATTTTTAGGCCAGATACTCTTGTTTCTGAGCATTTGATTTTAATGTAATTATTTTCTAAATCTCCCTTTTAGTCACTGATTAATGTAATACTCATGATTAAAATTAGTTTTGATTCTTTTGGATACTTTTCTACAGTTTTAATTTAAAATTTTCCATGACATTAGTAGTAAATGGAATGATTTGTTTTTTCCTTATTATCTCGGTTTCATTGAGCAAATGTTAAATCCAGGCAACACTGTTTATTGCTTTTTAAATTTGGTGTAGAGATTTTGAGCAATTGGAGTCATAGATCAAGTGATGATTCGTATTCAAGAGATTAGTTAATTTTCATATTTTATTCTTTTTAGCTACACATAACTGGAAAACCCATTTTGATAATACAAGCAACATATAAAACTTGTTCTAATTTAGACCCATTATCTCCCTTTTCCCTTCCATCTCATACTCCCTGTTCTCTTCCCTCTATTGATCTTTCTGCCACTTAACCCATAGTTTTATTTTTTTTAATTAATTTCTTGTGGATGCACATGATGTTGAGAATCATGGTTGTGTATTCACATATGTACATAGGAAAGTTCAGTCAGATTCATTTCAGTGTATTTCCTTTTCCCATCCCCCCTACATTCCTTTCATTCCCCTTGGTCTACCACTGAACTTTCTATTCTTCCTTACCACCTTTTTTTGTGGGTTACCTTCCACGTATAGGAGAAAACGTTTTTTCCCCATATACAGATTGCAGAATCACATCGGTTACACATCCACATTTTTACATAATGCCCTATTAGTAACTGTTGTATTCTGCTACTTTTCCTATCCTCTACTACCCTCCTCGCCTCCCCTCCCCTCCCTTCTTCTCTCTCTACCCCATCTACTGTAATTCATTTCTCTTCTTGTTTATTTTCCCATTCCCCTCACAACCTCTTATATGTAATTTTGTATAATGATGAGGGTCTCCCTCCATTTCCATGCAGTTTCCCTTTTCTCTCCCTTTCCTTCCCACCTCATGTCTCTGTTTAATGTTAATCTTTTCTTCCTGCTCTTCCTCCCTGCTCTGTTCTTAGTTGCTCTCATTATATCAAAGAAGACATTTGGTATTTGTTTTTAGGGATTGGCTAGCTTCACTAAGCATAATCTGCTCTAGTGCCATCCATTTCCCTGCAAATCCCATGATTTTGTCATTTTTTAGTGCTGCATAATACTCCATGGTGCATAAATGCCACAATTTTATCCATTCATCTATTGAAGGGCATCTGGGTTGGTTCTACAGTCTAGCAATTGTGAATTGTGCTGCTATGAACATCGATGTGGCAGTATCCCTGTAGTGCGCTCTTTTAAGGTCTTCAGGGAATAGTCCAAGAAGGGCAATAGCTGGGTCAAATGGTGGTTCCATTCCCAGCTTTCCCAGGAATCTCCATACTGCTTTCCAAATTGGCCGCACCAATTTGCAGTCCCACCAGCAATGTACAAGTGTACCCTTTTCCCCACATCCTCGCCAGCACTTGTTGTTGTTTGACTGCATAATGGCTTCCATTCTTATTGGAGTGAGATGGTATCTTAGAGTAGTTTTAATTTGCATTTCTCTGATTGCTAGAGATGGTGAGCATTTTTTCATGTATTTGTTGATTGATTGTATATCCTCTTCTGAGAAGTGTCTGTTCAGGTCCTTGGCCCATTTATTGATTGGGTTATTTGTTTTTTTTTGTTGTTTAACTTTTTGAGTTCTTTGTATACTCTAGAGATTAGAGCTCTATCTGGTGTTTGAAGGGTTAAAAATTTGTTCCCAGGATGTAGGCTCCCTATTCACCTCACATATTATTTCTCTTGCTGAGAAAAAACTTTTTAGTTTGAGTTCGTCCCATTTGTTGATTTTTGGTTTTAACTCTTATGCTATCGGTGTCTTATTAAGGAATTTGGGGCCTGCCCCCTCATGATAAAGATTAGGGCCAACTTAATCTTCTAATAGACGCAGAGTCTCTGTTTTGATTCCTAGCTCCTTGATCCATTTTGAGTTGACTTTTGTGCATGGTGAGAGAAAGGGATTCAATTTCTTTTTGTTGCATATGGATTTCCAGTTCTCCCAGCACCATTTGTTGAAGATGCTATCCTTTCTCCATTGCATGTTTTTATAACCTTTGTCTAATAAAAGGTAGTTGTAATTTTGTGGATTCAGTTCTGTGTCCTCTATTCTGTACCATTGGTCTACCAGCCTGTTTTGATGCCAGTACCATCCTGTTTTTGTTACTATTGCTTTATAGTATAGTTTAAAATCTGGAATTGCAATACCACCAGTTTCACTCTTCCTGCTTAGAATTACTTTAGCCATTCTGAGTCTCTTATTTTTCCAGATGAATTTCATGATTGCTTTTTCTATTTCTGCAAGGAATGCCATTGGTATTTTGATGGGAATTGAATTGAATCTGTAAAGTGCTTTTGGTAATATGGCCATTTTAATAAATATTTAGCGTTTTAAAATAACAAAAAATGATGAGGCAAATGATATAACAAAAGAAATTAACAAAAGATTTTTTTTCCTACAGAAATGTTAAACTCTAGAAGATAAAAACAGTGAAATATTCCTTAAAATTTGATTTTAGGAAGACTAACAATCCAGATCCATACTCTTTTGTACTGATTCTAGTGATGATTATAAAATGTGCAATAAACAGAAAGAATGAAACACTAACCAATATAGGGAATATAATAAAATATGTCACAATTCTTTTAAATTATATTGAAATCTGCCAGGCAGTAGGATATCTATAGAATATAAAAAGAGAAAAAATTATGAATTCAGCAAAGAGCATTCTTTTGTTAGGGCAAAAGATGTTTTGATATATTAAAGAATTCTGGACATCTATAACTGAAAAATATCTTAGTGAAGTAATTTAGATACTACCTGTCCCAGAACAGAATCCTAGGGCAGCAGATTTGGGGATGGATATTTATCTGCAGAAAGTATGTTGTGGCATATTTCCAGGACCAACATGGGTGTAGAATGAAGTAATTATGAATGGGCCAAGTAGAACATTCAACTGTAATCGTTTTTTCTGCATTACATTTTCATTCTTTATAGTCTCGAGCTTCTGAAAACCATTTTTCCACTCTGGGCATTTATTAAATTAAATGTTTTAGGTTCTAAATATGAGTGGAATCCTGTGGTACTTGTCTTTCTGTGCCTGGTTTATTCCACTTAACATAGTGATCTTCAGTTCTAGCCCTGTTGAAAATGACAGGATTTAATTCTTCATTATGGCTGAATAGCACTCTGTTGTGTATATTTACAACATTTTCTTCATCCATTCATTCGTCCATGGCTACTTATTTGTCACCAGCTGGCCAGACTGGTAACTGAAAAAAACACACAAACATAGAAATACCTTACATGGGACAGTGGGGGTGGGCAGTCAGGGACAGCTCTGAGACCTCAGATATCAGCTACCCTGCTAGCCAGCAAGGTAAGAAAGGGAGGCAAGAGGCAAGAGAGAAAGCCTACCTTAAACCCCACTTTTTATTGGGGGGGAAGCCATTCATAGAATATTCCACCCAGATAAGGCAAGGCATTGGATTTCAAAGGGTGGAGTCTTGCTTGGTGATGTCTTGTGGTCAGCAGGGTGATTGATATCTTGGAAAGCCACACCCATCTCAGGTGCTATGTGGGATCACAGGTAGAGTGAGAGAAAAGGCACACATGTGTCCACAGCCCAAAAAGCATGTAATGCCAGAGCAGTTTCCTCCTACGCTCAATGAGCATAGCTCACACACACAGCCCATGATGGCTCGTGACACTTGTGGTTCTTCCATTCCTTGGCTATAGTGAATAGTGCCTCGGGTGATCCTGTAGGGAGCTCTGGTGCTAGAATAACCGTTTTTGTTGTAAGTTGGGAAAGGGAACCCTACTTGTAAACTCTCCCACTGAACAGTTATTGGAAAGAGATATGAATAAAACCTTACAATGAATTCAAAGCCCAGAATGATTACAAGAGCACTTATCTGTCTAGGATTTTAACCCAACACTAACTTCATTAATTATATTCTGTGCCAGGAAGGCATGTTTGTGTGTATAAATAGGTGCATATTTGTATGCATAATGTTTTTGTGTGTGTATGCATACATGTATATGTGAGTGATATTTTGCAGGAGCAGACAAATATACATATGGCTTAAAATAGTACCTAGCAATATATCTTAATGTTTATAGAAATTTAATTTATGACTATAATGATCATATATTGTTAAGCTTGCAAAATCAGTATTAAAAAATCATAGCTTATTAATTATCGGTGTATTTAAATAAAATCAAATGACAATTTTAGAAAAATATTAGATATTGAATTTCAAAACAAAGCAAGAAACCTAAAACTATGAGAGTAGCAATCAAAATTTTAAAAAAATATAAACAGAAGCAAAAAATTGATGGAAGTGGCATGCTAGAAAAATATTTGTAGCACAAAAGATATATCAAAATAATGGCTATAATACTAAAATATATTTTGTGAAATAAAAAAGAAGAACAAGAAAAAGTGGAAAAGCCTGTTAGTAGGCATTTTTTTTTAAAAAAATGGAAATCCAAAGCAGAAAAGCATAATAAGATATTAAATTTTATAGTAAAGAAATGAGGTATAACTTCTGACAAAAGATTGCTATATATAAATAAATAAAAAAATATACTGCTGTGTGATATTGAGGAAAATGTACATAAGCATTAGATTGCTAATGAAATGTCATTTTTAAAAATATTTTTTAAAAAGTCAATCTAGGGGCTAGGGATGTGGCTCAAGCGGTGGCACGCTCGCCTGGCATGCGTGCGGCCTGGGTTGGATCCTGGGCACCACATACAGACAAGGATTTTGTGACCGCCAAAAACTAAAAAATAATATTAAAAATTCTCTCTCTCTCTCTCTCTCTCTCTCTCTCTCTCTCTCTCTCAAAAAAAAAGTCAATCTAATAATAGATAGTCAAATTGAAATTAGGGCAAAAATTTTTTTTGAGTAAATATTTTGTAAAAAAAATCTACATGTGAATAAACAGGAAAATAAGAATGTTATTGAATAGAGATTATAGAAATAAATATCTATCCATCTATTTATAGGGTATTTTGCAGCAAATTAAAAGCAAACTTATGCCAGTTGAAATAGAGTGATTTCCACAACCTTATTTTTAAAAAACCTTACTTTTAAAAAAGTAACAAAGCACAATATCAGATGCATTTAGTTCAATTTCCATTGCTATAAAAAAATACCAGAGTCTGGATACCTTGTAAAGAAGAAAGGTTTATTTTGTTCACAGTTTGGAGGTTGAAATTTCAAATTGGTTGGTGCCAGCTCTTGTCGGATTGCATTATGGTGACAGCACATGTGAGAGAGTAGTCACATGCTGACACCAGAAGCCAGAGAGGTTTAGGAGGGGCCATTCTTGCTATTTTATTACTCTCTGATAAGAACTGAGCTGAGTTCTTGGAGAGCTACATTAATTGTTTCTGGGGACAGTGCTCCAGTGACCCAAATTCTTTCCACTGGGTTTCACCTCTTAAAGGTTCCATCACCTCCCAATATTGCCACACTGAGAACCAGGGTTTTAATACATGGTTTGATGGACAAACCAAATCTAAACCATACAAACACAGAAGAATATACATTTTACTGATTCAATGTTTCTAAAACAAGTAATAAAAATCCTAAATATGTATTATTCATTTACAATTACATCATCATTAAAAAGGGAATAATGAGTCCACAACAACATGAAATTTTGATTAGCTGTTGGAGGTGAAAAGGTGAGAATGGAAAGTATGAGGGGAATACGAAAAGATTGAGATAAATTGTCCACAATAGGAAACATTTCCTAATTGGTTTGATTTCTGAGTATTGGCTTGTGTATCTGTATACCTGAGTGCATATACGAGAGAAAGAGAGAAACTGAGAAAGAGTATTAACATCTACATTTCAGTGTACCATACAAAAATAGTGAGATGTATGAAATGATAAGTATAAGGTGCCAATAATTAAGAAATGAAATTTCAAACATTTTTTTTCTTTTCTTCCACATAGTAAGAACGTTAAAATATACACTTATTTTTATATTTAATCAAAAAATATATGTGTGATATACTTTTCATTAAAAAAGCCTTCTGAAACAGAAAGTATAAAAATCTTTATTTTGTTCTCGGGGGTTCTAATGTGCTAATTCTTGTTCTATTTTTTTTTTTACATTTTATCAATTTCTTATAATCTTGCTGTTCCAGTTTGCTGCATTTGGGGACCATACATTTTTGTATAGATTTTACACTGATATATATTTCTTTGATTTTTCTACATTTTTTATTCTAGATCTTTATAATCATAATAGACAAACTATTAAGAATATAATACCATCATATGATTTGATGATTTTAGTCCCAGAAAAATTCAGATTACATTGGGGATCTGGAATTATTTGGGGCAGGGTTTTGCATACATATTTCTTTTTGTCAAAGACAAATATTAGACTACATATTAGTTTTGCAGTCTGGCGACACTGATGCAGGCATATCTACCTGACCAGGCTTATTGAGGAATAAACAAAACAGGAAAAACTCTCAGAAAAAAACATTTAGGATTTTTCTCTTCCCAAAATAGATTAAAAGGCAGAACTCAGAGAATTCTGAAATGCATTGCAATCCCATCAGTCTAAATACTTTTCTTAAATTAGGTGGCAATTTGAGTTAAATAAATGACTTCTCTAGTCCTTATTTTTGCTTCTTGAGTAGATGCTTTATGTGCACCACTATTCTCCCAGAGTTTAGTATCTTGCATACCTAGTCCTTATTGCATTCCAGTGATAACTGTTCCTACACTGTCCATTCCATATTCCAACAAACGTTCTATTCTATTCCATATTCCAGAGCACTAATGTGGATTCACTTTCTATCTCATTTTCTGTCAAAATTAATTATCCCTTTAGGTTTTTCTTGGCAAGTATTTTTCAAAGTCCTTTTGTGTTTTTTTCTGAGTCTGAGTATAGAGAGAAATGTTCTAATAGCGTATTTGTTGTGCTTGGACTCAGAGCAATGCCAAATTTGAAAACAACATTAATATATGTATATGCAAGCCTTTTGGCATACCTGGGATGACCATGGCCTCAAACTTGGTTAAATAAATCAAACTGGTTAGACCAGTTGGAATCCTAAGATGTCATATTCTTTCTCAGGGAACACTAACATGAATAGGGCACTATTAAATTCAGCTGAACTGAAATAGATTCTCCTTATGAATAGGCATCACAGAACTTGATGGAAAAAATAAGTAAGAAAAAGGGTTTTTGAATAAGATCAATCCTTTATGAACTTCTACTTCCACATTTGTGAAATAGAATAATAATATTAACAACCTAAGGTGGTTGTATTAAGAAAAACTTTTTCTAATTTTAATTTTTGAAAGAAACAGCTATAATATTAAGGATTATATTTAGTACTATTAAACTTTTTAGTACAAAGTTCTTTTAGTATAAAAGTTCAAAAGTTTTCTTTAGTACAAAACGTTCTTTAGTACAAAAGTTTTATAACTTTTAGTACAATAAAAAACATTTAATAAATGCTTTTTTTCTATTTTATGCTGTTTAGTTGTAATCAGTTTTGGATTTGATGATTTTTAAAAGTAAGAAAAAGAGGTATCTAGGACTTCTTGAATCCTGTCTGGCAATCTTCTCTTTAGTAAAATGGCAATCAATGTGCTACTAACAATTATGTGACCTTATATCCTAAATTTCTCTTAACAATTTAGGCTTAAGGCCAAAGCAAAATAATAATAATAATAATAATAATAATAATAATAATAATAATAAATCCCATTTCCCCTCCCCCAATTTAAAATTTGCTACTAGTTTCCTTGGTTGTATTCAAAGAATAGAGTAAGATAACACCTGTGTCTGAGAGACCATAGTGTTTTCATTATCCTGATTATACCATGGAAGCTTCTTAATCTATTGGAATTAGGTTCCCCAGAAACAGACTCTGAGATGGTGATTAATGTACATAAAATTAAGCAGAATGTGGAAGGAAGCAGAGTTATGCAGAGAGAGAATCTGGCTTGTGATGTAGACTTTAAAAAGGATACAGTCAACCTAACAATGGGTTCTGTAATTTGGATATCTCTTTGGTATTGTGTCAAGTTAGGGCAAGAAAATGAGCACTTATACTAATTTATTGATTAATCACTGGGTACCCACCCATCCTGGGAAAAAAAGTGTGAACAGTGGGCAAAACTAGATATCTTCAACTACAACAACTGCTAACAGCTGAGTGCAATGTCCTGGAAGAACTTCTGACTACTGAGGAATGACATTGTTCCTGAAAGAGGATTTGATGGACACATCAGCATAGTTTATATCTTGTGTGACTCAGATCCAAATATTCAGATAGGTAATACAAGCAGAAATTTTAGACTTTAGGCTAGTGGGTTTTTTGTTGTTGTTGTTGTTTGTTTGTTTGTTTGTTTGTTTTCCAAGGGAGAAACTTTGAAGAGAAAGGTTTTTGTGGTCCAACCACAACGAGGCCAAACCAGACCCTCATGGTTGAGATATCTGAGCCATTGCCAGATTCCGATCAAGTCTGGGTTGCCCTCACTGGTCAATGTGAAGTAAAAAATCAACAGAGTGCTAAAATATTTGTCCCTCCACCACTTACAATAATAGTCTTACTTAACTGCTAACAGTAAGGTCAAATACCCTTCTTATTAGTGCTGCTGTCTTGGTATGAGGAGTCTAAAGTGTCCAGGCAGATTATGTAGTTTCTGATTCAAGAGGACTCTTGTCAGCTTCCCTAATAAAAGTGTTTCTCCTTTAACAGCCAACAGAAATGTTCATTCTACAAGCAGATCACTTGTGATAATAGGCAGAACTATTCTTTCTTCAACCATTTAATTTGTGTTTTCTTCCTATTGGGGGACACAACATCATGTATATTTTTTAATATATATTCTATGATATCCTAGAGAATGATGTAAATATAAAACTATTTCTGATCATTAGTTAGAGACATTGTGGAGGTCACCAACCAGCTATCCTCTAGGTCATTAAGAATAATTTTTCCTTAGCTGGATTTCTGCTTGGCTTGTCCCACATGCTAAGGATCTGACTGAGTACTTAAAACGACTTTCAAGTATATCCGTTTTAACTATCTAATCAGGGAACGGCAAAGTGATGACTGGGTTCCTCTTCAGGTGCAGATGCAGTGGCTCCAGTTTAGCTGGATGCAGATCAGCATCATAGTTACTACCTGTCTGTGTAAGCTTTTAGTCCAGAGGGAGAGGAAAGGGAGAGCATGGTTAGGTTTTAGTTCTTGGATTATCAATTTCATTTCAGAGCCTGAGTCAGATACTCTTTGAAAAATTAAGTTTTCCCTTTCTTTGGTGTGTAGTTAGAATACAGAATAGTACCACAGAGGTTTAAAAAGACAACAAACAGAAAACAATGGCTGTCATGGAAAAGGAGAGAGGCAGCCAAGAGAGGTATCTCTAGTTTTACATGAGGATGAGAGATCTTGTAAACAAATGGGTGTTCTTTCTTTCAGAGCTGGAACTAATTGACAGCAAAAGAAGTCTCTTTCCCAAAAGGAAGAAGGGATTGCAGCGGCACCTAAATTAACCCATGTCTTAGCCAGTTTGGGGCTGCTGTAACATAGTACCATGAGCTGGTTTACTTAAAAACAATAAATTTTCTTTTTTTCTCACAGTCTGGAAGTGGAAGTCCAAGATCAGGATACCAACATGATAGGGTTCTGGTGAAGGCCTTTTCCAAGTCACAGACTGCTGACTTCTTTTTGAATCCTCACACAGCAGAACAAGAGCTATCTAGCTCTCTGGATTCTTCTTATAATGATACTAAGTCATGAAGGATCCACCCTCATGACATAATAACTTCCCAAAGACCCCAACCCCAAAGAGGATTACATAGCAATTTGGGACTCATCCTATGGATTTGGGGACAGACATAATTATTCAGTCTAGTGCAGTCCAGCAAAATCAGGTTGTAGGAAAAGCAGGAAAAAATAAAACAAAATGAAGCAAAAATGTCAAAGCCAGCATGGAATGGGAAAAAGGAGAACAAGCTGAAAAGTGGAGGCAAGATCTGAAAAATGGAGAACCTGAAAAGAAGGGAATAAAAACTCTGTTGCCTCTCTCAGGAACCATGTGGTCATTTTTGTGTTGCAACAGAAATTTTGTCTCCTCTCCTGTCTGTCCTATATCCCTATATCAAATAAGATGAACATTTTGTAGAGCAGTTTCTTATTTTTTATGCTTCCTACTAAATGACACTGCATGATCTCTGAGATCAGTAGATTTTATTTATATTCTGAGAAAACCTAGGTCCTTTAAAGCAGTTGAAGGAGCATGAGTAAATCTGTTATATGAAACTTTTCTCTTATTAGACCACTAAAGACAAATAAACAAACAATATAAGTAAATTGTATTATTTTTCTAACCTGAAGGAGATATCCGAAAAAGTAGGAGTGTTGTTATGGACTATTCATCTCAGTTCCTCTTAAAATTTGTAAAAAACTAGATGCACTTACTTTCTTTCTTTAACACAGAAAAGTAGTGGGATAATAGAAAATAAATGGTATTATTACATAAATCAGTAATTTTTGCTAGATTTTCTTCTTCATTAAAAATTGTGGAAGTACAGATTTTAGATGACAACTACTATTCTTTTATCCTTTTAAAGGTTTGGGATTGGGAGAGAAGTTGAATGTGAGAGGAAAAGTATTACAATTTTCTGAGTGAAAAAAATTAATACAGACAAGTCTAGTACTTCAAACTCAGGGAAGAGCATTTGTATATAAAGAAAAGGAATAAAATTTTCAGTAGAGATATTTTATTATATTGAAGGAAACACTTAGAAAATACTTAACAGTTGTGTTGGACACACTGCATGCTATTGTTTATTCAATTAAATGTTATTTCTAATATTAAAAGACTTTATGGCTTTAAACATAATTTACCTTTTTTTTTCATAATTTCCAAGGGAAATTTGTGTCTTTGAATGTGCATGTACCACAGTTTATCTCAAAAGTACTTAGTAGTTAAACAAATCAAGAAAAACACCCCACACTAATCCTTAGATCCTGGGCTATCAGACAGCTTTGTATTCACCAAGAGACTTACAAAATATTTTTGGAATTATCTGTGCTGTGCAGATGCTCTTAAGCTACAGAGAAAATTCTTTAATGGGGAATTTGTATCCCATAAAGGATTGTGCAGCTGAGAAACTGGATAGCATGACTGACCATGATGGAGGAAAAATCCAAACAAAACTGCATTTGTGTGAGATCATCTGCCAGTCTCTGTGTAATAATGCATTTCACTCAAATTTCCCTCCATGTTAGCTGCAGTGTTCCATGTGAGGGTCCATTGTAGGTCCCATGGGACCAACCTCTGACTCTGGCTGGAGGCAAATATAAAAACAAAATGAATATTTAAATATTGGGAAACTTTTTAATTTGGGTTTCTGACATGTGACTAAAAGGCATAACTATTAATAAAGTATTTCTCAGAAAATTAACATTTTCACTTTATTTCTGAGATTTCTGAAATTAATGTAAACATAATTATTCCTATCAGAGTACACAGAAAGGGAACAGAAAATATTTTCTAAAACCCCAGTAGGTCAATATTTTTTTCTACACGTGGTCTGTAGTTATAATTAGGGTATAACAAGATTTCCTACGAAATTAAGAAAATATGTTTTCATTAAAACAGATACTTTTATATTTGAAGAATCAAAAACATACAACATAAACAATGAAATGAATCTTTGATAGATTTTGGTTAAGATATTCTTGATAACACTTTATTTTAAATATGTGAAATTTAAATAGTAATGATTATACTAATTTATTTTATAGTTGTGGGGAACAAAACTACATAAGTAAGAAAAAATTGAACAAAAAGAAGTATGTTTGCAGCAAAGTAATTTTAAGTACTTAACGAGTTTTAATATATGAACCAACACTGATTAATTTTCAATATACTCACTGTTTTATGATTGTGATTATCTAAAATAATGTTTTAATATGCCTCGAAACTAACTCAGGCAGAGAGAGAAAAAAAAATCTCCACATTTAAGATCTTTAATCTTTATGTGTCAAGAAACTTGTGGGAAGTAAGTGATGAGAATAAGGAATAATAGCATATAACAAATATACAGTAAAATTGAAACTTTAGCCTTAGTCTAAAAAATCAAATAAGAAGGTAGCTTATTAAAAGAAAAAGTTGGTTTCCTTCATGTGATTCTCATTTTGTTAATTTCTTGTTAATTTTTCCCCCTTCATCCTCTTCTTTCTTTTTTTGTCAGCAATTTTTTTCAAAAATAAAAATTCATACCTCAACTTTTTTTTCCATTATATTTTCAATTCTATTTTTTTTAACTTGATGAGCATGTTTTACTTTACTGGTGGCACAAATTAAGTAACATTTTTCATAATTTCTGTTACTAATCACGCACATTGCTATTGCCACATTATTATGCAATGTTACTGGGAAGAGTGGCTTTGTGTAAGATCCCAGTAGAAAACAGCACGCTCAAAATAGCATTATTAGATGAGGGTTTATTAACAAAGGATCATTCACAAAGGTGCGGCCTCAGGAGAACCTGGAGGAGAGCAAGAAAAGCCTGATCTGTCACCACCTCCGTGCCCAGCAGGAGTGGGAAAGAGGAGTTGCAGGAAACTAGACAGACTTTTGGGTAGCTGAGGACACCTCAGAGAGGCCAAATCATTCTGTCAAGGACAAGGTCAATCCCAGGTGACATCACAGAGAAGGAACAGAGAAGATAAAGAAACTGTCCTCACTCCATTTTATTTATCTATTTCTTGTTCTTTCTCTTGAGAGAAATTACCCAAACTTTCAGTTAATTGAGAGGAAAACTGCAGATCTTTTCAACATCCTATAGGGCAATTATTTAACAAGCTCCCCCCCACCCCACCCCGTGAAAAGTTTCTTACACTGGGACCACAGATCTATGTTTGACCTTGCTATTTATTACGACTAACAGCATATGCTCCGCCTAGCTGAGCTTAAATATTGCACACTTTTGTGTGCTGGACATCAAGTTGTTTGCATCTGGTAGCGAAGACAACCTATACTTATATCATCACTCTGTAGGACATTTTTCCGTTTTTCATTCATTTAATTAATGAGTTGGAAAATATCATTAGATTTTTTTTTCTTTCCATTTTTGTAGGAGAGTTGTATTTTTAACTGAACCTGATCAGAAATCAGAAGACACAGATGCCCTGTTAATACATAGGTCAGCCTTGGGCAGAAAGTAGGGTGCAGAAGATGGATAATATATCTGAAGGAGAAAGTGGAAGATATTCTACCCAGTTACAATTTTTGATGTAACATATCTTATATATTTCTGTCTCAATATAACTATCAAATAATGAATACATTTTAAATGAGTGTGGTTATATATGTAGGGTGTTTTTTTTTTTTTTTTTAACAATAAGTGTATTTTTGTACCCTGTGGACACTAGCACTTTGAAGTCATGTGAGGCAGAAAAAATATTTTATTGGTTGAAAACTTTCAAAATAGATAATAGAAGCTCTACTGAAGGTTATACATATTCTAATATAGTATCTAGCATATATTAATAGAAATAAGTCATATAATTTATTAATCCCCATTATTCAATATGTGCAACATGCCCAATATTTCAGGATACAGTAACTCCCACCACGTAGAGTTCTATATTTAAATATTTAATAGAAAAAGATGGCAGGGAACATTTTTGTGACTTTCAACTATACAAGTTTCTTGATTAGAAAACTGACCTTATTAGAAGTAAGAACTTCCAGAGCATACAACTGATATCATCATGTTCTGCTGAAAGAACTCTGACCTTCCAAGTCACTCTGTCCTGCCAAGACACATCCCAGGTTAGGTACTGAAAGGAGGAATGGCAGTAGTGATGGAGAATGAGCTTTAAGAGCCACCCACATTTCTTTTTTATTAAATAGGAGTATGTGCATAATTTGATTGAATCCTGTTCTGGAAATGGGGTATCAGTCAGATTCTATTCATTTGCATCATTTGGAAAGTTATATGTTCAGTTGTGAGAAATTGGCATTATAAGCCACTTCTCAGGGATGCTGTAAAAATCTTCTTGTAAGATGTTTGTCAATAACAAAATCCAGTTTGATCTCCACCTTTCTCCTTGATTTGGTTCTAGGATTCAAATGATTGGCTTATTGAACATAAGTCAAGCTATCTATTATTTTTCTAGAGTTCATAAACAGTAAATATGATTCCAGCTTCAAATAAAGTTTGTTGATGGACAGTGTATATAATTTCCCACGTGGATCCTAGGATTATTTTTTTTTATAATACTGAGCAACACCTGTGGTAGAGTTGGGTAGACCTAGAATGACCTGGCATAATATCTTGTTCATTTCTCTCCCTGTGTCCCCTTTCTGAGCCATATTTTCATCCCTATGTGAAATTATATACACTGTCCATCAACAACATTCATTATTTGAAGCTGGAATCATATTTACTGTTCATGTTTATACATTCATGAAACCAAAGGATGCAGCAAAATAGCAGGCAAATATAATGCTACTTTCTGAGAAAAAGGAGTAAGAAAAAGATTTCTTCTTCATTTTTTTTTTCAATTTCACAACTCCTGGGAATGCAGAAACTCAGCTAAGCCAGAGGTAGTTATTTCCAGGTAATTTTCTTAAATTTTAAAAGAGGCATTTATGTGCATTTTTTTATTGGGCAGCCCAATCCTTTTTTGTAATTCCTTAGCACTGAGTAATTGAACATGATTATAGCAGACTATAGTAAAAGTTATAGCTTTCTTCATGGACTTCATTTGTTTAACTAGTCTAGATGTATCTCTTCAGATATACTTGTCTATATGTGATATAATATTTAATAATTTAATATTAGCTTATTTAACTGTTATAACATTAAATTATTGAGCTAGTTTTACTTTTTTCCTTAAGAATGTGTCCTACAAGGATGCATATATAGAATTTATTCATAGAAAGCCCAAAAGTTTGTCCTTAGAGCAAGGATAATGTAGTGCTGGTTTCTGAGTCTGTGTTAAAAAAATTATATATATAATACATACATATATATATATATATATATATATATATATATATATATATATATACACACACACACACACATACATACACACATATGTGTATATAATATATATGCATATATATGTGTATTCCCAGAAATGCCACCATTAAACATCAAATATTCTGTGTTATCACCAATTTATTATAATCATGATTAATTAATGTAGCATTTTATTGGATTTGTCCACTTTGGAGGCAAGTCAATTTACTACTAGACCAAGATATTTGTAGCAGTGCCAAGTTTTGTGTATGAGTCCCTCTTAGGGCCATTAGTTTGGGTCAAACAATAGGTACAATTTTCACTGTATAATGGATGAATGTATGAAAGAGATTAAAGCATTGTATCCAGGACCTGTGCTGAGCTCTTAATTGAGGGTGCTATTGTCCTTTTTCAGTGAAATTTATTGAGTTGTCCCTTCTCATAACATTTTAAGTAAAAAATGACTCATTTTTGAATAAGATTGTCAGGCTGGAGGTCATGACTTCGTTTTTAATGAGATAACCTGTTTTCATTACGACTCATCAATAGTTCACAAAAAGTCCAGAGGGCAAGGAACACTTACAAAGTTTTAACCCAATCTTTCTGATCACTTGTGAGTTTTTCTGTACATTATTTGTAATTACTTGGGACATGCAGGAAAAAGAAAACTCTAGTGCAAGGCTTGATTTAATATTGTCTGGATAGATTTTAGCTCATCTTACAACAGATGTTCTCATGTCAACTTTAGACATTTCTAAGGTTATTTGATAACAGTGCCTATTTAACATCCCCAGATACTGAATGTTCTGTCTAAATAACCAAAAGGGCCAGTAAAATGTTGAGATTATTTTTGTATGATTTTTGTCTTCAAAATCTGAAGTTCATTTCTAGCAGTTCTTTGGCTTATATCCCAAATTTCCATGTTAATTAGCTCAATTTAATCATTCCACATTGTATACATATGGTAAAACACATTGCACTCCATAAAACATACAATTATTATTTGTCAATTAGAAAAGATTTATAAAAATCCAAACAGTAAGAATAATAAAGTAAAACAAATCTTAGACTAGTCTTGTACCAGTGTATTCAATTCCCAGGTTTCTGAAGTCTGATCTGAGCTTTTTCATCAGCTTTTTTTTTCATGTCTTGACTACTATTTTGAGAAACTACTAAAGGCTAAACATTGTCTAAAATATTTTATGCTTTTAACATAATCATTCCACCAATTTTGTTTATTTTTCTTTGCTCCAAAAAGGGTGGTCTCCTTTCTTTTAGGTGGATTCCTATATTACTAGTTAATCTACTATTTTAATTATCTGCCTGTTTTAGAGAACCAGTAGTTGACAGACTTCCAGTTCCTTTAAATGGCTTAATTATGCATGTTTCAGGTGGCCAATAGACTCCTATCTTGTCCCCTACATCCTCTAGTAGTAGTAAAAACATTCTTATGGTCTTTGAAATCTGTCCTTTTGTTTTCCATAGCTACTCCTCACTCTTGTGAGATTCAAGAGAAACTTAAGAATCCTATGGCAGGACTCTGAGAGTTACACAATCACACTGCCATTTCTTGTGTTAATGGACACTTGGTTCTGGAGATACTCATGCCTTGTTATCACCCATAGCAGTGAAGTTTCTTAATTTCAGTGTAGCCTAATCCAACTTTGTAACTACATTAAAAATGGATCTAAATGAAATAATTTCCCTAATTACAACTAACTCTTGATGTAAGACAAACTATCAGTAAAGTATAAGTTAAGAATTATTAGAAAGAAAACATAAGAAAAACTTAAGCAATACTTCAAAGTCTTTTTAAGTCTACAATTTAGGTTGGGTAAGGGTGTGTATGTCCAAAGTCAAATGTTCAAGGGAACATAGTAACAATTCAGAGTGCTCTAATATTGACCTTGCATACTTTCTTTAGTGTTTAGATTTTCACTAACATCACCATTTGTATCAAAATTAGCCTTTAGTGATACAACTGTTCTAACTACTTTCAAATAATGAGCAATTAAGTCAAATAGTATTGTCAATGTACTTCAAGGGTGCTTCTTTCCACATAAACTGTAAAAAAAAAAAAAAAAAAAAAAAAGGAAACTGAATTACTAGCCTCACATTTTAAGACACTGGAGAGCACTGGGAACAAAAAAGACAAAATAAGCTGAAACTCAAGAAAGAAAAGAGTATTTAACTTTCTTAGATTGCAGTTATACTTCCTTGTGTTATTTTCACATGCTTGCTTTAAAGTTTCTATAATTTGAAAAATTACTTAACATTTAAAAGATAGAAATCTTGCATTTACTGTTCGAATTCTTTATGATACAGTTGTAATTTGTTGCCACTTTTGCTTTCCATAGTCATGGATTTTTAAGGAAATTAAGAAATAAAGTTTTTTGTGAACTTACCTAGATATTCATTTTTTTGAAGTTTTTCATTCTTTAGATACCAGAACTTGATTACGGTATCATTTTAATTCAGTGTGAAAAAATTGCTTCAGTATATTTTGTTGTGCAAGTGTGTTGACAGCAAATTCCCTTAGATCATTTATCTGAAAGTGCATTTTCTTCACCTTTATTTTTGAAAAATCCTTTCACAGAATAAAGGATTTTTCTTTTTATTTCAGCACTTTAAAGGTGTCATTCCACTGTCTTATACCTCTCATAGTTTCTGGTGAAATTTTTTTGGTGATTTGAATTGCTGTTTCCTTGCATGTAAAATGCCATTTTCCTCTGGTTACTTTCAAGAGTTTTCCTTGATCTATGGTTTGTAGCCATTGGACTTTGATCTACTTTTGCATAGTTTTCTTAAAGTTAAGTTTGGATATTTTAGAATTTGCAATTGTAACTTTTACCTTATTTAGGAAATTATATGCCATTAGTTAGTTTTGTTTTGTACTAGGAATTAAACCCAGAGGCACTTAACCACTGAGCCACATCCCCAGCACGTACCCCCACCCCACCCTCCCCTTTTTGTTTGTTTGTTTGAGTCAGAGTCTCACTAAGTTGAGTAGGGCCTTGCTCAATTGCTGAGACTGGCTTTGAATTTGTGATCTCCCTGCTTTAGCCTCCTGAATCCCAGGGATTCCAGACATATGCAGCCACACCATTAGTTTTTAACTACTTTTTGTTTCCTATTCTCTCTTGTTCTTTCTGGGACTTTGACTAAATATATGTCAGGTTTTTTTATTATGGCTCACAATCACTAAGTGCCACGACACACAGCTGAATCAGTCAAGGTCATGACATACAGCTGAATCAGTCAGGGTCACTCGGGGTGAATTGGGCTGGCTACTAAATAACCACACAGACAGAACCCTTTTTTTCTGGTTCAGTGGTGGCTCCTCAGTTCCCACAAGGGAGACCAGAGAGGCAGGCAAAAAAGAGAGTGACTATGCCTAGAATCCTATTTTTTACTGGGGAGAGATGTTGATAGAATATTCTATCCAAATAGGGCAAAGAGTTTGATTTCAGAGGGTGGAGTCTTGCTTGGTGATGTCTTGTGGTCAGCAGTTTGATGACATCTTGGAAAGTCACTCCCATGTCAGGTGCTATGTGGGGTTAGGCAGAGCAAGTGAAAAGGACACTTATGTCACACAGCCCAGTCAGACCAGCAATACCAGTCCAGTTCCCGCATACGCTCAAATGTGCATAGCTCACACACAAAGTCCATGACTGGCTCACAACAACTAAGTCCTACACATCTGTTTACTAGCTCTTTTCAGTTGAGTAGTACACATCTTCTTCCAAATCTCCTGTCATTTCTATTGTACTATTAAACTTATCCAATAATTTGTTTTATTTCAGAAGTTTTATGTTTTTCATTTTCTATTTATTCCAAAATTTCTCCAATAATATCATGGGCATGTCTTTATCTCATTGAGATTCATTATAATAACAAGTTAATATTCTTGCCTGACAATCCAACATTTAAGTCATGTTAGGTTTGATGTTGAGCTCTGTTGATTTTTTCCTTAATATTGAAAAACATGTTTGTATTATTTACATAGTGATTTGTTTGAATATCAAGCACACTAAATGTTGTAAATTTTATGTTGGGAAAACTCTGAATGTTGTTTTGAGGAATTTTTATACTTTTTTTCACTAGGCAGCTAACTTTGATAGAATCAGTTTGCAAACTTTATCTTTTCTCTGATGGATGGCAGCTCAAATCCCATTTCAGTGTTTTACATTAAAACTTTAGGGGGCTGGGGATGTGGCTAAAGCGGTAGCGTGCTCGCCTGGCGTGCGTGCGGCCCGGGTTCGATCCTCAGCACCACATACAAACAAAGATGTTGTGTCTGCCGATAAAATAAATAAATATTAAAATTCTATCTCTCTCCTCTCTCTCTCCCTCTCTCACTCTCTCTTAAAAACAAAACAAAAAAAAAAACAACAAAAAAAAAACTTTAGGATGATTTTAGTCTGCCCTGTGCATGCATGGTTGAGGAATTAACTGGAAAATGGAAAGACCTTATACACTGAATTTAAATAATCATATCCCTTGTTTTCTTCTTTTTGGTACTTCAATCTCGTTAATGGCTGTTGATACCTTGGTTTCTATCATCTGAATTTTTCAGTCCAAAAGGAGATAGTTTGTGTAAGTATTATAGCTGCTCCAGGACTACCTATGACTATGGCTTATCTTCAGTTATATTTTTATAATATGCTTCTATACTTATGAAAGATGTGTTTTCTAATTTTCATTATCTGTGATTAACACCTCTTTGATTTATATTTATAAATATATTTTACTTTTAATTATTTTCCTCAATCAACTTTGCATTATTGAATAACATTTTAACTGTTCTGATTAAACAAATGTGAAAGAAGAATAAGACAAGTATTAAGCATTGTTTTTTTCTCTTCATTTCCTTTTGGATTGCTTTTCCCCAACCTCTCCAGCCATTACCCCACACCCACCCACAAACATGCAACCCTTGCCAGGTACACTTCAGCCTTGTATTTTTGTATTTTTGTTTTGTTTTGTTTTGTTTGGGCTTGGGAATTTCCTCTTTTTATTTTTTAATTTTTTATGTGAAAGGCATTAACACTACTTTTTCCCATATGACAAAACAGTTTTATAAGTTATCAACTTAAAATACTTCATAGAATCCCCTTGATATTATTTTTTTTCTTTTATAAAAGAGAACTGCTAATTGAAGGTTTCAGTTTGATAAAGGCTTTGAATGTGTGTATGCTTTGGAATACCTTTAATATAAATTGCTAATTATATTATAATTTAGATAGGTATAAAACTCTAAGTCCAAAGTTATTGTACTTCATAACTTCTTCATATTTTATTTGTTTCTTTATTCTAATGTTATTTTTATAAATTTTGATGTCAGATTCTTATTTTTTGTAGGTAACACATACTTTCTCTCAAAGATATTTTTTTTAAATTTCTCATCTTTTGAGCCTGGGGATGTGGCTCAAGTGGTAACGGGCTCACCTGGCATGCGCGGGGTTCTGGGTTCGATCTTCAGCACCACATAAAATAAAATAAAGATGTTGTGTCCACCGAAAACTGAAAAATAAATATTAAAAATGCTCTCTCTCTCTCTCTCTCTCTCTCTCTCTCTCTCTCTCTCTCTCTCTCTAAAACAAAAACCAAAAAAATTTCTTATCTTTCATGTCTGTGAAAATATATAAACTCTATAGGCCTAGAAGTTTTGTTTGTCGATTTTGATTTTTTTTTGTTTTTGTCTTTGCTATTAAGTTTGAGATTCCATTGCCCTTTTATTCTGTCATTCTATCAAATATTTATTTCTACTATTTATTTTTAAATTTTATTTTAATATTTAATTATAATATAATTTTATGTAACTACTTCTATTCTTTATATTTCTTAATTTTTCTTTTATATTATCTGTCACCTTGTTAACTTGCAGTGGCTTATGCTTCCCAACTGAGGTAGTAAAGTAAGCATTTCCTTGATTAGTCCTACCTTCTGACTGTCCTCTGTGCTCCAGAGTAGAAACGATTAGTCCCAGTATATAGGCCCTCGGCATACCTTTCTTCAGAAAAGCAGGATGCCTTATTATGTTAGCAATAAATAAGTTCTACTATGGCTCCTTTCTCCATATTAGACATATTTTCTTCTGCTGCATCATTGATGTGAATTCAAACTACACTCATTAAATTTAAATGATTCATTCAGATTGTTTTGAAAGTTGTGTGATACACATGACTACCATTCTTTGTTGTAGGTAGGTATGTCATTATTTATAATATTTGCAAAACATTAGACAGCATATTTTGGGTATGAAAGAAGGACTGGTAATAGAGATCAGAAAACCTGCTTAGTAATTTAATTCAGAAGGGACTTTCATTTATCTAAAATTATAGTCTAAATATCATTCTCATAAAATCTATGGGAAAGACAAATGCATTTGAGTTTGCGTTTCAATTGCTATTTTTAAAGTTCATTTTAATTTCATTTCGATGGATTTTATCATTTGGTGACATGTGTAATCTGACAAATCTGCTATACCTTCTGGACTCACACAATGCCATTCATCCAGTAAAATGAGCATGCCTTTTACTTGTGATGAATACAATGGCCTCAAACTTTGGAACAGAATTCACCATAAAATATTGTTGAGACTTTGTGATAGACACACTTACTCATCCTGAATATATGATTAAATATAATAACATGAAAAACATATTTGAATGAAACTAAAATGGCCCCATATATTTTAAAATTATTTAAAATCAACAACAGAGTCCACTTTTGCTTTTTGTTTTTCAGAACAAACTAGTTTTATTCAAAATCACTTCAAAATATTTTAGTAATATTTATTTTCTTTTATTAAAATGTGAATTTTTGCAAAACTGGACATGAAGTCAACTATTGTCTGTGGTTCCCTGGAACATTTTTCAGTCAAGGAGAGTTAGAGATCGATATGTGGATTTGGGTCTTACAGAGAAGAATAGACAGTTAATCTTTTCTCATGCACACACTCTGTAATCCAGTAGATTTTTAATGCAATTTATTCTTAGCTTGCTTTATGCATTTCTCTGATGTAATTTGCATAAATTATATTCTATAACCAATACCTTGGGAATAATTCTAAAAAGGAGCTGAAACTCTAATACATTTCACATGTAAGCAATTTATTTTTAATATCCTTCTATTATGTCATGTGGACTATTTAATATTAGAGTATAGGTATATGGCCATATACATTTTGTATAAGAAGATTTTTCTTTACTATAAACTTTTTATAACATTCTGAGTACTTATATTATGAAAGTTATCTTATATTCAACAGAAGGCCCCTGTCTACAGCTAGGTTTATAAAACTTATCCCTTTCCACATTATCAACCCTCCTCACAAAGATTCTGTGAAACATAAAATTTAGATCATTAGAGTGCCTGTCACAGAATATTAGAAAAGAGCACTATAGACCTATAAATATCTAAATATTTGAAAAGTTGGATCGAGTGTAGAACCGATGAAAGGTCACTAGACTTGAGCAGTTAAGATTTTAAGTACTTTCTAATGGCACACATTTATCATTGAAGGACATTGTATATGTTTCATAGGTGATATATTGTACTGAGAAGAATATTTCCAGTGTTTCCTATAGAATAATGTATAGCCTATATGAGAAACTTACAAATAATGCAAAAAGGGAAATTGATGAAAATATCAGGTGAAAGATTTATGCATAAAGTTTATAAAAGAAAGAATATAAACTAAAAGAAAATGAGTAGCTATTCATAGTAATGCTTAGTTTTCAAAGAAATGCTAACTAAAATATCTAAATCCTTTTACTGAAACTAAAAGACAGATTATCACTAAATCAGGGCAGAGAAGAGGAAAGACTTTCAAACTTCATATTTTTCTTCTTGTACGTGGATGTAATCACTGTATATCATTTTTAACCTCTTGGGAAAACGAATCTACACATGTCTTGTGTTATAATATCTGAAATCTACATAGAAATATTAAGAAAAAGCTTACTTGAATTTTTAAAGGTATATACACAAGAGTATTTACTGGAGTTGAATCAAAGGCTCCAATTTGGAGACAACCTTATTAAACTGGGACCATGGACAGGTAAAATACAGAGGATGTACACATGACACATTTTGATTTACATGTTTCTAGAAGTCATGGACTAGAACTACAGAGAAAAATATAAGTGAATATTTAAATATGGCATTTATTATAGCAGTAATATGTGCCAAAACCTAGAAATCTAACAAAATATGTTCGAGAGCTCTACACAGGAAAAAAAAAAAATCATTGAGATGAACTAAGATTGAGATGAATTAGATTCAGGTATATACTATATTTTGGGGGGGCTTGAAATTAATAATAAAAATATAAAATGGATTTATATAATAAAACAACTTCAATAGAAGTCTAGAAATATTCAGAAAATTTCTAAACTGATTCTAAAAATATATATAAATAAATAAATATATATATATATGTATATATATTCTAAAAATATATATAAATGATTAGGATCAATGATAGGTAAGATGATCTATAATGAGCACTTTTATGTTAAGACAATAAAAAGTGCAATAATGAAAACAGTATGGTATTATTGCAATGATAAATACCAAATAAGGAGTCCAAAAGAGAACTTATAGATATATGTTGTTCTCACTTATGATGAGGTTAGAACCATTGAAAGAGAAGAAACTCTATTCAATTCACTTTGCTAGATCAGCTGTATATGCCATGGGAGAGAAATGTATTTAATTCTCATGGCATATAAAAAACACGGGAAACACACACACACTCATGTGCACAAAACACTTTTCCCCCTAGAATCTGTAGAAATCTATCATGTGAACTTCTTCTGTAAGAGAAGATTTGTCAAATAGAATGGAAAATTCACTAAATCTTTCATCGCAAAATATGCATGTTATTCCAACTCCCCCCCTCCAAAAAAAAAAAAAAAAAAACACCTGTTACTCAAAAGACACAGTTAAGAGTGGGAAAACATAGATTCTAGTGAACACAAAAGGATTGATATTCACAAAAAATTCAAATAATAAGACATTACTTATTAATGATCAGGGAACTGATATTTACTCCAAAAAGAGAGTAAATGAATACATTCAAAAGATTTCATACTTCATTTGTCATCTGATAAATTAAATTATAAACAAAAATTACATAAATAACACCTTGTATTGTCAAAGATCTAGAATAACTGCAACACTAACATATCTTAAGAACAAAGTTGACACAACTATCTGTTTTATAAAGCTCTTCAAAGTATAAAGTTCAAAATTTGCCTACTTAGACATTTTCTAAGATAAATTATTTGCATAATTAAATATACAATAATTGATGGTAGAAAACTCATGTATATGTTCAACAAAGGATGAATTAAGAATGTTCATAGTTGATACAAAGTGTAAATAAAGCAAATATTTAGGTTACATTCGAATGGGTGAACATATTTTGGTATACTGCTAAAATTGTGTGTATATGTATATATGTGCACACATAGCTTTATTCATTGATATATGGAATAAATATGTAAAATATTATACATGTGTATATGTGTATATCAACACAAATAAAGAGGTTACTATGACATTCAACCAAATAAGTGAATACCACAGCCATAATTTCCAACAAAATAAAAAAGATATAAATGAGTATATTCTGCAAAAATCCTAAAGAGAAAATAAATACATGAAAGTAGTTTTTGTGATAAAGTTTCCTCCAGGGAGAGGCCGGTGGCTGGGAAGACATACCAGATAGGCTTCTGGAGAAGGGCAATAGCCTGTCTTCATCTGCATACTGATTATAGCACTGTGTTCATTTTGTGAAAATTTAGCAAAATGTCCACTTACACTACATATAGCTTTCTAAAGGTATACTGAATTTGTTTTAAAAAGAAAAAAGTGTTTAATTGTAAGATGTGCTTAGGAAAATCAGAACACTTGTGTATGTCTCTGGTGGAAATGTGAAATGATACAGCTGCTGTGGCAAATGGTATGGTGCTTACTCAAAAAATTAAGTATAGAACTATCAAGTGATCTAGAAATTGTACTTCTAGGTGTGTACTAAAAAAAGAAACAAAAACAGGAACTTGAAACGACACATGTGCACCTATGTTCTTAGCAGCATTATTTACAACAAGTGAAGGTGGAAGCAATTCAAGTGTTCATTGATGGATGAAAGGATGAATAAACTGTGAACTAGGCACACAATGTAATATGGTTACCAAATCAGGGATAAAAGGACCTCAAAACAAAACAAAAAAAAATTCAACACAAATGTAAATCATTGTAATCAAACTAACAAAACTTTATTATGTGGTAAGGATAAAGATTTTAGAGACATTAAATAGTCCTGCCTTATAGTTCTCCAAAACACACCAAAGTACATGTTGAGTTTTATTTTATGAATTGATCTAAAATAGTGTAGTAATTGGATGATTTATCCTGAAGGACAGAGACTCTCTATTTCAGGGCCGATAACTTCAGTTTGGATATTTACAAAGTATATTTATAAAAAGCCTAATTTAAATAAAGTAAAAAAATATAAAAATAAAGTTGTCAGCGCTTTACAAATTTTCTTATTTAGTCTGTTAGCTTTTCAGCTATTATTTATTCAACATTAAATATGAAAACTGAGTTAAATATCTTTTTAAAAACATTTTAAATTTCTAAATTTGTCATATTAAATCTGAAAATATGTGTTTAACACGTTCTCTGTAATCAGAAGTTTGGTTTGCATGCTGAATTATAAAAAACATCAGAAGAGAGTCTTTGCAGTGAAGGAGTTTTTCATATACCTGAGGTAACAGTTCAGTGAAAAAATTAAAAGTAGAGATGACCTTTATAGAAGGATATGTCAAAATTTTCTTCATCAGTTTGTCTTTTTCTTTCCTGTGAACTTTTGTTTTTTTGGTTGGGGAGAAACACAGTGACTCAAAAAAGTAATTTGATGGTGTTACCTTCTTTTTTGGTGGGGGATGGCACATGGTGCAGCATTTCTTTCTTTTATGATTTTTTTAAAAAATAAACATTCAGCACTCTGATAAACAGCAGCAAAGCTTGCATTGACAAAATGTGTTGTATAGGTGCATAGCACATTGTTAACATTTGGTAATTAAGTGGAAATGGTTGGATAGGTGCTTTTCAGAGCTATCTAACTTAGAAGAAGGGATAGAGATATGAAGCATGAAGGGACGAAAAGAGAAGTGGAAGCACTTCTGTGGGAATAGTCATTCAGGTTGACTGTGGAAATATAACAACTGTGTGTGAAGGACAAAGGTTTGAACTTTGATGCTGTGTAATTTCAAATAGGTTTATTTCTTTAATTATTATTGAATCTATCTATCTATAATAACAATTCTTTCAAATAAAATGAATATATACATATATATTTTTTATTTAAAAATTGTTATTTCTACATATATAACAACCTACATAGGCATTTATTTTTTATTTCCAGAGGTCCATGTACTTGCTTATTTCTGAGTATTAAATTATTGGTAAAGTGAAAAAAAAAGTGATAGTTGGATTCTGTGCCTTTAAAGTAGTGGTACAAGCTCAAATATGTTCCTAACTAATCAACAGTAAAATTAGTTTCCACCCAGAAGGTATTAAGCAAAGATGCAGCAAGCTGTTTGCCTGAGATTAAAACTCTGGTGAGCCAAATCCAGTAAATGTGAGTGCAGGAACACAGCTTTCCTTGCTAGTCTTTAGAACTCTAATCTGTTTTTTTCCCCCCATGGTTTTAAGAAAACTTGCTCAGTTGCTTATAGTCCACATGTTTCCATTAATGCTGATTCCACACTGTATTTTTTTAATTCTGTGCTTGATTATTGGTAAGGATAGGGTTTATGAGATGCAAACATACCATGTAGTTGAGAATTAGACTCAATAATGACACCACACACTTTATTAAGAAACATTTCAATCAAGCTCTGAATCCTCATTTATTGTCTGCCACAACAAATTATCCTGGAATTTAAGGTGGAATCTGGGAAGTGGAGATGGCAATAACTTCATTTAAGATTTTTTTCCACTTTGAAAGTATACAGATATAAGAGGGTTCACTGAGACTTCTGATTTGGGGTTGCCAATTAATTGCTATTCCTCTTGTTTCCTTTCCCACTCCTAGCCTTCAGTTTCATAATTTCATCCTAAGGTTATTAAAACAAGCCTTCCAATAGAACTTTCTGAGGCTAATTTATCTGAAGCTGCTAGCAAAACATTCTTCTTAAAACATACTTTAATCCTATCATTTTCTTTTTAAAGATAGATGAACCCACTGCTTGGCTTTTAAGACCCTATAAATTTATTCCTTGGCATTTATTCTCCTGTATTCATTGTTGCATTGGAATGGCCTTTTTGGAAAGCCATTACTCAGGAACTCATCTTTTTTTTTTTTTTCGGTATATAGTTTCCTCATTTAGAGGACATTTGCATTTTTTATTATTAAGCCCGTAGATGTTTTCTTTCCAAGACTGAAACATTATTCATTCTCTAAATCCCTGATTAATCTCTACCTGCATGTGATACTTCTCAAGCTCAGAGTTCTTTATGATTTTGAAACCATCTTTGTAGTCAGAATCAGTACAAAATTGTGTGATTTTGTCATTCTTTCCCGTTTGACAACATTTCATCAGAATGATAACTACATCAAAATAGAAGCCACTTAATTTCTTCATTTGGTTCTTCCAAAGCATGTATTATGTGCTGTATATAGAGACTCTTAAAACACTTTTTAGTAGATTAATGATTGGATTAGTTATGTGGGCTTCATTTGAATAAACCAGCAATCTGCAATCAATTTTAATACATTTTTAAATTATAGCACTATTGGTAGAGCAATAGTCCTCAACTAGCAATTGAGTATGCTTAACAGTAACTCTGAGGTCTCTGCATTACTGTTAAGGGTCAAGAATAATTATGTATGAGTAGTTTTCGGAAGATATGAGGAATAATAAAATTTATTGCTGTATAAATGACAAATTTAATGTAAAAATATCCCTAAGTTTTTAGATGAATTTTTGAAACTGAAGGGCAACCAGGTGATTGGACACATACGGAAAGGGGGATTTTAACTTTAACTTTCTCGTTACAAATGCAATCTTGGACTTCAAACTAATTATAATTTTCAATACTACTCTTTAGTAAGGTAAATTTTATAAATACATGCATGTGTATAAATAATACTAGAGTCAGTGTCATGGCTACCCCCAGATTAATAACATATTGGATAAGGATGGAATATGAGTAGAATTTTCTATTGAATACTTGGTGTCTGCCAGAATTGATGTGGTTTCTACAACACTATTTTAATTTATGACCAATTGTGGCACATTATTTTCAAATCCTCCCAAGGGCTTATTAGTAAGTCTGTCACTCCACAGAGGACACCAAGGAAACAATTTGAGAAGGGAATTGCTGTCTGCTACAATTTATCATATGGATCGGAATAGAGAAGGTTTTCATATGAATTCTAGAGAGTGCTTCTTGTTGTGAAGGTAAAATTGAAATTTCTAACAATTGAAGCAAAATTGTGTAAAAACATCTCCTCAGCAAAGTTATTTCAGTATATTATTGCCACCTTCCCTGGATATAGGAGGCTTCTTGCCCCTAAATATTGTTGGGTTTATGTAAGTAGTTGCTGGCTATATGCTGGAGATTCAGACACAAAAGAACTGAAGATGGATTGTATGGCTTCCTTAACCAACATTACTTTAGTATTGTATGTCTGGCACATAAGTATGTATAAATAGAGCTAAGAATAAAATATGTTCCTGCCTTTTTACTTGCAAAGCATTTGGGGGAAAATGTATATGTGTACATATGAGAAAGGATTAAATACTATATTTGTGCCTCCATCACTTAAAAGGGATCCAGTTCTGTTATTTTATGAAAAAGGAATCTTTCATCACCAGAAACCAAAATTCTGCTTCTGCAGCAACATCAATAAGCATGATCAGCTTTGTGATGGTATCCCTTAAATGTAAAGTGAAAACATCACTGACCATATCAGGTACCACTTAGGCCAATTCCCAGCTGTATGCAGAAATTATCTTAACTGTAACTCGCTTAGCTGTATGATTATCTATAACTTCTGGTATGGAAGTTCTGTTCACTACCCTATGAGGTTATCATAGGAAGATGCAAGCAGTTCTGCTGTTTATACAAGTCAAGAACAGTGAAAATGTCAATATCTCATGGAGTTGCCTTGGACTATTAGATCTAGAGGGCACTCACTTCTTTTGTTCCTTGGGCAGATAATTCTTAGCCTGTGTAAAGATTCTCAGAGTTCCCTTAGTGGGAATGAGCTCTTTTCCTAAATGGTGGCCAACTTGAAAATCTTTTGAGTAGACTTTTTTTTCTTTCTGTTTTAAACTTCCCAATAACCCACATAGTTCCTCAAGATCACTTCCTGAAATAGCTTAGTTGTGTCTAGCTCTTGCCTTAGTCTGTTTTTAGAATGAAGCAAAGATACACATTTCTAATAAAAATGGCCAAATTGAGAAGCTATGAATGAATTTAAAAGTTTATTTAGACAAGTGAAAAAAAATCTCATGATTGTTCTTAGGTATTACTTTGCATGACTAATTATGGAAAAACACTTTCTAAAAATTGAGCAAAACTAACGTAAGAGTTTAGAGAAGGAATAAATGTACAGAATAAATTATTTGTTTTTTTTCAAACATGTCTTGATTATTGCAATAAGAAAAAACATAATGACATTCTTAAGATACTGTAATATTGCACTTTAATACTATACTAATGACTATGGTAAATTATTTGTTCCAAGGTTGATAATTCATCGACTTATATACTGCAGGTTACTGAATTTAGCCCCTCATGCTCTCAGCTCAGGAAACAGCACAAAACAAACACTTGTTGAATCAGTCCCTGTAAATAAACTCCACTTTATAAATAAGTTCTAGTTAGGTTAGCCATAACAACAACAATGCCAACTTCTTTGGACATCTCTCTGCTGAACCTGGTAATTGAATATCCACAAGGTATAAATGCCACATTTTTTTAATCCATTCATCTATTGAAGGGCATCTGGGTTGATTCCACTGTCTAGCAATTGTGAATTGTGCTGCTATGAACATCGATGTGGCAGTATCCCTGTAGTGTGTTCTTTTAAGGTTTTCAGGAAATAGTCCGAGAAGGGCAATAGCTGGGTCAAATGGTGGTTCCATTCCCAGCTTTCCCAGGAATCTCCATACTGCTTTCCAAATTGGCCGCACCCATTTGCAGTCCCACCAGCAGTGTACAAGAGTACCCTTTTCCCCACATCCTCGCCAGCACTCCTTGTTGTTTGACTTCCTCATGGCTGCCAATCTTACTGGGGTGAGGTGGTATCTTAGGGTGGTTTTGATTTGCATTTCCTTGACTGCTAGAGATGGTGAGCATTTTTTCATGTACTTGTTGATTGATTGTATGTCCTCCTCTGTGAAGTGTTTGTTCATATCCTTGGCCCATTTGTTGATTGGGTTGTTTGTTTTCTTATTGTCTAATTTTTTGAGTTCTTTGTATACTCTGGATATTAGGGCTCTATCTGAAGTGTGAGGAGTAAAAATTTGTTCCCATGATGTGGGCTCCCTATTTACCTCTCTTATTGTTTCTCTTGCTGAGAAAAATCTTTTCAGTTTAAGAAAGTCCCATTTGTTGATTCTTGTTATTAACTCTTGTGCTATGGGTGTCCTGTTAAGGAATTTTGAGCCCGTCCCCACAATCTGTAGATCAGAGCCAACTTTTTCTTCTATCAGACGGAGAGTCTCTGATTTGATATCTAGCTCCTTTATCCACTTTGAGTTGACTTTTGTGCATGGCGAGAGTAGGGGATTCAGTTTCATTTTGTTGCATATGGATTTCCAGTTTTCCCAACACCATTTGTTGAAGATGCTATCCTTTCTCCATTGCATGTTTTTAGCTCCTTTATCAAATATAAGATAGTTGTAGCTTTGTGGATTAGTCTCTGTGTCCTCTATTCTGTACCATTGGTCCACCCGCCTGTTCTGGTACCAGTACCATGCTGTTTTAATTACTATTGCTCTGTAATATAGTTTGAAATCTGGTATCGCTATACCACCTGATTCACACTTCCTGCTTAGCATTGTTTTTGCTATTCTGGGTCTTTTATTTTTCCATATGAATTTCATGATTGCTTTATCTATTTCTACAAGAAATGCCATTGGGATTTTGATTGGCATTGCATTGAACCTATAGAGAACTTTTGGTAATATCGCCATTTTGATGATGTTAGTTCTGCCTATCCATGAACAAGGTATATTTAAACTCTAGTGCTGCCTGTCTTCTGTGAAGGAAACTTGCCATTCACTTCACAAGTGTGTTCAAGGATCTGGGTGAGACGACCCCAGGAATTCATTTACCCATTTAAAAAATGTAATTGTTCTTGGGTTTTCAGCTACCAACTTTAAAGCTTAAACTCAGTAGGAGAACAATTTATTATTTCTAGGATGCAATAGAGACCTTGAAACAGTGCCATTTCACTTGTTACAGCAGCATAAACACAGCTAGAAAAGTTACTTTTAAAATTAATCTTACCATACTCTAAGATCTTATATTATAAATCACACATATGTTTTTGAAAGAGATACATTCACGCATTTTTTAAAGCAATGCACTCCTTAATTTATCCAAAAGTATTTATTTAATGCCTAATTATATACTGTCACTATACCAGAAACTTGTGACACAGAAATGAATAAAATATAGCACTTGCCCTCTTGAGGCTCGTTATCGAGAGAGCTATGCTGTAAGGATAATTACAATAAAAATGATGATCGCTTTAATAGTTGTATGAAGTGTGCTGTGGGAGCATAGAAGAGGGAATGACATTTTGCAAAATTTCCTTATTTTCTTTGTTAACTTTTATTTTATGTTTAATTGAAATTTATTTTTCTGCTACTGTTTTTAAAAGACGCAGAGTGCATTCTGTAAAATATGCAATATCAGAGCAAGAAAAAAATACATTATTATTCATTTCTTAATTTATCTGTTCTGCTCTTTACATTAGCATTTATCCTAGTGTGCTCACTCTTACTCTTGTTTATTTATTTATTTTTTAGAATTTGTTATTTTTGCGACATGTGGTGAATACATTGGGTTTTGAAAATCTCAAAATATTAACATACCTTCATATAAAGGGGATGATTAAAATTCAGAAAGTTTGCAAGGCACAGTGGTGCATACCTGTAATCCCAGTGGGGAAGCTCAGGCAGAAGGATCACAAGTTCAAAGCCAGCCTCAGCAACCAGCAAGGTGCTAAGCAACTCAGTGAGACCCTGTCTCTAAATAAAATAAAAAATATGGCTGGGGATGTGGCTCAATGATCCAGTGCCCCTGAGTTCAATCCTTCCCACCCCCCATCCCACAAAAAATTAAGAACACTTAACCTCTTGTAATGGTTCTGCAACTAACCCCAATTCACAATCTCTCTGGGTTTAAATTTTTCCATTCTTAAAATAAAAAACACTTATTTTCAGTAGTTTTGTCAAGACTAAGTTCGGGGTTATACAGGGTTTTGGCAGAGTTCAGTAAGAGGCATTTTACCCAATTTTTTTATAACGTTGATAGGATTTTAAAGACATTTTTGTACTTCATAAAAACATTCAGTCTCGACTAAGAATAGCTTATGTTATACATTTTTATCTATAACATGATACAGATTTTGAACATTCATAAATTCACTTGGAATGCTGGTTTAAGCTTTGAATAGTTTCTATTTTCACCTTTAGTTTCCTTTCTGAATCTACCACTCATTTTATTTTCTTTTAGCCTTTTTTTGCAGCACATCTAACATCTGAAAAAAATTCATAGAAAAGAAATTAGCTACAGTGTTCTCCTCAACTAAAATGTTTACATAAGTTTAACAAAATAATGTAATATCCTTAGAATAAAAATAAGAACAAGAACAGTACTAATTGATTACATTTCAGTTCTGACCAGTTATGTCTAGAATATTAATCAAAATGATTAATTATTTTCTACTATACAAAAGTATAACAAGAAATTATTTGTTGAGAATTTAAATGTCTGTTTTCACCTCAAAAAATTTGTATTTATTTTCTCAAGAAAAAGATAATAAATGTTATACAATATCCTCTTGAATATGCAATTATAGAAAATTAATGATTTTAATGTTAACATGAATTCAGACATATTTAGAAAAGTTTGGCAAATTTACCTTTGTAAATTAATAAATAAATCTTTTTATACACAAAAGTTCATTTTAATGAAAATATACCCTAGGAATTTATAATCTGTAACAGTAATTACATAGTTCAAATTAATTCTTTTATTCTCTTTGTACAAATATAATTTATAAAGCTATTAACATTATTCAAACACTTTTAAGTTGGGAGTAAGTTTAACCAAATGCAACATTCATGGGATAATACCGGTTAATCAAGGAAAAATAGACAAATTTACCAATGATAAAAATTCAATGAAATTTGTGGAACATATGTTTATTTTTAACTATATAGATGTATAAATAGAAAACTATGGTTTATATTTAAGAAAGAAAGATAATACCATATCCTGAACTTAAGCAGAGTAAACTGGAAAATGGTGGAAAGGAGAACAATGTACCTGCATTTTTAAAAATTGCAAAGTTTTTATTTGTTGTTGTTTTCGTTGTTTCATCCAAAGAATAGTCCCAAGTGCGTGGCACACATTAGAAGATGAATAAATATTTGCTCAAAGAATGAATAGAGGCAGATCATTGGAAGAGTGAGTTCAGGATAATTTGACATAAGGCTAATTAACTGCTTTCACTAAGTGACTTGTGTTGATTTACAACTGACACCCAGCTGAGTTCTTTAACTAATTCATGACAAAGTTCCTGGTGTCTTTATGGCATCTTTTTCAGATAGGCTTGCAGAATGGGCTGCCATATTGTTCTTTGACAATGCTTCTTAAAATCAGTTTCTGAGAGAGTGTCAATGAGTAAGCTTGCTTTCTGAGGGTAGAATTGGGGTCCATTATTCTCTCACCACATTATTGAGATTTAATATGTGTGAGGTAATGGTTTGGAACAAAGATGTCACTTTACACCCTACCTTTTTTCCAATGCCTAGAATTGGATCTGGTTTCTACTTTTGGTCTGATTCCCAATTCAAAGGTTTAGATAATTATCACCATAGAAATCTAAGTAGAAAATAAATTGATTCGATGAAGTAAAAAGAAAATAAAGGGAGATTTTCAATTAATAAAGACTATGTTGTTTATGTAACTTAATAGCTTAATAAAGACTATGTTGTTTATGTAACTTAATAGCTGTTTCTATTATAAAATATGTTCACCTACAGATACATTGTTTGAATCTTTGAAAAAAATAAATTCTGCTATGTATATTTGATTAAATTGGCTATTTTAGAATCTTGTGGACAAAAATCCTTATGGAATAAAAGAAGGAAACCATTTCATAAATAAATATTTTTTTTTAGAGGATAGTATCTTATGTGCTTTCAGCAGGCAATGAATGAAGATATGGAAGGCTAGAAAATGGAATACAACAGATCCATTTTAATTCTATTGATGTATTTTTACTATGGGACATGAGTAATCTTTTCATCAACATCATCTCTAGAATAAGAAAAAATAATACTTCTCTCACAGGATTTTGGTTAGGGTTAAATGAAGTAAGATATGAAAAGTTCATAACACATAATACACACTCCACAAATTATAGCTAATGCAAAATCAGAGTAGTTCAAACCAGAGAGGCTTTGGAAAAAACTAGAAATGAACTTCTCAAGGGGATCACAAAATTCATATGTGAAATATGTTTATTTTGCATATGACAATACTTTTTTGGTCCATATTCTGATTACAATATAAAAATGCAAATAATACTGTAAATTTAAAAAATAATTTATAAATTCCTTATTCCTTAATTATAATATGCTATCATAGCAGCAAAATTTATGACTAAAGCAGGCAGACTCTTTATGATCAACTTATGTGTGTAGAATTATTCTTTACTTACCTTTTGATATGCATACATGCATTCTAACATCTCTTTGGTACATTTACGTGAAATGAGAATCTAACAAAGGAAGTAGAATTTTCATCTGTTCATGTAATTCCTCATGTTCAAGTCTTTGTGCACAATAGGAGAGAAAATAAAACTTTGAATATAAAAAAATCTACCTTAATTGTAATTATTTAAAATAAATTTAATTTTTGAGTTTGAATTTGTAAAGCTCAGAAGCACAATATTCTTGATGCTAATTTAATGAACTTGAGTAGTTCTTTGAACCCAAAAATGTATGCTTGTGCTTTTCCTGGTATGGTTTCATATTCCTTTTTATAGCAGTAATATTAACTTGGCTCACCAAGTCTTTTAGAAAAAAATATAGATAATACATGAAATTACTTTAAATGATACATTTTTTTTTGTTCATTCCAGTGTCAAGTAATTTAAAGTGACCTCCACTCATTCACATTTTTAAGATAACAAAAAATATTTCATTGGCTGAAACAAAAGGGTTCCTTCTCACTAAGATTATTACATCCCTAAATTTATCTTTCCCAGCCAAAGAAAATGGAGATAAAAATAGAATAGGATTCCATCATAAAATTATACCACTGTATGGAAGTTAGGAGCTGATTCTGACAGTCCTGGCTTAGAATTCCATATATGCTATTTATTAGCTCTTTGAATTTACAAAGTGTTTTGATCTTTTTAATGATTAATTTCTTTGTCTTTATAGTGGGGTGATGATGTTACTTCAAAGTTGATAAGTATTAAACTAGAAAATTCAAAATTCATATGGTATTCTGTACATAGTTGTTGACTTAAAATAAGTATGCAGTAATTATATTCTCATGTGTATACATAGACATCTTTTAGAATTCAAAATGAGTTTAATTTTGGAGTAACATAATTATTGGAAATGTCAAGTCTAAGATAACTTATAACCTGGCCTCCAGGAATGGGTAATCTAAAAGTGAGGATCCAACATTCTACCATTTTTTAAAATATAAGTTTGACATTCTGCCATACGTTCTGACCAGTTCTGCATGATTCCTTTGATCTATCTGGCACACTCCTACACCATGTAGCTGACAAATCTAAAAATGGACCTCTGACATTTTCCTTGTGCTTACTCATAAACCACTTGCTTAACCTTTTTCTTACAGTTCATCCTGAATTGTTCTCCACATTCAGAGTCCCTGTCTTCTTGATTTATATTTTAGTGTCAGTTTTTTCAGCCCATGCTTCTGACATTTAGGTTCACTTTACCAATTATGACCTATATTACTCATGGTATGTAATATAGAATTTTCACTCAATTCTCCTGACTTTACTAGTCCGAGGATAATTTCTTTAGTCTTGGGATGATACACTACAATTTATCCCATAATAGGAAATAATTCTGCTGAGCCAACCTTAGATTTATAAACAGACCTAGATATATTTCCATTATTTATATTTTATCAAAATGATATTTAAACAACTAAACATCACAGCTTGACTCATAAGTGGAAATCAGGAAACTACTATGAATGGCCAATTGATTATCAAATTTCCAACTTCCATTCTGTGATATTTACCTAGCAGGCATGCCCACTGCCAATACTTATATTCCCACTTCTACTCTAACCATGGTTCTAGAAATCTTGAAGAGATTATGTAATAATCTCCTGCTTCAAGAGACATCAATGAAGTTTCTATAACCATTCCTTTTCCTGCATCTTATGCCTGATAGCTGCATCTTTGGAAAAAGTTTCTTATTATCCCATGATTCATCTTCTTTAAAGAAGATATGTGTATATGAAATTAATGTGTGCTTATTATCTTTAAGTATAGTTATAATCCTAGCACTAAAGAAAGAATATTGCATTTCCAAATCTTCTTATCAACTCTCTCTGTTTCTGGATAAAAGCTATAAAGCTTGACTCTAATCTGTTTACCCTTCACCTTCTGCACTTCTGTCTAGAGTTTCTTACATGGAAAGCTACTATATCTTTGGCTTTTCAAACTTCCACTGCTATTAAAAATTCTTACTTGATCTGAGTACTTCAAATATACCTGTTTGTTTGAGTCTGGCCCACTTTACTGACTCCTTGAATTTGGACAGTCTTTCCATTTGTATTTGTGTTGATACAGCCTATTTCTTACTTGATCAGCTATATTAAACTATCTGTATCATCAACCATCTATAAATTTGTTTCTTTAACAGAATGTTGGGCTTGCTTCTTTCCTGATGAACTGATCATGTTATCATTCATTACTGCAACATAATTTTGCTTGGAAATAGTTATTTGCAGCACATACACCTTAGAAACTGGTACAAAATATTTACCACTGAAACTTATCATTTTCCCTCTTTTTTCTAAAACCAGGATATTCCTTGATGGATGTAAATTAACAAAACCTTATTTAATAGTCTAGTTATTCCATTAATGATGTTGTTTGATAATTTTGTTTTTCATGTTTAATTGTTTTCTTTTTTTGGTACTGGTGCTAAATGGAAATTTATTTTTTGCCACATATTTATTATTATTCTTTAGACATCAGATAATAAAATTGTTACTGTTTTCCAAAGTAGGAAGAAAATTATTGAAGTCTCTTTTTTTTTTTAAAGAGAGAGTGAGAGAAGAGAGAGAGAGAGAGAGAGAGAGAGAGAGAGAGAGAGAGAGAGAAAGAATTTTTAATATTTATGTTTTAGTTCTCAGCGGACACAACATCTTTGTTGGTATGTGGTGCTGAGGATCGAACCCGGGCTGCACGCATGCCAGGCGAGCGCGCTACCGCTTGAGCCACATCCCCAGCCCCAATTGAAGTCTCTTTATAGCTTTTTTTCCCTTCATTAAGAAATTCTTATATCTAACTATTAAGCATAAAATGAACGTGAAGATCAACATATGTAAATTCTATCTAACATTTGAATGTTTCTTCAAAGTCTCCAAGCTACAAGGTAGCAGATATATTTCCTAGTTAATATTATTGAAGATATTTCAAAATGTATTTGCACATTTTTCTGTATTAGCTGAAGTCATTTTTTTGCTATAGCAGGTAATCAAAGCTCAAAATACTTAGAGTGCTACAACAACATTATTTGTCTTAAAGGCTGCTTGGATATTGTGAAGAAAATCTGGCCTGCAGAATTTATTTATTTATTTTTTTATTGTTTTTTCTGTGACTGTCCATTTTTTTTATTGGTCGTTCACAACATTACAAAGCTCTTGACATATCATATTTCATACATTAGATTGAAGTGGCCTGCAGAATTTACATGAAGAGACTTTGTGCTTTATTGCACATTGAGAAAATAATGAAATCGTCCTTCTACTACCAGTAACTTCAATAACAATATAAATTGGCAAGTAGATTTTATGTAATATGCCAACTTGGAAAACAATGAAGACTTTGTAAATAAAAAATTAGAGTGGAGAGATATTATTAAATAATATAATTCTTCAGCATTGGATATTACAGTTTCCTATTACTAAAGATGAAGTGAAAGAAAGCCAGAATTTTGCAATACATTTTTCCCAAAGTTTGAATTTTATGTACATGAATTGGGTGGGCAGTTATAAAAAATTTTGGTAAAAGAAGTTCAATTAATCATTTAAAACCCTTTAAAAATTTACATCAGTTTAATTGAAACAAAAGTAACTGAGTTGTGTTCATTTACTTATCGTTTATATATATATATATATATATATATATATATATATATATATATATATATATAAAATATGCTTTATAATATGCTTCAGATTGGGGGATGCCAGAAGTTTAGGATCTTAGAAGAAATCTGGATAATTAGAGTTATTTAATAAGAAAATACTTTTCTTAATTAAGGCAAACAGTGCCTGAAAATAAGGCTAATATGGTCAGTCCATCTTGAAAAATTATTGTCACATCCAATGAAATTTTTCATTTGTTCACAGGAATTTATTTTTGAGCAAAAAAATTGGAGCAAATAGTAAAGTCATGTTGACATACGTTGTCTTGATTTTTAGTACTGACTGTTAAACAGTATTGATGCAAGAAATTTAATTTCACAGTACTCTTGTTTATTTAGGCTCAACTGGAATATATATCATTTTATCAGAAGATTGTCAAGAGGTATAAAATTTCTAGGATTATATGATACTAATAATCGAAAATTTTAGCTACGACTGCTTCACAGATGTGGCAAAAGATATGAGATTCCTGGGTCAGAGGCCAAGGAATTTATACTCATGAAACATGACATAACTAAATCTGTTCCCCAGGCCTTCCAAGTCTATAGAGCAGAGGAGGATAGGGGGTGACATACATTAACTGAGATGGAAGCTTGTTCATTCAGTGGATTGCAATGTATGCAAAGAATATAGAGCTTGGGAGATTTTACAACTATTATACCAAGAGAAAGAAAGATTTATTTTTATTTAACAATTCATTCTTCAACCTAACATTCAACAACCCGATGTCCTTCAACTCTTGGCCAAATTCAAATTTTCAAATGAGAATGTAACTTTTTTGATCATTGTGATTTTTAATCTAACCAACAGATGTCAGGATCAAAGTCACTTAATTTGTCTCATATAGTATTTAAAGACAGTATGAGTAGAAATTAAATAGCATTAACAGGTCAAAATGTAGCATCGTGATCCTGCATGCCCCCAATGTTCCAGATTCAGCCAGGTGTGAAGAAATTTCAGGTGAAATGGATAAGTCTCATTTCCGAAAGCCCAAATCAAGTCTACAATTGTTTAATCCTCTTTAATCCAATGGACTAAGAAAAAAATCATTCAGATTATCTAATTTCATTTTTTAATTCTAATCAATATATGTTTTGAGAACTCTTATAGAAGTACACTGAGAAAAAGTAGAGGATACATTTTGTAATACATATTATTAACTTTTAAAATCTGTACATATGATTGAATTAATTTATTAACTAATACTTTTTATTAATTTACAAGGCTATGAAGCAGAAAAATAATGTTGCTCCTCATAATTTCTGATAAATAAAATTAAAAACTAAAGCTATTATTTCCTCAATTAGGAGTATAATAGAAGTAAGGGTATTCTTTGATAAACCCATGTGTATGTATATGACTCTGGTGTTTGAATTTTACTCATAACTGAAAAAGACAAATATATGTAAACAACATAAGTATTTAACTCTAATTTTGCTAAATATCACAACTAAATTATTTTTGTCAATTTAATGATAAAAGTTATAAAGTGATACAAATCAATTGGTCTAGAATTTAATGTATTTAAGCATTGCAAAAGATAAACTAATTTGAGATTTAATTATTTGAATATTTTCTAGTATTGTTGGATTAACTTGATGTATATATACTTTAAAATTTGCATACACAATCATAAGAACACATGCATTTCATATCTGCAAGTTTTACTCAGTATGTCTTGAAAAATGGGATAGTCTTTCCCAAATTCCAGTTATATTTTAAAACAGGATCATAACCAATATGGCTTTAGGAAGTTTAAGGATCCAATTGTAGGATTAATTCCCTCTACTTTTCTTTAAAATAACTATTTCTCATGAACAACATGTTGTCTGGACATTACCATATGCAGGAGCAAAGGGGTTACCTTTCCATTTGTCTACCACACATGCTGAGATCAGAATATTCCACCTGAGCCTCACTGTGTTGTGTCAACGCTTACATTTCCTCCTCCTTGGAAAATTTACTAGACAGAGAGGTGGGACTTTCATGCCCTTTTATGGAATTTTGAATAATCTTATTAATAATCTAAAAATAATCTATTGCATTGTTTTTTGAACAATATGCATAGAGTTGATAACAATATTTTTTTCCACTGAGCTCTTCTCTGACAATCTGAAAATACTAAGGAAACTCAGATATATAACAAGATGGCTAAATATGACATTACATGTGCTGGATGGGGAATAAATGCATCATCAAAGAATTGACTAAGCCTAAGTATGAGATAAGACTAGAATTCTAGTGTAAGGAAATATAGGAGATAAATCTTTTGAGTATTGCATTATGGAAATGTTTATTCTACAGAAACAGAAAGTATGATTTATATAAGAAGTAAAGTGTCAATTCAACTTTTTTGAAACTAAAATCTTTTAAAGGTCACTGTTAATTAAAAGAAAATCTGTGTTCTGGAAGAACCATTTGCAAAATCTATGATATATAACTTGTAAGGAAGGTTAAAAAAAAGTAATCTTTCAGTTCATTAATGCATTTAAGGCAAAGAATTTGTTTATTGGTTTTAGTATTGTTTTATGAATTTTGAGTTAATTTTTATGTGTGATGCAAAGATCATTTTGCATATAAAAATTCTATTGTTATCCTATTATGTTGAAAAGAATAACTCCCTCCTCCTTACTCAGTGCCTGTAAAACATTATTGAATAAGTAATCAAATGAATATATGTGGGTGTATAGTATTTAGATGAATAAATTTTGAGTTCATATCATGAGTGCATTATTTGCTACTTTTATAATGTCTTTTGTTTAAGAATAAGTGGTTTTTCTTAAGTTACTTTGGTGATATTCTCCCATCTTCATTTGATTTGAAAAATATTATATAATTCCTATTGTTTCGTCATTTCATGTAGCTTTCTTTATGGAAATGATTTTACTACAGATTTACTTAAGTGTTCTTTGTAGAAATGATTTTAATACAGATTCATTTGTTAAATAGATGTAGAACAACTGACATTTCTTTTTAAGTGAGCTTTGGTAGTTTTGTGACTCATTGCCACTGAGCTCTTTAATATGTTGGTATTTTAAAGTCAGTAAGGTCTGTCTGGGCATTGTGGCACATGTTTGTAATCGAAGCTTTTTGGGAGGCTGAGGCAAGAGAATTGCAAGTTCAAAGCCAGCCTGAAAAACTTAGCAAGTCCCTAGACTCTGTCTCTGAATAAAATGTTAAAAGGGGGGGGGGGGCTTAGGTTATGGCTCAGTGGGGAAGTGTCCCTGGATTCAATTCCTGGTAACAATAACAACAACAAAAGGTCTGTAATTTTTACTTTTTTGTCTTGAAAAGTCAGGTTAAAAGTTTATGATTTTATTGGTCTTTTTAAAAGCTTGAAATCACTTTACTTCTCATATCCATTTTCATTGACTTTTTTCCTTTGTTCTTTTTAGATATACATGACAATAGAGTGTATTTTGACATATTATACATACAAGGAGTATAATTTATTCTAATTAGAATTCCATATTTGTAGTTGTACATGATGTGGATGCAAAGGTCATGTATTCATATGTAAATAAGTTATGTCTGATTTATTCTACTGTCTTTCATATTCCCACCTTCCTTGCCTTCATTCCCCTTTGTCAAACCCAATGAATTTCTATTATCCCCCTCTGCCCTTATTGTGTATTAGCAACCACATATCAAAGAAAACATTTGACCTTTGGGTTTTGGGAATTCACTTATTTCACTTAGCATGATAGTCTCCAGATCCATCCATTTAAAGGCAAATCATAAAGTCATTCTTTTTTATGGCTGAGGAATACTTCATTGTGTATATATACCACCTTTTCTATATCCATTCATTTGTTGAAGGGCACCTATGTTAATACGATAGCTTATTTTTTTTTTGAGAGAGAGAGAATTTTTTTTTAATATTTATTTTTTAGTTCTCGGCGGACACAACATCTTTGTTGGTATGTGGTGCTGAGGATCGAACCTGGGCCGCACACATGCGAGGCGAGCGGGCTACCGCTTGAGCCACATCCCCAGCCCCAATAGCTTATTTATTGTTCATTGAGTTTCTATAAATCTTGATGTGGCTTTGTCACTGTTGTATGCTGATTTTATGGCCTTTGGATATATACTGAGAAGTGGGATAACTGGGTCAAATGGTGGGGCCACTCCAAGTTTACTGAGGAATCTCCATACTGCTTTCTAGAGTGGTTGTGCCAATTTGCAGACTCAGTAGCAATGCATGTGTGTACTTTTCCCCACACATCCGTGCCAACATTTATTGTTACTTGTATTCTTGATAATCACCATTCTGAATGAGATAAAATCTCAGTGTAATTTTAATTTGCATTTCTCTAATTGCTAAAGATGTTGAATATTATTGATTTCTAATCTTATTATTTTCTTCTTTTTTGCAAAAGTTTAATTTGTTCTTCTGGTTGGGGAAACTTCAATCATTTCCTGGAGACTTTTCTTCCATTGTAAACATATGATATGATATATGTTTCTGTCATTATCACTGCTTTAGTGATATTGCGTAAGTTCTAGATGTTATGTATTTATTCTCTTTCAATTTAAAATCATTTCTACTTTATAATTTTCTATTTGATTCATTGTGTCTTAGATGTTGCTTAATTTTCAAATATTTGATATTTTTTAATCTTTCTGTTGTTGATAGTTATTGCTCATTAATGTACTTTGTATGTTATTAATTATTTGTTGAAATTTATCCATTATTGACTGATTTTAATCTTTACTTTTTAAAATTTTGATTTGTTTTATTTTATGTCCCATGATTATTTTTTCCCATAAGCATGAAGCCTAAACATACAAACATAAATGGATTTAAAACTTAAACTTAAAATTTAAAATCAAACTTAATATTAAATATATACTACAGATAAAATATTTTCTTTCTGTTTACATATATTGTTTTAAAAACTCACACAAATAATAGATTCCTAATGTATAACATGGTTCTATTTCCCTTTCCTGCAGTGTTTCTGAAGATCATTTTTTTAGTTTAGAGATATTCTACAGCATCATGGAATAGTTCTCATAGTAGGAAAACTGGTGACACATGACATGCCTGTATATTTCTCCTAGGAAGTGATATAAGGAAACTCTTGAAGCTAAATTTCTTTTTTCAAGAAAACTCTATGATTGACTAGTATATGCTCTGGGAACAATTTTAGAAAGGTATCTCTTTCCAGAAGATTTTATAGTTGTCTATAACAAAAAGTGACCTAAGAGGCTCATGGTGACTCAAGCAATTGTCCTTTCACTGAGAAGGTTTTTGACACTAAGGTCCAACATAAAAAAAAAAATAACATAATAAACCTTTTCTTTTTTTTTCTCCTTCTCTCCACTCTTTATGTTCTCCTCTCTGTTTAAGCAAGTAAAATACAGATAAAATTATGAGGTTCATTATAGCATGATTTCCAGAACATTGCGATCATGAAATTTTATTTGAATTGTAATAAATTAAGCTATGAATGCAAAATGCACAAGTAAAGATGTGATTAGAAGATAACAGCAGGTGACAATAAGTATACTGAACATCTGTCATTAGTATTGAAGTCTACCATCACACATACCCTCAAAATACTAAAGTCAAATTTAGCTGTTTTAGTCTGCTACAGCATACTAAAAGGCAAAGGACACAGGCCAGGAACTGTGGGGTATCATAATCAGAGTTGGGAGATTGGTTATCTGGTGGATGATTCTAAAGGCACAATACTTTGTAGATTTAAAGGCACAATACTTTGTTGTAGTCAGGGAGTAGAGTAATTCATTGAATGGGTATCCTTTTTTTTTTAATCTAGAAGTTTGGAAGACAAAAGAAAGGTTCTAGTGGACATTAGTAAAAGAATATTTATTCACTTATGTGTAAATAAAGAATTTTGATAATTTTGTGCTTTCAAAGTTTCTTGATTTACTTTTTTTGATACTTATGCATAGTAATATATTGGCCATCTATACGTACTATTATTATATTGGAAGTTGTTTACACTTATTTGAAATAATTATAGCCTAGTTCTCAACTGCTACCTACCAAGACCTTTTCCAGTTCCCTTGTGAATAATGATAAGACTATGTAAATATAATTGCATTGTTATTTTTATAGAAGCAATGAACGTGTAAGAATTATTCAAATTCAACTAATAATTTGACAGGAAATTATGACTTTTCATTTACCATATTTAGAATAACATCATATTCTTAGCTAGTGATTCACCAAAAGCATATGCATAATCATAATACACCATACATTTATGGATATCTTTTGAGCAAACTTGTATGAAATATAATAAAATTCTAACTTCAAAATAATATTTATGAAGCATAACATATGATCAGAACCCCATACTTTTCTGTAGCACCCTTAGGAGCCTTAAATAATAGACATAGAGGAAATTTTCCTGCATACCTGTGAAATATCCTGAAATCATTAGGCTTCCTCACAAATGGTCAACAAAAGTTATACTGTAATAAAACACTGTGCGAGTCCACATTTGTTTTAAAAACAAAAGCACAAATTCCATGCATATATTATATATATATATATACATACACATATACATATATATATATATACATATATATTAAGAAATGAACTTGGGAGAATATAAAAGTAATTACTTTAATGTTTTTAATAGTTAGTGTCAAAATAGAGTCTCACATACCTAGTTGTTAAAGAAGTTGAGATAATCAAACAGTAACATTTTAAGCAAAGAATAATATGAATAGATTTCTAATATGAAAGATAATAATACAACAACAATAACAACAACATAAATACTTGTCAGTTGTGGATGATGAACTATAAATGGCCAGAATACCTTGGGGAAACTATTAGGTGGCTATTTTATAGAAGTTAATTATGGGCTGTGAGTGTGGCTCAGTGAAAGAACACTTGTCTAGCATGCATGTGTGAGTCACTGGGTTACATCCTCAGCACCACAGAAAAATAAATAAATAAATAGATTAGATAGATAGATAAAACAAAGGTATTGTGTTCATCTACAACTAAAATAGGTAAAAAAAAATATACAGATGAATTTAACCAAAATAGAAGTTGAAGGAATGATGAAGATAAACAAATCTAAATAATAAGTAGGCCACAGAAATATGTAGGCTATAGAAATGTGTATGTATTCCTGAAACAAAATTAATTTAGAAATGAATAGGTTGAATCTTGAAAACACTGCACTGAGTGAAATAAGCCAGTCACAAAAAGGAAAATGACCATAAGATTATACCTAGGTAAGGCTTCTAGAAAAGTTAAATTCATACAAACAGAAAGTAGAATGGTGGTTACAATGGATTATGCAAAGGAAAAGATGGAGAGCCAGGGTTTATTGGTACAATTTCAGTTTTGCAAGAAGAGTAAAGTTCTGGAGGTGGATGGTAGTGATGGTTGAAAAAAAGTCTGAATGTATTAATATTACTGAACTTTGCACCTAAAATTAATTAAGATGGCATTTTATCTTCTGATTTTTCCTGCCATAAAAATATTTATTAATGTCTTTAAAAAACACTTAATATGAGTTGAGCTAACATGTTTAAAAATCAGAAAATGATATGTATGTATCTACAACCAATCATTTTGTTAAACGTCAAGTAGTTTAGTTTCAGAGAATAGAAATTTATATAGGTTTTTCTTAAAAGCAATGTATAGGAACAGTAAGAAATCTATAGTGAGAAGAAGAGCAAGATAGAGAAGTCATCTTTCAGATGGCTTGATCTTTTTGAAGTATAAGGTGTAATTATTTTCCAGCTTAGGAAAGGTGAGACAGAGTTTTCAGAATAGTTAATAATTGTGAACAAGAAGCTGGGCATAGTGGCAAACACCCAGCAACCCAGGAGGCTGAGACAGGAGGATTGTAAATTCAAAGTCAGCCCAGCACTTAATGAGACCCTCAACAACTTAGCAAGGTTGTGTTTCAAAATAAAAATAAAAAGAACTGGAATGTGACCCAGTGGTAAAGAGACCCTGGGTTCAATCTCCAGTACCAAGTGAGAAAGAAACTCAAGCACAGAATTCCATAAACTAATGTGACAATTTCCATAGTAAGTTATAACATATTTTATAAAAAAAAACAATGAAAAGAACACCAATGTAAAAATCATGAATAAACAAAAAATATTATCCTTTAGATGACTAAAAATAAGTCAATGTAAATTAACAGATTCTTGGACTCTGCCTAGAAAAGACATATTAGAAGTTTCATGATCTTTTCTATTTGCAAAAAAACAGCAAAAAAAAAAAAAGACAATTAAGAATGCAAGTTACAGAAATGACTGCAAGTGAGGGATGAACAGATTGCAAAGATGTTAGTGGAACACAGAATGAGTTGTGTAACCCTAATTTCTCAGGATTGGTAACTGGAGAAAACTACAAACAGGGAAAGGAGCAGCAATTTCCCTCTTTGGTGTCACCTTGTGATCACAGTGTAGTAAGCAACCCCATACCAGCTGTGTGCAGAGGAGTCCTGACTAGTCTAACAAATGCTGCCAAGGTATTTGTGATGTGTACCACTTAAATACCAGGAAAGAGAAAAGACTGAGCTTGAGGACTTGGGTTTTAAAAGTAGCAAAGTGTAATAAAAGCAAATTAGGTGACAGATATTATGAGGACTGTTCATTTTATATGTCAGTTTGGCTGGGCCATAGTACAAAGTGTTTAGCCTAACACCAGTCTAGATGTTGCTGTGATGTTACTTTTAAGACGGAATTAATATTTAAAACAGTGGACAGAATACATTCTGATTATTCTTCATAATTCAGGTAGGCTTCATCCAGTCAGTTGAAGGTATTAAGAGAAATGGCCAAGGTCCCCAAAAGAAGGAATTACATCTTCAGACAGTCTTTGGATTAGAGATCAAATTTTCTCTGGGTCCCTAGCCTGCCAGTATGCCATTTCCTTAAAATCTCTCTCTCTCTCTCTCTCTCTCTCATACACACACACACACACACACACACACACGTGTGTGTGTATATATGTATATATATATATATATATATATATACACATCTATATGCATTTTTATAAATATATTTATAAATTATATATATACACATATTTACACACACATGTATATTTACATTTAAATATATATTTACAAACACATTTTATTGGCAATTTCTCTGAAAATTTAATGCAGGGGTCCAAAGTAATAATCTAAACAATTGTGTAAAGTTCTAATACAAAAGGAAGCAATTAAAATTACTTCAGTCAATAAGAAGAATAAACACTGGTCCCAATAATGAAGTATCATTAATTAACGTAAGTTACATAGGATGATATTTGAAAATAGTCTTCCCATATGATAGTGCTCAAATAAATAAACAAAAGATAATGAAAAAGAAATAAAATATTGGGCCTATGAAGCTGGAAAATGTTGCATTGAATAACCTTCACATCAGATTCATGATGCATATTAAAATACTACAAGCATGAGAAATCTTTGAGTAAAGACAGTTGTTTGACTTTAACCCTTGCAGTGAACATGACTGTTTTGACTTTACTTGATTCAGGGGTTCGTAAGCTCATTGGACTATGAAATCTTTTATGGTACATCTCTCTCTCTCTCTCTCTCTCTCTCTCTCTCTCTCTCTCTCTCTCTGTGTGTGTGTGTGTGTGTGTGTGTATGTGTGTGTTTAGTAAATACTGATATAAAGCACTGAATGACAGACAATAAGAAGTGTATAAGTCAATTTGGGCGGTCAAAGAGAAATGCCACAGATTGGGTGGCTTAAACCACAGAAATTTGGTTTGTCTTCTGGTGTCTGGTAGTGCACCATCCAAGTGCCAACAGAATTTCTCCTCAAGCCTCTCTCCCAGGCTTTTAGATCATCATTTTTTCCTCTGGGATCCACAAGGCCTTTTTTATTTTTGCACACATATTATTGGTGTTTTTTACTGTTCTAAAGGATACCAGTTTCACTGGATTGGAACATTGCCCTTATGACACCATTAAACTAATTATCTCCTTAAAGGCCTTATTTCCAAATACATGCACATTACAGGTTAGAGGTTTTGAGGACACAAATCAGTCCATAACAAAGAGTGATGTTTTTTTAGTCTAGTTTGGTGATTTACATTGATTAAATTGCTTAATTTCAGCTGACCAATTTGTGAACATCAGATAGCTTTTTCACCTAATTAAATTAACATGATAAATCATTACGTCAATCCTTGAGAAATATGAAAATACAATTTAACCATCAGAAAATATTATATGTTCCAAGAAAAGTAAACGCTTACTTATACATCATAGTGAGATCTTGTAATCAGCTAAGTGGATAAAGTATTGAATCATAGTTTTATCATTCTTTTGAATGCCTATTTACTTCTGTGCTTATGGATAACAGACTATTCAAAAGGTTTTCCTCATTTCATGAAGAAATGCTACTATTTACTTTTTCTTTTCTTGTCATTTTCTTTTTGTTTTGTTTTGTTTTTGACAAAACGAACCAGAAGCCAGTATTCTCAGAGAAATACAATCTGATTTCTGAAGTACCCATATATTCCATCTGGTAGAGAAGATGTCTATGTTGGAACCTATTTTGAGAATGGTTGCATTCTTCTGAGAAATTTCTATGAGGTATCCCTACATAATATTAATTTTATACCTAATGAAAGCAGAGAAAACTGAGGGTCCTTGAGTTCACACTACCTTCAGATTATTTAGCATGGCAAGGTAAATTTAGTTTTCTGGACAATAAGTTTAAAGGATTTATGCAAACAGTGTATGCTACTCTGCACCATGAGCCTCTCCAGGCTCATGAGTATACAACTGATTTAAAGACTAAACAATTAGTTTCACTCACTGATTCCTGCAAGTACTATAACAGTGGGGTTCCAAAGCCATTCCAGAACCAGTATTATCAGTATCACCAGGGAACTGCTAGAGATGAAAATTCTTGGAACCTACCACTTCTTAAATCAGAAACTCTGAGAATAGGATCTGGAAATCTGCTTTAACATAAGCTGTCCAGGTGATTCTAACCCACACTCAGTGTTTCCTAAATGATTGTGCCTCATTTCTTCTCTTATCTAAATGTCAACTGAAGCTTTTTCCTAGAGTAAAAGTGGGAGTGCTCTATATAAAGGACTCTTTTTCATTTCTACTTTTTCTTTAAATGAGGAATTTCTCAAAACAAGTTCCAACATGCAGTCCTGGAATCCAGTTCAGTAAACACATATTAAAAACATGGATGAAAGTCCTGAAATGCTATTGAAGAAACATGTTTATCTAATCCAGTATGTCTTAAAAATATTTGATTAAAAAGATTTTTTTCCTCAACTAGTAACATTTACTAACTTCTTCAGGGTCAAGTATTCCTTTGAGGAGTTACCTGTTCTTCTTGCTTGATGCACAATCCTCTTGAGCCAGTCAGTCAAGAGTGAACAAGCAGGCTCATGAGAAAATACAGACCAGTCAGACTGTCATCCTGGCAATTTGCATACTGAGCCAAGTAAGACAAGAATGTAGATTAGTTATAATGCTTTCACTGTTTTATTATAAGACTTATTACTTCTAAGTGAACAAAATCTTATTACTTCTAAGTTTACAAAAATAAAATATTCTATTAAATAGGCTCTAGATTATGAGTGTTTTCTTAAGTAATACAAATACCCAGATACTGTCTCCTATTCTTGGAGTCTGATTGTTAAGCTTCTCTTTTGATTTATGGACAGCCCAATATTCTTTCAAATGATTCCTTTAAAAAGCTTTGTGTAAATATAATTTATTTTGGTTTTTTTGATTCAAAGATTATTAATTGATACACAAGTACAATTTATGGGTTAAGGTTGCAGGCCTTTAGAAAAGTACTCTAAGTGGGTTTTATAGGCTTCATCATTTTCCTAAGATAGAGCCAAAGTTAAGGAACTCTTTTATATTTTTTTTGTTTTTTTTCCAGATGGTACATTATCAGTGCTATATATATATATATATATATATATATATATATATATATATATATAAAATCTTGGTTTCTGTATATAAATCAGCTTGTTAAATTTTGTGTATGGTCATCTGAAACCATACAACACTAATGATAGAGAACTGGGTAATAGTATGGCTATTGATCTCTGCACAATTAGACTCAATGTTACTTTTCTTATGGAGAAAAAGTAAAGTTACCATCACAGATTTCTTGTATAATGTCACAGATGAAATAGACACTTTTTAAAAACATGATGCTTTAAAAATCTCTACTATTCTGGTGCCAAGATCATGCCTTTTTTTTCAAAACTACTCTAAGATATCATCTCACTCCAGTCAGAATGGCAGCTATTATGAATACAAACAACAATAGTGTTGACAAGAATGTAGGGAAAAAGGTTCACTCATACACTGCTGGTGGTACTGCAAAATGGTTCGGCCAATAATGGAAAGCAGTATGGAGATTTCTTGGAAAATTGGGAATGGAACCACCATTTGACCCAACTATTCCTTTCCTCAGTCTATACCCAAAAAACTTAAAAACAGCATACTACAGGGACACAACCACATCAGTTTATAGCAGCACAATTCACAATAGCTAAACTATGGTAACAACCTAGATGCCCTTCAACAGATGAATGAATAAAACAATGTGGCATATATACACAATGGGATATTACTCAGCAATAAAAGAGAATAAAATCACAGGATTTTCAGGTAAATGAATGGAGTTGGAGAATATAATGCTAAGTGAAGTTAGCCAACCCCCCCCAAAAAACAAATGCCGAATGTTTTCTCTAATATAAGGAGGCTGATTCATAGTGGGATAGGGAGAGGGAGCATAGGAGGAATAGATGAACTCTAGATAGGGCAGAGGGGTGGAAGGGGAAGGGAGGAGGTATGGGATTATGATAAACTTCTATAGGTTTGCCACACAACATTTTGCTCATAGTAAATTCTGTACTTCCTTTACATTAAAAATTGGTTAAAAAGGTAGATTTCATATTGCTTGCTTTCTAACACCAGCCCAAACACAGTAAAAATTCTTAATTCATGTAGCTAAAATAATAAGATTAATTATACATTTAGTGTTATTTTATTTTATAAAATATTTTAAGAAAACTGAGCATGGTGGTGCTTGTCTTTGATCCCATCTACACAGAAGGCTGAGGCAGAAGGATCACTTGAGCCCAGGAATTAAATACCAATCTGGGAAACAGAGTAAGACCCTTTTTAGAAAAGGAAGACATTATTATATTATTGTTGTTTTTTCCTCTTTGTGATGAAAAGATTTGTCATTAGGAGATCTAATTGAACTACAAACAATATTAAAGGATTTTCTTCAGTCAGAAGGGCAATGATAACTCAGAAAATTTGACTTACCCAAAGAAATCTAAAATGTAATTTTCTCATCTTTTTCTTAAACTTTTTAAAATAATACCAACATACCGGGGTGTTGATAACTTTTGTAGAAGTAAAATCTATTACAACACCGCAATGTTCAAGCATCCAAATTAGCACTGCACACACTGTCATTGTTTCTGAAAAAGTTTCCATTGTTTATTGGAAATTGCAGTGGAGGATGAACTACTTAGTTGGAAATGTGTAATTTTCTCCATGTGTATTTGAATTTTTTTTTAATTGGTACCTGGATTGAACCCTTGTTACTTTACTTCAGTTCTTTCTTTTTTATGTTTTATTTTGAGACAGGACCTCTTGTTGAAGGTCTCACTAAATTACTGAGACTGGCTTCAATCTTGCAGTCCTTCTACCTCAGCCTCTGGAGTCATTGGGATTATAGGCATGCACTACCATGCTGGGCTATATTTATTTACTTGATAGATAAAGGTACATGAGTTTATCATATTCGATATGATATATTGAGGCATATTATGTGTGTGTGTGTGTATACTGGAATGGATAAATAGAATTGATATATGTATGACTTTACACAGTAATTTTTCTGTGGTGAGAACACCACAAATATCTACTTGATATTTTTTAGTATATAATATTTTAAATAATTATTTAATTAATTTATTCATTTTTATGAGATGCTAAGGATCAAACCCAGTGCCTCACATGTGCTAGCCACTGAGCTATATAGCCACAGCCCTACAATATATTTTTACTAATTAAGTTCATCATATTTTACAATAATTCTCTTGAATTTATTTACCATGATATTTTATCTCTTAACTAACTTATTCCTACCACCCTCACCTGCAGCCCAGACTCATAAATGTCATTCTACCCTCTAATTTTATGACATTAATATATTTTAGGTTCCACATATGCATAAGACCTATTTATATTGCAAAGTATTGGTTGAGTGAAGAATTAAAATCATAGGGCTTAATAAAATATAATTTAAAAATTATTCTATCTCAAAAATCTTTCATGGTTACTTTCAATATTCATGGTTATTTTTAAAGCTATTGCTCTGTACTGAAATTAGGAAAATGAAAGGTGAAGTTTTAAAGGTTATGAAGCAGACAATAAAAATGACTTATTAGATTTCAGGACCAAATTATCTGAAAAGTCAAAATTTTTTCTTAGTTATTATGACTTTTTTGTTTAAGTGATAAAGACCATATTCAACAAATATATTTCCACATTTACTTTATACACTTTAAAAATGTATTTTATATAAATTTCTCTATATACTTAAATTGTCTTTTAAGTTTCTCTTTTACTATTTCTTGTAAAAACAGTGTTTAATACATATATTTGATATATAAAAATATGTATCAGAGGATGATCCAAGTATGTAATAAGCATTGTTTCTACAGAATCCTAAGACTTTAAAGTGTGAAAAGGACTTAAAATCAGCATACTACAGTGACACAGCCACATCATTGTTTATAGAAACTCAATTCACAATAGCAAAGCTACGGAATCAACCTAGGTGCCCTTCAACAGGTGAATGGATAAAGAAAATGTGGTATATATACACAATGGAATATTACTTAACCACAAAGAAGAATAAAATTATGGCATTTGCCAGTAAATGGATGAATCTGGAGACTAGCATGCTAAGTGAAATAAGCCAATTCCCAAAAACCAAAGGCCAAATGTTCTCTCTGATATGTGGATACTGACACACAATAAGGAGATAGGTGGAGGGAAGAATATAAGGTTATTGGATTATGCAGAGGGAAACTAAGGGAAGGGAGGGTAGATGGGAATAGGAAAGATAGTAGAATGAATCAGACATAAATATATATCCTATGTTTCTATGTAAATATATTACGAGTGAAACTCCACAACATATACAAGAATGGAAATCTAATTAGAATAAGCTATATTCCATGTCATGTGTATCTAAAAATAATAAATTTAAAAAATAATTAGATAAAAAATTGAGTCTTGTTTGAATCTTAAGAAAAATCAGATATTTAAAGGCATTGCTATACATAACACACAGATTGCAATATTTTATTTTATTGTGCTAATGAAATTCATACTTCTAGTTTCTAACATGCCAGTTTAAGAGTGGATCATACAATTAATGTAAAATGCCATGGGGGTGATTAGTGTTTATTTAAGGATTGAATTGACCCTAAAAGTTATGTTTATGATATAGTGATTTATCAAAAATAAAACTTGAATGGTTTAATTTTATAATTATTAAAAAAGAATCTACTCCTATTTTAAACACTAATATTTCCCTTTTTCTGACATGAATAATTAGTTTATAATTTATATTTTAGGTAGTGCTACCAAAAAAAGTATTGAAAGAAGTTAATAATGTGAAATGTATAAAACTATTCTTTTAAATAATAGCCAGAGGACAGGGAATTATTCAACACAATAAAATCAGGTGATGTAGTACCTACATTCACAATAAATTGAAATAATGACACTTTTTAATTTCCTTTTTATATATTCTTTGATACTTTAGGAAATTGCATCTAAAGTCTATAAGTTGTAAATATCTTGGGGCAATGGTGTCGCAATTAAATTTATGTTAGATTCTTGTGCAAACACCTCTAGGAATTTGAAATTTCAAATTAGATGTTTTAGAGGTTGCTTGACTACTAGGAATTTTGGAATAGCCACCTACCTCCAAACACATACACCAGGTTTACTGATGAACACCCTGTCCATTTAAGCAATTAGTGGTTCTCTTTACAAAACAAAACAAAACAACAACAACAAAAATAACACCTTTATGTAGTAATTAAGACAAAAATTAAGACAATTATGGCATCTTTAGCAACAAAACCAGACCAGTCTATCTGCAGTTATATATTTAATTACTTCTTTTTTTCTGATTATTCTAGATCTTATAATAAATTGGCATAAAAATGAACGCAAACCATTTATATATTAGTCAATCCACATACTAATAATGCAGGGATATTATTTTAAAATCATAGGTTCAGTAAATTACTATTTGAGATGATTTGATTTTCATACCCATTTTGGGCAAATTTTATTTTCATCATAATCATTTAGTCCATTTAACATCCATTACTTAAAAAGGCAACTCTTCTGGGCTGTGTGTTTAGCTCAGGCAAGACCCTGGGTTGGATCCCCAGCAACAGACTTTTAAATAACAGCAAGAGGACAGGGAACCTATTAAATAATAGCAAGAACACAAGGAACCCATCCTGGCGGGGGTGGGGGGGAACAAGTAAACTTGATGGAGGTATGGGCCAGCTTGATACAAATGTCTGAAAAAGTAGCATTAACAAATAAAAACAAAAGATGCAAGAAATGTAGTTGAAGCAAGGGCTTGACTGGTGGAAAAGACCTGATGGGTCTGATCCCTAGCAAAGAGAGAAAGCTTTATTTAATAGGGGAACACATGAAAGGGATTCATTGTTAGGAAGAGTTCTTTAAGATAACAAGAGGCCAGAGGCTGTGGAATTTTGGCCTGGTCTGGGCCTCTCACATGTAAAAATGATAGATGCTAAATAGTTATTCCTCCTCCAGGCAGCTGGCACCTCAAAGCCATTTAGGTGCACTGGTATCTCTTTCACCCAAGGCTAGTAGGCGTCTAAATTCAAAGCTATAGAAATCATAAATTCCATGCCCAGCATAGAATCAGCTCCATCAATAGCGGCTGCCTGCAAATGGGTGTGTCTTTCCACACACTGCATGGAAAGATTCCCAGATGCAGCAGTCATGCTGTCCAAGGCTATGGAGTTCAAAGCAATCATTTACTTGCCCCTTGAGAGTCTCTCTCTCTCTCTCTCTCTCTCTCTCACACACACACACACACACACAAACATACACACACACACACACACACACACACACGGAAGATTTTCTAGCTTCAAAAAATTTCAATCTGGTTGGTAAGATAAACACTTAAAAGTAACTAGAATATAATGTAAAGGTTGTAAAGCAGCCCACACAGAGGACTCTGAGAACACAGGGACAAGCCAAACCCAGTGTCAGTAGGGTGGCTTCTAAAAGAAGAGAAAGTAAGCCATCTCTTGATGATCATACAGCTATTAAACTTGGGGAATCAACCCAACAAAAGAGGTGAAAGATTTATACAATGAAAACTACAGAACCCTAAAGAGAGAGATAGAAGAAGATCTCAGAAGATGGAAAAATGTACCCTGTTCATGGATAGGCAGAACTAACATCATCAAAATGGCGATATTACCCAAAGTTCTCTACAGGTTTAATGCGATGCCAATCAAAATCCCAATGGCATTTCTTGTAGAAATAGATAAAGCAATCATGAAATTCATATGGAAAAACAAAAGACCCAGAATAGCAAAAGCAATTCTAAGAAGGAAATGTGAATCTGGAGGTATAGCGATACCAGAGTTCAAACTATACTACAAAGCAATAGTAACAAAAACAGCATGGTACTGGTACCAAAACAGGCAGGTGGACCAATGGTACAGAATAGAAGACACAGAGACTAATCCACAAAGTTACAACTATCTTATATTTGATAAAGGGGCTAAAAACATGCAATGGAGGAAGGATAGCATCTTCAACAAATGATGCTGGGAAAATTGGAAATCCATATGCAACAAAATGAAATTGAATCCCTTTCTCTCGCCATCCACAAAAGTTAACTCAAAATGGATCAAGGAGCTAGATATCAAATCAGAGATGCTGCGTCTGATAGAAGAAAAAGTTGGCTCCAATCTACATATAGTGGAGTCGGGCTCCAAATTCCTTAATAGGACGCCCATAGCCCGAGAGTTAATAACAAGAATAAACAAATGGGACTTACTTAAACTAAAAAGTTTTTTTCTCAGCAAGGGAAACAATAAAAGAGGTAAATAGAGAGCCTACATCCTGGGAACAAATTTTTACCCCTCACACCTCAGATAGAGCCCTAATATCCAGAATGTACAAAGAACTCAAAAAATTAAACAATAAGATAGCAAATAACCCAATCAACAAATGGGCCAAGGACCTGAAAAGACACTTCTCAGAGGAGGACATACAATCAATCAACAAGTACATGAAAAACTGCTCACCATCTCTAGCAATCAGAGAAATGCAAATCAAAACCACCCTAAGATACCATCTCACTCCAGTAAGATTGGCAGCCATTATGAAGTCAAACAACAATAAGTGTTGGCGGGGATGTGGGGAAAAGGGTACACTTGTACACTGCTGGTGGGACTGCAAAATGGTGAGGCCAATTTGGAAAGCAGTATGGAGATTCCTGGGAAAGCTGGGAATGGATCCACCATTTGACCCAGCTATCGCCCTTCTCGGACTATTCCCTGAGAACCTTAAAAGAGCGCACTATAGGGATACGGCCACATCAATGATTATAGTGACACAATTCACAATAGCTAGACTGTGGAACCAACCTAGATGCCCTTCAACAGATGAATGGATAAAAAAAAAATATGGCATCTATACACAATGGAGTATTATGCAGCGCTAAGAAATGACAAAATCATAGAATTTGCAGGGAAATGGATGGCATTAGAGCAGATTATGCTAAGTGAAGCTAGCCAAGCCCTAAAAAACAAATGCCAAATGTCTTCTTTGATATAAAGAGAGCAAATAAGAACAGAACAGGAAGGAAGAGCATGAGGAAAAGACTAACAGTAAACAAAGACGAATGGGGGGAGAGAAAGGGAGAGAGAAGGGAAAGCATATGGAAATGGTAGGAGACCTTCAATGATACATAAAATTATAAGAGGTTATGAGGGGCAAGGGGGAAGGAGGAAAAAAGGGGAGAGAATTGAACAACAGCAGAGAAGATAGAGAGGGAAGATGGGAGGGGAGGGGAGGGGAGAGGGGATAGTAGGGGATAGGAAAGGTAGCAGAATACAACAGTCACTAATATGCCATTATGTAATAATGTGAGTATGTAACAGTTGTGATTCTGCAATCTGTATTTGGGGTAAAAATGGGAGTTCAAAACCCAATTGAGTCTAATGTATGAAAAATGATATATCATGAGCTCTGTAATGTTTTGAACAATCAATAAAAAATAAATAAAAATAAAAAAAATTAAAAAAAAAACTTGGGGAAAAAATTGGAAAAATAATGGCGAGAAAAATATTTCTGCTAATAGAACTGTTCTACCTTGTGAAGTAGTGATTACACAACGATATATATGAAATAAAATTGTACAGAATTATGCTCACAAATAGACACACATTTGAGTACATGTAAAAATGGTAGATGCTAAATAAGTTGTGTGAATTATACTGATTTTTATTTTTTGGTATTGGTATGATATTTTGACAGTTATGTAAGATACTATAGAAAGAAACTAGATGTCAGATACTCGGGGCTTCTCTGTACTATTTTTAAAATTTCTAGTGAGTCTGCAACTATTTCACAATGCATTATTTTAAAAAGTGTTAGAAGACAATTATAGAAAGAACATTGCAAGTGAACACAATTATGTGGGAAAATATAAATATTTTAAATAAATTTGTGTCATGGGAATGTAAGGAGAGGAGATGTTACTTTAAAAGGTAGATTGTGTCAGGTTCCATAAGGCATTATACAGTGTGCTAACAAATTTAGAGTTTCTCTTGAAACATGAATATGATATTAGTCTGTCTGGGAAACAGAAATAAACAGTGAGATGTAACTCTATGTGAAAAGTACTCAATGAGGGCTATTAGAATCTCTGCTGTTTTTTTCTAAAAATGAAATACTCAGGAGATATGAGGTACCTGAGGTACCTTTATAGTACTAATTTTGCTTACAAATGAATGAATATAATATATTTAATCCAGTGATAACAAGACATTATAATACATAAGAAACTATTGAGGGTTTTCTTTTTATTAGTACATATTAATAATACAGATTAATAATTTTCACTGTGTTATTTTCATGCATGCAGTTGCAGTGCCTTAGATACCTTCGCTCTCCATTCTCACCTCCTTTACCTCTCTCAGGTATACTCCAAGTCTCTTATGTAATAGTCCCTGTTCTACTTTCAGGTCATCTTCTTGTCTTTCTGTGTCTGGCTTATTTCATTTAAAATGATGTCCTGTAGTTCTGTCATTTTTCCTGCAAATGATATAATTTTATTGCTTCTGGCTGAATAATACTCCATTATCTGTGTGTACATTTTTTCTTTGTCTGTTGACAGGCATCTCCTAGGCTGATTGCATATCTTAGCTATTGTGAATAATGCTACAATATGCAATAAATATGCATATGTAGGTTTCTCTTGTATACTGACTTCATTTTCTTTGAATATATACACAGGAACTTGTATTGTTGAATACAAAGGTATTTCCTGTTTTAGTTTTTTGAGGAATCTCCATTATGTTTTCCAGAGTAAATGTACAAATGTACATTCCCATGAACAGTGTCTAGGGGTCCTTTTTCAGTGTATCTTTGCCATCATTTCGTACTTTTATATATATTTTTGCCAATAGACACTTTAACTGGAGGTGGGATGGAATCTCAAGGTACTTTTGATTTTAATTTCTCTGATGGTGAATGATAATGAGTATTTAGGCATATATTTCTTGGCCATTTATTTCTTCTTTTGAGGAGTATTGACTCAGATCATTTGCCCATTTCATGATTGGATTACTTATTTTGTTGTTGTTGTCATTGAGATATTATAGTTCTGTATATATTCTGTACATTAATGCTGTGAGATAGATATCTGACAAAGATTTACTCCCATTCTGTGGGCTGCCATTTCTTCACTGTGTTGATTGTTTCCTTTACTGTGCAGAGAGCTTTTAGTTTGATATAATCCGTTTGTTAATGCTTGCTTTTGTTTCCTGGGATATTTCTATTGTATTTCTATTCAGGAAATAATTTTCTAAATTATTTCCATAGGTTTTTTTTTTTTCCTAGAAGTTTCCATATTTAATTGTTTTTTTAAATTTTTTAACATTTTTTTTGTTGTAGTTGAACACAATACCTTTATTTGTTTTTATGTGGTGCTGAGGATCAAACCCAGGGCCTTGCGCTTGCTAGGGAGCTCGCTACCACTGAGCCACAACACCAGCCCTAATTGCTTTTTTTGTAAAAGGTAAAGTATAGGTATCTACTTCCAGTCTTATATATGTGAATATTCATTGTCTTTTATTGCAGAATCTGTCTTTCCTCTCTGCATTTTTTTTGTCAAAAATCATTTGTTTGTAGAGGTGCAGAACTTTGGGGATTCTCAGTTATGATCCATTGGTCTGTGTGTCTGTTTTTATGCCAGTACCATCTTTTTTTTTTTTTTTTTCGTTATTGTGGCTCAGTAGTGTGTTTTGAAATCAAGTATTTTAATACTTCTAGTACCGTTATTTTTGCTCAGGTTTTGTCTACCCTTAGGTTTTAGTTTGATATAATCCATTTGATAAAGCATTAACAAATGGAATATATCAAACAAAAGCAAGCAGTAACAAATGGATTACATCAAACTAAAATTTTTGTTTTGCTTTGCTTTTGAAGCTATCTTGAATGGACTACTGTCCAGTTTTCTTTCTCAATTATATTTCATTATTGGTGTCTAGAAAAACGACTGACTTTGTATGACTTTTGTATCTGCTAATTTACTGAATTTATCAGTTCTGCATCTTTTCTTGGAGTCTTTAGATATTACAAAAAGGGATAATTTTACTTCTTCCTTTCTTATTTATATCCCTTTTATTTCTCTTGCCTGACCAATCTGGCTTCTGGTACCATATTAAATATGAGATATAAAAGTAGACATATTTGTCTTGTTTCTAATTTTAGAGGAAATGCTTCAAGATTTTCCCCAACATGTATGATGCTGGCTATAGATTTATCTTCTAAACGTTTTACGTGTTGTGGTATGATCCTGCTATGTCAAATATATTCAGTGCTTTAACCATGAAAGGATGTTAAATTATATTGAGGGCTTTTGCTGTATCTACATTTATGATCACATGATATTTATTCTTTACTTTATTTGTGTGTTGTTTTACATTTACTAATTTGCATGTTTTGAATCCTCCTTACATTGTCTAAATGAAATAAAGTTGATCATGTTGTTTGATATTTTTAACGTGCTCTTGAATTTTATTTGTAATTATTTTATTGAGGATCATTGTATCTATATTTTTAGGGATATTGGTATATATTACATATTATACCAATATTGGTATTGGTATTTTCTTTTTGTTTATTCTTTTTCTTTTCTTTATTTTTTGTGCTACTGTTGTTTTTGTGTCCTTATAAGATTTTGGTAGCAGTGACCTGAAGGATATCTTTACTTTCTGTTTTATGGAATAGTGTGTGTAACATTGATGCTAGTTCTTTGAAGTCTGATATAATTTGTACTGAGTCCATCTGGTCCTGGATTTTTTCATTGTTTGGAGACCTTTTACTACTCAATAAATATAATTACTTATTATTGATCTATTTAGGTTTTTATATCCCCTTGTTTCAATGTTGATAGACTATATGTGTCCAGAATTTTTCAGTTTAGTCTGGATTTTTACAATTTAGTAGCATATAATTTTTCAAAATATTCCATAATGACCCTTCAAATTTCAGTTCAATATGTGGTACAATCTCCTTTTTTTGGCTCTAATTTTATTTATTTGGGTTTTCTCTGTTTTTCTTTTGGTTAGTTTAAGTAGAGATTCATCTTCTCAGAGAACTATTTGTTTCACTAAACCTGTCTCTTGATTATTTTCTCTATTTCATTTATATATATTTGATCTTTATTATTATTTTCTGTCAACTGATTTTGGATTTTGTTTGTTCTTGTTTTATTAGGCCTTGAGATGTATCATTAAGTTATTTGAGATCACCTTCTGTCTCTTTCTCCATTCCCCCATCTTTCTCTCTCATTTCTTGATATATCAACTCATTGTTAAAGATTTACTTCTTACTACTGTTTTTACTGTATCCCACAGATTCAGGTATTTTAGTTATCTTTTAGTCATCTTTTTCACTGCTGTGACTAAAGGATCTGACCAGAACAATTTTAAAGGAGAAAAAATTTATTTGAGGGCTCACAGTTTCAGAGGTCTTAGTCCATAGAAGGGTGGCTCTATTCCTTGGGACTTGAAGCGAGACAACACCACCACAGAAGAGTGTGACAGAGTGAAGTGGCTCACATGATGATCAGTAATCAGAAAGAGGACTCCACTTGTTGCCAAATACAAATATACACTCCAAAGCCATGTCCCCAATTCTCACCTCCTCCAGCCACATCCTACCACTTCAGTTCCCTATCAGGGGATTAATTCACTGATTGGGTTAAGACTCTCACTACCCAAATCATTTCCCCTCTGAACTTTCTTGAATTATCTCATATGTGAGATTTTGCAGGACACCTTACATACAAACCGCAACATCATATAAACTGTATTTCCATTTTTATTCCATGAATTTTTAAAATTTTCTGCTGATTTCTTTAATGACCTGGGGTCTAATTTCTGTGGTTTCTCTTGCTAATTGGTTTGTGGTTTCATTTTACTGTGATTAGATAAACTACAATAAATCATTTAAAGTTTTTGTTTAAATTGTTAAGACTTGCTTTATGGCCTAACATATGGTCTATTTCGAAAAACTTCCCATGCTATGATAAAAAGTGTGTTTTCTGCAGCTGTTATATGGAATATTTTGTGAATGTTTGCTAAGTCTATTTGATCTGGTATGGAATTTAACTCTCATGTTTCTTTGTTAATATTTTTTGTCTGAATTTTCCATCTATTGGTTAGAATGGTATATTAAAACCACCCATTATTGTTTCATTGGATCCTAACTATCCCATTATACCTAATAGTGTTTGTTTTATAAAATTGGGTGCTATGATGTTTGGTGAATGTGTACTTATAATATTCTCAATAACATTTCCCCTTGATCAATATATTGACCTTTAACTTTTCTTGCTGATTTTGTATTAAAATCTATTTTACTGGAAGTATAAATATTTCTGTTTGGTTTTCTTATTCCATTCGTTTAACACAACATTTTTCATTTGTTCACTTTTAGACTATATATGTCTTTGACGATCAAGTAAGTCTCTTGCAAGTAGATGATTGTTGGGTTTCATTTTTTTTATCTAATAAGCTACTCTTTATCTTTTAACTAAAGAATTAAGATCATTTACATTCTGGGCTATTACTGAAGGATGTATAGTTTTTCATATCATGTTGATTTTTACAGGTTGTTTTGAATGATCTATATTTATTTTTCTCTTATTTAATCTCAGGCATTTGGTAGTTTACTGCGTTGATAATGTTTCATTCTTTCCTGTTTCTTATCTGAAATTTATTATTTCTTATTCTCTCACAATTATATTATCTCCTCTTATGGGTATAGGACTGGCTTCAGTATTTTTGGTAATACTATTCAAGTGGTTAGAAATTTTCTTAGTTTATGCTTATGTTAGAAGATCTGTATTTCTTATTTGATTCAGAAGGATGACCTTGCTGTGCATAGCTATTTCTTTCAGGACTTGAAATACTTTATTCCATGCCTTTGAGGCTTTTAAAGTTTCTACAGAGCTATCTGCTGTTACTCTAACTGATTTGCCTTTAATTGTAACCTGGCACTTCTCTTTTGAAACTTTTAATATTCTTTCCTTGTTTTATACTTCTAGTATTTTTAACTTCAATATGCTGTGGAGAAATTCATTTCTGGTCATTTCTATTTGGAGTTCTAAATGCCTCCTGTACTTGAATATCCAGATCTTTCTCAATATTTGGGTAATTGTTTTCATTTATTTCACTGGAGAAATATATATATTAACCTGAGCATTTAGCTCTTCTCCCTTCAGTATACAGATGTATAATCTGTTAATGGTTTCCAGAGATCTTGTACATTCTCTTAATTCTCTCCACCCCCTTTTTTTCTCTATTGCTCTCTGAATGCAATATTTTGGTAGAGTCATCTTCAAGATCAGACTGTCATTTTCCTGCTTAGTATACTCTGTTGTTGAGACTTTCCAATGACTAATTTATCTGATCTATTTAAGTTTTCATTTCCGATATGTTTATACAGTATTTTTTCAAGATTTTTTTATTGAAATGCTCATTTATATCCTACATTGTCTTCCTTAATTCATTTAAATGTGTGTGTTCTAGATGTCATTGACCTTTATAAATGTCATTGTTTTGATATTTTTGTTCAGCTTTTCATCATCTTTAATATGTTATAAACCTGCTTCTATGGAGTTATTAAATTTAAGGGGTGTCATGTTACCTTTTTCATTTTTTTATTTATATGTTGAGATTCATGCATCTATTGGAATGGATAATTCTTCCTTTTTTTATGAAGAATTACTTAATAATTTGTCCTAATGATACTGCTTGAGGTATTGGTTTGTTCTGTAATGTCGTTTAGTTCTAATTGGAGTTTATAATGCAGTACCCTCTGAAGTTCTGATGTGTGGGGGGGTGCACTTTCTGTTGTTACTCCTACAGTGATTGAGGAAACACCTGATAAGAGGCTCCTCAAGTGATTAATATTGGTTTTATTATTACTTGAAAGCAGTGCTGGTACTAGCTGTTCTATTCATGGTGGATAACCTAAAGCTTTTATCCTCTGTTTAGTCATTGGTGAAGATCCTGATATTTCACAGGAGATATATTGGGCCAGGGTCCTCTATTGCACTCCCCACCAGGCTTGTCACCATTGTGCAACCTAATAGGGTAACACATCCACCCTCCTGTCTTGAAGTTGAAGTTTCTGCCAAAGTTTGAATGGGATTAGATTGTGACTGTTGGCAGGTCCAGTTCCTTTCAGTTAAGCTGGGAGTGTAATTCATTGGCAGAGAACCCTCACAACCTGCAAGAAATCCTGGGAATGATCTCCAGGTTACAAAGAAAGGAAAAAATACAAATAAGAAAATAAAAATGGAATACAACCAATAACAGTTATTTGAACAATACTGGAAAAGTAATATAGATTAAAACAAAAGTTAAAAAGATAATTGAAACAAAAAGTTTTGAAAAGGGGAAAAGAATAAAATGAATTTAAAATAAAATAGGAAAAAAAGGAAAGCAGATGTAAGAGAAAGAGATTAAAAATTAATATATTATAGGGCTGAGGATATAGAGTTGGTAGAGTATTTCCCTTGCATGCACAAAGCCCTGGGTTCAATCCCCAGCACCACAAAAAATACATATATATTGAGCCAGGCATGGTGGCACATACTTGTAATCTCAGCAGTTTAGGAAGATGAGGCAGGAGGATCCTAAATTCAAAGCCAGCCTCAGCAGCTTAGCAAGGTCCAAAGCAATTTAGTGAGACTGAGGATATGGAAAATGAGAACCCCTGGGACAGAGAAATGACAACCCCTCAAAACTGTCTGACCCAGTGGAAGAGGGAGGACGAAGGCAATCATTACTCCTCTCCCATTAAATCCTTTCCCAGTAACAATGGTCCTCTAGGGAAAGAAACCAAACTTTCATCCCTTCCCAGATTAATCTCCAGCACCTCCAACAAAAGCAAACTTCCATCCCTTCCCAACAGTGGTTCCCGAAGGGTGGAGGCAGATACTGAAATGCTTGAGCCTGGACTTTTACCCTTTCGCATTGCCAATGAGTTATTTAAAGTTATCAAAGACATAGTGCATAGGAGTCAGATCAAGCAAGGCTTATGACTGATTCAAATCTAATAAATACCTAGAATTGTTTGACAAGTTCTATGAGATATTTTCAACATATATTATTTCTCTTATATTTCATAACAAGCATTAGTTAATATATCCAAGTCATATAAATGTAAGAAAATAGAATAGATTAAATCTTGCAGTGAAAAAGAATTTTAGTTTTCTATTTGACAACCACTGCACATCCTATTTCCAGAAAAACAAGTGTGCATACACAAACACTCCACTTGATTGTGACAGATATTATGAAGGCAGAGTGGATATTTGCATTTTAATATTCTTCATTTTGCTCATTGACGCTCAAATCTTATGTGCACAAGATTTACAATAGGGTTTTACAAACAAAACTATGAACATCTTATTTTGTCTGTGTTTACAAAATTAATTTTAATATCTTAAATTCTTACTTATAGGCTGGCTTCATCAAATAACCTTGCATCAAATATGTCCACTCTACCTTCATAATTGTTTTATTGCATGAGAACATGACTGATAAGACACAATCCCATCTTCCAAAATTTGCCATTTCTACAGTGTTCATGGGGCTGAAAATTGAATATCTATCACTGATATGAATACAACTATTACACTGTGCAAAATTTTGTTGATTTTCACTTTAATGTAATGAAAGGACTGATTCAGTATTTTGGTTTTAAATATGCCTGATGAACAGATGACAAGGCAATTCTTTGTTAATAACCTATCTGAAAAAAGAACTGTTGTATGTGAAATAGCATGCCACTGCTGTATGTACCATTGTTGTATATGATCAAAATAAGGATTTTATGAAAATTTGAGGAAAGATTATTCCAGTTATGGTCTGATTGTGACCTGTCACTTCTCTTCTATGTCTTCTTATTAGTCATCTAAACATCTAACTGAGAGTATGGTAATATAAGATCACTCAAAAATAAGGCCACACATAATAATTTGATTTTCCATTATAAATAAAACAAAGGTATTGATTTATTACCATGTATTTCACCTCTCTATCTCCTTCTTCAAGTGCTGAAAATTTGGATTAACATACTTGTCACATTGACAAAAATTGCTATAACTTTTAGTTTAATAAAATCATGGTATATATAATAAGTGTTTAACATATAAAAATTGACAGTTATGTAAATCAAAGTATATTTTGTTTTTATAATGTTCTTATAAGTTGAGATACAGTAGACAGCTGGATTAAATTATATTCTGCTTTTTAAAAATATGGTCATCAAAATGTTTTTTTTTCTATTAAGCACTTTTTATTTAATACTAGTTTCTCCCAAAACTCATCCTGCTATTACTTTATATTTATTGCTATTTGTGGGAAAGAAGCATGATGGAGAATATACAGAATCTTGAATTTTAGATCTAACAAGCCACTAAAAGTTCAAAGTGGTAAGTTACTCACCCTGTTTGAGCCTCAGTTCTTTTGTCCTTACATTGTCTCAGTCTAAATGATCCTTAAGATGTCTCTACTTCCAAAAATACTCCTCTGTTATGCAGATACCAATCTGAGATCTTCTTGAGATACAGAATAACATACAAGAAGTTTAAGATAGTCAGGAAGAAAACAACTATTGTTTGGCAGGAGAAGTGCCACATATTGATCTCAGGGCTTTGTACATGTTTGGCAAGTTCTATACTACTGAGCTACATTTCTAGACCTGAAAATAAAAGATCTAAAAATTATGTAAAAACCAAAATTATACTATGAAACATCTATTATACATATTAAAATGTCTTTATCAAAAGGTTACTCAAGACTCTTAAAGCACATGAAGTAAAATCAAGAATCAAAAATGGAATGGATTCAAATTAAAAATCTTCTTCTCAGCAAAGGAAACAATTAATAATGTGAGGATCAAACCCAGAGAGCCTACAGATTGGGAGAAAATCTTATCTTTACCTCCGATAAAGCATTAATCTCTAGGATATATAAAGAATTCAAAATACTTAACATTAAAACAAACAAACAAATAACCCAATCAATAAATGGGCTAAGGAACTAAACAGACACTTAACAGAAGAAATACAATTGATCAATAAATATATGAAAAAATATGTATGTACCATTGTTGTATGTGTTCAACATCTCTAGCAATTAGAGAAATGCAAATCAAAACCACTCTAAGATTTCATCTCACTCCTGTCAGAATGGCAATCATCAAGAATACAGGAAACAATAACTATTGGCAAGGATGTGGTGAAAAATGTACACTCATACATTGCTGCTGGGACTGCTAATTGGTGCAACCACTATGGAAAGCAGTATGGAGATTCCTTTAGAAATTTGGGAACGGAACCACCATTTGACCCAGCTATCCATTCCTTGGTTTATAACCAAAGGACTTTAAATCAGCATACTATAATGACACAGCCACATAAATGTTTATAGCAGCTCAATTCACAATAGCTAGACTATGGAACCAACCTAGGTGTCCCTCAATAGATGAATGAATAAAGAAAATGTGGCATATATACTCAATGTAATATCACTCAGCTTTAAAGAAGAATGAAATTATGGCATTTGCCAGTTAATGGTTGGAGTTGGAGAATATCATGCTAAACAAAACAAGCCAATCCCACAAAACCAAAGGCCAAATGTTTTTTCCTAATATGAGGATGCTAATTCACAATAAGGCAGTGGGGGGGGGGGCACTAGGGAAGAATAACGTTACCTTAGATTAGGTACAGGGAAGTGATGGGAGGGGAAGGGAGGGGATGTGGGAACAGGAAAGATAGTAGAATGAAACAGACACTGTTACTGTATGTATATGTGTGTCTACATCACCAATATAATTCTGCAACATGTACACTCAGAGAAATGAGGAATTATATCCCATCAATGTATGATATATCAAAGTGCATAAATGCATTCTACTGTCATGTATAACTAATTAAAACAAATAAAAAAATAAAAAGTTTAATCTGCAATGTCATTTTAGTTTTCTTGTTTTAAATATATATTTCAAACATGACTTTTAATATGTGTTTTTTGTTGTTGTTGTAGGTGGACACAATACCCTTTATTTTATTTTTATGTGGTGCTGGGGATCAAACCCTGTGCCTCACGGTGCCAGGTGAGCACTCTACTGAGCCACAGCTCCAGCCCTCAAACATGATTTTTATTACCATATATTTCACTTCTATATTCTCCTTCCCTAGACAATTGAAACCTTCTCATTACATTTAAGTCATTCGTCATTTAGCAATACATTTACAAACTGGTTTAGTAAAAAATTTCCTTGGAAACAAAATGATTTTAGGTTAATGTAAGAGCTAGATAATTATTGATTCTAAGTTACATAGCATATGCAGCACATTAAACACAGACAAAGAAGGAATAATCAATAATTTTGGCTACACATGGAACAAAATAATCAGCAATATGAATATACAAAAAGAATAAAAATGGAGACATGATCATTTATCTCTGATTAAGGAATTAGGTCTTTTGGGGAGCTTATCAGCAGAATACTACCTCTTTTCCTAAGAGTTTCATTAAGCATAAGAAAAACCTGCAGGGAGTAAAATCAGGAGGAATCTGCTATTTCAGCTTTTCCAAGCTTAGATAGTGATGACCAAGTAGAAAAGTTGGAATGAGTGCCAGCAGTAAGTAATGTGTTCCTACATTCACTTAGTCTAGATGACTGTACCCTAGTAGGAAACCACATGTTCAGGCAGGAGGTGGGTTTTAAATGATCTGAGATGTCAGGTTGAGTTTGAATAGGCAGACTTTTTAAGTTGTAAGTAGCATTAAACAATAAGTAAAACCATATAAAATTTTAATCAGCTCAAATTTTAATCATATCAAATGAATCAAACCCTGAGACATATTTAATCATCTAGAAACAGAAGGTGTATGTTTACCAATTGCCAAGAGTATAAATTAATAAATGTATACCTACTGTTACCAACACAATACTATTCTAAACTTTTTGATTTCTGTAAGTAGAAATGTCTTTCTTTCCTATTTTGTTGAAAATTATTTATAGACTAAAGAAAATATCTATTAAAACATCCAGGTTGTGATATGAGTGTTTATGGATCTTGAGTGTTCCCCTAAAGACCCATGTGTTAAAGGCTTGATCCCCTGGGTAGTGATGTTGGGATATGAAGGAACCTTTAAGAAGTGGGGCCTCTGAGACTTTCTTAGGTCTGAGGTGTGCCCCTGCACAGGGGGACCCAGCCTCCTCCATGCTCTCTTTTAGTCTGTGTTAAGGAGATGAATAGTTTTGCTGTGTCATGCACTCTTACCATGATGTGCTACCTCATCTCAGGCCCCAAATCCATCATGAAATAGAACATCCTAAACTGTGAGCCCGAATAAATTTCCTTTTTTTAATAAGATGATGACTTCAGGTATTTGTTATAATAACAGAAAGCTGACTAACACAGGAGAGTTATCTCCAATTTAGTCTCATACAAAGGGATAATAACATCATATGTCAAATAATAGAAGGTAAAATAGTCTTAGAGTTTCTTAATTCTTATTTTATTTAAAATTAAATGTCAAGCCAGAAAAAAATATATATGTATTAAATTCAAAGCCAGCACCTCTATACCAGTCATGATTAATGACAAATCTGCTCATTTGATAGTCTTCCCACAGAGATAGTGAAGCATTCAAGCAAAATGCTGATTACACACCTGCAAGGGCCTCTCAACTTGTGGGCTTCCTGCTGAAGTGTTCATGGTCACAGCCATGGTAATCATTGCTTCCTGTTAGAGGAAAGTAGAGTAGCTATTTGTTGGTAAAATATAGTTACTACAACCCCTTCACCAACAAGATCCAGTTTATACAATTCTAACTGACTAAGTTTGGTACAATTGCCATTTTTATTAATGGAAGTAAGATTTAGGTGGATAAATTTATTTATGGTATGACAGATGAATAAGAGCCAAGAGAAGGCATCAACATTGTTTCAAATTTCTATATATCTTAAAAACTATCAAGAATTCAATTGCATTTGAGTCCAAGAATGTGTTGGTTTTATTTAAAGATATCACTACTACATGTTTTAATTTTGCACAGTTATACCATTTTAGTGAGGCAACAAAAGGGCATCACCACTTAGGGAAAAAAAAAACATGTAATAAGGAAAGGAGATGATGTATGACTGAAAAAGAATGTAAAGATCAAGCATGAGAAGTTAGAAGACACACAAAGGAGAGAACAATGTATTCTATTATTCACAGTAGAGAAGTAATTAATTTGTAATGACCCTCACTTAAATTTTTTAATCATTCCATTAAAAATAATTTGAAAAAAATGTGCTATTTTAAAATAATTTGGTTAAATCCCTCCCTGGCATACTTATAGGGGATGGGGGATTAATGTCTATTAATGTAAGATGATAACAATATTCTATATTTTATTCTAAGTTTGCTATCAGCATGACTCACTTAAACGTGTCAACAACTCTATAGAAAATTGGCAAAACTAAAACTAATTTATTATTCTTAGATTAAGACCCTGCTTCCTATTGCAGTGAAGTAATCAAAAAACGGTGATACACATTAACCAATATATCAGCTTTCATCTCTTTAAACTAATTTTCCCCACTGGTGTTCATAGATAAACCCTCTCTTCTTCATAAAAGTATCACAGCCTTCCAAGTGTGTATAAGGCTTTGCAGTCCTGTCTCTTCTTTTGTCCCAGTTTTTGTGCTCTGTCAGCTAACATTTGCACTAGCATCCAGCCACACTGCTGCTCTTTTCCTCATCTCTATCCCAATTATCCAGCAAGGTACTTTTCCATTTATTTACTTCATTTTCAAACAAAACTTAATCAAATTCACACTTTCTAGTGCTTTTATCTGTCCTAATTCTAACTTTCTCAAAACATTCTGGGTAAGTATTAGCAATAACCTCCATGTTGCTAATTTAATGATCATGTTATTTGGAGCATCATCTGTCACTGTTCATCACTCTCATCTCCTTTTCAGACTCTTTTACTTGACTTGGTGGAACGCAGAAAGTATTCTCAGAAAAAGAAAACCTTAAAAGATGGAATAAAGTGTCCAGTATATGACGTGTAATTTTCAGATGATGTAATTAGACATATGTAAAAACCTAGGTATTCAGGGGCACCCTTAGAATGTGTAATGCCTAGAAGAAAAATATCAATGGGGGCCATTTAGCATAGGCCTCAACATTTAAAAGTTTTAAATGAAGGTAATAAATGTTAAATAAACATGCTATCTATCTTAGCTTGTGTGATTTTATAACAACAATATTTCTTTTCTTCCTAAACCTTGCTTTGGTGTTTTCAGTTTCTATTTTCAGTTTCTATCTATAGTGATATTGATTTTTACTTATTCTTATTTATTAGAAGGATTATCTTAATAGAAAATTTGATGGTACTTAAAATGTGTAAAACTTAGTATATTACTTTTTCTAAAAAGTTTGTTTTTTGAAGAAAGTTGGATATGTTGTAAAAGTAAAATTATTTATATACATTTTTCAAAACTTATTTCATTGTAAGCTTCAATATTCATTATTTTCCTAATTTATATATTGCAATTAAGAATAAATAAATGAAATAAGAATTAAAATAGCAAATGTTAAATTTAAATCAAACATGTAAATACATTTGGATTATACATTAGATTTTGAGAAAAAGTACATATGTTTTAAGAAATATATATAAATATTATTCGATTCCATTGCCTTGTCAATGTAGAAAGCTATTAGTACTTTGTATGTCTCTTTTTAAAAGTTATTTATTTATTCTAACTTATTATACATGATGGCAGAATGCAATTCATTTCATCATACACATATATAAAGCACAAATTTTCAAGTCACTGATTGTACACAAAGTATTTTCCCACCACTCATATCTTTATACATGTACTTAGGGTAATGATGTCTAACTCATTCCACCATCATGTACATGTCTTTTAAACTAGACCTAATTATTATAAATATGAGAATACTCAGAATTGATTGATATACAATCCTATGAATGCCATATGAATTCTTGATTTCATCTAGAAGAACAACTTGGTCATGAACAGACATAAGCAAAAATATTATATTTATTATTAAGAAATAATACTTTCTTATGGAAGAATCTATTGCAATCCCATTAAGAAGGATTTGACCAAATATTTTGACTTCTCACTTACTAAATTCTCCTAATTAAATTATGTTTCCCTTTGCCCCTAATTCTTGCCTGTTTCAATGTCATTGCAGGTTCAACCCACAAAACACCACCTTAACCCCAACCACCCTGCTTTCCAAGGAAATAGAACAAGGGATAGGAAATGAAGTACACTGGAAAATGAAAGTTATTAGCAACAAGGAATATGTTTGGGATTATGAGTACTGTTGTGCCTGTTTTTGTACCAGAAGTAGAGTAACAAAGGTTTCTGTACATTCCTTAGTTAATTTATTTTTGTATATTTGCAAAGGCAAAGATATCTGAGGAGACTAAGGCAGAGGATATTTGTCAGGATCACACATAAAATTCTGAGAATTATTATGTTATTATTGCCTTAGAGTTATTACTTATGCCAACAGTGCATCAAGCATGACTGTGTATTATGAGAACTTTCATGGATGAGACTGAGGAATTACAGAAGAAGACAGTGCAGATCAGAATATATACATTCTCACCCAATTAGTAGCACAGCTCTGTTTTCATCTGATTTATAGATGGGACTTTTACTGAGGTTTTGTTGCTTCTTGTTTTTGTTTTATAGGTGCATTGTTACATATAATAGTTGGATTTATTATGCCATATTTGTACATGCACATAACATAATCTGATCAATCTCATTCTCTTTTACCTTCGCTTTTTCCTCATCTTCTCCTTTAGTTTTTAAGAATGTTTTTGAAAAATTTTCACAAAACAATTTGACTATTAAAAATAGAATGCAACTTGAAATTAAATAGAGATTTGTTGACTGAAATGCCTCTTACAGAAATTGTCAGGTATATATTCACATTGTTCATATTATGCATTTTTTAAAAATTACATTTACTACTTTAACTTTTTAAAATAACATTTTTTGATGTTTCAGGTTTTGAGCATTTAAATTTTAATCATAGTTTTAATGGATAACATGAGGTATCATTTAATTCCTTATCTCTTGTAGCAGCTGTAACTTTCTGAGCTCTAAGAATTGAGTTGGCATTTGAATGTGAATATAAACCTTAAATTTCTTAACCTTTCCCATTATTCTTTGCTCCACTAGAGACCACAGTTTAATAAAATGTTAAGAAAGGGAACTGGGTACAAGTAAACTGCTATTTGTTTAAGGCAAGATAAACAAACAAACAGACAAAAAACCCCAAAACATCTCTCCAAACTAAAATATTGTCTATTCATATTAAAATCTATCAATAATAAAAAGAAATGCTTAGCTTTTATTATTTAGTTTTAAAGGGTAGATCTTCAAATGATTTATTTACACTTAAAATAAACTTAGCATGTCTAAATGAAATGCCTATAAAAATTAGGAGAAGATTGCTTCTGATATACCTGGGTACCATTGGTGCAGGACTTAATTAGAAAGAGCACAAAACCTTGAAAGGGTATTTAATTAGTGATAGTCTAGTTAGGTTGGAAACATTTAAGTCTCATGATTAATCAAGAAATAGATTATCCCACATAAATTATCACCGAAAATATCCTGGGTGAGATTTGAGAATCTGGCAAAATATAAAAAAGGGAGTAAGACAATGTCATAGCACTTATGGAAAAAGATTGCCATTAAGAATACAATCAAGTTCTCTCTATATATTTTACTTAATTTCCATATAAATACAGCCAAATTTGCTGTGAACTGTAGTATTTTAGATAGTTAAATTTTCCTTTTTCATTTAAGACTCAAAATCATGTTTGTTGCTCTTGTTTTGATTTATACTTTTCTCTTTCCAGCTATACTTTTACCAAACAGAGCAATCGGTGATGTTCCTTCCTTCTTTCCCTTTCTCCTTTATTTTCACATTTAAAAAAATATCAAGAAACAGGAATCTGGGGAAAATGGGATTGGACCATTGGAATGAATTTGAAAAATATTTTTGTATAACATCCTCATTTTGTGTAAGAGAAATGAAATCCAGAGCTATAGTAATAAGTGATTTGCACATACTATGGCTATTGCTCCAGAATCTTTTCAGCAGCTTTAGTTACTAGCATTAGGGACTAAGTTTTAATTATAAGTCAAATGATAATGATCAAGAAGGTTTACTGTTTCTTTCAGTTGATCCAAACTTCAGAAGGCCTTCTTGCTCTCTCTAGACCCTTAACCTCTGTTTTCTTAGAGCATTGATTTTAGAAACCCTGTGATTGTAAATCAGTGCTCTAATCTTTTGGGCATGTAATTAGTTTACAGCCCAGAAATGCCTTTCTCAAACACCTAGAGTCATCCCTTTGAAATGCAAACATCTAGATTGTTAGCCTTCCACTCCTGATTCCTCTGAGAAGATAGGGACCTAGCTTCTGCAGGCTGTTGCCTCCAAATTATAAAACTGCCTTTTGTTATCCAAAGAAAGTTTAGGTGAGCTTGCTGGCCCACACCTGTTATCCCCACAAATCGGGAGGCTGAGGCAGAAAGATCACAAGTTTGAGGCCAGCCTCAGAAATTTAGTCAAGACATAAGCTACTTAGCGAGAACTGGCTTCAAAATAAAATATTAAAAAAGAAAAGGGGCTGAGAATGTCACTCAGCACCCCCTGGGATCATTTCCCAGTATTAAAAAAAAGAAAAAAAAAGGAAATTTTAGTCTTTGCTTGGGTAAAGGCAGTAAGAAAACACTGACGTGGTCATAACCTTACACCCCACTCTAGCTCTTAAAAACTCTTTAGCTCTCTATTTAAGCTGAGTTCAGACTGAGTTTTGGCCTCTCACCCCTGTTGTAATAACCTGAAATAAAGTCATTTTGTTTGTTTTAACTTTGTCTGATGCAATTTTTACTTTGACAATAGCTATGTGCATTTGGCTGAAAACAATGTTTGAGGAATTACAAACCTAGGAGAATTAAGTAATTTGATGAAATACTAATATAGATGTGTAGGGTTTATGGGAAAGTCTAAAATGAACTGTTGGATAATTTTGTTTTGTTTTAGGATGCAAGAGCAGGCGAAAAAGGATTAAGAACAAGTCTCAGCACTTATGGAAATAGAGTATCATTAACAATGCATCTAAAATTTCTCAGCATGGTTGTCTTTGTTTTCACACAAAAACAATCCACTTTGTTTTGGATACCCTTGTTATAGATACATAGATTCTCTTCTTTTAATGATTACAAATAGCTATCTTGATATACCTATAATTCTGACATAATTTATATTCCTAAAGTAATAAAGTGTAATTGGGTGTGACATTTTTCATAATGTTTACTTTTTCCTTTTTCGAAGAATTCATCTTACTGAGATGAATAAGTTGCTTTCTAAGTATTTTCAGTTGTGGCAAAATACTCCGTATCAGTGCTGGGAAAGGTGTATAGTTACAATATTTGCTATGACAACTTTTTTATAAGATATTCCTTAGATCAGGCACTATTCTTAGATGGTAAAAGTGTAAATTTCGGAGACTTATAATTTTAAAAAATAAGTAATATGACTGAAACATCGTTATATTACACACATAGATTTGGTCTTCATGAGTATGCTAAGAAACAAAATTAAGAGAACAAAGATGGTAAAGATAGAAGACATGGTAAATTAGACTTGTAAACTGTTGCAAATCGGTTTATCTTTAAACAGTGATATTTAGGCTACTACTACCTATACATGTTGCATTACTCTCTGCATTACATAATTATCTCACATTAAAAAATTGGTTTGTTGCTTAAAGGTTTGGTGAGAGCCATGTTTTGTTCTCCCCTGTTTCTTATAGAGATAGCATGTTTACTAGTTGCAAAAGATTTGATTTAAAATTATTAATGTAGGCTAATTCCTGTTACCTTTCAACAAGGAATGTTCAACCCCTTTCATGCAAAGCCACATATTGACAGATGCAACATGATCACACTATTTATCTTTTTGAGTTGTAAAATAGAAACTTTTACATATCTACAGAAAACATTCTAGAGATGTCCAGAGCTGCTTCTTATTCTAATTCAATATTAGGAGAGATGTAGAAAGTTTGTGGATAAAAAGCTGGAACTTCAGAGTTGCGTGGTTAAATATGGAAGAATACTATTTTTCACTTAATTTTCTGATATTTTATTATGTGTAAGTAGATAAAACTAAAGAAGCATTAACTCAGCACCTAGATTCCCAGAAATGATTTTCTGAAAAGAACTCAATTACTATAAAGATTAAAATGAGAAAAATAAAAGAACTATAGTTGCTTTTAAAGTAAGATTGTGATACTGGCCATCATTTTTATATCAGTAGTTAGAATATTATCTTAACACATATTCATTTTGTTGTATTAAAGTTTTCAAACAAGATTTTTAGTTTCCAAACTTTCCATTGTGTTATTTTAAAATATTCTTTAAAGCAAAGGAATTGAATTAAATTCTTAAAAAAAATGTAATAGGTTTTCCCCAGTACTTTATGTTTGGAAAAACATTTATACTTTAAATTTTATTTTCATTGCATATATTTAAGATATAGAACTGGAAGTTTTGATACACATACGTAGTGAAATGACTATGACAGTCAAACAAATTAATGTGTTCATTGTCTTCAATAGTTCCTTTTCCTGGTAAACACCCAAAATCTACTCTTTTATCTAGTTTTCAATATATAATGCAAATTATTGACTCATGCTGAATGTTAAATGTATTGACTTACTCATATTTACAGAACTGCAAACTTGTATCTTTGGAAGAGCTTTCCCACATTCCATCTCTATCCTTGCCCCTGTTAAAACACTGATATCTTCAAATTAATCATTTTATAAGAAACATTTGTAAACATTTGCCCTATAATCAATGGAAATTGCCTTTTGATATTTAGTATTAATACATAGTAAGCCCCCAAATAAAAGTATGTTTTATAACATATTGCTAAGGACTTAGTGTGCTAAACAAGTTACTTGCTTACATTAAAGATTTATATATTTTAAAAAAAGCTACCTGAAAAACCCATTGTTGTGGATTACATATACATTTAGTTATTGAAAATACATAAAAGTAAACATATTTGCCTTTCCCTACATATAGTAAAAAGTTTCTCATTGGTAAATATTGTACAAATAAAGCCATTTTATGATAAATTCATAAGAGACTTTTTTCAAAATAGGGTTCTCATAATTTTGTTTAGTTATCTGCACCTATGGCCTTAAAATAATCTTCACTGTATTTAGAAATGGACTGGGATTTAAATCTTAGAGGAGAGCTGGCTTTTGTCAGTAAATATATCATTGGGATGTGAGGCTTTGCTTTGTTTTAAAGCTCTTGGTGTGGCTGTTGTTACTCATCCAACCATGTGTATATGGTGTGGTGGGTGTGGCTGGGGTGCTGAGACAGCCTGACCTGCTCACTTACTTTGCTTACAAAGTGAATTCGCTGAGATTCTTGGGGACTGATTAAAATTCCCTGTACACAAGAGAAGAGGAAGAGAGTTACATGTTCTAGTAAAGCATGATATAGAAAAGCTTAATTACAAAAGTAAAAATTATTTCAAAAGTAAAAAGAAAAAAAAAAGCATGATGTGTGATGTGAACATTGTAAGCTTCTTAAACATCCCAAGTGTAATGTGGAGAATTTAGAAACAGAAAATTGAGCCTGCAAACATGACATAACGTGATGGTGTACATCTTCTGTATTCTTTGAGGCCAGATACTGAAAGACTACAGCCCCATAACCTGAGGCCTTGTTGCGAAAGTAAAAGTATGCAATAAACAGGCACAAGTACCAGATGAGCTTACCATATAACCGGTTGAGAAAGAGCACTGCACCCATATCTCAGGACATGCTTGAGCTAACAGGAACAGATAAGCAGGAACAGAAAGAATGGAATGTAACCCTGTAGGTTTTCCGAGAACGTATAGTGAAAAGCAAGTTTACCCTAATGCTGGATTCAAAAGAACCAATGAGATACCTGTTAGTGTGCTAGGCGGGAAACAGCTCCCCTCTCCCTATAAAAGAACTGTACCCCAAAGCCCGGTGTGCCAGTTCACCAAAGCTTCGGCTGAGGTTTTGCTGTGCACCCGCAGGCACCTGTGTATTAATAAACTTGCCTCTTGCTTTTGCAGCCAGTGTGACACGTAGTTTTCTTTTGGACGGGGAATTTGAGGGTCTTTCAATACCAGAACCAAGACAGGGCAGCAGGCCAAATTGAGATCTATTTGTCCTGAATAGACAGGACCCTCAATGGAGGTGCCCTCATCCCTAACAGATGCTCTATCACCAACACATTCCCTTTCTGACTCTGGCAAGAAACTTTCCCATTTTCCTTTCTGTGTAATTTGGCTCTCTTCTATATGGAACATTTTGGGTGAGAAATCTTAGGGCACATGAGAGTATAATAAATTTTAAAATGTTGAAATATTTGTTTTCAGGTTTCTATCAAGATCTATGAAAGGTAGTAAAACTGATTTCTGGCACTCTCTGTGCTTGTCTGAGGAGCCTATTTAATGTGTGCTAGTCTCTGGTTACAAAAATCCACAAAGAAGTTAATGAGAAGAGAATTAAATTTACCACCTAAGAATAGGACAATCTTGTACATTCTCTATGACCTGTCTATACATCCATATATATCAGCCCTGATACAGAATGACCATACCTAGAAATGCCAAGAGAAGGATTTAAAATTCAACTTTTTAAGGGCCCTCTTTAGACCTTGTTATGATAAAAGCCCCATGTCCCAGTAAGACTTCCTGTATAATCAGTGAGTCAGCTTTGCACATCATAAAAGTAAATGCTACTAATATAAAAGCAATAAAATAATTTAAGAGATAATTACAAAGCTTAATCTTTTAATAACTTTTTATATAATTTTGCTAGGTGATAGTTTAACATTTTTACTTTCTAATTTGACATAATTAAAAAAACATGAAAATTCCACACAGTTATCCAAACAGTTCTGTAATTCTCAGTAAATATATTCTATGTTTAATATTGTGTAAAATGGTTTAGCTTCATTTTGATTAATATACCATGCATATGGGAAACATTTCCTAAACTGAATTTACTTAAAGGTGTGCTATGTTGACCCATTTCTAGGCATCCTCTCATATGTTCAGGAGGTCCAGGTTTCTGGACTACATAGGTGCTGAAAGAACCATAGTGAGAATCATGAGTACCTTGAAAGTCAGGAAATAAACTTTACTACAAGTTTGTTCCTGGATTAGAGGTACTCTAGAGAATAGTATCAACAAGTTTTCACTTTTCATAAGGTTGAAAAGTACAAGATTTTGTTCTGAAATGATTGTAGTAAATAGAGTTTAGTGTTGTCTCTCAAAGTAGTGTTGATACTGGGAACAGCAGAGATTACACACTGAGTTAAAATATCAATACCTGAATATCCATTCATCCAGCCTAGGACCCTTAAGAGAAAGAAGCTCACAAAGTAGTCTCTTGGACAAAAGAGAAAGCAATAACTATTCTAATGGCTGGGTAGAGCAATTTTAAAAAGCAAGTAAACAAAGCAAGACTCATTTCATCAGCAAACAAGATAGTTTGAGCTCTTTATTCCTATTTATATTTCTTTAATTTTTTCTTTAGCCTAATTGCTCTGGGTAGAGTTTCAAGGACTATATTGCATAGAAATGGTGACAGTGGGATTCCCTGGCTTGCAAACAGCCCATAACACTTCAACAACTGACTTCATTGATACCAGTAAAGGAATGTGAGAAACAGAATTTAGAAAATTCATTGTTAAGATGTAAAATAAGACACACACACACACACACACACACACACACACACAGGAGTGAAATTAGAAAACACAGAAAATTAAATATTGTTTCAATAAAGAGATATTCTGAAAAAGAAACAAAGGTAAATCACAGAAATGAAAGACTCAATAAACCAAATTAAAGTTTAAAAGGAGCTGGGTTTGGTGGCACATGCCAATAATCCCAGCAGCTCAGGAAACTAATACAGGAAGATGACAAGTTCAAAGCCAAACTCAACAATTTAGTGACACTTTGTCTCCAAATTAAACAACAACAACAACATACCTTAAAAATGGCTAGGTATGTGGCTCAGTTGTTTAGCATCCTTGGTTTTAATCCCTAGTACAAAAAATAATTGAAAAGGAAAACATCAGCAATGGATTAGACCACTATGAAGATAGATTTTCAGTCCTCAAAGTGCATATACTTGACCATTAAGAAAATGTGTTAAGAGAGCATGACCCAATATGTTAGAGTGTTGGGCATTCATTTTCTTCTTGTATGTGCAGAATTTCTGGTCTACTTCCTAGGTATTCAATCCACTTTTTGTTGTTTTTGGTGCAGAGTGAGAGAGTTAAATTTTGTCCTACTAAATAGGAGTTCACTTTTTCCAGAGCCATTTAAAGAGCCACTCTTTTCTGCAGTGTGTTTTTTGGCACGTTTGTCTAGTATGAGATAACTGTATTTATGTGGGTTTGTCTCTGTGTCTTCTGTTCTGTCCATTCTATTATATTTCTTGCCTGTTTTGGTGCCAATAAATGCTGTTTTAGTTACTATCACTCTTTAGCATCAGTTAAAGTCTGTATTGTGATGCCTGCTGCTTCATTTGTCTTGCTAAGAATTTCTTTGGGTATTCTGGATTTCTTATTTTTTTAAATAAATTGCTTTTTCTATTTCTATGAACATCTTTGGAATTCTTGTGGGAATTGAGTAGCCCGCCCATTATTAGTATGGCCATTTTCACAATATTAATTCTGTGTATCTAAGTACATGGGACATTTTTCCATCTTCTAAAGTCTTCCTCAATTTCTTTGTTTAGTTTTTTTTTTTTTTTTTTTTTTTTTTTTTTTTTTTTTAGTTTTTAATTGTAGAGGTCTTTTACCCCGTTTGGTAAATTAATTTAAAAGTATTTTATTTTGTTTTTTGAGGCTATTGAAAATGGAATGGTCTGACTAATTTCTCCTTCAGATGATATGTCATTGGAGTATAGGGACACAATTGATTTCTGGGTATTAATTTTGTATCTTGATACTTTGTCAAATTCATTTAGGAGTTCTAGAAGTTTTCTGGTGGTGTTTTTTGGGTCTTCTAAATACAGAATCATTTAATCAGCAAACAAGATAGTTTGAGCTCTTTTTTCCTATTTATATCTCTTTAATTTCTTTCTTTAGCCTAATTGCTCTGGGTAGAGTTTCAAGGACTGTATTGCATAGAAATGGTGATAGTGGGATTCCCTGGCTTGCAAAGATTTTTCACAGCGAATTAAACAATCAAGAGTATGAAGAGAGAGCCTGCAGAATGGGATAAAATCTTTGCCACTTTCACCTCAGATAGCATGTTAACTTCTAAGATATATAAAGAACTAAAAGAACTTAACACTAAATAAAATAAATAATGCAATTAATAAATGGGCAAAAGAAGTGAACAGACACTTCTCAAAAGAAGAAATAAAAATGGTTAGCCAATACATGAAAAAAAATGTTCAATATCTATAGAAATTAGAGAATGCAAATTAAAACTATCGATTTCAGTTCACTCCAATCAGAATGTCAATTATTAAGAATATAAGTAATAATAAATGTTGGCAAGGATGTGGGTGAAAGGGTACACTCATACATTCCTGGTGGAACTGCAAATTGGTGCAACCACTTTAAATTTAATTGTGCAATCAAAATTAAAGCAGTATGTAGATTCCTCAAAAAAACTAGGAGTGGAACCACTGTATGACTGAGTAATCCTACTCCTCATATGTATCCAATAGATTTTAAATCAATATATTATACTGACACAGCCATATCAAAGTTGGTGCCCTTTAACAAATGAATGGATAAAGAAAATGTAATATGTTTACACAATGGAGTATTATTCAGCAATTAAGAAAAATGACTTTATGATATTTGCCAGTAAATCCATGAATCTGGAACCTATGAGGCTATGTGAAATAATCCCAGAAAACCAAAGGTAGAATATTTTTCCTGATCTGTGGAAGCTAATTTATAATGGGGGATATAAAAGTTCAATAGATTAGACAAACTGGAATGAAGGAAAGGGTGAAACTGAAATGGAAAGACAGTTTAATGATTCTGACATAATTTTCCTATGTGCACATATGAATAAACCACAGATAATCCAACTATCATGTACATCCACAAGGAGTCTTAATTTGAATAAGGTATACTCCATGCTTGTATAATTATGGCTCAATGGATTCTATTGTCAAGTATAAGTAAACAGAACCAATAAAAGTTAAGGAGAGAGCATGGCCAGAATATCCCAGAAATTTAGGATGACATCAAGATTCAAAATTAAAAATCATTGGCAAAGTGATGGCTCTAAAATTTAAACTAAATGAAAGCACAATATTTTCAATAAAATAATATTAGAAAATGTACAAATTTTTAGAAATGAGATGAAAATTTAAATGCAAGATGCATATAGAAAATAATTTTTGATTCTCTGTGTAGACAGGATAAAAAAATTCTCCAATACACATTATAAATAAAATGACTAATGTAGAGAAGGATAGAATTTTAAAACTGCAAGAGAAAGATAACAGGTCATATATGGAAGTAAACTAATTTGAATTTAAACTAATTTCTAATTCAGGCCTTAAATGCCAGAAGGGCTTGAAATAATACATACTAAGCTCTGAAACAAAATAGATGTCAACCAATAATACTGTACCCAGCAAAGTTAGCTGCTGAGGGCCATTACCAAGTAGAAATGACGCATCAAAATTTCCTTGCTAGCGTACCCCATGTTAATGATTTCGCTGTTGACCTTGCATGTGTGTTTGAGAAAGGTGACCCTGCTCAATGACCAGGGAGGATCCAGGATTAGGGTGTGTCCTGCAGTTTGAGGAAGTATCCCGCTCCTTGGGTTAAGGGCGTTCCCAGTTTAAGACCTTGGATTTTAGGGAAGTTCAATGTTGAGGATTATTGCTGCTGGAATTAGGGCGTTCCTGCTGCCTGAGCTCCCATTGAGCTCTCGTGAGATTCAGAGAGCATTTTGGGAAAAAAGCCTCATGGAGTAGGTGAATTGGGTGGCAGCAGAACTGGGATTGCCCCAGAACGTGTGTGGAGGCCGGTGTGAGTTCGGGAATAAAGAATTGCTGTTTGAATCTACAAAGCTGTGTGGTGGCTCGTGCCCAGCCAAGACTGCGGCAGTTAGCCTTAAGAATTGAAGATGAACTGAAAATCATCAATAATAATCAGAATTGAAAAGAATCATAACCACAAGTCCTGCACTATAAAACATACTTGATGAAATTTTTCATGCAGAAGAAATAAAAAATAAAGATGAAAGCAGCACATGTTTGAATTATACTATAAGGAGTAGTCAATTAAAGGAGAATCAAGTCTGAATAAATCCTTAGGATAAATAAAAATGGCAATAAATAACATTTAATATAAATGATCTAAACTCTTTAATTAAAAGTTATAGATTGGCAGATTGAATTAAAAAACAAGACCCAAAAATATATTGTTCACAAAAGAGTCACCTTAGAGACAAATACATTTCCACACTGAAGGGAAAAGCATCAGAAAAGGCATACCATGCAAACAAATGGTAATGAAAAGCAAGGAAGGGTAGCTACTCTCTTATCAGACAAAGTGGACTTCAAGCCAAAATCAATCAGAAGAGACAGAGAAGGTCACTTCATACAATAATTATAAATATTTTTGTTCCAAACAATAGTATATCTACATACATTAAAAAAACAAATTCTCAATATTAAAAATCAAATACATCACAACAATAAAATATTGAGTGATTTAAAGCTACCTCTCTTATATGATAGATTATCAGACATCAACACAAGTTTCTTCAGAATTAAAACTACTATTAATCAAGTAAACATAACAGACATTCATAGAATAGTTCATCCATTGACTACTGAATTCACTTTCTTCTCAGCATCATATAGAACTCTTTTGTTTTAGTCAGATTTTCTCACTACTCTGACTAAAGAACCTGACCAGCACAATTATAGAGGAGGAATAATTTATTTGAGGGCTCATGGTTTCAGATGTCCTAGTCCATAGAAGTCTGGCTCCATTCCTCAGGGCTCCAGGTGAGGCTAAACATTATGATGAAAGAGTGTGACAGAGGGAAGCATCTCACAGCATGATCAGAAAGCATAGAGAGGTCTCCACTTGCCAAATACAAATATATGCCCAAAGCCATATCCCAGTTCCCAACTCTTCCATCCACACCCTACCACTTCAGTTACCACTCAGTTAATCCCTATCAGGTGATTAATTCACTAATTGGGTTAAGACTCTCACAGCTCAATCATTTCTCCTTTGAAACTTCTTGCATCATCTCACACATGAGCTTTTGTGGGATACCTCAACCTCATCCAAACCATAACAACTTTCTATTGTAGATAATATTTTAGGTCACAACACAAATATTAGCAAGAACAAATGATTGTAGAGAATGCCTTGGATCCTGTTGGATTATAATGGAATTAAATTAGAAATTAATGATAAGATTTAAAAAACCACTCTATAAACCTAGAGATTAAATAAATAATACACTTGTGAATGCTGAATTGATAGCAGAATAAATTGGGGAAGAAATGAAAAAAATCTTAGAAACAATGAGATTAGTGATAAAACATCAAAATTCTCTGGGAAAGGGTGAAGGCACTTCTAAGAGAAAATTTATAGCACTGACTTATAAAATTAAACAGTAAAAAATACAAAATAAAAAATATATAATATCACACTTCAAAGCTCTAGAAAAAGAACAAACACCAAAATTATTAGAAAACAAAAATCATTAAAATCAGAGGAAAAAATCAACAAAATTAAAAATTAAAAACAACTCAAAGGATAAATGAAAAAAAAAATAGTTTGTGTTTTGAAAGGACAAACATTTGGCCAAACTAAGCAAAAGACAGAGGGAGAAGACACAAATTAACAAAATTAGAGATCAAAAAAGAAAATATCACTACAGACACTACTGAAATACAGAGGATAATTAGAAATTATTTTGAAAATTTATACTGTAATAAGCTACAAAATCTTGATAATATTGACAAATTTCTAGAGACTTTTGATCTATTCAAATTGAATCATGAGTAGATAGAAATTTTAAACAGATCAATATTAAGTAATAAAATTGTAGCTGCTAACAAAGCTTTACAACAAAGAAAAGCCAAGGACTGGATGGATTCTCTCTGAGTTCTATCAGACCCTTAAAGAAGAACAAACATAAATCTTCCTTAAATTATTCCATAAAATAGAAAAGGAGGTAACTCTGCCAAACTCATTCTACAAAGCAACTATAACCCTGATACCAAAACCAGACAAAGATACATCAAGCAAAGAAAACTTCAGACCAATATATTTGATGAAAAACAAGTAGGTTTCATCTCAAGGATCCAAGGTTTGTTCAACATATGGAAATCAATAAATGTAATTTGCCACATAAATAGACTTAAAAGAATCATAAGATTATCCCAATAGATAAAGAAAAAGCATTTGACAAAGTGTAGCCCCCATTTGTGTTCAAAACATTAGAAAAACTGGTATAAAAGGAATGTATCTCAACATTGTAAAGGCTATATATGATAAACACAAGGTCAATATTATTCTGAATGGAGAAAAAAAAGTATTTCCTCTAAGAACAAGAGCAAGAAAACAATTTCCACTTTCCACTTTCACTATTCATATTCAATATAGTCCTTAAAACTCTAGCCAGAGCAATTAGGCAAGGAAAGGAAATTATAGGGATACAATTGCAAAAAGAAAGCTCAAATCATCTGTTTGCTGATGACATGATCTTATATTTAGAAGACCCCCACAATCCCTACTAGAAGTCTTCTAGAGCTCATAAATGAATTCAGGAAGGATAAGAGATCAACATACATAAATCAATTACTTTCTTATAGTCCAATAATGCCACTGCTGAGAAAGAAATTATGGCATTTGCCAGCAAATTGATGGAAGTAGAAACCATTATGCTAAATGAAATAAGGTAGATGCAGAAATTCAAAGTTTAAATGTTTTTCCTGATTTGCTGAAACTTTTTCAAAATAAAGGAAAAAAGAAGAAAATAAAAGATGGGGAAGGTTTCTGTGGAGTAGAGGAAGGGAATTGAAGGGGATGGAGAAGGGATAGGATAAGGGAAGAACACTGAAATCATCTCAGTTCACTTTCCTGTGTGCATATACACTATAGTGAGTCTCACATTTATATATATTCACAAGCCACTGATTAAAAAAACATCATAAGTAAATAGCAGAAAGATCAGTAGACTAAAGGGATGGGAAAGAGGTGGGGAGAAGAGGGAAAGAGGAGGTATTAGGGACTGAATTAGAGCAAATTATATTCTATGCTTCTATAATTAGGTCAAAATTAATCCTAATGTAATGCATAACTGAAAAGCACTAATAATATTCGCTGTTTTAAAATTGAAAGTTATATAAAAGTTGCAAGAACTGTCCATTGGACATCGTGCATTTGCTGATTTTCATCATTTTGACATGTTTACTATATTTTATCCTTTTTTTGTCTCTTCCTGTCTCTCTCCATCAGTCTCTCCCACTTTCCCTATCTTCCACCCTCTTAATTTTATTCTCTTTCTTCCTCATCTGTCTGATACATTCATACTTTGGCTAAACCATATTGACAGTTACAGACATAATGTTCCACTATTTTTAAATAATCAATCTAGCCTGTGTCTCCAAAGAACAAGAACATTCTATCACAGTTCCATGGTAAAATAAATGTATTAAGAAAATTTATCATGGGTTTAATAATTACATCTAATATACAATCTCTAATTTTTAAATTGTTCTAATAGTACTCTTTAAATATTCTTTTCATTCAATGATAAAATTCAGGATCATTTATTTTATTTAGTTGCGTGTGTCTTTAGCCACAAACTGTTCCTATGCTTTTTTTTTTTATCTCATGATGGTGTCAATTTTTGAAGACTGGATGGATTTGTCTTATTATTTTCTCATTATCAGATTTAGATTGTGCATTTCTTTAAGAATCCCATATAACTAATTTTTTGTTTTGCCAAGTACAAAATTCCAGAAGGTCACAATGTCTATGAGGCCCACAATTTTGGGGTGTTATTTTGAAATATTTGAGTAAGGTTGTATCCTCCTTATCAACACATTAAGCAGCATGTAGAAATGCTCTGTAACTATGTACATATCATATCCTCATCAAATTTTACTTAGAATTATTATTTCTTACCTTAGTCAAGAATGAATAATGGCACAAGGAATTTTTTAAATCTACTATTCTCATACTTAACTTTTTATTTATTTATTTATTTATTTATTTATTTATTTTTTACTTAATTACTTGTAATCATTATGGGTGTACTGTTATGGTTTCTATGTAAGGTGTCCCTCAAAAACCTCATGTGTGAGACAATGCAAAAGGTATCAGAGGTGAAATAATTAGGTTGTGAGAGCCTGAAACTAATCAGTGAATTGATCCCTGATGGTGATAACTGAGCGGTAACTGGAGGCAGGTGGGGTATAGCTGGAGGAGGTGGAGCATTGGGGATATGTCTTTGGAGCATCTATTTGTATCTGAATAGTGAAGTCTCTCTCTCTCTCTCTCTCTCTCTCTCTCTCTCTCTCTCTCTCTCCCTCTCTCTCCCCCTCCCTCCCTCCCTCCCTCCCTCCCTTTCTCTCTCCCTCCTTCTGATCATCATGTGAGCTGCTTCCCTTTGCCACACTCTTCCACCATGATATAATGCCTCAAATTGAGCCCAAAGGAATGAAGCCTATGGACTGAGACCTCTGAAACTATGAGCCCTCGAATAAACTTTTCCTACTCTACAGTTGTTCTGGTTAGGTTTTTAGTTACAGCAGTGAACTGTCTAAAACATGCACATTCAGTGGACTATAACCTGTTTTTTTGTTATAACTTTCATGCCAAAATTGCCCCTAAATAAGTCAGTGTGACCAGCTTCAAAGTGACTCTGGCCTTTTTTTAATAGTTAATAAATACCCTCAGGTTTATTTAGTATATTCTCTGCCCAGTCTTTAAATTGATAATTTCTTCAAAAATTTCTTGTTCTTTTAAGTGACAATGGTTTTGATAAGTAAAATATAATTTATTGATTTGTTCCTTACTGTTGGGGTGGGAGGGTAGCATTGCAGATCCTTCTAGCAAAGAAACTGTAGTTAGGAAGGTTTGTAGAAAATTAGGTATATAGGTACGTAGGTAGGATTGCTAAATAGAAAGAGAGATAGATCGATTGATAAATAGAGATAGGCTTTGAAAAATTGCATGTTTATACTGATATCTTTAATTGCACACTTACATATTTTACTTGATCGTATATTTATGTTTGTTTTTTGTATCTCTTTTCTCATAAAATGATTACTGATCTATCATAATATCATATCTTTATTTAGCATATATTAACTTGTCTGCTTAATTTTAAATTATGCACAATCCTACTGTGTGAAAGGAATTCACATCACAGGTCTCAACTGCTATCATCATAAGGTCTGTTTACAAGCTTAGCCCTTGTCTAGTGTTTGGGAACTTCCATTTTGAAAGCATTCTAATCCCCCTAACTGTGGTTATACCATGGGGCAGGCAATATGGCTGAGACTAAACATGTTCTTTTTCTTGTAGGAGTCTGAAATTTTTGTACATATGCCAGATTTAGGCTGTCTATGTAATAATTCTCAATGAAAACTGTTTGCAATGATTCTGCTACAAGTTTACTGATTGAAAGCATTTTACATGTATCATTTTTGAAATGATTAAGCATATCCTCTGTGATTCTGTTGGTAAAGGACCCTTAGAAAATTATGTCACATTTCCCCAGATTTTACTCCAGATTTCTCTCTGTTGATTTTGTTCTACATCCCTTCTTTGCATAAGAGATGATAGTTGTGGATATAACTGTGTTGTGTCTGTGGTTACCTTTAAGAATTATCAAAACTGCAGTGAGTCCTGAGGACCTCCAACACAACTATAATAAAAAATAAATCTAAGGAGAATCTAATAGTTACATTTTTTTCTCTCATTAGACTGAAATTAATTAGTTAGAAAGTACTCTTTTTTTACTTTTCATTTCAGAATTACAAAGAGTAAAGATAGTTCCATACATCTTGTATCAAATTTCTTCCAGTGGTTTTATTTTACAGAACTATCATACAATGTAAATAGAAGGAAACTGACATTAGTATAATGTGAGTAAAATTCTGTACTATTTCATTACATACGTGGATTCATGTAATCATGATGACAATATTCATATATAGCTATTTCACCAACACAAAGGTTCACTACAGGCTGCACATTTGTAGCCATATCCAACGTCCTCCTTACTATCATCCCTATCACTGCAAGCTATGGTATTTCCATCTCTGTGATATTTTCATTATAAGAATGTTATATAGATGGAGTCATACAGTAAGTGACCTTGTAAATTGACTTTTTTTACATGGAATAATTCAGATAAGATTAAACAAGTTATTGCCTATATTAACAGCCCACTGCTTTTTAAAAATTTAATAACCTTTATTTTTATGTATTTTTATGTTCACAGAAAAATTATGAAAAATATATGGAGAATTTCCATATACCCCTGTTTTAGTCAGACTTATTTATTTTTTCCCTGCTGTGACCAATAGACCTGACAAGAACAATTTTAGATGAGGAAAAGATATTATGAGACTCATAATTTTAGAAGTCTCTGTCCATAAACAGCCAGCTCCATACCTAAGGTCTTGAGGTGAGGAAGAACATCATGGTAGAAGAGTGTGTTGGAGGGAAGCATCTAGGAATATGACAAAAGAAAGTAGATATAGGGAGCCTCCACTCAACAGATACAAAACATACTCCAAATGGATTCACCTCATGACTCACATTATTCAGCCACACCCTACCTGCCTTCAGTTACCACTCAATTAATTCCTATCAGATTAATTTACTGATTAGGGGGCTGGGATGTGGCTCAAGCAGTAAGGCGCTCACCCGGCATGCTCGGGGCGCTGGGTTCGGTCCTCAGCACCACATAAAAATAAAATAAAGATGTTGTGTCCACCAAAAACTGAAAAGTAAATATTAAAAAGTTTCTCTCTCTCTCTCTCTCTCTCTCTCTCTCTCTCTCTCTCTCTTCTCTCTCTCTCTCTTAAAAAAAAATTACTGGTTGGATTAAGTCTCTTATAACCCAACCATTTCACCTCCAAATCTTCTTGATTGTGTCACACATGGGAATTTGGGGGATACCTCACATCCAAACTATAGCAACCCCCCCAAACTCACAAAAATTCCCCACTATCAATATCATGAGCCACAGGGTATATTTATAAAAATAAATAAATTATTATTATCCAAAGTATGCATTTCGTATTAGGGCTCACTCTTCATATTGTACATTCTGTGTTTTAACAATGGTATAATGGTAAGTGCCATCATTGTGCTATCATATGAATAGCTTTACTGCCCTAAAAATTCTCTGTGCTCTTCCTATTCATCCCTTTTTCACCCCTAGCTCATGGCAACTACTGATCTTTTGTTTCAGTTTCTTGAATATGATGATAATACTTCTATTGTGTCTTTAAATCTGATGATAATTTTGGGGATAAAACATATGTTTCAAAAAATTAATAAAATGTCAATGTTGGATTAATGAAAAAAAGCTATCCTTTCCCATTATATAAAGACATAATTTCAAAAATTGTTCTTGAGATTTTCCAGAGCTATTCAGAATGTGTTGGAAAATTTTATTTATTTTCCATTTTGATCCACTAATATGTAAACTTGTATATAATTACAAATATACACATTAAGTGTGCGTGTGTGTGTGTTCAGATATTCCTACATATCACTGAAGTTTAGCATTCTTTCCTGGTATATGTTTTTCGAAATCCACACTCTTAGGCATTTCAATTTGAACCATCTTATAACAAAATTAATTTTTTTCTAAAAGCTGAATATCTCATTTCAATACTTCTGCATTCTATGTTATATAATCTTCCAAAACTTAAAAAAATATCAATGTCTGGATTTTTATTATTTCTTATTAGTTTATATTGGAAACAAATACTTTGGGTTATTCTCCTTAAAGCCAAATACATTCCTGGCTCTCAAACCAGGTTACTCAATAGCCTAATAAGTGTTTGAATGTCCCTGAAGATGATACCTTGTGTATTTCCTCAACAGTGGTGGGAAAAAGTAATATAGAATTCATCCTACTGTTAAAATATTTTTAAAGATTTTTATCCATGAATATTTAGAGATACTGTGTTTCTTTACAACAAATAATTTCTATAAAAATGTGACTAAAGCTTTTACCAGTAATAATACTATGAATATATTTTATTGTATCATGCCTAATTGTGTTTATAAATGTAAAAAATGTACATTTTTATATCCTTTTCAAGGGGTGAGGTCAATTTCAACAAAATGGGTGGTACTGATTGTTCTTAGACATTTTCTGAGTAATTTGAACCATTCTGCACTTCTGAGAAACCACTGCAATATAGCCTAACAATTGCCTGAAGTATGGGCCCAGGACAGTACAAGTTCTCACATGGAACTGAGATTAGAATTCTTTTAATATCTAGAAAGAAAAGTTTAACAGAAGATTACACAAGATCATGATAACAAATAATTTGTAAAAAAAAATAGCTATATCTGTTTGTTGGTTTGTTTATATATTTTTTTTTCTTATACAATGAGAATATCATCTAACCTCCCATTTATTCCAAGGAAAAAAGGTTAAACCCACTGAAAAAATATTTATGTCTCCAAGGAGTAGAACTAGTGCATACTTTATTGCACCAGTGCAGAATTTCTGGTTTTAAAAATGTACTGTATTTAAAATACAAGGAATGAGGGAAAACTGGGTGAAGGGTACACACAAGCTCTCTGCACTATTTCTGAGTTTCCTCTGAATCAATAGTAATTTCAAAAGAAAAATTATATTCCTCTTTTTACTTAAACATTTTATCGAGATAACTATTTAAAAACACATATTTTGGTGTATATTTCTTTGTGATTCATGCTAAGTTATATAAAACTTTTTTACAGTAATTTTTACTTTGCATAAGATATTTTTTAAATTAAAAATTTCTGGAATTTTAATTAGAATGTGTTATTATTACATAAGAAAGGTAAAAAAATAAAAAAAAAACTAGTTACCTTAAAAGCATTGGAACTATTTTGAAAATAATCTTACTCATGGATCAATATGAGATTCAATAAGGCTTACATAAGACAAATAAATCAGAAGTTACTTCTCTCATTCTTTATGTCTTTGTTTATTATGATTCTAAAACAATGGTACTATAAAATTCATTAAGTGCTAATATTTAGCTTTTCTATGTTTTGCCCATATTATTAAACTATTTTAGGAACTTCTCAAAAAGTTATATTATGTAAATTTTTAATTACCTCCGGTATAAAGAATATAAATATTTTCTTTTAATATTTTTAGTTATAGATGGACACAATATCTGTATTTTATTTATTTTTTTTATGTGGTGCTGAGGATGAAACCCAGTGCCTCACATGTGCAGGGCAAGTATATTAGTTTATATAGACTAATATATACATTTAATATATAATTTATATATATTTATATATATTTAAACTAATTCAGAATGTGGAAGCTCTATATGTGTAAGACTATGTTCAAACATATCCCTCACTCTATTTCAGGTTTTCAAAATATTATTGGTGATAAAATACAATCAGTGATAAAATATGAATATTTTAAAATATACCATGGAACTTTATAAATTCCAAATATACCTCGTAAGATAATGAACTTTATTGAAGTGTGATAATTATGCATTCAGTTATAAAAATGCATCTTTCCCCTCTAGTAAGATGATTAATATGTTAAATTTTACTATCTTTCTAATCGTAATAGTGGTCAAATGTACTATGTTTGAAAAATCAAAGAATAGAGAATGAAATACACCCATGAACTTTATTTTTTTTAAAATTATATTAGTATTATAATAAAAATAAAAGTCAAAAAATTTAACATTTATTAAATGTCAGGATCACTGCTAAATGTTTAACTTGCATTAACTTATTTTATTCTCCTTATATTTCCTAGGGCATGTATTCTTATAGTTCTTTTTAATAAATGGGTAATCATTGATGTAAAAAAGGAAATATTCCATTTTTAATATTTAGGCTACAATAAGTAGCTGAAGTCAAATATTAGGTTTTAATTCACTGTACACTGCTATGTTACAAAACAAAATTTAAAAATAGAAAACTGAACTCTAAGTGCAGAATATCACAGGTTTAAAAAAAGGCAATTCATGGTTACATGTGTATGCAGAGAGAAACACCTTTATCTCTTTCACCTAGAGGACAAGTAAGTCCTTTTAAGTCAACTTGTTAATTTTGCGTCATTGTTTTCCAGTGAATGGTGATACTACATCATCTTTTTTCCTTACAGAGTTTTTCCATAATCATATATTTTTTTTAATAAAGTGAAGGTTAAAGTTTACCTCTTACTAAAGAGGTAAGTTGATTAATTATACTAAACTATGCTATTCACCCTATATGTTATATTTAAATTTTAAAGTTTATATGATGGGGAAATTGCCAATTTTACACCTAGGCAAGTTGATGCATTAATTAAATGAAAGCATTTGTTTGTTTAATCATTTTGACTCATATTTTCTATTTTTCCTAGCACCCTTATTTTATAGGTCTTTGCAACATGTAAACAAACAAGACCAAAATTTTCTGTCTTCATGGAGGTCACATTTCTGTGGGGCAGGGTAGATGGAACAAATAATAAAATTCAAAAGTATATTAGTAGGTACTAATTTACAAGGAGAAAAGTAAAATTAGAGCAACTTAAGAGAACGTAATGATGTGGAGGATGCTGGAGGCAGTGATACATGCCTGTAATCCCAGGTTCTGTGGAGGCTGAGGCAGGAGGATTGGAATTTCAAAAACAGCCTCATTACTTGAGCTAGTCCCTAAGCAACTTAGTGACACCCTGCCTGAAAATAACACACAAAAAAGGGCTGGAGATGTGGCTCAGTAGTTAAGTGCCCTAGAGTTCAATCCCCAGTACCCCAAAATAAAGAAACAAAGAAGCAATCCATGTAGGGGAAGCCCAGGTTGCAGTATTTAATATTGTGGTCAGATTCAACCTCATTGAAAGGGTACATTCAAGCAAGACATATGGAAATGGGCAAATTAGCCAAGCAGATGTGTAAGGGAAGAACATTCTAGAAGAAGAAACAGATATAGCAAGCCTGAAAGTGGGAGTTTCCTGGTTTATTTGAAATACAACAAGGAGGGTGGTATGCCAAGAGCTGAGAACAGGGCCTAATATAAATGCAATAGGTGATTAACGGAAAACTTTATTATATAAGGTCTTATAAAGCATGTTGAGGACAAATGCTTTTAGCTTTGAAATAAATGGGGAGTCACTACAGCACTGTGAGTAGAGGGGTGGCAAGATCATTTTAGGTTTAAAGGGATTATTCTCCCTGCTCTCTTGGTACCAGGAGTGGAGATGCTGTGAACAGAGTGGTGAAGGACTTGTTTGAATACACTTGCATTAATTCAGGTGAGAGATGTCAATGGCTAAAATGAACAGAGGAGTTAAGATAAATGTGCGTAGAAAAGCAAGATAGTTGTGTTAAATGCTGGGGCTTAAGATTATAAAACAGGATGAGGATAGCTAACTGATCTTAGTCGTATTTGCATGTCATTAATACTCATACTTTTAAGCTTAAATTAGTTTGAATTTTTCATTTTGAAAAAGAATCATATCTTAAACATGTAATGGTTTAGAGAACACTTTATCTGATTATATATTTTGTAGAATCACATTGGTCATACAGTCACATACATACATAAAGTAATAATATATGTTTCATTCTAATATCTTTCTTATCCCCACATACCCTGCCTTCCCCTCCTTTCACCTCCTCTACCTAATCTAAGGTAATGATATTCTTTTTTTTTATTTGCATTACAATTCTTAATACACATATATACCACAATTTTTGTATCTATGTTTGTATATAAAGTATGTTGACACCCAATTCAAGTCTTCATACATGTACTTTGTATAGTGATGCAATTATATCCCATCTATGTATGATATATCAAAGTATATAAGTGCATTCTACTGCATGTATAACTAATTAAAACAAATAAAATTTTTTTTAAAAAAAATAATACTTTATCAAACTAAAAATTATACTTGTAGGGCTGGGGATATAGCTCAGTGGTAGAGGGCTTGCCTAGCATGCATGGGGCCCTGGGTTGGATTCATTGAAAAAAAAATCCAACACACAAACACACACACAAAACACCTGTAAAAAGAAAATATTTGCAATGTCCCATTTCTGCACATAGAATATTTTTGAAGTTATCCCCTCCAAAATATAAAAAAATTTAATACAGGGCATTTACTTTGGAACATGAAAAATAGTTCCTAGGACCAGTGATTTCAAGACGTATAAAAAGTATAAATGATAGTCATTGCTAACAATATCCCTAATTGAATGAGGTAATTTCCAGGATTTATTTTCATATTAAATAAAATATATATTGTACCATGTTTTATTTTTATCATATACACAGAATTTTCAGATTATGTTCCATGATTCTAAGACAGCATGACTCTTTGTTCTCAGATTGATAGAGTAAATAAAACACCTGGAAATACAATTCAAAACTGACATCAAGGATGGAAAAATATTCCTTGTATTAAATATCTTTTCTATTAAACTTTTATAAAGGCCAAGTGGAGAATGAGGCAAATATAATTAGATTGGAGTCACTAAATCAATAACAATTCATTGGCAAATGTAATAATGTGAGAAAATTTTAATGTAAAAATTTTCATTAGAAAGACTTTTTATTTGGGGAGCCATAATACATACATTTAAAATAAGATTTAAAAACATCAAATGACTAATGGAGTAATGATGAAAAATGTAGTTACATTTGAATGCATTCATTATGCTGCAGGTGTGGATTTCAGAGTATACTAGAATCACTAAAGTGACATTCCTGTTCATTCTGAAGTCAATAAGAAAAAGTTATTTAACTTGACAAAAATATTTGTCAATATTCAAAGAATAGGATAAAACTGTAGAGTCACAGCTTCCTCTTTTGAAACAAATATTATTTCAGTATGTTCAGATCCACAGGATAAATCTCTCCAAGATTTCCTTTCAAACTATATTTAGATGTGAAAAATGCCAGTTATGTCCAAGAAACTACAGTAAACTCTCTTCCATTAACCATGCAAAGCACTGTGGTTTCAGAAGAGAGGATAAAAACCAAAAGCATATTTTTATTAACCAGTGCTGCATAATCTTTTTGTTAATAGTAAAACATTTTCAGTATATAGTGTTTTATGCTTATTATATGTATCTTCAATTTTTGGATAGAAATGTTTATTTTGTTGGTATTTCTAACAGAATCTGTGCTCAGTATTTTTTTTTCCTGGCCAAAGCTTTCACTGTTGTTGATTCTTTGTTATTTGGGATGCTTTTTTTTTAATTTAATTGTTTTTGTGTCCTATTTTAGTCTACACCATCTTTTCCCCAGCAGAATATACTTAATATCTTAGAATATGCTTATTTCATAGGCCAAGGTAACATTTACAATAGACATCCACTTGAAGAGTTAAAAATTCACTTTAATTGAAGAGACAAGTGATAGGAAATTTTATTCCAGGTCTGTACCTGTACTTCTCAATGATACAGTTTACTCAAATCTTTAGTTTTCTTCCTGGGGGTCATTTATAAATTGCATATATCAATAACAGAAGCCAGCATAGTGGAAGCCCCACCTCGTGTCCTACCTGCAACCTTCACAATCACTCACCCTCTCCTTCCCTTTCATCTTCGGCCTCTGACTTTTTCCTTCCTCTTTAACTGCTCTTAATGAAAATGTGAAATATTAATTCTTGCTAACCTTCCTTTCAAACTTTCGCTGTTTCTACCAATCAGGCTCTTCATATAGTTCATATTTTGTTAATACTCATTCCCTCTTTATTTCAACATGCTCATGCTTACTCATTTGAAATAATTCTTATTAAAATACTAATAAGCATTTGTTTTGATTTGTATAAAATGTTTCCATTGGATTTCAATTCAATGTAGATATAACGAGGGAAGCAAGTATCTGGTGTTTCCTTTGGCAGTTAATGACTGCTCTGTGAAAAACAATCAATTAGAGCACTCAGGAGCAAGACTAGGAGCAGAAGGCTGAAGAGGAAAGTGTCAAAGCACAACAGGAGGGAGTGATAGTGCCTTTGACTTGTGTATTAGGTATGGTTATTTTTAACAATTCGATTGATGCTGTATTTTGGAAAAAGCACAATCATGATTTGAAAAACTGAGCAGTATGGGTGGAAGAAAAAAATCACCTCTATTCTTTTTTTTTCTATTTTTTTGACATGTATAGGGAAATGTAAAACAAGTGGCTGGATATGAGTATGAAATACCAGAGCGGACAGTAGAAACATAGCTGTATAGTCAGCAAACAAAGATATGCCAAGAAATGTGACTGAGGGAGCTCACCTAAGGAGAGACTACAGTGTGTTCCACAAGATGTAAATCATAAATAAGACATATTTTAGGAGAGTAGAAAGATGGAGCCTCCTTGGTATGAGTTAAGGAAATCATGAGAAGAGGGACATTGATGAGAGCAAAATATAGATGTGGAATTATGTATAAGAAACGTAAGTTTCCTTTTCAAATGCAACTTTTTTTTCTATTTGAGGAAAAAGGACACCAATAATTGATTAAATACTTCTAAATTATTGTGTTATTAAAAAAACAGTGGAATGAAAATGAAGGAAATTAGCATTTTGAAATGCGAGAAAGCATCAATGAAGATGTGACATTTAAGCTAGCAACAGACTGGGCGAGAGGGAACTGACCTTGGCCATATGTTTCCTTGATCACATTCCCTGCCAGTTGCTGTATGTTCCCTGCCCAGGGGAATAATTTTAAGCATATTCAGATGAAGTATAATTGGGAAGAGTAAATATACTTTCCTGAATAAACCTTTCCTATATTCAAGTTGAAAAACTGTAATATAATTTTAATTTAATTTATTTTTAATAGAACTATTCGTGTCTTATGGAACTGATAACTTGAGAACACATACTGTTTCAGAACACTTGTAACAGTGTGTATAAAGTGTTGGACATTCAGAGATTACTAATATAGAATGTTTAATTACACATTATGTTTAGAATTCTTAACAGTAGGTTTAACAGTAGGTTACTCCTTGCACAATATGCTCACTCAAGCACCTGGGAATAACTATTGAGAAAAGAGCATGAAGCATATTTTTTTTTTTTTTGCCAGGCTATAATATTTTCTTTAACAGGGAAATTGAATACCCTGTGTCACCTTTGCAATGGCCAAACTAAATTTGTCTCTGACCTCAACTGTTCAACAGATATGAAGAAAAGTTGCCTTGTGAAGTTATACAAAGTTGTAATAAGGCCTTTCAAATGATACTATCTTAACTTATCTCTTATGCTAGTAATAATTGTATGCCTCTTTTGCCATAAGTATTTTTATAAAGGACATAACAATTTCACCATTAAAAACACATGATTTTACTTCTAAGCTACTAACTAATATGTGAAAGCTGCATCAAAACTCCTATGTGAGTCATCAATTCCCACTATTAGGATAAGAAATTAAAAGTAGAGTTAGGGCATATTGTAATGAATAAACCTAATGGATAGAACATTGTATAGATTATTTCTCAATCATGAATATTCCATATTGGTAGTTGTTTTTTCCTAAGGGATAATTAATTTTGTTATATATTGTGATTTTCCATAATGTGTCTTCTAATATCATAATATTGATCTGCACCCAGATGGCAGTTAGGCAAAGAGATGGTGGAGATGGTGTAGAAGCACATCTGCTTAATAGTGTCACCCATTGGTTCTGCTCATGGTCCAAGACTGCCTCATGCCTAGTGGACTAACCCTTTAGAAGAGGGCTGGGAATTGAGAACCCTACCTTTTACTGTATACGAAAAATCATTCACAATGAGCCATAAATGACAAAGCCCTTAAAAGTAAATATTGAAGACTATTGCCATGACTTGATGTATGCAAAACTTTTAAAAAGCAAAGATAGGTCACAGAAAAAAATAATCATACAAAACTGATAAAGACTTCTTAAATATCGTATACTTCTGTCCATTAAAATGCATCATGAAAAAATGAATTTGCAAAGCACAGTCTGAAATAAAATATTTCCAAAATACATATCTGAGCAAGTATTGGAATCCAGGATATATAAAGAATTTCTATAAATTAATTTTAAAAATGGAAAATGTGTGAAAAAACACTTAAGAAATAAATTTAAAAAGAAAAAGCAACCCTTGATTGGGTGGAGCTCAGTGGTAGAGCACTTACCTAGCAGGCACATGCCCTGGGTTCAGTCCCCAACAAAACACTCTCTCTCTCTCTCTCTCTCTCTCTCTCTCTCTCTATTTATCTCTCTCTCTCTCTCTCTCTCTCTCTCTCTCTATTTATCTCTCTCTCTCTCTCAAAGTGAAATAAATAAAAACAAGCACTTGAAAAAAATTTCCAACATTAACAATCCTCAGGGAATTATAATTCAAAACCTTGGTAAGATAAAACTACCTAACCCCTAAAACAAGTATAATTTTAAAAGTCCTGAAGCACCCAATGTTGCCAAGGATTGGAGAATATGAACTCTTATCCACATTCTATGGGGCTGTAAGTAACATCATGCACTTTTTTGTAACAGAAATTTGACAGTTTCTTATAAAACTAGTCATGCATGTATTCTGTGACCCAGAAATTATCCTTATTAGTTTACTTACCAAAGGGAACTGAAAATATACAGAAAAAGCCTTATACAAAAATGTCTGTAGCTGTTTTTATGGTAAATAGCCAAAACTAAAAGGAGTCCAGGTGACCATCAAAAGAAATGGCTACACAACATTTTTTATTGATAAAAATGAATTCTGCTGACAGGAGGAAGAAAATGCTGATATATACAAGATCTCTGAACGTGTTTTTTGAAAGAATACATAATGACTGTATCCTATATAATTCAAATAATATGATTTTCTAAAATCAGCAAATCTAGCCAAAGGTGAAAGATCAGAAGTTGTGATCTAAAAGATAGGGGAAAGACTGAAGGAGCTGGAGATGCCTCACTGAGGATAATATTTTATAGCTCAGTAAAGATTTGTGGTTACAAACATGAATGTACCTGTCAAAATTCAGTGAATTTATGCATTTGCTTATATGCAAGTTTTACATACAAAGGAAAAATACCTTAAAATTTTACCATTTCCATTTTAATGATTTCCATGTAGATATTTAATTGGTTGATTTCTTGATAAATATAACTTGATAGAAAAAATCATGTATCAATAAGGACAAGATCAAATATTTGATCAATATATGTTTAAACAAATATTAAAATAAAGCAAAGTAATAATGATTGTGAATATATAAGTAATCACTATAAAACTCTTTCAACTGTGCTATACATTTAAAAATTCTCATAATAAAATGTTAGAAATAATCCCCTATATACATTTATAGCCTCATGCTTGTTTGTTTAAACATGACTCTCAGTTAAAATGAGAATTTTTGCATAAATTAGAAGTCTTTGTATCCAGTTACACCTTCATGTTTGTATTAATGATAAAAAATGACATAAAAACATTGTTGATGTTAGGTTTTTGTGCTTGTTAGATAAATTTTAAAAGAGTCTATTTTACTTGCACCTTTTATTATTCTTTTAAAATGTTTTTCTCATGTCATTTTCTAATTGTATCTCAAAAGCACTGAATAGATACTTAATATCTTAGGCTCTAAGGTCTTTAATTTGCTTCTTTATATCCATAAATATTCATAATATGATTATTTCATAAGTTCACCTAATGTTATTGAATTTTCCAAATTTTCCATTAGAACAATACAGATGTGGGAAATCACTATGATAAAAGTATTTTCTTCTTAAATATTAAAGCATTTGCAAGGAAATCAGCATCACTATTCAGTAAACCAGAATTTATACATTCCTGTTTTGTACAAGAAAGTTGAGGTTCAATGTTATCAGGGGACTTTGTCCAGTAAGTATATGTCTCATTGAACTAGTGTTTCTCTCTCAAGTGAGGGGCAAAGTGGTAGATCAAGTTTCAAAGTCCAATACTCAGGAGCATGATCTGCCTTGTGATGATCTTTTTAGTAAAGATAGAGAAAGGTCCCATTGTTCTAGCATTGTAAAGTAAGAGGTTGACAATAACAGAGAATATCCACTATAGTGATTAACCCTTTAAAAAAAGATCACATGTACTGTGCAACTATAAACAAAATTCCCAGGATAAAGGAGGAAAGTGCAGCCTATTGAGTTTCACCTAGACCATACTTAGGATGGGATATATAATATCCTAAAAGAAAATTGTTATGATATTCAGAATTTGATGCAGAATTGGGCAATAAGAGAGAAATAAAAATACATATATTTCATTGGGGAGCTAAAATCATTCTTTAGAGCAACTATTTCTTAAAAGATGAATTTAGGGCATTATTAGTATTTATGATTATTAGTTTTAACACAAAGAAGAGTCTTTTTTTTTCTTTTTGGTTAAGGCTAGACTGAACTACATGCAACATATTTAAAATACACAGAACAGCACAGTCCTAGAGAATTAATAAATGCAATTGATTATGATGTGAGAGAGTTGCACATTGATTTCTCTGATAGTAATTTAAGGCAGACTAAATCCTTATTTGGCAGGAGTAGTTTTATGTAGTGCAGGTAGGTAGAATAGACATCCATTTAAAAGTCTTGATGTTCTGTACTTAAAGAATCCCCAAAACAAGTACAATCAATTAGCAGTGTACATTTTAGTCCATTCTGAAATAATTAATAATAAGATAATTTGAAGTTTCACTTAAATTTCTTTAATACAAGTGAATATAAGAATCCCTAGATTGTTATTTGTAGTCTATATTCTTTAAAATGTTACCTTATATCAAATATTTTCTTATTGGTTCATAGTATTAGGATAAGTCATAATTGACATTTCAACTAAAAATATTACTTTAGAATTATATTACCAATTCCATAGAGTGAAACAAAACAATACAATATAACACAACCACAAATATATTACTGCTTACTAAAGCATTGCTAGACATTTTGCCATCTTTGATTTGTTTTTGTTTATAAGTGATGTAGGAAACTCCACATGTTAATCCCAGGACAATTTATTTTTTAAAAGACTGGATTTTACTAAAACTTTATAAGGTCAAATTATGATTATGGACATTTTTTGAGCAAGTAAAATTAATGATAAAACTAGCAAAGCTGAAATCATTCCCTATGAATCAAAATTTAGAAAGTATGTGTTATGTGTTTGTTTATATACATTAATTGGGCTACGTTTTACAGTCACAACTTTTAGAATGTCAAAAGGTTATTATCTCCACTGACACGTTTTCAATTTTACCCAAAAACAGGTGCTGGAGTTTTCCCTTATTCAACCCCTACTCCAGAAATCTTTCTTACCCTTCTGCATGTGAATAATCATAATTAAGCTTTAAAGTATACTAATGTTAAAACACATTATACCAGATCCATTACAACAAAATCTAACAAGAGAGAATTGAGGTCTGTTGTTTTTAGTTTATTACCATTTGTGCCTGAAGTGCATTCAGAGTTGAGACTTATGTGACCTTCTAGGGCAAAGTTTAGATCTCACACTGAGTACTGCAATCAACAGGTGGCCTTAGACAGAATCCAAGTCTGCACTATGGAGAATCTGAATTTGAATTTTTACAATCTTTCCAGGGAGTAAATTTGCCTACCAGACTCTGAGGAGAACTCAATGGCACACATACTAACTTACTCTTCTACATGTGAAGGGTTTTTCCATTTAGTGAAGTTAGGTAGAGCTGAGCTTAGTGCACTGATTATTAAAAAAAGCATCAGGGAGCATAAGGCTCTCTTTGAGAAATCCTCTAAATATGACAAACAGAGGGACTGCCTTTGTCTCTCCAAGACATATGTCTCTCCTACATATGTCTCTCCTTTGTCTCTCCAAGACATATGTCTCTATAGATGTTGAAAACTTCTCATGATTTCTTCTTAGTTCATTAAATATTTACTTCTTGCTCTGGCATCCACTGGATACCAACTCTGCACACCATTATCTACAGGATAGTACTCAGCCCTCCTGAGATCAACCCTTTCTCACTGGTAGAACTAGCCATCCCAATGGAGATTGTTGGGTTGGAATTATCTGACCCCTCAAATTCTATCTTATTTCATTCTCAGTTTTAGCGCTTTTAATTTCCACCTCAAAATGCCCAACTCTTCTTACCAACCAAGACTTTGGTCTTTAAACTGTTTTCATGGTTATGATTTTTAAATGTTACTTGTATTCTAAAGAAGAACATTCAATATTTTTCTTTGCGTAATTTTTCTATGACATTTTGAATCTTCTCTGAAAAAATTAACACTTCCAAGTTAAGGTAAATAAGGAGACAGTAAAGACAACTTTGAGGGAAAATATGGTGGAGCCTTATGTTTGCAATGAATGATATGAGTAGCTCTGGATAGTTATGTGTTGAGAGCCACGGCCAGGTCAAGATGGTGCCTGGCATTTTGCCAGAAGGAGCGGTTCCTGCTGCCTCCAGTGCCCGCTATTTTTGAGCTCTCGTGGAGTTCCTAGAGAGTTCGTGTGGGTAGAGTTCCAGGGTTGAGTTCTGGTTGAGTGGTCGCAAAGTTCCCGCCTGAGGACTGGGGATGTGGCTCAAGCGGTAGCTTGCTCGCCTGACATGCCTGCGGCCTGGGTTCGATCCTCAGCACCACATACCAACAAAGATGTTGTGTCCGTGGAGAACTAAAAAATAAATATTAAAAAAAAAAATTCTCTCTCTCTCTCTCTCTCTCTCTCTCTCTCTCTCTCTCAAAAGTTCCCACCTGAAGTTCTGGTGGAGCTCCTGGAGAGTTCGCGTGGGAGGCATGCATCGTGGGTTCTAAAAATAAAGTTCATTCCTGCTTGAATCTTCAAGTGGCTCCTGATTTGTGCCCAGCCAGACTGCGGCAGTTATGATTAGAATATTAGTTCTAAGATCACTTATTATTTCGCTTGATGTTTTGATAAAAAAGAATTTTTATATTTCTTTTGAACTCTAAGGTACAATACTTTTAGCCATATTTGACTTTAGCACTCTGAGGAAAATCAGATAGAATATGGATTACATTGGATGGTATACACAAACATTGCTTACTGATCTTCAAGTACTCAGAGCTAAAATACTATGTTTTCTGAGGATATTTGATATCTAAAAGATGCTTCCCAATAAGGAAATTTCATGATCAGAATTCATTATAGTACATTGGAAATGATGTCTTTTCTCCCTGTAGTATGACAACTAGCTCATATAGGCAAATGCATAGTACAATATGATTATCTAGTATTATATTCTCAGAGTGCTTATACCTAAAATTAAATGAAATATTAATCTAATTCTAGCTCACAACATACATTCAGTGCCAATAATGAAAATCAATATTAAGCTGTGTCTACATGAAGACCTATTATTCAAAATATGATGTTTCTTTCCAATCACAGGCATATGCTCAAATATTCAATTGAATTTAATAGGTTAAACTGAATAAGTCATCTAAAGAACAATATCATCAAGTATATTAGTAAAGCACTGAGTGGTATGATAGATACCTCCTAGGCATGGGGGTATGAGTCTACCAATATGGGTTGGTTAGGGTTCTTCTATATCTAGATACTTAGAGAGACAAGCATTTTTCATCTTGAATGTCATCACACGATCTCAGACCTGATGTCCAACTTTGTCAAGATAGGCAATATGTTTTACTATCAAACTATAAACTGGAAAAGAATGTCCATGCTTTGTTACTGAAAGTAATAAGTGCATATAGTGTTTATATCAAATATATCAGAATATAAATCACAAGTCATTATATATGTGTGTAAATATATACATAATGTATATATATATATATACACACACATATAAATTCTTGAGATTAAAAATATGTACAAATGCATATACACATGTGCATGTATGTATACATATACATATTTATCATACATATATGACATTTACACATGCGCATAACACATTTATAATGTACTTAGGTCCTTTTCCATTTTCATAACAACTACACACATTCTACCTTCATTCCTTTAATTAAAAATATGTATTAATAACTACTATAGGTGAGGACCTATAGTTATATATCTACTTGCTATGAAAGTAATCTGATAAGTGAAGTTATTTATTTATTATTAACACAGTGCAGGTCAAGAGCACTTAGCTATATTTCTATTTGCATTGTGTTACTGTAGTTTGTCTGCTGAAACATGTATGTAGACCACAGGTTTCTTGCTTCTAACATTCTATTTCTTTCCTCTGTAAATGTTTCAGAGGGAAATATTAGAAACATATATAAATAGACACCAAAGGATTACTCGAGTAAGTCAAAACACTCCTGCTTCAGCAACTCTATTTGAATCTCTTTTATATTTGTTGTTTACAATACCGCTGGATAAAATGTAAATTTTCGCACAGGTTCTTAAAATAGATGTGTTTAAAAAAAATCTCAGGAGGAACATATGAGTTGAATAACAACAAGCTTTCCTTTTAAAAAGCCTCCTTAGCATATTTTTTTTCTTAGGGAAATTCAGACTAAACAATAAGAACTGCCTAAATTGTAATTTAAAAGAAGTCTTGAAATAGGTATGCCTCCTCTTGAGAAGAACTGATGTGCACATAGTATAAAAACTCATTCCCAAGTGATAATTGGAGAATTTTTATTTTATCTGTGAACTAATTTTTAATGAGCAGAAAATATTCTAATTTTAAAGAGAAAGGAAAAATAACCTAAGATAAGTAAAAAAGCAAATGGTAGAATGAACAGCAAATAGCACTCTCTAGAAATTTTTTATTCTTCTAAAATACATATTGCTTCTGCCTTTAAATGACCGTTTATGTTTTCAAAAAGATATAAGGTAACCCCAAAGGATTTCAGCAAGTGCTCAGGCATATTACAAAATTTTAAACAAGGCATCTTATTTGTTTTAAGATAAAAGGAACTATAAACTATATAAGAGAAAATATTTGCAAAACTCATGTCTTATCAAATAGACAAAGAATGCCAAAACTCAATAAAAAATGCAGTGAAAAACTGGACATAGGATCCAACCAAACACCTTATTAAAGAAGATGCACAGGTAAAACTAAGACTATGAAAGGATGGTTAGCATCACATGCTGATAGGGCAATGCAAATATATGAGTTATTGTTCACATTCCTAGATAGTTACTCAACCGATAGTAAAACTTATCTTCAAACAAAAACTTCCTTACATAACATATACTTCAGTCATAAAACCACAAACTAGAAGCAATAATGAAATTCTTTGATAAATGAACTGATAAACTATGCTGTCACCAAACAATAAAATATTATTTAGTGCCAAAAGTTACTGATCAATTGTCATCAAAAGACATGGATAAATTTTAACTACATATTTATAAATAAAAGAAGCCTGCTTGAAAAGGCTACATACAGTATAATTTTAATTATATTGCATTCTTTTTTTAAAAAATATTTTTCAGTTGTAGTTGGACAAAATACCTTTATTTTTATTTATTTTAATGTGGTGCTGAGGATCGAACCCAGGGCCTCACAGGTGCTAACAAGCATCCTATCACTGAGCTACAACCCCAGAACTATATGGCATTCTTGAAAAGGCAAAATTACAGACAAATTATGAACAGGTTAGTAATTGAAAGGCATTTAGATGGAGAAGGGTTGAATAAGTAAAGCAGAGGAAATCTAAAGGGTAGTGAACCTAGTCTGTTTAATGCTACAATAGTGGACACATAAATATGGTTATTGTAATCCAACAGTATTTATAGGACAAAGAAGAAAATTTAATGTATACAAATAAATACAAAATATTTTAGGAGGTCAAGGGATCACAGGAATGTGACAGAATTTAATCTTGTTACAGTGTATGAAAAAAAAGTTCACTGAGGATGATGAGGAATGCATATAAATCCACATTATTTTGGAAATGTAGCCCATAAGTAAATAAATAAATCCATGGAATCAACACAAAATATGCAAATCTCATAATATTAAGAATTTGGGGTCAGACATTTAAGAAGCTTACTAGTCATCTCTCCCTTTCTCTCAAGAAAACAGAAAAACTTGAATATCAATAACTTTTGTTAGATTCTCCAAACACAAATTGCTATCTTCCTAACTGGGGATATATGCAAATACGTAGAATTACAGGTTACTATTAGTAAGCCAAGCAGCAGGGGTCTGCTGCTGGAGATGGTATAAGAGTAGGAAAACTTAAACTGTAAGCATTGCTGGAAGCACGCTGTGAAAAAGCTAAAGAATTAAAAACTATCAGGGAGGAGGCAGTTCAGCCTTGTAGGTAATCATCCTTTCCATGTGTTTGACCTTCAGGAGCTTCATCAAGTTCTCAGGATAAAGATCTGAAAAAATTCCCCCTTGTGTTTCTGGAAGAGAAAAAGTAACCACTTTGAAATAGCAGACCATTCTATTCTTCAAAACCTCTTTCCTCAAAGCAAACTGTTTGACCAGAACCTAACATTCTTGAGTTTTACTAGAGCCTGATACTGGGGAATAAAAACATCCAATTCCAGCTCCTAGTACATGTTCTGTCTTACATAGGGTGAAAACCCTTCTGAAGCACAGGGAACAGGCAGCAGGCTTACTTAAAGACTGCAATCAAACCATAGTGCAGCAAGCTCAAAGAATATTAAGTGTGATAAAAAGTAAGGATATTATCTCTTCCTCCAAACCTTACTTAAATAGGGCATTTGTATCATAACAGGAGATCACAACTGAACAGCTCTAAGTTTCAAGCATTCAAGATCTGAGCAATCCCTTTTAATTAATGTTTGTGACATGATCAAATAAGTGACCATTTTTTACATTTTTATCATTTGCCAAATTAAAAAAAAAAATGAAATCTAGAGAAGTTAGGAAGCTAGTCAACAAGTTGTGACTACCAAAGGTGGTATTGGTCCAAGAATCCAACAATATTGATTTTCAGCTTGACACATCTTTTTTGTATATCATGTTAGAACTCAAATCTTGAGTGTTGAAAAGGAACATATTATGAAGAATAATGTGATAAATTGGATAAAGTAACTGAATTAATAACAATATGATTCGTGCATACCAATTTTATATACTTGAAAATTATGTAGGCCTATTTTATTTATTGAGAGAAATAGTGATTATACAATTAAATGCTTTTAGAGATGGAGTGTGGTTCCAATATTGCCCTATGGTACATATTTTCAATAATACAGTTGTGAGATTTGTATATAGTCAAAGTCTCTTGTTAATCAAAAAATACCTTTAACTAGTGAATGAATATGATACAATCATGAATAAGCATATATAAAAAGTGTTTAGACTTTGGTACAAAACACATATCTAAGGCTCATTATTTATCTCCTTTTATTTCTTTATTGCTTTAAAGATTAAGGTAGGATAGGATGATTCCTGCAATTCTGAAACACATATTTATAGGAACCAAGGTCCCCATTTTTGTTTCTTGCTGACAGCTGAAGGCCATTCCCAGCTTCTAATGGCTTCCACATTTCTTGATTCATGGTACCCTTCCTCCATATTCAAAGCTATGTGGGACTGAGTCCTCTGCCTTGAATTCTACCTAATAATAAAGTCTCTGTGTTTATGCATGTGTATTTCTTTTTTGATGTATCTTTACAGCTTATAATAGTGCTTGGTATTTTACACTGAATAAGTAGGGGACATCTAAATTATCCTAGGCAGGATCATATTCTAAAGGGACAGAATTTTTTATGGTGTTATTAAAAACTGTAAATAGTAGTGCTAGATGGTTTTATTTTTTCATGCATTGTAACATTAAGTAAATTAAATTGTGTTTTCAAGAGGAAAGAAATGTGTCATATTTATTTTCATAAAAGTTTCCACCACAATGACTAAAATTAAAGAAAAAGTAGTTCTGTCATTCACAGGTTATGTCCAATATGTGGAAATTATATGAAATAGTCCTACCAGCCTCATGGAGGCCCTGAGTCTCTCAGTCATGCAAGACACAGCAATGAGACTTCTAATGCTAAAATCTAAGATTATTCATAAAATCAGTGTATTTTTATGAGTTAAAAGTAGCAAATGGCTGACTGTGATAATTTATCATTTAAAATCTATCCTGATTTTAACAAACTTGCTTTTCAATTTTATCATTTATAATGTATTGGAAATCTCAAACATTAAAATGTCCTTGGCCATTTTCAACCTCTGAGAAACCGATGAGAAACATCTGAAATTGCCAGATGCCCCGAGAAATTTTCTTTTTTTAAATGCTTGTTGTAAAAAGCTATTTATATATTGTGACAAAATGAGACACTTAGCCTCTAAGTGTTAGTTCCTGATGTGGGTTATCATTTTCTCTATTTATCATATTTTATGAAGACATTGTTAAATTTAGCATTTCAACTCTAAATTTAATATCCTTTCTCTCTTTGCTCCTCTGTCCCTCATTCTCCCCCTCTCCTCTGACTATTTCCATTCTTCCTCCCCCATGTCTCCATCTTTCCTTTTCTTCCATTAGATCCCTTTGAGGATACTGAAATCATAAGATGATGAGTTTTTTCCCCCAATACCTTTTCTGCACCAATATCAATGATTATGTAGTGTTTTCTTTATTCTATTAATGCAGTGTACTATACTGATTGGTTTTCTTTGATTTAACCGTACTTGTATTCCCCAGATGTATTTCATTTGGTATTGAATATAAATTCTTTTACTATACTGTTAGATTTGGTTTACTAGTAGGTCTATTTTGCAAAGGTTTTTGATTATGATTTAATTTCTAAAATAGCTATATTTGTCTAGGGTTATATATTTTTCCAAAATATTAAGAAAATATTTAGTGTCACCCACTACTATCAGATGCTGTGATAAATACAGTGTGTAACATTCTGTGTGTAGATGGAAGATATAGATCTTGTCATCTGTAGTTTTCTGTAGTTTATAGTCTAGTCATCTGTAAAGTCTAGAGATTTAAGAGTCTATATGTCTTCCTTCTTCCTTCTACTACTACTTTTTTTTTAAAGGACTAGAGTATCATAGTGTGAAGTAAAACAATATTTACAAGAACATCCTCCAAGGGATGCATGATTCAGTTTTGCAATCTGAATCATTTGTGGGCTTTGGTTCAACTTAAATAAAATTAAAAATAGCATAAATCTACAAACATTTTTCTGATGTCTTCCTGGATTATCCAGAGACTGCTAGGAGTTAAGTACCAGATTAAAAAAAATTCTACCATTTAGTGTGATATATATATATATATATATATATATATATATATACACACACACACACACACACACACACACACACACACACACACACATATTTTCTTTTAATTTTCTCATGTCTTTGAATGAAAATATCACAGTCTTTGGAAAATTTATTTGTAATTTTTGCACACATTATTAATAATTGCTAACTGAATGATATTTTCAAAAACAACATATTATACAAGCTAAAATATAATGAATTTTTATGTTTTGATTATATGAGAAATTTAAGATTTAGAAGATGAATTTTTTAATGTTATAATAAATTATCTACTGCTCATGAAACCTTACAGGTATAAACACAAATACACATACTTTACATGATTGAAAATTATCTAGTACATGTATAAATAACTGTCTACATATGTCTACAACATATTCATACATTTATGTATATAGTTGTACATATTTAAATTCCTGAATTAACAGGCTTTTTAAGATTTGGTAGAAAAATATTAACAGTTTTAAACAGTGAACTTTTGGTGGAATTTCAGAAACTTATTGGCATATTCTTTAATACAAGTTATTTTTTAATTAAACAGTAGCACACAATGATTGCTTTAATATTATTAAAGTCAGTAAAGAATCTATGGAATTAAATTGGTCGGTGAAATTTTAAAATAATACTTGGTTAATAGGAGAGATTATGGTGGGCTCAGTACTCATTTAACTTGTGCCTTTTCCTGTGTGTTTGGAAAGAAAAAGAAATGGCACAACATTAGCATACACCAACTGAAAATAAAAGAATAATGAGATTGCTTTTCAAATTCCTAAATAAATGAGATAAAATTCTCCAGTTTACTAGAAGCATTAAAGATTCACTTGAGAGCTTTTCTTTTCTGAAGTATTAAAATATAATGCATTAATAAAATGCATAGGTGAGCTCAACAGAAATAAATTAGTTCACCCCATGCAAAAAGTGAAACATTGAAATGAAAACCACCAAAATAATTCAATCCATTATGAATTGTCATAGGTGTGAGAAGGTAAAAGTATCCTACTTATTGCCTCTGTGGATTAAGATGTATAAAGTTAAATCTCACCAGAACACACCAAACATGATCTTTTGTTTGCATAATATATACTGATGAAACAGAATTCTGCATAAAGCTAGCATTTTGGAAGTTTGGGTTCTCCATTAAAGAAGGAGATGGAGTAGGGAGAAGAGGAAGACCAGCACAAAGAGGAGGAGAAAAGGGAGGAAGAGAAATCATCCACTGGTTCCAGAAAATAAGCTGTTTTAAGAGTTTAAAACAGCAAAGAATTTAATCTTTAAAGTGGAATACATAATTGAAAAAAAAGAAAATTAAAGCCACAATTTTTAAAATTCTGTAATATATATTGATAATTACCTATACATGTATACAAACATTCACACATTTTCTTGATATAATATACATTATTATGGAGAGTGAGATCCTGAAGACGGTGGGATAGAACAAGTTACCAACCTTGGCGAAGCAAAAGTGAAATGATTTGTGTGTAGAAAAATACATTGTCTTTCAGAATCCGAGGAGATATCGGTTATGAAATATCGTCAACTGGCTTACTGTTTCGCATGGTATCGGCCTCATGTTAAGGATTGAAATGACAATTACTAACATTGAAATGTGTCAGACTGATCATAAAATGAGACTATGGAAAGAAGAAGCAGGCTCAAAGTTCAGCTTATTACCTTCATTCTGAAAGGGAAAACAACCTATGATATCCACAACCTGTGTTCGTTCAAGTTCACCTAGAACACTTCCAGTGACAGAAGCTGATCACTTTGAGAGACAGTCCATTCCCTTGTCTAGCTCTAATTGTTAAGGGGGCATACCACTGTGAATTGAACTAAAAAATTCCTCTGAAATCGTTTTTGTCACATACAACAATCCACTGGACACTATTCCCTAGTTCTCATCATATTATATCAACTATCTGAAGGTACATCTGTATTTCTTTTTTAAGTCTTGCCTTATATAATTGGAATATTTTAACTTTTTTTTTTTTTACTATTTCTTCATATCATACAGTTTCAAGACCCTTTTATCTTAAGGCCAATCATGTTTCACATATTACAGCTTATAAATGTTAACTTTAAAATGATTTCAAGGAGAACAAATTGATACATTTAACATTTAATTGGGCCAAGATAGAGTATCATGGAGAAAATAACTGTATCTGAACATATTTTTTCTATAAATTCCGCTTTTTATTAAATTGGGTTAATTTTCTTATAAGTATATAATATATCCAAATTCATGGCAAGCTTAGACATTTTTTACTGCTATTTTTATTGCTATTTCTTATTAACAGATTTTAGGCATTCCACAGCATTTAACATTCCAGTTGTTTCTTTAAGTATAACTAAATAACTACATATTTATTATCATTAATCTCAAGATATTGGAAAGGTCTATTTGGATCAATTATTAATAGATTAACAATAATTTATTCTGGAGAATTCTAAATGTGATAATTCATGCACTAGCTTTATAGTAATCTTAGGTTTGTATATTATGCAACATTTATGTAAGATTCCCCTTATGTGTGTTCAGTATGTTCACAATATGTTCCTGAGTTCATATTTATCTCATGGGTTCAACCATCCTTGTTCCTTAAATCCTGTGTCTTTTCCCAGTTTTGTGTCATAATTATTATAAAATATTTTCTTACTATCACTCTGTTCCAGTTATACAATTGATTCAAAGATTTAATTTTTAATGCATAAGACAGAAAAGTTCAGCATACTTCTAATGATAATACAGACATCAACATTTATTGATAGTTATCTTAATATATTCCTAAATGTGTCAACATCTATGTAAAGTTTTTCATCCACACCTATCAATAATGAAAGGTTCTCAAATGCCTGGGTGAAGTAAAGAACATGCTTAACAAATGCTTCATAACTAACTGCATCTAAGATTCATATTTATAATAAAATTTTTAAAAAGCATTAAGTACAATTAAGTACAAATTGGTACAATTTGTACTTAATTTCTTTAATTTCAAAGTTGTTGGTGAAATTCTTGCAAAATGTAGCTGTGCCAGGGTATTTTTCCTCCATCCTTGCTTTCTTTGTGTTATGTTTTTTGGAATTCCTTAAGAAACAGGATATTTTTATCTTTGTTTTCTTGATGTGTATAAAAAAAGTGTCATACCACAGAAAAGTCGTTCATGGGACAAGATATAACACGGTAACACCCCAAATGTTAACCTGCTTGGCAGTTAAGCATATTAAATATTTTCCTTTAAATGCAATGCCAAACTAAACAGCCAAGGATAAAAAAGTAAATTCCCTCCAGAACACAATCTTACAGAAATGCTTCTTGGCATTAACTAATATAGATATTATCTGGATTCCTTAGATACTGTGGAAGAGTTGGACCCAGGATTATACTTTAGTTTTAGCACCTTTCATAATTCAGTTCCTTGCTTTTAATAGCTGTCAAATAATAGTTCCATTCCACGTTTTCTAGAGATTTCAAGTAACCATGGAAAAGATTCTTACTATTTTCAATGATGACAGAACTAGAATGCGCTTTCATGCAAAAATGTGAAGCAGTACCATCATTTTTATCTATGTGTCTGTCTGTCTATCTATCTATAATGACATTATGCTATTTTCACATAAATGTATGCAGTTCTTTTATAAAGATTTTTATTCTTTGAAACAGCAATTAAATCCTAAGGTGTAAAAATCAAGAAGTACAGGCAGAGCATATTCAGTGGATTTCAATTTATCTCTTCGTAGCTTCTGATTTTCTTATTTTGTTTTGTTAGATATCCAATTATATACAAAAAAGTAATTCCAAATGGATCAGAGACCTAATTAAATGAGCAAAAGTTACAAAATTCATAGAAAACATAGGTACAAATTTTCATGGTAATGAGTTTGGAAGTAAGTTTTAAAATATGACATCAAAAACAAAAGTGTTAAAAATTAAAAACTTTTATTCTTAAAATTTTTTTTTTAAAAATTTAAGAGTGAAAAGATAATTCACAACAGAAGAAAATATGAAAAAAGAGGAGAAATATGTATGGTAAAGAATTTGTATACAGAATTTAATGAAGAATAAATGTAGGTCAAGTAGAAAATTGAATAGTAGTTTCAATTTTCAGTTTTCAAGTAGTTTTGAATAGAAATTTCTCCAAAGTTTAAAGACAGACAGGGAACACATGGAAAGGTGTTCTGTATTGTTGTTTATTAAAGAAATTCAGATTAAAATCACAATGAACTATTACTTCAGACCTACTAGAATGTCTGTCTTTTAAAAAACCACAACAGGGTTATGCATAGACACTGGAACATTCAAACATTTTCAGTACTAATGTTCAATACTGTTGACCACTTCACATACAATTTGGCAACTTTTTAATAAGTTACACATAAATGTACAGTATAATCCAACAACTCTAATTCTAGGCATTTACCCAAAGTGCTATAAATGTGTATCTACACAAAGATTTGTACACAAATGTCTAGAGCAGAATTTATTTAAAAAGCTCTAAAGTGGAATCATTTCAAAGGCCCATCCATTTTTGCATAAAAACATGCAAATATTTCAGTATAGAGTACATATTTTATGATTGTGTTTACAGAAAAGATCCCCAAAGGACAATTATTACAGTGAAAGAAATTATATTGAAAATAGTGGTTATACAAGACTATGATTACAAACAGATTAGCTGCAAATGACTTTTAGGCATCTTGTTGAAAGATGCCGACATTCTAAAAGTGTATTGTAATAATGGCAGTACAACTACAAATTTGTTAAAATGTAGATCATACCTTTTAAAAAAATAATTTTATGTAAATTATATATCAATAAATTTTTTTAAAAAAATATCTTCAACATCATATATACCATATGTGTATATATAACAGATTTATTATATGTATCAGTATTATATATATTCACATGCCATTTTTTTTTGTCAAACTATTTTATTGATTGTTTAAAGCATTACATAGCTCATGATATATCATCTTTCATACATTTGACTCAAATTGTGTTTTGAACTCCCATTTTCACCCCAAATACGGATTGCAGAATCACATCTGTTGCATATTCACTTTTTTCCATAATGCCATATTAGTGACTGTTGTATTCTGCTACCTTTCCTATCCCCTACTATCTCCCTTCCCCTCCCCTCCCCTCCCATCTTCCCTCTCTACCTCCCCTGCTGTTGTTCAATTCTCTCCCTTTTTTCCCTCCCCCTTGCCCCTCATGACCTCTTATGATTTTATGTATCATTGAAGGTCTCCTACCATTTCCATATGCTTTCCCTTCTCTCTCCGTTTCTCTCCCTCCATTCGTCTTTGTTTACTGTAGTCTTTTCCTCATGCTCTTCCTTCCTGTTCTGTTCTTAGTTGCTCTCTTTATAACAAAGCAGACATTTGGCATTTGTTTTTTAGGGCTTGGCTAGCTTCCCTTAGCATAATCTGCTCTAATGCCATCCATTTCCCTGCAAATTCTATGATTTTGTCATTTCTTAGTGCTGCATAATACTCCATTGTGTATAGATGCCACATTTTTTTTATCCATTCATCTATTGAGGGGCACCTAGGTTGGTTCCACAGTCTAGCTATTGTGAATTGTGCTGCTATAATCATTGATGCAGCCGTATCCCTATAGTGCGCTCTTTTAAGGTCCTCAGGGAATAGTCCGAGAAGTGCGATAGCTGCGTCAAATGGTGGATCCATTCCCAGCTTTCCCAGGAATCTCCATACTGCTTTCCAAATTGGCCTCACCATTTTGCAGCCCCACCAGCAGTGTACAAGTGTACCCTTTTCCCCACATCCCCGCCAACACTTATTGTTGTTTGACTTCATAATGGCTGCCAATCTTACTGGAGTGAGATGGTATCTTAGGGTGGTTTTGATTTGCATTTCTCTGATTGCTAGAGATGGTGAACATTTTTTCATGTACTTGTTGATTGATTGTATGTCCTCCTCTGAGAAGTGTCTGTTCAGGTCCTTGGCCCATTTGTTGATTGGGTTATTTGTTATCTTATTGTTTAATTTTTTAAGTTCTTTGTACATTCTGGATGTTAGGGCTCTATCTGAGGTGTGGGGGGTAAAAATTTGTTCCCAGGATGTAGGCTCTCTATTTACCTCTTTTATTGTTTCTCTTGCTGAGAAAAAACTTTTTAGTTTAAGTAAGTCCCATTTGTTTATTCTTGTTATTAACTCTTGGGCTATGGGTGTCCTATTAAGGAATTTGGAGCCCGACCCCACAATATGTAGATCAGAGCCAACTTTTTCTTCTATCAGACGCAGTGTCTCTGATTTGATATCTAGCTCCCTGATCCATTTTGAGTTAATTTTTGTGGATGGCGAGAGAAAGGGATTCAATTTCATTTTGTTGCATATGGATTTCCAGTTTTCCCAGCACCATTTGTTGAAGATTCTATCCTTCCTCCATTGCATGTTTTTAGCCCCTTTATCAAATATAAGATAGTTGTAACTTTGTGGATTAGTCTCTGTGTCCTCTATTCTGTACCATTGGTCCACCTGCCTGTTTTGGTACCAGTACCATGCTGTTTTTGTTACATTGCTTTGTAGTACAGTTTGACCTCTGGTATCGCTATACCTCCAGATTCACACTTCCTGCTTAGAATTGCTTTTGCTATTCTGGGTCTTTTGTTTTTCCATATGAATTTCATGATTGCTTTGTCTATTTCTACAAGAAATGCCGTTGGGATTTTGATTGGCATCGCATTAAACCTGTAGAGAACTTTGGGTAATATCGCCATTTTGATGATGTTTGTTCTGCCTATCCATGAACAGGGTACATTTTTCCATCTTCTGAGATCTTCTTCTATCTCTCTCTTTAGGGTTCTGTAGTTTTCATTGTATAAATCTTTCACCTCTTTTGTTGGGTTGATTCCCAAGTATCTTATTTTCTTTGAGGATATTGTGAATGGAGTGGTTTTCCTTATTTCCATTTCAGAGGTTTTGTTGCTGATATACAGGAATGCCTTTGATTTATGCGTGTTGATTTTATATCCTGCCACTTTGCTGAATTCATTTATTAACTCTAGCAGCTTCTTTGTAGACTCTTTTGGGTCTGTTAAGTACATTATCATGTCATCCGCAAATAGCGATAATTTAATTTCTTCTTTTCCTATTTTTATGCCTTTAATTTCTTTTGTCTGTCTAATTGCTCTGGCTAGTACTTCGAGAACTAAATTGAATAGAAGTGATGATAGAGGGCATCCCTGTCTTGTTCCAGATTTTAGAGGGAATGCCTTCAGTTTTTCTCTGTTTAGAATGATGCTAGCCTGAGGTTTAGCATATATAGCTTTTACAATGTTGAGGTAAGTTCCTGTTATCCCTAGTTTTTCTAGTGTTTTGAACATAAAGGGATGATGTACTTTGTCAAATGCTTTTTCTGCATCCATCGAGATGATCATATGGTTCTTGTCTTTAAGTCTGTTGATGTGGTGAATAGCATTTATTGATTTCCGTATATTGAACCAGCCTTGCATCCCAGGAATGAATCCTACTTGATCATGGTGCACAAGTTTTCTGATATGTTTTTGTATTCGATTCGCCAGAATTTTATTGAGAATTTTTGCATTCAAGTTCATTAGAGATATTGGTCTGTAGTTTTCTTTCTTTGAAGTATCTTTGTCTGGTTTTGGGATCAAAGTGATGTTGGCCTCATAGAATGAATTTGGAGGAGCTCCTTCTTTTTCTATTTCTTGAAATAGCTTGAAAAGTATTGGTATTAATTCTTCTTTGAAGGTTTTGTAGAACTCCGCTGTATACCCATCCGGTCCAGGACTTTTCTTGGTTGGTAGTCTTTTGATTGCTTCTTCTATTTCTTCCTTTGTTATTGGTCTGTTTAAATTGTGTGTGTCTTCCTGTCTCAATCTGGGCAAATCATATGCCTTAAGAAATTTATCGATATCTTCACTATCTTCTATTTTATTGGAATATAGGGTTTCAAAATACTTTCTAACCATCTTCTGTATTTCTGTAGTGTCTGTTGTGATATTGCCTTTTTCATCCCGTATGTTAGTAATTTGAGTTCTCTCTCTTCTTCTTTTCATTAGCATGGCTAAGGGCTTGTCTATATTATTCATTTTTTCAAAGAACCAACTTTTAGTTTTATCAATTTTTTCAATGGTTTCTTTTGTTTCAATTTCGTTGATTTCTGCTCTAATTTTAATTATTTCTTGTCTTCTACTACGTTTGCTGTTGTTTTGCTCTTCCTTTTCTAGGTTTTTGAGGTGTTGTGTGAGTTCATTTATTTGTTGGTTTTTTCTTTTTTTGAGGTAAGTACTCCAAGAAATGAATTTCCCTCTTAAAACTGCTTTCATTGTGTCCCATAGATTCCGGTATGTTGTGTCTGTATTATCATTTGATTCTAAGAATTTTTTCATCTCCTCCTTTATGTCTTCTATAACCCATTGATCATTCAATAACATATTGTTCATTTTCCATGTGATGTAGGATTTTTCCTTCCTTCTTTTATCATTGATTTCCAATTTCATTCCATTATGATCAGATATGGTGCATGGTATTATCTCCACGCCTTTATATTTACTAAGAGTTGCCTTATGGCATAATATATGGTCTATCTTTGAGTAGGATCCATGTGCTGCTGAGAAGAACGTGTATCCACTTGATGATGGTTGATATATTCTATATATGTCAGTTAAGTCTAGGTTATTGATTGTGCTGTTGAGTTCTATAGTTTCTTTATTCAGTTTTTGTCTAGAGGATCTGTCTAATGGCGAGAGCGGTGTGTTGAAGTCACCCATAATTATTGTGTTGTGGTCTATTTGACTCTTGAACTTGAGGAGAGTTTGTTTTATGAACGTTGCAGCTCCATTGTTTGGTGCATACAAATTGATGATTGTTATGTCTTGTTGGTGGATGGTTCCTTTTAACAGTATATAGTGTCCTTCTTTATCCTTCTTGATTAACTTAGGTTTGAAGTTGATTTTATTCGATATGAGTATGGCCACTCCTGCTTGCTTCCGAGGGCCATGTGAGTGGTACGATTTTTCCCAACCTTTTACCTTCAGCCTGTGTATGTCTTTTCCTATCATATGAGTCTCCTGAAGGCAGCATATTGTTGGATTTGTTTTTTTGATCCAGGTTACTAGCCTATGTCTCTTGATTGGTGAGTTTAGGCCATTAACATTTAAGGTTACAATTGAGATATGATTTGTACTTCCAGTCATGCTCATTTATTTATTTATTTTAGTTTGGCTAGTTTTACTTTTTGTTACTTTCCTCCCCCTTTACTGAGATACCTCCTGCTGTTAGTTTTGGGCACTATTTTTTAATTCCTCTTCTTGTAGTGTTTTGCTCAAAATGCTTTGCAAAGCTGGTTTTCTTGCTGCGAAATCTTTTAGCTTTTGTTTATCGTGAAAGATTTTAATTTCATTGTCAAATTTGAAGCTCAATTTTGCTGGATACAGTATTCTTGGTTGGAATCCATTATTTTTCAGCATTTGAAATACATTGTTCCAGGATCTTCTCGCTTTCAAAGTCTGTGATGAGAAATCGGTCGTTAACCTAATTGGTTTACCCCTGAATGTAATCTGCCTCTTTTCTCTCGTAGCTTTTAATATTCTCTCCTTGTTCTGTATGTTGGCTATCTTCATAATTATATGTCTTGGAGTTGGTCTATTATAGTTTTGAATGTTTGGGGTCCTGTAGGCTTCCAGGATTTGGCAATCCATTCCATCTTTCATCTCTGGGAAGTTTTCTAGAATTATTTCATTTAATATGCTGTCCATTCCTTTGGTTTGAATCTCTGTGCCTTCTTCTATCCCTATGACTCTCAAATTTGGTTTTTTTATGACATCCCATATCTCTTGAATAGATTGCTCATGGGATTTAAGCATCTTTTCTGTGTTGACTATATTCTTTTCAAGTTGATAAACCTTGTCTTCATTATCTGATGTTCTGACTTCTACTTGATCAAGTCTATTTGTAATATTGTCATTTGAATTTTTAATTTGGTTTATAGTTTCCTGCAATTCTAGGATTATTGTTTGATTTTTTTTAAGATCTCTATCTCCTGGTAGAGCTCGTTCTTTGCAATTTGAATTTGTTTGTTTAATTCATTTTCAAAATATACTTTTATTTCTTGGACTCGCTGTCTCATGTCTTCTCTAATATTCCTTTCCATTCGAGTTAGGTATGCCTTGAGTTCTTTCCCTACCCCTGTTTCTGGTGTTTCTATGTCCTCCTGTAGAATTGAGTTGTCTTGCATTGTTTGTAATCCTTTTTCCCTTGTTTTCTCATGTTGTCCATGTTACTTTCCAGCTCTATTTGGTTGTCGTGTTTCTGCTCTCTTAAATAGATTTGTTTTGTTTCTGTATTACTCTGATGTCTCTCCTTTGTGTTGTTAAACTATGCCTGCTAACATGGATTCTGCTGGGAAGGGATTCCGACGTCTGAGCTCCAGTGACGACACTACTCTGTTATGACGTGCCTCAGTCTCCTTGCCGGGGTGTCCTAATGGGGGGGGGGGTGACTGGACTGTCTCTGTTTGGTTTCAGCTCCCGGTCGCAGCAGGTGGGCAGTCTCCAGCCGCCCAGTATCACAGGCTGCGGGCAGGTGATCAGTCGCCAGCGGGCGGGCGTTCTCCTACCGCCCAGTTACGCGAGCAGTGGGTGAACTGTCGCCGGCGGGCCTGCAGTTTACAGCCGCCCAGTCGCGAGGGCCTTGCCTCTAGTACCCTGGTTTCTCCTGCTAGTCTGGGTTTCTCCAGCTAGGCCAGATTCCCCCTGAGTGATGTTTCTCGGCAGTTCAAACTGTACTCTGGGCCTACCGTTTGTTGGGTGTGGAGGGTGGCTATTGGGAACCCCGGCACTCTATTGTTTTGTTTCCCTTGTGGGGGATAGAACTGTACCTTCCCCGTCTGGAATCCCGAACTCAGCCCGGGGGTCAGTGCGGGCTTGGCTGGTGGGATTCCACCATGTTGTGGCAGCCGCTTATCTCCCTGCTTACTAGTTAGTCCCTTCTCTGCGGCGCCGCGCCTTCTGTAGCCACCAGGCAGGCCGCGCGAATCAGACAGCCTGGGTCTCCGGGGTCACACAGTTGGCTTTTGGGATCCCCGGCACTCTGTATACTCACATGCCATTTTTAATACCCCAAATTTAGAAGTGATAAAATAGATTTTGTTATCACCATATCATGAAATGCTATACAGTCAATTATATGTTTATAAAATAGGTATTTATTTTCACGAAAATATATTCAATATATTTTAAAATAGAAAACTTACATAGTACAATGAATCCATTTTGTGAAATAACATGTACATATTTGCATATGATACTCATACCTTTCATAGGAGCAAGTCTAAAATATATGCTTCAGCATTTTATCAGTATTACTTGTAGGGATAATTTCTGATAATTAAATGTTTCACAGATTTTGTATTCTTACTATTTATTTTTCTATATTGAATATGTAGAGCCATACTTGAAATAAAGAGGAAAAATAAAAATCAGTATTGGTACATTTTCTTTAAAAATTAAAAAGGTGAAAATGTGTTCTTAATTTGATTTGAAGTTTCTAGTTAATTAAACTTTTATGAATACTCACTATATTTTTACAAGAAGGTACTTATCAACTACATAAAAATGAAGTGCATAACATATTACTTCAAAAATCAGTTAATTAAATATTCAAATCCATGTCTGAAGTTAAAATATGACTGATTAGAAGCAATCCATTTTTAAAGCTATTTGAAAAGCACTACTGGTTGATTCTTTATAAAAATTGAACTGGATCACTAAGTTATACACTTTTAATTACAGCAACAAGCATATTTCTGCTACATTATTTTGTACAATCATTTATTAATTTCTTCCACTATCTTTCAAATGTCATTTGAACTGCTACATAAGCGACAAAGTCTAAATCATTTTAATTGCTAAATTTCCTTCTCAGGATGGCTTAAAAATAAAAAGGCAATTTAAGCAATTAATCTGTCAGTGAGAAAACAACATAGATAAAAGCCTGATTAGCTTAAAGCCACCTTATCAGGGACTTCAGTTAACAGTAATTTGGGGAACAAATTATCTTCAGTAAGAGAAAAAAGGCAAATTTTAGATTTAGAAACAAAGCAAAAAAGGGAAAAAAAATCTCCAAAACAAAGTTTTAGAAATGATTAACTTTTTTATATAACAAAGCTTATTATTTAAATCTTTATTTCCTTTTCCCAAGCTCAGGAGAAGAATTAAACTCTCCTTCCACCACTACTAGTGAAGGTTGATGCTTCCACTTCCTGGCTTTGATCCTTTGTCTTGACTGATGCATGTACGAGGTGTAGTACAGCTTCATTAATTTTATTATTTTCTTCTTATTCACTTAATTCTTTAACAATATAAACATTACTTACCACTTTCATCTGTAAAAATATTCATTTAATAACCAAACTTCTCAAACTATTCAACCCTATATTACTATTATCCTTTTAATTCAAATCAGCCTTCTCTCAGACATTCTCCTAAAATATTTATCAGGTCCTTTCTTAGTTTGTTTTCCTTTCTTACAACAAAGTACTTGTGAGTATATAATTTAAAGAATAGAATTTCATTTGCTCAAGATTCTGAAGACTGGCAAATCTGAAAGTATGATGTTGATGTCCTCTCTACTTTTCTGAGGAAAGTCTTTTTGATGCATTGCAACATGGCAGAGGATTATACATATCACAGAGTGAGACAGACATGCTTCTAACTCAGGTCTTCCTCTTCTTTTAAAGTCTTCAATTCCAAAAAGGGGGCCCCTACTGTCATTAATTTAATCCTAATTATCTCTTGAAGGATTCATCTCCAATATCGGCAACATATGAGTTTGGAGATTATATTTCAACAAGTGAACTTTTAGAGATATATTTAAACCATGGCAGATTATGAATGACTTCTCAATGTAAAATGTATGAATTCTATACTGGAAATACTGACTTCTCTCATGACATTCATATGAGTTCAGATAAACTGCTTCTCTCCCTCTTTTCTTTATCATCTTTAAGATAATTATTGTAGATCCCATAGCTATTGTATAAAGAAGTTTTGAAAAAATAAATGGAAATTAGGTAAATTAAATGTTTTGATTTATTAATATGTATAGACAATTTTAGCACCTCCTAAATACCTCCCTTAATTTTTCAAAACTTGTCTACTCATATAAGTGATTAATAAGCTCATGAAAATATACTCAACCTCATTAACCACAGAAAAATGGAAATCCAGACAATTATGTGATACCACAACATAACCCTTAAGTAGTAGTCATTGAAAATTCAGTTCATAACAACAGTTGGTGAGGATACAAAGAAATAAGAATATGCATATAATGCCAATGAGAATATAAAAAGAAACATTCACTCTGGAAAAACAGCTAGTAGTTCCTCTAAAGGTTAAACATAGAAGTATCATGATATAAACATGAACTTGTATCAATACCACTTAAGAGATTATTTTTGTGCTCTATTATTTATAATAATTCATTTCTTCTTCATCCTTCTGTATCTTGGAGTGGTCATGAAGAAGATGAAATTAGATGAATTGGAAGAAATTATCATTTCATTTCTCTCTTTTTTCTGTAGCAAACCTAGTATTAGGAGAGGATGGGTTCACTTACAAATTCAAAACACATTCATAGTTTTGATTATTACATAGGAGTAAATGTTCTAATTTGATAAATGAAGTTGTTTTCTTGAAATAAAATTACTGTAGAAATTCTATCATCTTAGAATGATCAAACCAATCTTCCAGAAGTAGAGGAATTATTTCTTCCACTGGACATCTTAAAGTTACATTGAGGCACAAAACCTAAATATTCTTCGAATTATGAAAAGCAAAACAATGTGTATGAAATATAATTACATAAAAGTTGGAGTGTCATAAGTTATAAAACAGAAAATTAAAATATCATTTCATCTTTTCAAATAATTTTTTAAGTTTAATGTGGAATATGCAGTTATTTAATATATCTGTGCTATGGGTTGTTGTCTTTGAAAATCAGAATGACTATGGATGTCTTAAAGTCTTAACTATAGAAGTATAATCTTTCCTGAGAATACAGAAGACTTTCAGAAACCAAAATTTAAAGAAAATATTCAGACATAAGTTATGCACTCTGGACACTAAGGCTTACCTTTAATCAATGCCTTAAAGTAAAATACACATTTACATTATTCCTGATATAAAATTCATACATAGAATTTTCATTTCTCTGAATCTTTATGATCCCTCACCTCTGATCTGAGTAATATTACAGTTTCCTAAAGGTTGTCCTCTTTTTTCCTTATTTTTCTCTGCTCAAGTTTAGTTTGGTTTCTAAAACTCTATACTACATTGACTAACTTATATAATACAGTATGTGCACATATAAACTTTTACTTTGTTATTCAGAGCAACATGACAGGTAAATGGTAAATTGGTCAATGAAAAATAATGTTATTTAATTTAGTCAACATTGATTTATTTGATCTATTGTTTTATACTACTTTCAGAAAACAATGACATGTCTGCTGCAATTGCTACCTATCATCTGTAGTGTACTCTGTGGATATTATGTTCTGCCTGCTCGTGCAGATTTCCCCCAAGGGGGAAAAAAATCTGTAGATGGGTCAGCCACTTGGTATTTGCCCCACATCATTAGGTAGATTAGGTTCCAGACCCCTTCCATCAATGGTGAAATGGGTCATGCCTCAGTGTGTCTCAAGATATGTCATATTTCATGGAACTACACTCTTGAAGACATTTTTAAATTATCTTTTCATAGTCAACATAAGATAGCAGATGGATAATCTGCTTGAAGGCAGTGGAGGTCATATATCATTAGGCATCAGGGAAATTCTATATGTAACCAAACATCTGCATTTGCAAAATAGAGCTGAAAGCTTTCCAAAAAAATTCTCAAACTTTAATTTCTTGCCAATTTAACATCTGAAAAATGTAGAAAAGGTAATCATGAAAATAGAGTCAGTGAATTTTTGACTGAAAGGGCCCGTAGAGATCATGTTTTCCAACTCAGTAATTTCACAGATGGAAAATGGAGCCAAAAGAAGTTAAATATTTCACCTAAGCTCACATTGCTAGTTACTGACAAAAGTGGGCCTGAAATGTAAGCCTTTCACCAGTATTTTATTACCATGTTGCCACTCTCACCCTAGTCAATTTTTAAAATCCTGTGTACGTATTGCAGACATTAAGACTGCACTCTAAATATAATACCAGAGTCCCCAATCATTTTTAACAAAGTTTCTCTAATCGTATTGGAACAATGGCTGTCAAAATTGCCTTTCATATATGCCCAGAGAATACTTTCTCCTGAAGGAAATACTCAATATCAGATTAGGATAACAAGATCTTTAGAAAATGAATGGTTCCATTTGCTGAATTAAATATTTAGAGCTTCCCAGAAATGTGTTGGCATGAGTTCACATGTTTGAATATTTCCTTTCCAGTTTATAAGAAATAGTCTAAGAATGGGGAAATGTGAAATGGGATTTAAGCTGTATCATTCCTGGGAGGTAGGATAAATCACTTTCTAAATACTGGACACTGAAGAATGTTTGATAAATACAGGTTAGTTGAGGCTCTGGACAGATGGCTAAATCATCTTCCTGAAAGAGTGTGGCTTAATGGGAAGGCCACTTGGGGATGAGGTAAATTGGGGAAAGGACTGACATGATGGGTAAATTTCATTAACGCTTTTTTGGTCCAATATATTTTTTTTAACATGGGTGTTCTAGTTTGAGGGCATTATTGATTAAAAAATGATATCGATAACTACCAAATTTTACCAGAGATCATAGAAATTTCACAGTGTTCTCAACAAACCTGCATAAAAAATATTTCTCTCATATCCTGCATCCTCCATAAGTTGAATGATTAATTGATTCATGTGTGTAAAAATCAGTTTGACAGTAACTGAAAGCAGAATTTTAACTCCATTTTTCATATAAATAAAAAGTATTTTTGAACCATTATAAATCTTAATAAATTTAATGTAATGTTTGGATAGATCAAGAAAAGACCAGAGCTTTTCCAGGTCAGAATGAGTCATTCTTCATTTTAGAGATTTTTGTGTATGTGTGTGTGATATTTCAATGGGTTCTCCCACATAATGGCTCTCCCACATAATTACATTCATTATGGTTTTCTACATTCACATGTAAGTATCTGTCTCCTTCAGTATTTCCATTGGGAAAGACTGTCTTCAAGTTCTTAGGTATAAAAATGCATTATTTTAGTATAAATTATCTTTTATTTCACTTTTACAATACACATAGGGCAATATATTATTCTTTTTGATTCAGAATTTTTTTAGGATAGTTAAGGGAAATCATAATATATAAGTTTAAAAATGGTAAATTGTTCTGTGTTTAAATTACTGGATTTTTAGATATTTTGAAGAATTTATAAGCATTGCTGTATTGGCAAAACTGTTATCACAAAAGAGGCTAAGGAAAAAGTATCTATTTGGAAATGCTGGCATAGTAAAGCTCTAGATCAGAGATCCATGGTCCAAATGCATATAGAAATTAAGCAGTTAGTAGGCAGGGATGACCTGAGCTAATAGAAAATATTGGAAACGCTGTCTGATAACATGGATGAAGCTCTTTCCCTCTCCATTTGGTGTTGTTCTGAAAGATAAAAAGTTCATCGTCATGAGCACATTGATACCACCAAGATGCCATATCAAGAAATTAGTATTCAGCTCTGGTATCTTCAACAATCAGCCCCTTCAAGAGCAGCTTCCATTGCACACTGCTGCCTTCCCCAGTGTGATCTCTTCCTAGGCATCGCATAACCAATGCCAGGTTGAGGGAAAGTGTTAGTATGAATGAGCTGTTTGAACTCTAGAGTCCCTCCTGATGTCAGCCCAGGCTGTCATTGGGATCGCCTTCCTTTGACCTCCTTGCTGGCCTCCCCCATCAACAGGTGTTTATCCTAAGTGTGCTGTGCTTTCTAGTTAACACTCCGCCCACTAAAGTCAAAAAGTCTGCTTCCCTGAGAGCTAAACCTATGACATTCAGTGTTATATCACATGATGATTTTTCAAGAGAAACCAGCAATGTGAATTCTTATGTGAGCTCTGCTTATTTTTAACTGTTGCCAGCAAATTTAAATACTCTTTCCATCGACATAGCTGCAGGCTACATTTAGATCACAGATCATAATTCACAACTTTCCTGAGACATGTGCCCTGGAGTAATCACTAATAGAATCTCTTTCCCTCTTGAATGTATGCCAGTTTAGGCAGTAAACGAATTTTATGATCACTCTTCTCTTAAAACATCAATTTGCCACCTATGCTTGAGAAAAAAGAGGCAAATTTCTGCCAAGCTCAATTAGGCCAAATTTGTTAAAGAATGGGCCACCAATTGCCACAAGGCATGTAGAGCATATTTGTTCTTACACTGTGGTTGGCAGTCTGGTGAAGTTGGATGGAAAAGGGAAAGCCATTTCAGTGTCAGAAATGGCAGCCAACCAAGCCAAGTCTGGCACAATATTTTGCCAAAACCACTTTCTCAACAGGAGAAAAATCCGTATCTCCCTGCTGGGTTATTTTCATGTTTTTGGCCTCTTTACAAGTCTATTTAGGCAACTGTAAATCCTTTAATGAAACTGGTAAAAACTCTTCATTTTGACATCTTAAGTGATGTGTCTACTTTCCTTTAAATATCTGGAAATCATGTACAAAAATTAGTATACTGTAGGCCTCCAAATAAATATAAATAAGTCTAAAAAACAAGGGAAGGAGCTGGGCAGGGTGGTGCACCCCTGTAATCCCAGCATCTTAGGAGGCTGAGACAGGAGAAATGCGAGTTTGAAGCTAGCCTCAGCAATATCAAGGTGCTAAGCAACTCAGTTGGACCCTGTCTATAAAGAAAATCCAAAATAGGGCTGGGGATGTGGCTCAGTGGTCAGGTGCCCTTAAGTTCAATCCCTGGTACAAAAAAACAAAAAAAAAATTGAAGGAAAAGGAGAATGCATCACTAAGATGTAAATATTACAGATATTCATAAATCCATAAGCCAATAAGAAGTTATTAGATGGTTAGTCAACTAATTAGTCAATTAACATAAACTGAAAAAATCTACTAATTAATTTTTTGAGTCAGAGAACAAGTAGTATTGCTGTGACATAGTGCCTAGAAAATAATGATATTGAGACTATTACAAAAGGAAGTCAAAGTAGAAATTAAAATCAAATCCATAACATGAGGCGAATTTGTTTAATTAAAAAGTAAAAATAAAAAAGGATTTAGAAAAAAAATAAGAAAATAGTAATGCATTAATTAAAAATGTAGAATTATTTATTATTTATTTTGAAGCCCAAGAGTTGCTTCTTTGAATACATAAAAAATGCTTATTCTATATCTTGTACTAGAGTTATCTATCTATATAACTTCTTATGACCTAATATTAAGTGAAAGAGTAAGGAAAATATAAAGTATAATACAATGTATCTAAAGAAAATATTTTAAGATTATTTATAAAATGAAAAGAAGTTTTAATATATTAAAATAATATGTAGTATTATTTAATAATCTTATTTACATACATTGGTTCATGTATATATTAAAGATATATATATATATATATATATATATATATATATATATATAGTATGTGTGTGTGTAAATTCATACAGTGAGAAATCAAATTTGATCTAGCTTTTTTGAGACATCTTGAAGTAAGTAATAATTAGGAACAATTGAGGTACTTATAAATATTTTTGAAGACCAAAACATGACGGTAAACCTGCTTTAAAAAATAGAATATGAGAGTAACTCAATGTAACTATTTGGCAGTAACTGAATAGCTATTTACTAAAACTAGGATATATGATAACTCTAACTTTTGTGTAAACAAAACTGAAAATCCTTTAGACTTTGTAGCTACTTGCTGGCTACCTGACTGCATGAATTAAGGCTATATATATATTTTTTAATATTTATTTTTTAGTTTTCGGCGGACACAACATCTTTGTTTGTATGTGGTGCTGAGGATCGAACCCGGGCCGCACGCATGCCAGGCGAGCGCGCTACCGCTTGAGCCACATCCCCAGCCCAAGGCTATATTTTTAATAAGTGAAATTATCTTAACAAACAATATACTATAGTATACATGTTTTGGATAATCTTGTATAAATATTTTGGTTTACTATATCTCTTAGAAATTACCATTTGGGAACTTTTTAAAATCAATTTAAGTTTCTGTCTTCTCTAATAGTCAATGTTAGTGATTTGTTCTAAATAAAATTATCTATTTCAAAACAACTTTATTAGAGAATTATAAGTAACTAATTTTTAATAATAATACTATCAATGACATTTCCTCCTCCCCTCTTGAACAAAAAAGCAATCAAAATGAAAAGGTATAAGATCAAATACAGAATTAGCTAATTTAGAAAGTTTTATCTGACTAGGTAATTTCATAAGTTAATAAGTACCTCTTAGGTTTTAGTATTACTAGGAAAGAAATTAACATAATTCAAATCAATATGTCAAAGAAGAAAAAACATTGGATTATTTTTGCAGATGCTAAAATGTGAATTGTGTAACAATTGTTATTTAGACTTGATGAAGGCATTTAGTAAGACCTAAACATTCTGAACAACAAATATATGCTGAACCACACACAGAGCTCTTGGTATATTGTCTCTCTTAATTTTTAAAAACAATCAGTTGAACCCTTTGTTTAGTATTATAGTTCTTTCTTTCTACACACCAAAAACAGACAAACAAACAAACCACAAAACCCCCTTAGACTTAAAGAGGTCAATTCATTTGTTCAGTGTCACATAGTAATTTATCTGACTTGGAAATGATGGAATAAAAATAGTGCAAGAGACCTAAACTACGTTTTTTTTTATTATATATTTTGCTACCATTACATATTGTAAACCAAATCTACGAATTACATATTTGTGTGTGTGTGTATATATCTATATCTATATCTATATCTATCTATATATCTATATCTATATCTATATATATAATATATATCTCAGCTACACAAAGTGACATGAAACCTCCTTATGATCTAGTATTAAGTGAAAGAGCAAGAATATGTAAATTATGATACAATTTATGTAAAGAAGATATTTTAAGATTATTTACTAAAATGTACAGAAGTTTCAATACATTAAAAAGAATATGTAGTATATTTAAAAATGTTAATTAGAGTATGTTATATAACTAAAATTATGTGGTGACATCCATTATATGGCAAAATTTTATGTAGCTTATTTTCTGTTACATTCGAATTGTATTATATATTTTTCTTCCAAAAGAATTAACATTATTAATACAATCAAAGGTTTGTATAAAAAAATCTGTTATCCAAAACTAATGTTTTTTTATAATTTATAAAATTTATCAGTTTGTCTATAAAATGTAATTATTAGCCTGCAAACAACGATTTGGGAACTACATTTACAATAAAGAGTTCATTATAATGATAGTAGGTAACTGATGACAGTTTATTTTACTCTTTTGATTTTGTAGGACAGTTGGTTCTAACCTTATTTCTTTTATAGTTGGAAATCCTGTATCCTATCAATGCCTGCCAGAGATATTAGGGGAATTTCATTTTATCTAGTCATTTTTGAGTGGATTTTTGGCTTGTCCCACCTTCTAGATCTTTCTCACATCTTGCTACCTAAACTTATTTTTTTATTTGCAACTCAAATGTGAGAGAAAAATTATCAATTGTCTTCAGTTCCTCTAGGCATCACTTACAAAATGATCCCTGGTTTAAAAACAGAAATAGTGACTACTAGACCTATTACAGCCCAGCATATAAGACAAAAATAAATTTAGATATATTGACCTTCATTTTTTAAAAAGTAATTTGACAATCTTCACTTTCTCATGTGAGAATTTCCAGTTTTCAAATCTTATACCCTGATTCAAGCCACCTGTTATGTGTTTGATCTCCTGCTACATCCTCCACTCTCCTCTCTTCTAACATTTAAATTCTTTTTCCACCCAGAAATAATTATTTTTTTTTTTTAATTTTTTGAACTTAACCTAAGAAAATTGTTCCCACAATCAACTGATTATTGCCCCCATGGACTTCTCCACATGGAATCATGAGGCCATCTCTTAGTTTTGCTTCCCATATTTGCATAAGAACAGTCTAAATAGTTATTTTTTAACAACTTAACCACATTTATATCTTATTAACATCAATATTATGTAGTCATCCAAATTCTATTTGTATAAGTGTAAAGTTGTCTCCTCATCTTTTCAGTCACTGGTACTCCACATTTAGAAAGGCCTGCTCCTATCAGACTAGTTACCATTGTCAAGACTTGATCTTCACAAACATTTAAGCTTATAAGACAGTTGGACTGTAGGCTTTCCGAGAATATTTTCAGTTTAAGTAACACATGGTGTTTTTACATGCATCTATTAAGCAAGTTAAAAGGAAATTTACCAAGCTAATACATTTATTTCGTTTCCTAATACAATCTTATGATTTGAAATATAAATCTCCAAGCCCATAAAAAAAGCACTACTAATTATATTTTAAGAAGTATCTATTATCATATTTCCTCCTTGGATTGTAATAAAATCAAGCTTTTAATTTTCAGTTACATCTTTATAAGATTGTTTTATTTGAAGAAGTAACAATAATTCAAGAATAATTATTTTTCCATACCAAATCTCATGAACATAAAATCGAATTGATGGTTCTAGTTGAGATTTCTCCAGGGATAACTGGGATGGTGGTGCTATTTCACTAAATGCGGTATCAAAGAAGAGTTACAGTTGTTTGAACAAACCCAAGATAGAAGATTAAAAAGCAAATAAAGATAATGATTTAATATTGTTAAAATAAAAACTATGGAAACTTCAGTGGAAAAGAAATAGGACTTTAAAAACAGCAGACAGTGAAACCATATACTTTAAAATGTTGTTTGGGTTCAAGTATCAACATGACAAATGCAAAAAGATAAATACTGAAAGAAGAACTAAAACTATCCAAAGTATTGAGGAAATTTCATTGAAAGGGTGGAAGATTGGAAGGAAAGAAAACAGGGACAAACCGAAAATACAATATTTCATAAGACTTTTCTTCCCAGCTTAACTTTCTTATATGACTATTTAAAGAAGTTTAAATTTCTCTTCCCTGAAATAGCTTATACACTAAAGTTCAATCTCACTCAATCATTTAAAAACAGAATTTCCATTTTATCTTTCAAAACTTTTGCTTATATAGATGATGAATTTTACTTCAAATCTCTTAGACACATGATTTTTTTCTTTGACACAGAGCCTTTAAGCTCTAAAAAATATTTATTCCCAAGAGAATTTACTTCCACTTTATAATAAGGATGTTTGTTGAATTTTTTATATTTAACTGCAACAAACTTCAATTATACTTCTCTCTTCCCTTTGTGCTCCTTTGGTCATGTTTATAAGAAAGTCCAGGTACTTGTCACTTTGGGTGCCAGAAATTTAAGCCAAACAAGTCCTGCCAGGCTTGTGTGTAGGAATTGGGGCCACAGGCTACTCTCTAATAAAAGCCAAACCAATCAATTTTCTGAATGCTCTGAAGCTATTTTTGGACCTGTTTCCTGCTTGTCCTGCACTTCAAGAAATTCTCATTTTGTGAGTAATAAACTATTCCATAAACTCTTGAGATGTGTGTGTGGAATCATCAGTCTTGACATCCAAACAAAATTTTGAATGATAGGTCTATTCTGTTTCAATGTAGTGATAACAAAACATCTGTACTATTTGGATAAATCCTCACTCCTCCCATGGGGATACAACAAATAAAGAGACTACTTATTAATTATTTCAGATGTATAGCTTTGTTAGAAGAGGATTTTATTGTCAGGAACCTATGGAACAAGAGGCAACTGATCAATCTATACAGCTGCCTCTTACTTTGTATTCTTAACCACTGGGCATAAAAGGTCAATGACTCCAGTGCATGCATGGTCTTTAGGGAAGGTGAGTATAAATTTATTACTATTGTGTAATTCTTGTTGACTGATTTAATATGTATTCTTTTAGGAACAATATATTTATTTTTTTTTTTGCCCCAGAAATACTTGAAATGGCTTAGGCAGATATATTAGTAGTAGGTATTAGTAATAGGAATCCAACATGTTATTTCCTATTTCAAAATCATCAATTTTTCCATTCACATCTTGGCTATTTTACTCAAAACAGCGTCAATTATAATTCACTGGACATTACATAGTAATTAATAAAAACCTTACAAAATTATTCTTAATGATATGTCAAAATACTATGCCAAATATTGAGACACTATAAAAATTATTCCATTATTAAATCTCCAGCAAGAAATTAATAAAATATAGTTTAAAATCCCTTAAACATTAAAAAGTCATACAATTGTTCAGACTTTATATTAGAGGTATTGTCTCAACAAGATCATACCAAAACAAAAATGAATCTCCTTCCTCTTCTTACATTCATTTCAGACCCCCAAAGGCAAGCATAAAAAGCATATTTGAGAGATAACTAGAGGTCAGAATTTGACAAGGCAACATGTCATGTGGATAAAGCAATTCTATAAAACTAAGATGTTCATCCCCTAGAGTACCATTATGTCAGGGTGTCATGCTGTTACTCTGACAGTGTAACCCAGGGGAGATTGAGCAATGTCTGCATCTTAGGTAATGTCTTGGTTCAGAAAGCTCAGAGGACCTATGCCCTCTGTGTTCATCTCAACACTAAATCTTTGGAATAAACAGATTTGTTTTTATTATTAACCCAGTAGTTCTGCAGAAACATTAGTTAGATTAAAAATAAGTCTTAACTTTGTTTTTTATGATTTTATAATTATTAGCATATTTGAATTGTACAAAATGATGTATTTCATTGTGAAATTTCCATACATGCATGTAACATGCTTTGTATCTTCTCTCCTAGTTTCTTAATTTTTTTCCTTGTAATTTCTACAAATGCAAAGTGCAGGTGACATATGATATCCAAGGCTCCCAAAACCTCCTGTAACAATGTCCCCACCCAAAGTGCTTCCAGTTTCTCTAGAATTATATTAAAGAAGCTTTACATATTCTGGCACCATCTTAACACTGGAGCAAAGCACAAAAACCTTGGAAAGAGTTAACATAGCATCAGTAGGTTTAATTGATTTATGTATTATTAGGAAATTTTCATTGAGATGATCAGTTTTTTCCAAAACGAAATAGTACTTTTCTAGTGTGTAAGCAAAAGGCAGTTTGGTAAATCTGCATTTCTTTTTGGTCAATTCATCCAATAAACTTTGTTACTCCTTGTAATTTCTACAAGTCAGAAAACTATATACATTTAATATAAGTATATAGGTCATCTCAGTCATTCTTACTGCTTAGAAGATTACCAATACTATAATTTTGAAGAGTCAATGTCATCTTCAAATCTTCCTTTTTGAATCAGGATATGATTCCCATGATTCTCTACACCTTTTGAGTTGGTGTGTGAACCCTAGTGGGCCTGGCTTATGCCAACATCAATTTTAACTATTGCAATCTTTCTTATAATATCCTTAGTTAATTTATAGCAAGGATTTACATATTACAATCTTATCCTTGGTCCTATTTTGCAACAGTTTGCCTACATACCAGTATTTAAATTTTTCAATATTACCAGAATAATATTGAAATTGTCTTACTTTGTTATTTCACAACAACAGTGCCCTTGGATAGACTAACTCTGTCAAGGAGAATGAAATATTTTACTGGAAGTTAGCATACATTGAATTATACAATTAAAATATTAATTAAAATATAGGACCAAAAAAGGTGGATATATTTCTTTATTAATATCAGTGTCAAAGAGTATCAGACTATTGAATTCTTCCTTCTGTTTTGAGAGAATTAATTTGATTGTACTAATCTTATAAGTAAGGTTTTTGTCTTGCAACACCTCTTTCAAAATAAGACTATAGCAAAACTAATTCTGGAAAAAATAACTGTACCTCTGTCACAGGCTAGTTAGACTTAATGGATATTTATGACAGCTATATTCAAGATCTTACCAAGATTAACACCTCAGGAAAACAAAACAAAACAAAACAAAACAAAACATTTGTTCCAAAGATACTCTAATCTCCCCAGGATCCCTTGCTGTTATTTATGTCTTATTCTGGGAATGTCCTTGAAAATAACTTCTTCAGATATATTACGGTCACTAATCCCTATACTATAGGTATTCTAGTCCTAGGTAGTTTTGGACTTTAGTCACTTACTCAAAATTTTCAGATCATTTAATGATTCTACTTCTAAAGTCTAGCACGTATTACAATATGTAAGTTAAATATTAGAAGCATCTAGTCTACGAATAAATTTTAATGCTAATAATTTAAATTATTTTAAATGATAGCAAATGATTTAATGATAGAATGAGGCAGAATCATTGTAATAGTATGTTTGTTAAAACTGCTTTTCTAAATAATTATAGATAATGAAATTAAAGATCCCATATCACATTATAAAGAGTAACATATAAGCTTTATAACAAATTTTAGAGATCTATATAAAACATCAATCATTTAGTTTCCATAATATTCCTAAGATTAACACGGATGTTATTTATTTTTTTCAATTTCAACTAGTTCATATGTTAAGAAAAATAGTTTAGTGTTTGGATCCTTTTTCCAGATTATGAGATTTTAAGTTCATTGTTGAAAGATAATCATATAAGCTTCAAAGTGCAAACATGCTCTCAGAAAATGTCAAATATATGCCTTTTAGTCACCACTGGATAAAATACGATCCATCATCTTTGAATATATTTTGTTTTCTCTAAGTTCAATGGGGTTATTTTTGTCCTATTAAAGGGTAGTTCTAGAATGCATTGATTACTACTAGTAACCACGGGGGTGGGGGTGGGGTGAGGTGGGGTGGGGTGGAGCTTAAATGTAGAACTAAGTACCTAAGAAGTTACAGGATAATTATATTATAATTTGAACTCCAAAATATCATGAACAGGTCATTTAAATGTAGATACAAAACCTACTACAGATTGATGCTGATTATTTTGTTCATAATTTACCTAAGCATTTTACCATTCCTTTTGTTTAGTATGACCATCTGAAATAGCAGAAATCATTCTGCATTTGATTTACAAATTGATCTATTTGGTATGTATGGTCAAGCTGAAAAGCAATAATAGTTGTATATTTGTGATTTCCCTGAAAGCCACAGAGTATCTATTGGAGAGAAAAAGATGAGTACCAGGGTCTGAAATCAGCTGCAGCAAGTTAGTTATTTATTGATGTATTTCTGTTTTTCTTAAAAAAAAAAAGAGAGATCTAGCAGAACCGTACAGGACTGGCTTTCTAAACTTGGATGGGGAAATAGATCTGTGTGATTCAAAGAATAAATTTTAGTGATCATTGAATGAGCTCCTCAAGTCTCTCACTCCAAGGAATGTAATTGATCAAGAGTTTCCACAGATGTGCTCTAAAATCCATTGATTTTCTTCCTATACTTCCTACAATATATTCCTAGCAAATGACTGAGTGTGGCACGGTACTGAGACAAATCTGTTCCTGGGACATTGAGGTCTCCTCTCATGGGCATCTTGAATCAAGAATTCCCAGATAGCCTTATCACCCCCTCCATAGAAATGCAATCTAGACTATTACACCAATTGTCCCTTGAGTCTCATGAGAGCATCATATAACCATGTTATTACCATTCATTTTTGTATTTACACTTATTTTTTCCACAACTTATTTTTCTCACATATACTAGGTAAGTTCTCTACCACTGAGCCTCAACCCCAGCTATTATTTGCTTGTAAGGACACATAAGCTTGAAGATGTTAGGATCATTTCCTAAGGTCACAAAGTTGGAAGTGTTATTGCTTGAATTTTCCAATCTGTAAATGTGACTGTAGAGTCTGTTTAACACAAATTAGTTAAAATAACATTTTCCCAATATGGTTTTGTTGAATCATGAATCATATATTTGTCAATTACTATGAAAGTAACAGTCTGAACCCTGGGCAGAGCCCACAAAAGTTAAACCTGGTATGGTTGTGCTATTGTAAATAGGATGCACATTGGAGGTAATTTATTTAAATACTTTGTCAATAACTCAACAGATAAATTCTAGTATGTCATAAGCAAATAGGCCACAGTATAATGAAGCAAACCAAACAGATTTTAGAAAGAAGATTTTAGAAAACATGTGTGAAACATTTTCATTTTTGGATTGCACATTTTAATTTGCATAGAAATTTTTGACCTGAATAAATCAATAAATCTATCAGTTTCCATTGTTTTAAAATTTACAAAGTTCAGAATACTGACCTTGTTATTCAATCTTGCTGGCATGGCCACAAGCAATTAATTAGCCACAGATAATGTCCGTTCTTCCTAGCATAACTAAATTCATTTCTATGTATTTTAACTTTAATATAAGCATAGGTGATATAACTTTCCAATTTACCAGACTTAGACTTATGAGATTATGCTATCAAAATCTTTCCAGTAATATAGAAAATTTGTATTTTGGGAAAATATATTCTTGTAAGTTTGGCACGTCAATTGTAGCTGGGAAATTCAAGGCTTCAAGAGGAATTATTTAAAATTAAATTAATTGGAGATTTTATTTTAATTAGTGCTCTGAGAAGATTGTTGCAGGAAATTAAAATTCAGTAGGTTTTTTCCTTAATGAGAAGTGTCTTCAGGCAAAGAGTTTTTATTTCTAACCATTAAGTCTTAAGTGAATCATCACAAGAAGTTTCTGCTAGTGACCTACCATTTTCCTCAATATGCTTTCAACTTTGATATCTTTTTTCTTTATGCATATTTTATTTGTGCTAATGGTATTTACCTTTATTCTAAAAAACTTAATATATCTATCAGATATAAATAGTCCAATATTTAATAGTTTTTCTAAGTGAAAGCTGAATATTTAAAAATTAGAAATATTTCTTGGAAAAACTAATAAACTATACAAATATTGATATACCATGGCAGAATTATGAAAATTCTAATAGCAGATGTGTGACACTAACAAAGGCTTAAAAACACACACATATAATACACACAGGATATAGTTTATGAAATAATAATTATGATTTGTCAATTTAAATGAAAAGAAAAACATAATATCTAATTGTATGTTATTAGAAAGCCATGCTTTATCATCTCATGTGTTAGCAAAATTAATACCTAACTATTATAAATAGGACTGCAACTTCAAAATGATACATTTAAATATATATATATATATATTTGAATGATTGTAATTATTAAACCTAAGCATTCATAAATAGGATTACTATCACAATTCCAACCCCAGCTCTGCAAATTTGTATTTGAGCTTCTTTTAGACAAATAGAATAAAAAATAATAATGATCCAACCTTTGATCCTTATTGCCTAGTAGGGAAAAACACCAGATCATGAAAGAGAGTAAACCTTTATTTGAGTGTTAACAAAAATATGTCAGGAACTGCAGTTATGAAACAAACAAAAATATCTTCTAGAACCTGTTAAATTGCATGTTTTGGTAGCAATCATACAAGAATTTGGAAGAAGACACCAGAATAATTTTCAGTGTATACAATTTTGTAAGGAAGTTATGAATAAAATCTAGGAGAGAACTAGACTGTATGACATTCAAAATGCCCTGAAAAATCATTTAATCTCTTAGAATTTTTTTAAATGAGAAATAAAATATTTAAATTACATTATATATTAAAGTTAATATTGTTATTAAATGTTAGCCTTATATGCTAATCAGTAAATATGCACATGAACATGTTCTCTGAAATTTCAATATTTTGGAAACCTACAAACCTAAATGAAAAGTTCAAATTAAGATACACACACACACACACACACACATATATACACATATATTATACATAACATATAATAAAAACTAATACATTTTTTCTTCCCCATAAATTTATGGTAAACTTTATTATTAAAAATCACACGTATGAATGTACAAATGGTACAACTCTACTTCATATATAACCAGAGAAGTGAAAAATTCTGCTCCATTTGTATACAATGATTTGAAGCACTTTCTACTGTCATGTAAAACTAATAAGAAAAAAATTCAACAAAAAGTCAGGTAAATACTTAATAGTCTATTATGTAGCACTATTGGAGGGTAGTAGAACTTTTAAGAGGTGGAGTCTAGTGGGATAGAGTTAGGTCATTGGGGTCATGCTCTTAAGAGGGATATTTGGACTTCAGGCCCTTATTTTCTCCCTTTGTTTCCCACATGCAATGAAGTGAGCATATTGATCTATCAGAAGCTCCCTAATTCCATGTAGTGCTGCCTTGCCAAAGGCCCAAAGGTAACAAAGCAACCAACTGTGGACTGAAATATCTCAAACTGAGCTAACAGAAGTCTCTCCTGCTGATAAGTTTATTATCTCATGTGTTTTGTCACTATGATAAAATCTGACTAACAGTGTGCAAAAGCCTCAAGGTGTGATCATAATTGTACATTGTAGCAGGAAGAGAATGAACATGGGGAATGGAAATCATTGTAAGCCATTTTAAACCTCTGGCCCTCAGTTTTACTGACACAAAAAGATTGGAGAGTTTCTGAACAGAGGCAACATACAGTTATCATTTAAGGACATAAAATTGTTGGGGGTGGTGGTGGTAAAGGGTACCAGGGATTAAACCTAGTCATGCTCAACCACTGAGCCGCATCCCCAGCCCTTTATTTATATTTTATTTTGAGACAGGATCTCGTTAAATTGATGAGGTACCTTTGGACTGGCAATCCTTCTACCTCAGCCTCCAGAGCCGCCAGGATTACATGCATGGTCCACCTGAATCCTGTTTGGAATTATTTTAAGACCCAGAAATTGTGACTATGGAAAAGAACACTGAGATCTGGGACACTACAACTTTTAGAAGTCAGTGAAGACACTATCAAAAGAGACTAAGGTAGATACAGTGAGAATAATGTGAGATAAATGTCAAAAGACACAGCCATCCCAAGATACCAAGCAAGAAAAGTGCTTCAGGGAGGAAACAGTTGAAATGTTTCCAATTACTTTGATGACTTAATAGAATAAGGTCCTGGACCAGCACTGTGGCCCACGCCTGTAATCCCAGCTGCTCTGGAGCCTGAGGCAGAAGAATCTCTAGTTCAAAGCCAGCCTCTGCAAAAGTGAGGCTGGAAGCAACTCAGTGAGACCCTGTGTCTACAAACTAGGGCTGGGGATGTGGCCCAGCAGTTGAGTGCCTCTGAGTTGAATCCCAGGTACTTCCCACCCCCACAAAAAAAAAAAAAAAAAAAATTACAGAATAAAGTCTGCAAAAGGAATACGAAATTTGATAATTTGGAAGTTGTTAGTTCCTTTCCTAAGAGCTATGTGAAAGTAATGTGAGAATAAGAGCCTTATTGGGGGAGGAGATGTGGAAGTGTACAAGAGCAAGAGCACTAGAGATTGCTGTTCTCTTGTTTTTGGCTGGGGAGGGAGATGGGGGTCAGGTTAGGAGGGGAGAAGAGCCCCTGTTGTGAAAGAAGTAAAGGAATAAAGGGATAGTTAAAGATAATTGGGTATGAAAGGAAATATTTTCTTAAGAAAGGACTGATTATTGTCAATTTATATATAAATGTTCCCATAGCTGCAATAAATATAAAATGAAAGACAAAAAAATATGACCCAAGGGATAGTGGGGACAATTATTGGATCAACATTCTTAAGAAGGAAAGAAGGGAGGGGAAGCGGGAAGCGATGCACAAGCAGATCAGCTTTATATAGGAAATAAGGCAAAAATCATCCATAACATCTGCTTCAAGGTCCCTACAGGAAACAGATGGCACACACCTAAAATATAATCATTCAAGTAGCACATATTCATATAGCTGGGAATATGGGAACATTATTTTAAAAACTAAATTATTACTAACCCTGAACTGAAACTGGTAAAAAGAGTAAGGTCTGTCAAGTTGCTGACTAATTGAGAGGTAATCTATTCATTAATGACTAAATCATAGTGAGTGCATGTATACTTTACTACTTTTAAAATTAAATGTATTTGCTCTATATCAAGTTGTTTTTTTTTTAACATTGTCTATGTACAAGACTCACTTGGAAAAATACTTTCAGTGGTAACTTCTGTATTACCATCAAGATTCCAACTTAATTTACCTGGGTCTATTAGGACATATAAATTTGGAAAATCTCTCATGTATATCCAACTTGCTACCAAGTTTTTGTGAACAGAACCTATGGAAAAAGTTTTGACCTGGAAAATGTCTTTAGTATGTTAATCAAAAAGCATGTTGCAAATTAACTATGTGTATAGTTTGATTAATTTTTATAAATTGTAGAAAAAGAAATGTCATCTCTACATATCTATTTCATCACACATGTGACATATAGGGTTTTATGGGTGAAATCATGATAAAAATGTGAAAGCAGCATTTTGTATTTCATCCTAGTATTGGTCATTGAAATTAATATGAAATATTTTTGTAGTTTAGAAGAAATTTGCTAATAATAGGCAAATGATCTATATCATATTACAAACGAAAATGAAAATGAAACAATTATACCATCATTATATTCTTTTGTTTTTTATTTGAAAACATAAAATATTTTATTCACTAGCTATTGATTTGTTTAGTAGTGTAACATCTAATTTCTGACTCTTTTCACTTCATTATAAATGAAATTACACCTTTTCCTTCTCCATTACTATTAATATTTTTAGGAGTGGTTATTTAGCCTTTTATTTATTTAAAAGCAAAATCACTTTGGCCTTGTAGCCTATGTTGTATTCAGCATTCTGTTTTATTTCAATTTTCTATTTTAATCTAAGTTTTTCTCTCTTTTTCAAAGTGCTTTCCATTGGTTTTATTGAATTTTTATAAAATAGAAAAGAGACCATTTCTGTAATGCTATTCTGCTTTTATTAATACATACACATTTTCTCCTGTATTATGTATGATCTTTCCCTTCTGCTGCAATTTTGTACAGGTACATCATATATATATGTACACAAACACACACACACACACACATATATATATAAGCACACACACATACACATAGATGTGTGTTTGTCCTTATGTGTGTACATGTTTACTTATTCATATTTGATGGAGAACTGATTGCTTTCTCAAAACTGTATAAATTCTCCTTGCTTCTTTTCCTCACTAACCAACGTTTTATTTTTCTGTTTCTATTCAGATAACTTAAGCTAGAGCTCATTTTATGAAAAATGTCTACTTCTAGTCCAGCAATTATGAAGAATTCCATATCTGTGGCAATCCTTGCTTATGAATGTTCTTACTGTGCTGTTCCTTGTGGATCATTGGTATAGTTGGCCTGTCAGTGGCCAACTTTCTAATTTGATTTACTTTTGGTCAGTTTCCACGTAAATATTACAGCAGGTACTGGTCTTTTTTGATGCTGCTGTCCTCTTCAATTGTTTTTTTTATTATTATTATTTTAGCCACTGACTTCATCCTGGAGCATCATAAATCCTAATATGTATAAATGCTGTTCACCAGCCGTGGTAAAATATGTTGTGAGGGTAATGAGTATTATCTAGGGTTTCTTGACTGTATTTTCCTATAATAATTTAGTTAGCTTTTTCACTGTTGTAACTAAAAGACCTAACAATAACAAATAGGGGAGGAAATGTTTATTTGGGACTCATGACTTCATGGATCAGAGGTCTCAGTCCATAGATGGCTGGCTCCATTCCTCAGGGCCTGAGATGAGGCAGAACATTCTGGTGGAAATGTGTGGCAAAGGAAAGAAGCTGGGGAGAGGCACCAGAAAGCAGAGAGAGAACTCTGATCAACATGGAAAAAATGTATACCCCAAAGACATGCCACACCCCTAGGGATCCACTTCCTCCAGCCACACCCTACCTGCCTATAGTTATCACCAAATTAATCCCTATCAGTGTATTAATACATTGATTAGGTTAAGGCTCTCTTAAATCAAATCATTTTTCTTCTAAATGTCTTGCATTGTCTTGCATTGTCTCACCAAGGAGCTTGTGAGGGACACCACACATCTAAACCATAACAATAAATAAGTTGTCTTTTTTTGTATTTTGTTGTTTTATCCAAAATTTTTCTCTTGGGCTGTTCTATTGACATCGATTATTGTCAATGTTTCAAACCTATCCTTTCTTTTGAAAGGACCAGGTTAATTTCTGCAAATATTTTACACTTACTTCCTATCAAAGACAAACCTTTTAGGGCTGGGCCTGTAGCTCAATGGTAGAGCACCCGCCTCGCACATGTGAGGTACTGGGTTTGATCCTCAGCACCACATAAAAATAAATGAAGATATTGTGTCCAACTACAACTAAGAAATATTTTTTAAAAAGACAAACCTTTTACACTTAGCATACATATGCTTGTTTAGCTACTATAATATCCCCTTCATATACACATACCACTGCTTTAAAACTATACTTGTAGAAGATGCAAACAAACAAACAAAGAAACAAAAGTTGTGTCCTTAATGGCTTCTTCCACCTCCATCTTCAGGGCTGAAGGGTCAGCTCAGATTCGCTAACCTTTTTACTGATCACAGGTTTCACAGAGAAGTAAAAGTTATGAGTCAGACTTCCCTAACTTCTTCTGGATTAATGACAATACATATTCTATAATTATGTTGAGCATTATTGATTTTTCTGGTACAATTCTCTATTTTCTAAGACTTATACAATTTTCTAGAATTTCTATTTTCCCTTGGCTATTTCAATAAAAATCTAAAGGAAGATACTGAGACAAACACTATACATATTTTATCATATAATTTGGAAGTCTAAGTTATCATCACAAAATTAGGCTGTTATCTAAAATTTTAAATATGAGTTATATTTTGAGACATTGATGCTTAAATACTTGGTATATTCTCAGTTGAACATCTGCATTAAGTTGTTTATAACCTGCTTGCTCTTTTCATAATTTGATTGCATATGAATTAACAACTCTATTCAGGTCACACACCAGAAGTAAATAGTTTTATTTTGATTTAATCAAACTTCCTTAAATTGTGAAAGTGATTTAGACTTCCTTTTCACATTCAATAAAAGTTCCTCCTAATGCTGCTATCAGCCGAGTGATCATGTCTATTTTAATACATCTATACATTGATTGACTAATGATACAGTGAGGATACAGCTGCTGCCACCATTTCAGTGGCTTGAAACATTAGATGCATTTTCTCATTAGAGAAATGGACCAATATACTTGTTATGGTTGGTGGGAAGCCCTGTGGTTGTTAATATAGACAAGGACGTCTCAGCTTGTGGTTTTACCAGTCCTTGGGTTCTCTTTATTATCTCTTTTCAACAGTAGACAAGTAAAGAGGATGCGGAACTAACACAGTGCATGTCATAGCAGCTCTGCTCAGATTCCACTGTTGACAACAACTTATGGAATTGCAAATTGTCATCCATGGTTACAAAGAAAAGTGAAAATAAAAGGGATAATGTGTTTGTATATAAGTTATTAGATCATTAATGGTAATAATGCACTGAGTTGTTTCCTTCTGGGAGGATAAAATTTAAACATATCAAAGAATGGTACAGCTGTGGTACTCTGTAAAAGTAAAACTCACTACAAAGAAAAAGTAGGAAGGGCTCTTCTGATAGAGACAGGTCTTGACAGGCAAAGTGTACACCATCAGATATTTTCATTTAGCACTTCATAAGTATTAACTATGATTCAGAAAGGGAGATTATTGATGCCATTAAAGAACTGTCCATATGGCCAGACATATGTACTTCAGTGGACATCGGTTTCTCAAGAAGAAAATACTTTGATTCCAACTTCTCTCCTCTACTTAAGATTCTAAGGGCTGTAAAATTTTGCCTCTTATTTAATGTAACCTATTAGAAATAAGATTCAAATAAATAATAATTCAGTGAAGTAATTGGGAAAAAATAGCCCTCAGTTTGCTTCTGTAACATTTTCTGTCACAGTATTTCCTTGATATTTCTTAAAATTCTGTGGAGCATGAAAGGTTAGAAACTCTAAAAATTGGTTCTAGAATGTACTGCATACTCAAAACAGACTGAAGAAAGTGAATCGAATATGGAGTTCAACATTACCTGAATTTCCAGATTCAGACATGTAGTGTTTAATTTATCCTAGTTGGTAAAGCGTCAATCAGTGTTTGATGAGTAACTTAAAAATATTGTCATTTTTAATTTTACTCATTATTATATTTTGGCATAGGTTAACGAGGGAAAAGGTTAATAACAGGTATTAAGAAGAATAATATAGCTTAAGCAATATATATTATTGTGAAATAAACTATATTTTATTAGATGTTATAAATAATTATCCTAATATATATTTATAAGTATTTTCTAGATTGCAAATAATTTAATGATCTTTTATTTTAAACAATATACTTTAGGATATCTATGTTTAATAACTTGATGTTTTAAAAGTAATTTTTAGCTTTTTTGCTTCACTTAAGACAAAACTAACCAAAGATAAATTGATAAGAAGAAATTCTGCCTTTTAACCTACAAACAAGTTTTGTAATTATTTCAGAAATAATTTATACCTATATTAACACGTGTGAATTTTAAATGTGCCATTTAAAGTTACTGGTTTACTCTTTCAAAAACTCCTTAAGAGTCCATTCTATGTCAATACCATTAAACTTTGCATTGGTTATTTCTTGATGTGTTATTTTTGTTGTTATTTTTTTCAGGCTTTGTTTAATATTTATTTTAACAAATGTCACTTAACCCATGTGCATGAACATCTGTAAGGCAGATTTATTATAGCACAATTGTTGATCTGGAGATTTTATGCATTTTGAAATTTTATAAGTCTCATCATACTCTTTTTATCAACATTGTCTTATAAATATAGTTATGAGTTAAATAAACCAAACGTGGAAGAATGCTTCTCTCATTCCATTTAATTCCTATAATATTCAAAACAAGAAAAAAAATGTATTACACTGTCAGAGGAGAGAAAACTGAAGGGGTTAATTTGGGGCCTTTTAGGAGGCTGATAATGTTCTGTCTCAATTGAGTAAAGTTACGTAGGGTTGTTTCCATGAAAATCACAGTTAAAAATTATTTACTTTTTCATGTATTCTGTACTTCAAATTTTTTTATTAACATGCAAATCACACGACATAATGAATTCCATTAACTTAGTAAGACAAAATTCTTTTTGCATGCTTCAGAGCCATTTCATTTAGTTCATTTCTTGAGAACTGTATGCCAATTTTCTTGTCAAATATTTTGTTATTGCTACCTTGTCATCTAATAGTTTGTGATGTTTATATTTTTAAAGTTCATTGAAATATAATATATATGATGCTGTAAGTTTAATTCGAAAATATGATAAGCCCTATGTGTACACCCATTTAAACAATTAGATACTAGTTACTGTATATTCACCACTCTCAAATGTTTCCTGGGGGCCTTTATGTTCCCCCCTCCCCCTGCCACACACATTGTACATTTCTGCACATCACTGGCAATCATTGATATACTCTCTATCCTTATAAAAGAGTTTGTATGTTCTAAATTTTATATAAAGGGAAATGTATGTATTTTGTTTTGTTTTGCTTTTTGTCAACAAAAGTGTGTTGAAATTCATAAATATTGTGGCACATACTGATAACTCATTCCTTTTTATTGGTAAGTAGTATTCCATGGTGTAGCTGTGTTGCAGTGTGTTCACATATTGGCACATTTTTTTCAATATAATTTCTAGTTATTGACTTTTAAATGTAAAATTTCTATGAAAATTAATGAACAAGTATTTTTATGGAAAATTATTTCTCTTGGGTGAATTCTTAGAAGTGAATTGTTTCTTTAAATGATATATGTATGCTTAACACAGCCAAACTGTTTTCTAAAGTGATTGTAATAGTTTACATTCCCCCAGTGGTGCAAGGGTAATCCAGATGCTTCATATGCTTGCCAGCACTTTGTACATTTAGGTATATCATTCATTTGGGGAAGTTCTTCAATAAATATTAATCATCACTGACATCACCTTTTTATATCGATGCCCAATTATTTCATCAATACTTAAAGCATCACCTTATCTTTACTGAACTGCCTTTTCATCTTGTTAAAATCAATTTTGTTTTTATAAGTGAGTTTCTATTTCTGAACTCTCTTCTCTGGTATATTGACTTATGTGGCCATATTTAGGTTGAAGCAACACTGTTTTGATTGCTATAGTTTCTTCTAATATTTAAAATGGGGTATTCAGAATCTTTCATGTGTTCTTTTTCATCAGAATTTTTGGGGTATTTTTGTTTCTTTGCTATATCTTATAGATTTTAAAAATCTTCCTGTTGATATCTAAAGAATTTTCATTAGGATTAAACTGAATTTAAATATAAGACTATGGAGAATTGACATTATAGAAATATTGAATGTTCTAAATTGATCAAAATGTATGATTCCAGATGTTTAGTAATTCTTTGTTTTATAGCATTTTGTAGTTTACCAAAGTAGGTTTCTTTCTAGGAATCTTTTATTTTTTAGTACTGTTATGGATGATATTATTTTTAGAATTTCAAATCTAGGTTGTTTATTGCTAGTGTGTAGGCATATGATTGCTGTGTATATTTACCTTATATGCTAGACTCACTTATCAGATCACTTAACTTTTATGTAGATTTCTTAAGAATTTTATCAGTAGAGAATTCTGTCACATACACAGAAAAACAGTTGTATTTTTCCTGTTCCAACTGTATGTCTTTTTTTTAAAATGTTATCAAACCAGCTAAATTTCTAGTACAATGTTGAATATGGGTGGTAAGAGTCGATATCATTTCACTTCATTATTCCCAATTAAGAAGAAAAGCATTCAGAAATCCAGCATTAATGTCTTTGATTTGAGCATAAAACACAATAATTCTACATATAATTTTAAATCTCACAATTTACAAATTATTTTTAGTCTATAACTTATTCTGTTCATCTTTTTTATGTCTTTCATAAAATTTAGGTTCATAAAAAATATAAAAGAAAGTCAGCATTAAACACAATGAAAGCTGTAGTTGTTATTTTTAATTTCATTTTGTTCTTTGTTAAGACACTTCTAGTTAGCTGACAGATTATTTTTCCTTCATTTCTATTCTTATATTTTCAATTTTAAATCATGAAGTGTTGTTAATTTTGACAAAGGTTTTATACAATGTATTGAAATAACCTCAGAGCATTTGTCTCTTGTGTGTTAATATAGTACATTTTGGGGGGAATTTTCATAATGCATATTTTTAATTATAAATTTTAACACATATTAATAGTAGAAATTAATGGGTTTCACATACATCATGTCTTGGTCATGTATACCCCAGCTTCTGTTGGCTCTTGCACTACCCTCTCCTCCTTCCTACAATACCCTTCCTACCTTTTACCCTTCTTTTCTTTCCCCTTCTCTTAAAGAAGCCTCTCTTCCACTTTTGAGTTGTCTTTTATTTTATTTTTTCACATGCCACTCATGAGAAAAAACATGAGCTACCTGTTTATCTCAGTCTGGCTTAGTTCATTTAAAATGAAGTCCTTCAGTTCAATCCATTTTTCCTGAAAATGATATTATTTCATTTTTCTTTATATCTGAATATTACTTCATTGTGTATAAACCATATTTTCTTTATCCATTCATCTGTTGACAGGTACTTAGTTGGATTCCATATCTTAGGTGTTGTGGACAGGAATCATTTGTACACAGTATCTCTTTTGAACCCATTTGCTTCAGATGTACACACAGGAATGTGATAGTGGGATCCTAAAGTAGGTCTAGTTTTAGTTTTTAAAAAACCTCCATTGTTTTCCATAGTGAATGTACTAATGTACCTTACCACCAGCAGTGTATAATGGTCACTTTCTCTGTACTTGCTCACCAGCGTTTGTTATTTTTTTGTTTTATTGTTTTACAGTATAGCTAATCTGACTGGGTGAGATGGAATCTCAATGTAGTTTTGATTTGCATTTTCCTGATAGTTAAAAATGTTGAGTATTTTTCATATATTTATTGACCATTTATGCTTTTTCTTTTTGACTTTTTTTTTTTAATTTTGAGACAGGGTCTCAGTAAGTTGCATAGGGCCTCTCTAAGTTTCTGAGGCTGGCTTCAAACTCACAATACTCCTGCATCAGCCTCCTGAGCTGCTGAGTGTGCTGCTTTTTTGAAAAGTGTACTTGCAGATCACTTGCCCATTTTGATTGGATTTCTTGTTCTTATATTGTTGAGATTTTGGGGTTCTTTATACATTGTGGACAGTGTTCTTCTGTACAAAGAGTAACTGGCAGATTTCACCCCATTCTGCAGGTTATCTCTTCACTCTGCTTCCTTTACTGCACAGAACCTTTTTAATTTGATGAAATTACATTTGTCAGTTCTGTTTTTTATTCCCTGAACTATTGCAATCCTGTTCAGGAAATCATCATCCCTGCCAATAGTATTAGGGGTGTATCCCCTACATTTTCTTATAGTAGTTTCTGTGTTTCAGGTCTTAGATCAAGGTTTTTGAGGTGGTTTGGGTAGAATATTGCCCAGGGTGAGAGATGTGGGTCTAATTTCAATCTTCTTCATTTTGATACCTGGTTTTCCCAGAACCATATGTTGCAAAGGCTGTTTTGCTCCAATATAATTCTGGCAGCTTTGTTGAAAATCCATTGACTATAAATGCATGAGTTTATTTCTAAGTCCTTGTTTTAGGCAGCTTTGCATCTCTGTGATGAAAATATCTGGCAAAAGCAATGTAGAATAGGCAATTCATGTAGGCAATTCTGCATGGGGCTTACAGTTTTAGAGGTCTCAGTCCATAGATGGCCAACTCCATTGCTCTGGGATCAAGATCAGACAGAACATCATAGGGAGGGGCCTGGAGGAGGGAAGCCGCCTCCTAATGGCAGCCAGGAAGTGGGGTGGCTGGACATTGGGTTGAGGGGAGGCTGCTTTGCTGAAATTTTTTTTTATCTCTTCTTAAAAGTCTTTAGGTGGAGCTTTAGGGTTTTATAAGTATAATATGTCATCAGAAAACAAGGTTAATTTGACTTCCTTCTTTACAATTAGAGTCTCTTTTACTTCTTTTTGTTGCCAAATTTTTGTGCCTAAATTTTCTAGTACTATATGGACAAAGAATAGTGAGAGTGGACAGCCTAGTCTTATACCTGTTCTAAGAGGATACGCTTTCAGTCATCCCATTTAGCTCATTCAATGTAATGTTAGCTATAGGTTTTAATATATGGAGCTTTATTATGATTCTTCCATGCCTAATTTGTGAATGGTTTTTATCAAAAAAGGATGTTGAATTTTTTCAAAGACTTTTCTGAATCTATTGAAATATTTATTTGATTTTATCCTAAATTATATTTATTGGCTGTATTAAATTTATTTATTTGTATGCATAGAATCAACCTTGCATTCCTGGAATGAAACCTACTTAATCATGGTGTATAATCTTTTAAATGGGCTGTTGAATTCAATTTGCAATTTTTATACAATTTTTATACATGTTCAGTAGGGATACTCATCCATAGATTGTTCTTATTAGGTTTTGTAAGCAGGGCAATACTGGATTTACAGAATGAGTTCAGAAGGTTTTTTCACTTTTCATTTTATGGGGCATTTTGAGGAAGTCTTGTATTAGTTCTTTAAAAGTCTGGTAAAATTGAGCAGTGAATCTATTTCATTTTACTTGTTTGGATTAATTGTATGGCTGCCTCAGTATCTTGAGTGGTTACTTATCTATTTAGACTTTTTATATATTCTTGATTCAATTTGGAAATGCCATGAATTCAGAAATTTTTCCATTTTTTCAAGGTCTCCAAATTTATTGACATATACTTTTTATTTTTTACCTAAATAGTGCCTAATTATCCTTTGATTTCTAGAATTACTCTGCAAGAAATTATTTCAAGATTTTTCAGCATGCGTTATGTCCTCACATATGATCTATTTGTATATTCTAAAGCTGTCATATGGAATATTCTCTAGATGTCTGTTAAGTCCATTTGATATATAATGAAATTTAAATCTGATGTTTCATTATAGGATTTTTGGTCTGGATGATACACATATTGTTGAGAGTGATATTTTGTCACCCAATGTTATTGTTTGGCATCTATCTCTTGTAATATATCTGGTAGTGTTTATTAACTGTTAAACATATTTCATACACACACACACACACACACACACATACACACACGTAATCAGTCTATCTTCTTGCAGAACTTTTTCTTGATCTTTATATTATTACCCTCTTTGTGTCTCTTCTAATATTTGCTTATATATATATATATTTTTTTTTTTTTTTTGCAGGGGGGTTTATAAGCACCAGTATTCCTGCTTGATTTCAGATTCCCTTTGCTTGAAATATTGCATCCTTTCACTTTCCATCTGTTTATGTCTTTGCCAGTGAGGCAAGTTTCTTGCAGACAGCATATTCTTGAATCTTGTTTCTTTCAATACAGCCACCTAGTCTGCATCTATAAATTGAAGATTCAACTGCTTACATTTAGAGTCATTATTGTAATTATCCATTTCTTCCTGTTGTTTTGTTAATTTTCTTCAGGTTGTTTAATATTCTGTGCTCATTTCTTCCTTTCCTATTTATCTGTGATATTTGATGGTTTACCTTATTGATAAAGTTCTTTTCTCTTTCTCATGTGTGTTCCTATTCTTCCAGTGGGGTTTATTCTTTTCCAAGTTCTTGTGATTAGGTTAATTTTTATTCCTACTCTGAGTGTAGAATTTTCTTTAGCATCTTCTGTACTTCTTTGGTAGACATAAATTCCCTTAGTTCATGAATATCTGGAAAGCCTTTATTCACCTTTTGATTCTGAAAAACTTTTGTTGGAGTATAGTAATATGGATAGGCAGTTATTTTCTTTCCACACTTGAAATACATCATTCTACAGCCTCTTGGCTGTTAGATTTTCCTGTTGAGAAGCATGATATTATTTTGAATGCTTTTACCTTTAAATACAACTTGGCACTTCTCTCTAGACCCTTTTAACATTCTTTGTTTGTTCTGTATTTTGGCACTTTAGCTTTGTGTCCTGGAGAGGTTCTTTTCAGGGTCTGTCTGTTGGCTTTCTAAATGCCTCCTGCACCTGAATTGTCACACCTGAAGATATGTGACATGTTATGCTATTATTTCACTGAGTAGGTTTTCTATGCCCTCAGCATATAGCTATTTTCCCTCTGATATGCTGATTATTTGAGTGTTTGAACTCTTAAATATGTCCCAGAGATCTGCATATTCTCTTCATTCTCTCTCTTTCTCTTTTTAAATTTCCTTTCATTGTTTTTCCTTTATTCCTGTGGGAAGGTACTATTTTGGCTGAATTGTATCCTAGCTTCAATACTCTTTCTTCTGCTTCATTGTATCTGTTTTTGAGGCTTTCAATTGAGATTTTCATCTGAATTACTCATTTTTTTTTGTTTCTAGGATTTCAATTTGTTTCTTATTTGAAATCTCTCTCTCTTACAGAAGTGTTCATTTATATCTTGTTTTGTCTTCCTTTATTTATTTAGCTATTGTTGGCATTCTCTGGATTCTATGGAAATTTTCCATCCCTCCTTACCTTTGACATCCTCCTGCACTGTTACCAGCTTTGGCAGTTGTGTTGCCTTACTCTTTGATATTTCCCTTGTCTCTAAATTGAAGTTTTCACATTTGTTGGGATGGATATCTCTTCCACGATTACATAGGGTCTTGCTACTAAATAGCTTTCTCTTGACATTGTATCCTGTAATACTAGGTGGATTTCATAGTACAGCATCCCTGTGGCTCTGGCTGTGATTAGTGACTTTTTACATAGAGCATACTGTGTTGCAGCATGAGGGACTCATTTTCTCTGCAGGTTTCAAAAGAGTGGAGTCCCTCTGGCAGTTAAGGCTGATGTGATGTAGACAACAGTGCATGTAGGAGTGTGCACCCTCTGTGCTTACTCCTACATTGGGATTGGGGCATATACAGGATTTTCTACGGGATTTTCTAATTGTGATGTTGGTTCTGTTTTTATCTTCTTTTATCCTCTATTTAGACACTGGTACAGTCCCAGATTCACAGAAAGAGGCAGGAATCAGGTTGACAGCTTTCATTCTCTGACTCTCACTTGCACTCTTGCCATCAGATTACGATCTGATAGGTATGGGAACACCTAATGCTGAAGGCCCTCCTGGGTGTGGGACCTCCAACAATTGTTTTATTTCTCTGTGCTGTTGCTAGGGAGGTGAGTATCCAAGGGCAGAATTTCAGAATCCCCTTTTTCCATGTCTGTGATGGGTCATGTCATTGGCTGGGAGTTTTTATCCTCTCAATTTTTTCAAATTGATATATTTGCAAGGGTTTGAGTGGGACTAGGTCATAACTAGAGCAAGATTCAATTCCTCTCAGCCAAGATTGTAGTTTAGTAGCAGAGAATTTAGTGACCCTTCTCAGAGAGAAAGGCTCTCTCCTTTTCATACGTAAAGAAACATGAGAGAAAAATAATAATAATAAAGGCAGAAACCAAATAAAAACAACAACCACAACAATATCGTCATCAAGCAAAGAGAAAGGGAAAATATAGAGTGATATAAAAAAGTTATAAATAATTTTTAAAAATTAATAAATGAAAAAAGTAGGAATGATGTAAAAAGAGTGAGAAAATTAAAAAAAAACAACAAAAAAAGATATTGATCAATTTCTTAATGCTGAGCAAACTCTTTCATTCTTGAAATGAACTCCATTTGCTCATTATGTGCTGTCATTGATATTTAATAGAATTTCCTAGGGATTTCATAACATTTTATAGATTTTTTCAGTGAAAATATGTGAATATGAGTATTCTTCTTTTTTGAAAAATATTTTATTAGAAATCTAATTTCTTTAGTAAATATCAGACTGAATATATTCAATATAGTGAATTTTGATACTGCCTTTCAAGAAATTTTTGGTTCACTTATATTGAATTGTAAACTTGGTGGTCAAGAGCTTTTTACAGTAGTTTCTGCTTACACTCACAATTTTCTGTGCTCAGTTGTGATATTTTCACTTTCATTCCTAGCATTGGTTATTTTTGTCTTAACTTAAGCTTTTTCTTTTTTCAATAAATTACCTTTTAATTTGATGGATTTTTTATTTTTTATTATAAATTTCATTGATAATTGCTTCAATAATTTCTTCTGTGTGCTTCATGTCTTTGTTTTTTTTCACTCATTTTTTTCTTTCAACATAGGAACTTTAATTTTAATATAGAGATCTTTCTTCTTATCCTACAAATATTTAAAGCTACAAATTTCCCTCTAAGCTGTGCTTTAGTAGTGTCCCATAGATTTTGTAAGATCTTAAAATTCATTAATTTAAAAATATTGTTTTTAATTTTTTAAAGAGTTATGATGGAATATTATAACAACATATAATTTACAAAATAATATGATATAAAGTGGAACATTACTAATGCTACATATCTGCCTCTTAACCTAAAGTATTAATATCTTGAATTTTGTGTTTTCATTGTTTTGACTGCCTATCTTCCTCTCTAGTTCTTAGTTTAGCAATCATAAAAATTCACCTAGTTTAGTATAACACCTAGTTTACTCTAATAAACATTCAACATTAAAACTAAGTTGCTATCTAACATTAAATTGTTAAGAAATAAATATTTATTAAGCTTTGACTATTTTACTAACACTATTGTAACACTTTTAACTTTATCTAACTTTATTCTCAAAATTTTATGATAAGGTGCTATTTTATAAATGACAGAATTATGACTCAGACTGTTTTAACTTTGCTCAGCTTATGAGGTAGGTAATTTGAGGAACTGCTGTTGAAAGCTAATTTAGTGAGACAACCTTGTCCATGTTTCCATTACACTAGAGTGCTACAAAATATTCCCCTTTTCATCTTTTCAGCAGTATATATTAATGGTATTTTTAATATCTCTATTTACCTAATAAACAAAAATGGTTCCTTAATAACCATTAAAGTCTATTTTCTCAGCACTCTTCTTCACTTTTATGTATCCCTTAATACACATTTACATGTATTCAATTTTAAAGAGTTCATTAGTACATAAAATACTTATATAATTATTTGGTGAGATTTTGTATTGCAGGAAGTCATAGTTTTATTGAGTGTATAATGACTTTCAAGTTACAACTTAGGAACACTAGACTCAATGTTGCAGTTTAAATTGCTTTCCTTCAAAGTAAATAGTCCCAGATTTTCAAATAATTCTATTTAGAGGTTATCACAAGACCACTTTAAAAAGACCTCAAGTATCTTATTAATATTTCATATATAATTAATCTTAACCTACAAAAATCTTGATTATTGACATCAAAGTCTAAAACCTACAATAGGTCTTGACTAAATTTATCTGTTATCTTCAGTTCTATTATAAATTAAATTATATTAAATTAATTCCAACTTATTTTTTCTAAGTAACTATTTAACACATATTAGTATGAAATGAACATTCTTTATAATGAAATAATTACTAGAATCAATAAGCTTGTTTTTTCATATTTTTCTTTCATTTCTTGGAACAAGTATATAGATATTACCTATCAACATATAAACTTTGTTCCACAGTACAAGAATTAACTGAATTGTATGCAAAGAACTATTCTTATTTCAAGACATGATTAAATAAGAAGGATCTCATAAATATAGCTTTGATTGACTTCAGAAGACTTTTCATGGAGTCAAATCACTCCGTATATAGTTATGACAACTGCCTAAAATAAGGGTTAAATTCCCGAAATGCAAGCCAAAGTAATTCATATTTTTCTGTGCAAGTAGTATATGATAGTTTAAAATATGGCGACTAAAGACCAAGTCTCAGATGAGCAAACTACTTTGTAACTAAATACTTATAATACTAAACAAAGAGCTTTACTTGATAAGATCAATTACTGAAAGTACAGTAAGAAGAAATAAAATCTGTTTCACTTCTTGGTTTACCTGGTTTCTACAGGAATACAACCTCTAAAGTATTGTCCCATATTTTAGTAATTAAAAATGTTCATAGTAAATGGAAAGTATATTCTGTGACTTCCTAAGTAGTGATACCAGAACAGCAGGGAAGCAAATTTAGCCATGTATTTTAGTCAGCTTTTTCGCTGCCCTGACTAAAACACCTGATCAGAACAACTGTAGAGAAGGAAAAGTTAGAGCTCACGGTTTGAGAGGTCTTAATCCATAGAAGGCTGGCTCCATTCCTGGGCCCTCAAGGTGAGGCAGAACATCATGGCAGAATAGTGTGGCAGAGGGAAGTGTCTCACATGATGATCAGAAAGCAGAGATACCCCACTTGCCAGATACAAATGTATATCCCAAAGCCACACCCCAATGCCCCATCTCCTCCAGCCACTCCCCACCAGCCTTCAGTCACCCAACAATTAATCCCATGAGGTGACTGATTCTTTAATTTTCTTAAAGCTCTTGTAAACCAATCATTTCTTTTCTGAACTTTTTCTTGCACTGTCTCACATGCGGGCTTTGAGGGTGCACCTCACTTCCAAACCATACTACCATGTCCTTTAAAAATATAAATTACTTCAATAAAATTAATACAAATAAATTTATAAAATAAGACCTCCAAGTCTAACTTTTGACATTTAGTATAGGATTGTTTGAGCCATTGGTAGGAATGACTATTCTTTTAAAATACTTTTAAACAATAGTATATATTTTTATGTGTATATTGATAGTCTTTATCAATATAATTGTTAGGTTTTATAATTCATACTTTATAATGAAAATTATTTTGATGTCTTATAAGTTTATGTGATGTGCATATAAGACTAATCTTGAGAAAACTAAACACAAATAAGTTTCCATAATGTTTACTTAAATAAATTATTTATGTATGTCAGCAATTACAGATAAATATATAGTAAAAAAATGTGATGAGCACAGGTCAACCACACAACAAATAGCCTCTATAAACATTTGAAATGTTGAGAAATCATACCTTTTTCTCAGAATACAAGTAACATAAGGGGAGAGTTAAGGCCTAAAACTGGTGGTGATAGTGGTGATGGTAGGTATTTTCAGAAGGAGGGAGGACAAATATGAAGGAAATGGGCTGTAATCATTTGTATGAGAAATTAAGAAAGTGATATTTTGCCTAATGGGCTTATGGAACTTGTTTTTCTTGAATCCAGTCCAATTTTTATTGCAAATTTCTTTTTCATTGATTTGGAAAGTTTCCTTCCTTCTAAGTAGGGATATAATGTCTTCATGTATATTCTTATATCATTCCCACACATATTTAGGATATGGACTATATTTAGGCCATTTATAAATAGTTAGACTTAATCAACAAGGTAAACATTTATGTAGCAATTACTGCAAATTAACTACTTTGATGTTAATCATTTCTATTTGTGTTATTTCAGACTTGATTTCTTATATCTTTAAAAAACAGACATAACTTTACTAACTTCCTAAGATGCCAACTTTCTGAATCATGGAGAGCCATCAAAATTAAAAGGGGATCACCTTGAGCTCCCAAAAATGCAAATCAACTGGAAAAACACCAGCTGGCCTTAATCTTCCAACATTGCAGTTTAGTCTGCCTCATGTCAGCAGGCTAGCAGGTATTCTTTTTATAGAAACAGAAACTTAGCAGATGTAGCTGCTGTTTCTTTCTTGTCAAAGTGAAATTCTCCCCTTCCCTGCTGTACCCAAACACAGAGAGACACTCACAGACTCCAGTTGCACACAAATATACATTTGAAGAACAGTGTTAATGAAAGTTACTAATAATATAGAAGGTTAGGTCAAAGGCCAAGTCATCAATTTTGTCCTGAATAGCTTTAAAGTCCAATGTTCCAAGAGCTATCTTTATTTCCAGGCATGATTCAAACATCATGAGCTTTGCTCTGGTTTTTTTTTTTTTTTTTGACAAATCATCATTAACCAAATTTAAAATAAAATATAAACAGACAAAGAGAATTCATCAATATACTCTTTCTTTAAGAGACATGAATGCTAGGAAATGGTCAGGCAAGTTAATCTGAGGTGATGTTCCAGTTTAAAAATATGCACCTGCAATTCGCTCTGTTAAATCTCAGAATGTTCTGATTCAGTCTCTCTATCCATTCTTTTGTGCTCTTATTTTTAAAGCACATAAGTCACTGTCTCCTTTTCTATGTTACTGTGTCCCAAAAAAGATGAAGAGGTAATATATGCAACCCAAAATAACCATTTCTTATAATAAGGAAAGGTTAAAACCATTTGTACCGTGAGTCATGTAGGTATCAAGTGCTGCACACAGATCAGGGTACGATGGCATCCATGTACAGTCAAGCATATTACAGGGAGGTGATGTGCCCACACCTCAGTTTGGAAAGTATGTCCACTCCATCTTTTTCCCCATGAAATGGAACATCTTATGAAATTTAACATTTCAAAACATGAAATATACTTGTCATCCCTAAGTACTTCTATTATCTATTTATACAGTCATCTCTCCTTATTTTATGCCATTTTTATATCATCAGACGTGATAAAGCAGACAATAAGTTCGATTACTCCCCACATGGTTCCTCTCCATCACAATCTACAGTTGCCCCTTTTTACTCTGTAATATGTCATGTTAACTATTTTATTGAGTTCTGAAATTTTTCTTTATAAAGCAACTACTTTTAGGTAAGGAATATTTCTGACAAACTACATGATTTATACCACCTCTGAGAACACAGGAAATATTAATTAATTTATTTTTTTACTCTCATTGTATACCATACACTGTTCTGAGTGCAATAGAAAATACTGGGAATTCAGGCCAGCTGTCATGGGGTTTATGTATCACACTTTATTATTATTACTGTGTCTGCTTATTATAAAAGAGTAAAATGTGTTCAGTAGTCTGTAAGTGCAAGGATAAAAAGAACTTGGAATATGAATCATTGTTTATATCATGCATGTACTAATAATTATGATATAGCTTTATATCAAATGGAAATAAGAGATACCATTAGCAAATATTATGTAATTATAACACACCATATAGGAATAGATCACATAAAGAAGTATGGAAATTAAATGTCCTGTATATTTTACTACATATGTTTCAATTTTTTTTTTTTTTTTTGGTACTGAAGAATACAAATGTAACTATAATTTCTCAATTCTTTCTGGCTTGGCTTGGTGGGGCATGCCTATAATCCCAGCAGCTTGGGAGGCTGAGACAGGAGGGTCATGCATTTAAAGCCAGCCTCAGCAAGAGTGAGATTCTGTTCTGGGGATGTGGCTCAAGCGGTAGCGCCCTCGCCTGGCATGCGTGCAGCCCTGGTGCGATCCTCAGCACCACATACCAACAAAGATGTTGTGTCCGCCGAGAACTAAAATAAATAAATAAATAAATTCTCTCTCTCTCTCTCTCTCTCTCTCTCTCTCTCTCTCTCTCTCTCTCTCTCTCCCCCCCCTTTCCTCTCTCTTTAAAAAAAAAAAAAAAAAAAAAGAGTGAGACTCTAAGCAACTCAGTGAGACCCTGTCTCTAAACAAATACAAAATAGAGCTGGTTGTGTGGCTCAGTGGTTGAGTCCCTGAGTTCAATCCCTGGTACTTCTCCAAGCCCCCCAAAAAACTTTCTTTTCTGTATCTAAGTTCTTACTTGAGGTAAATATAAATTTCTTCCATATATTTATAAAACATTCTTATATGTATATGCATGTATAGACATATGAAAATATCACTTTAGGCTTTACAATTTCATAGATACCATAACAGTAAATGTGTCATTTTTCAGTTCATTTTTCACCCAAATATTTTGATATTTATTTATGGCTTCACATTCGCCACGATTTCAGTGATTTTAAATGATTGGTAATAGTTCTCAAAGATGTGAATAAACCATAGTTTAGTTGTTCATAGGAAATAATAATCAAGAATTTATTTATTTTATTTTCAATTAAAAATAATTCCAAAAGAGTTATTTTATGTGTCATAGAGTATAAACAGCTTCAAATTTACTAGTTGTGGCCAAACTTTCTACAAATTTGTATATCAAATTACATTCTCCAAAACATATATAAATAATTATTTTCCAAACCTTCAACCACTGATACGATACTATTGTGTAAATTTTAATTTTGCTAAGGTAATTGGTGAGAAGACAGATCTTTTTTATTTTAAATATATTTCTCTAATTTCTAGTGACATTGAGTACATTTTCATGTTTACTAGTTTTAAATATATTTTCCATAAATTGATTGTTCATATCATTTGCCTGGTTCTTTTTTTACTTTTTATACCTTTATTTTATTTATTCATTTTTATGTGGGGCTGAGTATCCAATCCAGCACCTTGCACGTGCAAGGTGAGCGCTTTATCACTGAACCACAACCCTAGCCCCTTGCCTAGATCTTATAAATTATTTGATTTTTCTCTTTTGCTTCATAGAAGTCATTTAATAGCCAAATACTTACTTCATCTTTTTAAGGATTGAATATCCCCCCTTTTCTCTCTCTGGCTTTTCTTTTCACTTTGTATGCTTTAATATAAAGCAGACTTTTTTATTTTTCATGTTATTAAATGTATTTGTTTTTTCCTTTATAGTATGACATTTTGAGACTTGTGTAATTTTTGCAGCAGATATATTTGTACATATTGTGTATGCACTCATTCCAGTTTTTATTCTCTTTTAGATCTTCAATACATACCCATTTTGTTAATAAGCTGAAGTAAGGTATTCTTGATGCTACACTGAACCTTATGAATTTCAGACTTTCCTTGTCATTTCCATGAATCATATCAATTGGATGAAATGATAAATTTTAAATCACTTTATAAAATTGTATATGTAGCATGTTTATTCATTTAATATTTTCTTTGACTACTTAACTAGTTGATTATTATTTTTTCTTTTTGTGGTACTGGGAATTGAACCCAGGTGTGCTTTACCACTGAGTTACATCCCCAGTACTTTTAATTTTTTAGTTGGCGACAGAGTTTTGCTAAGTTGCTTAGGACCTTGCCAAGATGCTATGGCTGGTCTCAAACTTAAATCCTCCTTCCTCAACCTCCTTAACTGCTGGGGTTATAGGCATGTCTTACTGTACCGGGTTCAAATTAATTAGTTTCTTACTTTAAAAGTTTAGTGTTTTATGAGCTTAACTCAGTGGATGAACAAAAATGTAATTAATAATGTTAATATTGGGAATGTATGAAGTATTATAATGAATTTTCATAACTTCTTGTGTGCCCATATATATTTATGGAAAAGTCCTTTGCATCTAGAAATTTTAAGAGAATTCACTCATATTTTTTACATAATTTCTCTGTAAGAGGTTTAAAAATAGCATTATTTAAATCACTAAGTATACATTTTCATATATAATATGAATATTGAAGTATGCATACTATTTCTTTCATAAACTAACCAAGTTATGCAAATATAATTGAATAATTGATATCCTTTATATTTTGATTCTCTCTCTTAAACTCCACATAGTCTTTATAATAACTTTCAAATTTGTTGAAAATTCAATGTTTATAATTACATCAAAATTATCATTTTGATATAATTTTATCATTTAATAAAATTCACCTTTTATCATTTCATCAGAATTGTAGTATGGTTTCCTCACTACACCAACAAAACTCTGGTAGTTGTAATACTTTTTCCATAATTGTGGCTTGTCTGTGTGCACAAATGTATGTACACATTTTTGAGAGTTGAAAAAGGCTGGGTCAGTGCCATGACAGTCTTACTGGCCTATGATGATAGACAAATAAAGACCTTCATGACTTTTGTGTTAACAAGAAAAAACCTTCTTTTATTCCTCATATTGTTTTTATCTCACTAGACTATAAGGTATTTGGATGTTCTTGACTACTTTTTTGAAGCTTTCTTATTTCTCAGAATTGGTAAAACATTTCCACCTTGATTCCCCTATTTCTCTGAGAGACTAGAGCTATCACTGTACATTTTTCTTTCAATGTTCACCAATGCGGTTTCTATGATTTTTTGTTCTCATTTATCCTTTCTTCACATGTAAATATTTTGCTGTCTTAAACTACAATCGATATGCTAATGATTCTCAAATCTGTAGCTTCAGGTGTCTTACATACAATGGTTTATTGGACACAGCTTCTCAAAAATAACCAGAGTGCTTCAAAACCTAACAAGACTGAAAATTAAAAATTGTATCTGTCTTGTATCCTTCTTCATGTCCTGTCATCTATTTCCTATTGCCCACCTCAGTCTCAGTCACTATCAATTCTACTTGCTTATTCTTCTACATATCCCATCGTGGTGAGTGACTCCACAATCCTTGTTTCTCAAATTAGAAACTTGAAAGTCAAACTCAATGATAATTTCTCTTGCATAGCCATATTCATTTCCACCTACAGTCTTTTCTATATCCTAAATATCTCTTGTTCCTTTCTGTTCAAAACTAGTAGATAAAATTAGGTCTTAAATTTTCTCTTTTTATTTATATAATATACTAATCTTTCTTTTTATATGTAATTTTATGTTGTTACATCCATCTTAATTCTATAAGCATGATCTCAAAACTTGATAATGTTTCCTTTTCTCTTCAAGGATTCTTTTGCCAGCTCTATCATGAACTTCTTTATGATCCTTTCACTGCCTTTTCTGAACACACCTTTATTACAAATTCATTCTGTAAAACATGTAACTTCTTAACTATTCAAAATTTTTGTTTGAAAGCTAATAGTTAATCTTTGTTTGCACATGGTTGACTATTTAAATTGTCCAGTATAATACCACCTATCTCATTAATTCATATGCTTGAAGACACAACTATACAATATATAGGCTCTTTGATGTAAAAAAGAGGTACATGTTTAATTTTGTTCATATTTGAAAAAAATAATAAATGATATGGTGATTTGAGGGGATATTTCCTAAAAAAAAATATATATATATATATATATATACACATATATATATATATATGTATATATATATACACATACATATACATATATGTTTGTATATACATATGCATATAATGTACATATATATTCACTTAATGATATAATGGTTTATGAAACATAGCCTTTTATTCTAGTTATGAGGCTTTTTTATTATTTCCAGTATCAATTCAGTACTTATAATTGAATTTATATATAATCTCTTATTTTTCCTTGAGAAAATTTAGTTTTTCAACTAAATTTAGCCTCTGCTTTATTTCAGATTCAACTAAAAGTTAGTATTTATTGGAAAAAATAACTTCTTCTGCTAGTATCCAACACAAAAGAAAGTCCTCACTGAATTGGTCAATATCATCTAATTTATTAATATTAGATAAAGTTAGTAAGCCTGAATTCTCCATATCTTAATTAAGCTTGTATCTTTTTCTAATAATGCAATATTAGTCATATATTCACAATAAAAACACTCCAAGATACAGGTTGTTTTTATTTGATTTTACAAGTATGCTGAATTTTAAACCTCTTGTACAGCTTATTAGTTTACTGTTAACTAATGTATTGCTGAACAATCACATAGGTGATAGAGTCCCTGAAGATGTGTAATCATAAAGATTTTGTCTCCCCCACCCCATTTAATTATATTGTCATACTAACAATCAGGTACTTAAGTAGCATTCATTAGCTATTTAATAGGTACTGCTTTGCTCAAAATTAGGGAATAAGCAGTGAATGACTTGAAGCCAATTAAAGAAAAGTAAATAAATTAAAATTAGGGGTCAATTGCTGGAGTTAAGAATATGAGTTTATACAATGAGAATGTTTATACAATGGAGAATAATTATTCTAAATTTTAATGTTCATTTCTTTTTTGCCTTCATACAATATTTAAAAGTGTCTTATATTTATATTAATCTATACATTGTATATAATATTTCATTTGCCAATGAACTGTACTTTGTTTATATGGAAGTAATGTGCCTATGAGCAATTTCATTTATTCAGAATAATAGATTTTATTTTTAGAGCAGTTTTAGATTTACAGAAACATTTATCAGAAAGTAGAGAATTCTCATATAGATGAACAGTAGATTAATGGTTGCCAAGCATTTGGATACAGAGGAGTGAGGAATGATTTCTAAGGTGTATAAGTTTTTTTTTTAATTTTGAAATGATGAAAATATAAGAAATAGTTTTATAACTCTACAACTAGATTAAAAATCACTGTTATACACTTTACATGAGTAAATTTTATATTCTGTGAGCTGTATATTAATAATGCTTTCAGATATAAAGATAAGAAAAAATCACCTGAAATTCACCAGCAAGAGAAAAATTGTTAATAACCTATACAAGACAAAATATCTCCACGAGTGTGTGTCTTAATTGACACAAATATCTTATGCTATTTAGAGTTTTTAGAAATTGTTTTCCTGTCATGTAACAGTGTTGACAGACTTATTTTACTGAGTGAATTTAATTCTAGATAATCTTTTTTTAATATTCAAAGAGTATTTTTCTGAAAATACACTTGACTATACTTTATTTAATAAATATTTAAGTAAGTTGTTTTAAATTTTATTTATTATACATTTTAATCCAAATTGAATTTTAGTCAAGTAATTTTGAAAGATATGAACTTACCTCCTCAGGAAAATTTTGAGAAGATATAAGTACTAAAAATCACAAAATATAAAATCTTGACTTTTCAATAAAAATTCTGAAATTGATAATCTGAAGATTGTATTAAGATGCACTTCAATAAATATCATAATTCCATATCCTATAAAAATTATTTTATCATACCAATCTTTTCGATTTCATCATTCCTCCTTGTAGAAATCTATAGTATTACATTTTGGTATCTTTTATAAGCTTTTTTATACTTTACATGTATTTTATTTAGATGTTGATGTACTTGCTTTAAGACAAATATGACATAAATATGTACAGTGCATGCTCTTAGTTTTTGAGCTTCTGTTTTAAATCATTAAAAATCACTAATGTTATACTTAGTCATGCTAAAAATGTTCAGATTTATTATACATACAATTAAAGATATTTAGAACCATTATAAGCAGCTATGTTTGACTTTCTACAAACATTAAGTTTATTTTTAAACAAATGAAACTGTGTTTTACAAATACATAACCCATTTTATTACTCCATATGGGAGAAAGCATACCAAATGTCTTTCTGTATCTTTCTAAGATGTAATTTATTTCACATGACATCATTAAATAATATTTGTAGACAGTGTAACCATGCTGACTCATCACTCAAACATTTACATGCAAATACCCAAAATATATTTAAACAGTTTATATTAGAATAACAAATGTTTCACTTCATGGGTGTATATTTGTATTCAAGATGTAAGATTCAAATGTGTTTTCATCTCAACTACAGAGATAAGTTCCTTGAAATATAATTAAATGTATGAAGGCAAACAATACTTATCTTTCAGTGTTAGGAAAAACATTTTTAACAGAAAATGAAAACTTTTTTGTTTATAGAAATAAGTATGACTTAGAGTGTCTATAGTAAAAAGTTACACAGTAACTCAACATGTTTTTCTCTTTTAAGCATCCTGATTCACCTTTTTTATTCTTTGATCTGTCTCTGGTTCTACTTCTACTACATTACTATGATTCTTCCTTACATTTTAATTTCTGACTATATACCAGCGATTATTTTTAGTAGTAGTCTATTGAATATTTTACATTCCTCTGACCAAGTCATTATAAAAATTTCATGTATAAAAATTTCTTATACATCTCAAAACTTTGTTTAAAATATTGTGTACATATATTTTTCCCATGAGCAAAGATTCCTTCCGTTTATCAAATTATCAAAAATGTCAAAAGTTTCCAAAAAAAGGTCATTAGTTTCACTCTGATACATAAAGAGCTTGGGTTTTATGACGTCCATTTTAATAACAGGAAAAAGTTATGAATCAATTATTTATCTTAGACTCATCAGAGAAATAAGGCGTAGGTCAAATTGCCTACAACTTGAAATCTAGAGAGAGAGAAGAAAATCCAGCTACGGCTAAGATCTGCTTACCTGGAACAAATGCCACTGGGGATATAAATTGGTAGGAGCATTTATTAAAGAATAATTTTGATGAATTTGGGGGGGCTGAATAGTGTTTTGTGGGTGAGAGAAAATCTCCAAGAGGCTAAAATCATAGTGGGACCCTGACATTCTTTCATTAGTTTTTCTCTTTTCAATTTCACCAAATTCTTGTTGTTAGGAACTGAGAATAATTCTCTTTCAGCTGTGACAGAGAGAGAGAAAGAGTAATTAAAGTGATACATGCCCCAAAACTTTCTACATAAAGAAAGCATACATTCTGGAGAATATGACTTTGTCATAACTAAATAATGGCCCCTTATAAGAATTCCTCCCAGGCCATCAGTCTCCTTTCTGTTTTACATAGTAGATAGAGTACCATCAGCAGGTGCCAACTTTTAAAGAATTGTATTAGTAATTCTGTTGTCAGGAAAAGGAGAATGGAAATTAAAGGGAAAAACACTTGTGAAGATAGCAGCCCTCTCATACATGCTCACTAAAAGTTTGAGAAGTAATGAGTACAACAGTGCTGTGATATAATAGCAGTAGAATACAGATAATAGAGCTGGAAGGTACAAAATCTCTTTCAGGGTAGTCCATAGTCCAAAGTCAAAAGTCGAAAGAAAAATAGAACACTAAATAAAGTAGAAGGGCGATCCAAGATGGTGGACTAGAGGAACACTGCATTCCTTGTCACTCCTATCAACTGGGACAACTCTCTCCTCCTGAGACACCAGCTGGGGCCTACAAGCAAAATCAGGGTATCTAAGTCCCCCAACTCCAACCTCCTAACATACACACACACACACAGTCACTAACCCACCACAGCACTTGCAGCTATGTAGCCATCCCTTAGCTTGCATAGCCAGGTCCTGATCTACCCAATACAAAACAGCTCTCTGCAACAGGTGCAGAGGCCCCAGGGTACAGTGCACAGGACTTCCATAGAGAGGGGTTTTTGATTGGGAAGTAGAAAAGGAGGGAGTAAGTGAGATACAGTTTAGAGACTAAATTAGAAACCAGGAATTATGGGACCTACAGGCATAATAAGGGAATAAGACCAGGTACCCACATCACATGAGCGGGCCCTAAATAAGATCCTTGGTGTGCCATCTACCAAGTGGGACCAGCAAGTGCTATACCTCACCTCCAGGAGTTCCACCTCTAGGACAAACCCTCCCACCCTAATAACCTTCACCATACTGAGGGTGGAGATAACAACAAACAGACAACCTCATCTACATGATGAGAAGGGAAGCAGGAAAAATACTGAACTGCGAAGAAACAATCTTTTAATTTTCCTTTGAGATTTTTTTCTCTCTCTCTTTTAAAAATTCTTTCCTCTCTCTCTCTTTTTTGCCCTTACATCCCCAACATTTGTAAAACCAAGTATGTTTTGTGCATTAGGCTACTGAGGTCTGGGATGTCTGAATAGTATATTACAGTTGTGTTGCATATTCTTGTATCTTTTATTTTTACATTATTTTATTTTTCTTAATAATTTATATATATATTTTTGTGCTCTCTCTCTCTCTATTAATTTTCTTCTCACTTACCTGTCTCCGCAAAGTCTCTTTTTCTCTTTCCTGTGGCTACCAGCCAACATCTTTTGATTCCTCTTTCATCTTCCTAAGATCTAATAATGCTATACTCTCACCTCTTACCTCTTCAACATTTCATCATATACCCCACTCTCAGTTCTCTCTTTGTCCACTATCAGAAACTGTAGACCCTTTTGCAAACCTATTGTTTGTATTATAGATAGTAATTGAAATGTGGAGACTGAAAAATTGAAAGCAGTACATGATATCCAAGAAATGTGAGACGGCCTCCAAATGTCTAACAAGTGTAATTAGAAAACCAACAGGACAGGAAAGATTAAATGGGGCAGAAGAAAAAAACATAATAATGTCTCAAGGTTTCCATAATTAGTCACAAATATTAACAGATTTCAGAACATCAGAGAACATGAAGCAGTTTAAAAATTAAAATTCACCATCACATAAACAATCCAAGGCATATAATATTTAAACTGCAGAAAACCAAAGATAAATAGAAACTCTTGAAAAGAGATACACAGACCTAAATCCAATATTGAGAAACATTTTTCGCATTATCTAAATATGTATGTGTCAATTTATGTGTAAACACTGTGGATACAGACACATATATTTCCAAATTTCTTTGAATATAAAATGCATGATAATTCACTTGCATGAAGAGCTTCATCAAGAAGAAGTAAAATTTTTTTGTATATATTTTTTAGTTGTCAATGGACCTTTATTTATTTATATGTAGGGCTGAGAATCAAAACCAGTGCCTCACACATACTAGGCATGGGCTCCACCATTAAGCCACCAACATAGCCCCAAGAACAAGTAAATTTTGAAATTATAGTTTAAGGTGTATACATTTACCTGAAGAAGAAATAGGCCTGGAAAATAAGTGCTTTTGAAATGTGGGAATACTGAATTATATGCCTCTCTGGTTGAAAAAATTCATTTATTATTTATGAATAACATACCATACTTCTTTCAAATTTTAACTTCAAATATATATTTTTATTATTCATGGAAATTAACATACAGATGGGATTACCTCACTTCTAAATTTAAAATGTTATTCTTGAAATGTGACAGATATTTTTTCCTTAAGAAAAAAGAAGTTTTTTCCAACATCAAAATACAACATGATAAAACTTGCATACCCACAGTCATGGAAACACAACTAATTCTCTTTCCTTTATAGCAATGAGGATAAAGCCAATACAATCTTATTAGAACATATCAGTTTTCAGTAAGCAATATCTCATAGTAATCAAATTACAAAAATGAGTTTTTAGTAGTTAAAATGTTACAGAGTTTCTTCAGAATAAGTAGACAATTTAATGAATAGAGTATATAGTTAAAAAATAGCCTGAAATATATAGAGTATGATTATGTTGCCATTTCTAATCATGTGTGAGAATAATACCTTTTAATCATTGGTGATGATAAAACTGAGTAGTTACTTGTTGTTACTTATAAAATACCAAGACACTAATTGTGTTCTTACAAAAAAGAAAAAAAAATCAATGTTATGAAATAAATAAAAACATTAAATATAGGTTCTAATTTTATAATTTTGAACTTATTATGTGTATGTTCAAAATAAAATGAGAAAAAGGAAAAAAATGATAAAAGTTACCACACAAAAGTTTAAAATGTTTGTATTATATTTTTTTATTTCAAAATTACAAAAAAAAATTTCTGGTCCAAACATTGGTAGTATTAAAATTAAGAAATACTGGTCTTAAGAATTAGCTAAAAAGAATATCGATGAGGGTAGAGTAAAATTGGCACACTATACACCCTTTTTGAGGACTGAACTCATAAATTTCTTTGGTAATACAGTTAAATAACATACTATCACTAAATATACATATGCTTTAAATGTACACATTTTGATTTGCTAATTCCATTTAAAGAAATTATTCTAATTTTTTAATTGAATAAGAACTGAATATTGTATGTGTACATTTTTCATCACAATGTTGAATACAATACTGCTAAAACGTATAAGCTAATTATCTAAATATGGGAATACTTATTTAATGCACACAATGGTGTTCTGTGTAACATTAGAGTATAGCTCAGTGATAGAGTCATTCTGTTGTAGAGTGCATACCTAGCATTCATAAGGCCCTGGGTACAATCCCTAGCACCACAAAAATGAGGAAAGAATGTGTATCCCTTATCAAGCACACAAAGAGAACCCTAGTAAATTAAGGAATAATCAAAAAGAACCTTTAACTAATGTGTATGTCATGAGTTTATTCATCATAAATAAGCACATAGTATAAATATATGAAATAGACAACATCAATTATCATGTCATATTTAAATAATAAAAATAATTAATATGATTATTTTTAATCAATAGCTTCTACTTAATTTTTATAATATTTTAACAGAATTATAGTAAAATTATGTTTAACAGAGTATTGTTAAAGTAGTTGGAAAATCCAAAGAAAATCTTTACTAATTAAGTAACCCAAGAATGAAATTTTAGTTTCTTCAAAATGCACTTAATTTATTTCATCATGTGTTTTTATATCTTTTTTTCCCTTTCTACTCATTCATCCATTTACCCTGAGGAATATTAGATAAAGGTTTTTACTGACAATTTGGGCAAAAATTGATTAAAATATATAACACTGAAACTATTGCTGAACTATAGAAGAAATAAAATGATGTACAAGTGATCAGTAAATTGACATAGGCCCAAATGGTCACCACGTTAATATTTTTTTTTATAAACTCAGGTATAGCATTTTTTTTACAAAGGAGTTGCAAATATGCATATTTGAAAAAGATTTATCACCGTTCTTCATATTTCCTAAGACATCAAAAACAACCTATTTATTTCCTCAGTTTTTCATAGGACAAAGTGGGGAATGTGAGCAGCATCTGAGGACTGATATCTTTAAGTATACAAATTAACACAAAAGCTGTCAATTAAATGTATGAAGCCACTGTGATGAAAAGCCAACACTATTTCAAAAGTATTTCTTTGAATATTTAGTTCAATAATTATATAAAACCATTTTCAGTTTAGTGTTTAGGATATATTTTAAAGCATATTTTGGTCTATTAAGTAAACTAGGAATGAAATAATCATATAATTCAGCTATCCCATTCCATTGTATTTACCCATCAGATCTAATATCAGCATACTATGGGGATACAGCTATTTTAATGTTTATAGCAACACAATTTACTATAGCGAAATTATGGAAACCAACCAAATGCCAGTCAATAGATGAATGGATCAAGAAAATGTTGTATATATACTGAATGAAGTTTTACTCACCCAGTAGATAGAATGAAATAATGGCATTTGCAAGTCAATAGATGAAAACGTAGAAAATCATGCTAAGTGAAATAAGCCATACTCAGAAAATCAAGGGTCAAATGTTTTCTCTGTTATGTGGAAGGTAGAGCAAAATAAGGGAAAGAAGGTAGTGGGGGCAGGAACAGGTTACCATAGGGAAGATCAATGGAGTAGAAGAAGGAGAACAGAGTGAAGGAAGAGGGAAGGAAAAGGGGGATATATATGGAATAAATTTGACAAAACCATGTTAAATACACATATAAAGGTACCAAAGATATTTTCATCTTTATGTATGATAAGTATCAATCAAAAGTTAAAAAAAAATAAAGGAGTTAAAGGAAGATTAGTAGAGTAAAAGAGGGATAATAAGACCAACCAACAAGGAAGAGAAAAAAAAAGGGGAGATAGAGATTGAAATCAAATTCCTTGCATGTATGATTTTGTCAAATTGTATATAGTTGAATTCATTTGCATATATGTAATGATATATCTTTCAAACTGAGATGATTAATAAGACATTTTCCATCAAAAGATCATAGAAACATAATTTCTTATTTATTTCAATACATTTATATATTTCTATCTCTTGTATTTTCAACATGCAAATATTTTTATATAGGATACCTGCTATTAGACTCTGCAGGAAAAGAATAAATGGGTATTGATCTTGATGTAGTAGATGAACTTCCACTTTCTCTAGTTCTCCAAAAGAGCCTAAAATGAATGTGATGAACTAGCAAGTCTTTCTGCTCTTGAGAAACTTACAAGAAGTAAATGTTTTGTGGTATCCACTTTCTTCTGACAGTAGAAGAGTGTTTACCTTTTAGCCATTGAAATAAGCCATACTCAGAAAATCAAGGGTCAAATGTTTTCTCTGATATGTGGAAGCTAGAGCAAACAAACAAACAAACAAACAAAAATCCCTGCAGTCTTTGTAGTTTTTGATGGTCATTTTATTTCAGTGTATTGTTTCTTAGTCCCAGACCTAACTTTCAAAAGTGCTTCACATGTTGAGGCTAGAGACTGGCAAACAGTAGAGTAGACTCCCTTACCATCTTCTTTTTAGTTCTGATCCACTACTATGTTTGAAGAAGGTGAGAGTGACACTGTCCCCATTTCTGATTCTTTCCACGTTAGTAGTACATTAGACATGTAAGGATTCAGTACCCATTAATTCTGCCATATTAGCTGCAAGAAACTATCGACTCAGCCAACCCACCCATGGCAGACCCAAAGTTGTTACTCTGAATTATTTCACTGTCTTTTGGATCTTTCAGCCTCCTCTCACCAGTGAATAAATTGTTTTAAATAACTTATTTTGAAATAAGTCATGTGATTGTTACTATACTAAACAGTTTCTTACTAATGCATAGCCTTTGAAACATTTGCAGTGAAGAAGTTGGAGACAAAGCCCTCTCCCTACATATAGTGTGAGGACACAGCTCACACTCTGCATCACTATTGACCTACATAGGCAGAGAGACTGTTGACCAAACTGCCCAGATAGAAGATACTCTGATCACCAGTGAGCAAACATTTAGGAAAGTAAAAATCATCTATGGTACTCAGTAACTACTGTGGAAAGATCTAATGGACCACACAGAGAATTGTTGTTAATATGACATGAACTGCTAGGAAAACAAAACAAAACAAAACAATGAATCCTTGATTGTATATAACATAGGAATTTAAGAGATAGAAACAAAGCATAGATACATGCACACACACACACACAGACACACACACACACACACACACACACACACACACAGCCATTCATGCAAGCTCAAGATTTTCTGAATTTGGGCTGGGGATGTGGCTCAAGCGGTAGCGCGCTCGCCTGGCATGCGTGCGGCCCGGGTTCGATCCTCAGCACCACATACCAACAAAGATGTTGTGTCTGCTGAGAACCGAAAAGTAAATATTAAAAATTCTCTCTCTCTCTCTCTCCCCTCTCTCACTCTCTCTTTAAAAAAAAAAAAAAGATTTTCTGAATTTTAACCTAATGATTTATAATCTTAAAATTTTTGTAATCAGTATTTTAGTTGATATGGAAGTAGGTTACAGTGGATTTGAATTAGCAACTTGGAAGACAAAATTAATTTACTCAAACTACAGTGTAAAGGAAAAAATCTCTGCATTTAAAACAATTCTGACAACTAACATTGTGATAATTGTAGCTTTAAAGTAAATTGGAGTAAATAATACTTATTTTTTAAAGTTAAGTAAAGAATAAAATATATTATAAGTTCATATTAGAAAAAAGTTTCTGCATTCAGAAAATATGCTGTGGAAAGCACATTTTCAGGCAAGATACACATGCTCATGCCTGAATATGATGTATGTATTCATTAATTCCTGGAACAAAAAAGAGTAGGCTTATTTATAACCATTTAGAAGTTCATAACAAGTTACTTAAATAAGAGTCAGCTTGGCATCATCTGAAACTGACTTGAATTTAGATTTGCTGATTCTTTATCTAAAAATTGAAAATAAGATGATGAGGAAGAAAATCTATAGATTAGAAAGGAAAAAAATATATATGCAAGAACCTCATGCCCATCTAAAGCATCATTCATCCATCTAGATGATGAAGTTATTTGGGTAAATATGAAGATTCTAAGAGTAAGTTTGTTATGTAGTCTCCCTGAGAAAGAGACTTAAAGAAATTTTACTAAACTGATAAAGATGAAGAGAACTAAAGTTTATTGCTACATATGCATAATTTTGAATTTGATTATGTTAGTATAAATGAAAATGTATAATTGAAGAGGTAAAAATGACCCTTGAAGAGATATTAAAATAATTTTCATCTGCTATTCACTAGTATGTAATACAAACAGAGCAGTAAAAATACAAGTATTCATTTTTACATATGTATCATTGTAGGAATGAAAAAGAATATCAATCCCAAATTTAAAAAAATCTGAAGAGAAGGCAAAATGAAATCAACTTACCATTGACCAAATAAGCTAAATAGAAGGAAATAAAACAGGTGAGTTTTCAAAAAGAAAATAATAATAAAATTAAATTTGTTAATTTTGCATCAAATGTGAATAGACAGAATTCTCCTTTTATATTATATTTTAGTTTTTACCTTGAGAAAATATTAAAAAAGTAATAAGATCCTCTATGAGGTTGGGTCTAGGAGTTCCTGCTGCTATTGATGCAGCTTGAGGATTAGTATAAGAATAATTGTACATGAGTACTGATAAGTATTTTAAAACTTCTGGATGATGAAGTGTGAGTTTGCAGAATGAGAAAAAAAAAAGAATACTGCAGACTTGTTATAGTATGCTTTTTTTCTCATTTCAGGCAGAATATGTATGAAGATTTTGGTATAGAAAGTGAATTGTAAGGTTCTTTTCTATTATTATGACTTCCAAAAGAGATAAATTATTTTCTGTAGGGTAACAACACCAGTCAAAGGAGCTTTAACCTCAGAATGAACATATGTGAACTATTCAGAGCTGGCATTTATGAGCTCCACTTAAAATTTGACTAAAGCAAGTACAACATATGCAGCCTTTATCAGTAAGGGAGGAAACAAAGGAATAGTATTGGGTTGATTTCTTAGGTTAATTAATAAGAGGAGCTAGGCATTCAATCGATCTACATCTGTTATTATTAACAGTACCAGTTGTAAGACAGAGATTTGTTTCAGGAATTAAATGTCCTGACCAATTCTTGTAGTCATTGGAAAAGGCAAAGAGCACCCCACCTCTTGAGAACTTTAGAAACCAGCTGGGAAAATGAAGCAACTCTATTAATATGCTAACCAATAAACATATGCCATTCTTGAGTTCATATAAAGAAATTGACTCTGGAAAAATCTTTTTTTAGCAATATTGGTAATATTTATTGACTAATCAACAAACAGGGAAATTCATTCAATTTACCATAATTGACTAATGACATTGGGCCTAACATGCTCAACAATTTCAGCAATTGTTTTCTACTAAGTGTTAATCGTCTGTTTGTTTGTTGTCTATTAGACATTTTTTATATTTGTTCTTTCTAGATATAAAAGACACTAGAGTGTATTTTAACATATTATACATACATAGAATAAGTATAACTTGTTCAATTAGAATCCCATGGAAAATCTCTTAACAACACTGGAAACTGAATTGCCCAATATCAGATTGAAACATTTCTTCCCCACCAGGAATTTTGGAAAGCACATGTCTCTATGAAAAATAAAAATATCATAATGAACTGAATACACTGGGAAATGTTCTGCAAATCGTAGAGCACAAATTGTGGTATGTTTGAAGATTCTTTGGAATTAATGAGCAATGAGGAGTGAAGATTTTCTAGATCCATGATGCTCCGTAGGCATTCATTGACAATCACCCTGTGTTTTCTACAATAATTCACTGCATCTAGCTTCCTGTAAGTCAGACATCTGTTCTTTACTAATATAAGAATAACTCATTTTAGGATTATTCTGTCTTAATTAAATTTCTGATATACTCATGACTAAGTTTCTAGGATTAAGGGACAGTGCTATAAGGGAGTCTCCAGGCAATAGAAAATAATTCCAGACCATTGGAGATTATGATGAGGGTCATAAAAATGAATAACATGCTAATTTATGCCTTACTCATCTATGGGAAGTATGAGAATGCCAGAGATATCTGCAAGGTATTTTAGAGGTTAGAAACACTTGGAAAATAGGCCAACTTTGTTTGCAGGAATGTGAAGATTCTAGTAGGGTTAATACAGCATCATGTTCTAAAATGTTATTCTGTACACTTTATGTTCTCAGTGTCATAATCTACTCTGTGTGGCATGAAACAGGAGGGAATTCGGTCTTAAAATGAAGTCATTGGTGTCTCCACTATGGACATAAACAACCAATGAACAAAGGATTTCCTACCATAGCTCTATACCACCCCGACTATGTTTCCAAGTGGGGGAGAAAAGTCACAAAAATAGTAATATGTTTTCTGTATTCCAACAGAAAAAGAATTTAAATAATGTGGCATTTCTTGTACACTTGATTTTGTAGCCTGAGATTCATATTCACTACATGCATGTATTTTGAATTGTGTCCAAGGGACAACACTGGAGACAATCATTTCCTTTAAATTGTATATGGTGTTCACATAGATTTCCTATATAAATGCCATAATAATGTATTACTTTTTGAAAAACAGGAATCATAGTATCCATATAATCTGACAAGAGTGCAGTAAAAATAAAAATTGGAAGCAAAAATATTCAGAGCATGCTTCGTTGCTTAAAATATTATCATTTGGAAATTGTTATGTATATGTCTAAGTAATGATTTTTGTTATAAAGGAAATAGCAAAGGAAATATTAAAATGTGTTGGAAAGGTAAAACTAAGTAGAACACAAATCTAAGAGTTTAAGAGTCAGCTTCAAATAGTAAACAGAAAAAAATATAGACTTTGAAGCATTTTCTAGAATATAGACATATAGCATGGGAACTTGACGTCCGAGCATCTCCAATGGGTATGATCGATCGTGTCTCAGACACACCTGCACTTCATCATTTTTTATATATGCTCACTTGTGTGTTTTCACACAAGTTTAGCTAATATTTCATTGTTAATGAAGCTAAGTGAATACTTTAAGCACAGTAAAGTTATCAGTTTACCTAAAATATCATATGGCTTTTGTATATTGTGAGTTAGAAATGCAACTGTCAAACCTGGAGCCAGATGTTACTTTAAAAAAAATTACAAACTCATGTACATACTTTTTCTGCTAGGACTGTTCTCTGTTTGCAGAAAGGATGTATATATTTTCTCCTCATCTTTATTTTTGCTTCTCTTATGCATAATCTATCTTCATGTATACTATTTCCTCTTTAAGACAAAACTCATGTCTCTAAATCCTTATAGATTTTTAGAAAGAGTAATAATATTTAATATTACACTCAAAGTCCAGATTTAAGTTTAAGTGCCAAAATATAAACAGCTTCCCTATTCATACCATATTGTGTGATTGGTAGTGACAAAAAATTCAGAGCACAGTGCCCTGAATTTGTGCTATAAATACACAATATTTATAATAAATAAGCTAACCAAATATTTGCATGTATCTCAACTATGTCTTACTATATTTTTTTTAAAATTCAGATTTTTAGAAACACCATTCAATTTGCATACTTTTTTTTAGCCACTATTCAGGAAAGTTGCTTAATATTACCCTATTTTTTTCTCCCCATCATTTGATACTGACTAAGAGTACATATTAAATTACATAATGTCATAATTAGCAATTGCCTGGGTGGCGCCAATGGCTGGATCCTGAATTTTGCTTTTAGGTTTTGATTTTTATTGTTGTTAAATTTGTATGCAAATATTCAACTGCAGTTCCACTCATAGTAGCCCTAAAGTAGAAACAATCAGACATCATTAACTTTTAAAAGTATAAAACAGGAATGCCTGCATAAGTGCATAAAGTAACTTGGACTACAGTGGAATGCTACACAGCAATGATAATGAAAGAAATATCAGAGCATAAAGGATCAGGAACATCTCAGAACAATTATGCTAGTGAAATAAATCAGATAAAAAAGACCACATACTAAATAATTCCATTTATATGACGTTTCAGAAACCCCCAAATAAGACAGTGGTTTTGATTGCAAATGGAAACACAGAAGCTTTGGGGTTGATGATATAGTCTACATCATATGTGATGATCTTTGTTACATAACTAATTTCTGTACATTTGTGAAAACTCACCAAACTCTGCATTTAAAGAAGATTAATCTTTCTGTGTATAACTCTACAATAAATACAACTTTTCATAAAGATAATAAGGCGAATACAGGCCCAGACACTAGACTCAACTGAATCACTCAGAATGGAAATCCATGATAGTTTCCTGTGATTGTTTTTTCTGATGTAATGTTTTTACAATATGCTACTGTATAATAATTAAGGATCTATCTATTTATCTATGTATATATCCACACATTTTACCATAACATATAATATCATTTTATATGTATTTGAGTTTAAAAATTTAGAATTGTAATTCTAATATGTATGTATATTTGAGTATATACATGTGTATATATGTAATACAATGACATCATAATATAAATCCTCAAACACGTAAATGTTAATTTCATTTTATTATGACCTAAATAATATGATCTATTACTTCACTAGTGCTGAGAGCCACAGTGGAGTCGGAATGGCCCCTGGCATTTTGCCAATAGTATTGGTTGAGAGGCAAGCCATTAAGATGATGGTGGATTGATTCAGTTGTATAATAGATCTTTACTGTCTACCTTGGCCTGCTACTTTGGAGTTCTCATGGGGATTCCCGGAGAGTTCCCATTGTTTGGGGAAGTGCGGGAGGAGGGATTTCCGGAAGAGGGATTTCCAGTTGTTGGTTCCTGGAGGAGCCCTGTGGCATTTGGGAGAGTTCCCGGGAAGTGTGTGTGGAGTGTGCTGGTGGAGTTCAGAAATAAAGTTTGTTCCTGCTTCAGTGGCTCGTGATTTGTGCCCAGCCAGACTGAAGCACACTAGTGTATGAATTAAGAATGCATTCAACTTTATAAATGGAAAGCAAAAAAAGTCCTGAGTTTGTTGGTTGAAGCTTGCAATTCTTATTCACAGTTGTCAGTGTAGATCAATTCTTTCTCTTCCATCTCCCTTGCAGTTTAGACTTTGTCTTCATGCTTTTCACCTCATGGGTATGAGATGGCTGTTCCTGAATCCAGGCATCATGCCTGTTTTCCAAGAAGGACGACTTGAATGGGAAATGGCTTTTTCATCATAACCTATTTTCCCTAGTCAAAGAGTGAACACAGGAGCTGAGTCATCTATCTGGGCAGTAAGGTCCTGTGTTAGCCTGTAGAATTGCACTGCCAGGACTATCACCACAACTGCACAAGGTAGACAAGGCAGTTATTAATGTTACTTGAGACTGGACAGACTATGAAGGAGGGCAGAGGGCAGGGAAATGGTAGAGAATTGTTCAGGGTAGGTGATAGGACAACCTGACCACCCTTATTTTTATTCAAAACGGAAATCTTTCAGGGACCTAAATTTATGTGGTGTGACAACTTTTCATGTTTGATTCTAAGATGTTACTCAAGTATATATGAAAACAACAACAAAATTAACTTAAGAGAATTTTGAGAAATTTATTGATTTCTTTGAAAGCAAAATATAATGTAATAGGAAACCAGTATGCTGTGATCATGGAAATGTACCTCAGTGATCTGTGGCTGCCTTGCCAGAAGTTGAACGTTCAGTGGCCCCATTGCTTCTCTTTGAAATCCACACATTCCTGCAGAAATCATGCTTTGCAGGGGCTGCTCTTAATGGCCTAGTATGACTTGGATACTAAGTCTGTTCCTGTGGGAGATGGTCTTCCCTGAGGGGTGGCTTTGGTTCCAAGAACTTAAAATCTTTTTATTGACTTTCCTCTGTGACAGCCTTGTGGAATCTTCCTTAGAATTCCATGCAATCTATCCAAAACACTTGAACCCAAGCTTCCTCCTTACATTTTGTTCTTCCTTTGCAATTGAATCTCCATGGTGGTATGATGGCTTTCCTGGACTACTCTTTCACTCCCTTCCATTTCCTCTCATGGACTCTGTCCTAATAAATCTTTTGTAGAGCTCCTCTTGTTTTCAAGTCTACTTCTCTGTGTATCCAAACTAACACAAATATTCAGAAGTTTCCAATATATAAAGCAATAAACAAAAAAAAACATTAAAGGTCAATAAAATAAAAATATTTGCTAAGTTTAGCCTAGGGGAAAAAAGAAAAAGATTACTGACAATCTATGTTACAGAAAAAAATAATTACAGACACCAAGGGGATTAAAAATAAGTTCAGGAACAATTTTATAATGAATTTGAAAATCCATGTATTCATTCAATTGTTAATATTATATTTCCATTTGTTTATGCATTTATTCATTTATTTTGAGTGTTTGTGTGTGTATATATATATGTGTGTGTGCATGTATCTGAGTGGGAAACAGAAAATGAATATGGGAAACAGAAAATGAACACAATGAATATATATATATATATATATATATATATATAAATTTATAAATTGTTTTTTGCACAATATTATTGTTTACATATGAGGTGTCACCAAAAAATTAATGTGTGAGATAATACAAGAAGGTTCAAAAATGAAATGATTGGGTTATTATAGCCTTAACCTAAACAGTGCATTTATCCGTTGATAGGGATTAACTGGGCAGTAACTTTAGGAAGATAGAGTGTGGGTGGAAGAGATAGGTCACTGGGTGTGAACCTCCGGGGTTTATATTTTGTTTGTGATGGGCAGTGCTCTCTGCTACCCGACTCTCTCTGGAGCTTCTTTTCTCTGCCACAGTCTTATATCATGATATCCTGCTTCACTTGGAGCCTAGAGTCAACCCTAAGGATTGAGACCTCTGAATCTGTAAGCCTAATAAATTTTTCCTCCTCTAATTGTTCTTGTCGGGTCTTTTGGTCACAGTGGTGAATAGGCAGACTAAAACACATGGTAAACAGCGGTAAGTGTGAAGGAGTAAAACAGTACAAAATGATGGTTGTATTGGTGAATGGGTGGAGACTCTGGAATTTCAGCTGAAATAACTAGGAAGGACTCATTGAAAAAGTGATATTTAAGTATTGACCTCAAAAAGAAAGGGCGGGGGGGGGGAAGGGCCCTGTAAATATATTAATTTAAGTTATCCTATCTTAATATATTGTAAATTCAAATTTGATGCAGTCTGCCAACATCTTAGATGTGACTTTTGAGAAAACATAATCAAATTTGCCTTTTTTTCCATCTGAGCAATTAAACACTAGATATTTTATTCATTGATGTGAAAAAGGAGAGAGTGTGTGAAAGAGAGAAAGAATGGGTGGGAAAGGGGCTTTACAAATTTAAATTTGGCAGGTGAAATTTGAGATCCTTTTTTGTAGACATTCAGCTGAATTGGACAAGTAAGACTACTTCTTTTTTAAATTTTTTTCTTCCTTTTAGTTATACATGTGAGTAGTTTATTTTGAGATATTGTACATACATGGTGTATGATTTATCCTAATTATGATCCCAATCTTGTGGTAGTACATGATGTGGAGTTTCACAATACCTGTATTCATATTTGAACACAGGAAATTTATGTCCAATTTATTCTGCTACCTTTTCTTTCCCTCCTTTTCCCTTCATTACCCTTTGTCTAATCCAAAGAACTTCTATCCCAGCCACCCCATCTTGTGTGTTAGCCTCCATATATCAAAGAGAACAGTAGGCCTTTGGTTTTTAGAACTGGCTTATTTTACTTAGCATGATAGTTTACAGTTCCATCTATTTATTGGTAAGGGCCATATTTTCATTCTTCTTTATAGCTGAATAATATTCCATTGCAAATATATACCACATTTATTTATCCATTCATCTGTTGAAGGGCACATAGGATGGTTCCATAGCTTTGCTATTGAGAATTGAGCTGCTATAAACACTGATGTGGTTGCATCACTGTGGTATGCTGATTTTAAGTCCTTTGGAGTCCAAGGATTGGATAACTGGGTCAAATGGTGGTTCCATTTCCAATTTTCTGAGGAATCTCCATACTGCTTTCCAGAGAGGATGCATCAATTTGCAGTCCCACTAGCAATGTATGAATGTACCTTTTCTCCACATTCTCACCAACATTTATTGTCACACATATTCTTTTTTTTTTAAAGAGAGAGAGAGAGAGAGAATTCTTTTTTAATATTTATTTTTATTTTTCGGCGGACACAATATCTTTGTATGTGGTGCTGAGGATCAAACCCGGGCTGCACTCATGTCAGGCGAGCGCGCTACTGCTTGAGCCACATCCCCAGCCCCTTACATATATTCTTGATAATTACTATTCTGACTGCAATTAAGTGGAATCTCAGTGTAGTTTTAATTTTGCATTTATCTAATTTCTAGAGATGTTGAATGTTTTTTTTTTTCATATACTTTTAAAACCTCTTGTATTTCTTCTTCTGTGTTGTGCCTGTTCAGTTCCTTTTCCCATTCATTGATTGGGTTATTTGTTTTGGAGGGTTTTTGGGTGTTAAGTTTTTGAGTTCTTTATATATCCTGGATATTAATGTACTATTTTGGGTGTAGATGGCAAAGGTTTTCTCTCACTCTGTATGTTTATTCTTTACATTATTGATTGTTACCTTTGCTGTAAAGAAGCTTTTTTTAGTTTGATAAACTTCCATTTATTGATTCATGATTTTACTTATTGTGCTTTAGGAGTTTTCCTGAGCAAGTCAGTTCCTAGGCTGACATGATGGGGAATTGGGTTAACATTTTCTTCTAGTAGGCACAGGGTCTTTGGTTGAAAAAATAGTTCCTTCATGCACTTTGAATTGAGTTTTGTGCAGGGTGAGACATAGGTGTCAAATTTCATTCTACTCTGTATGGATTTCCAGTGTACCTAGCACCATTTGTTGAAGAGAATATATTTTCTCCAATGTATGTTTATAGTGCTTATGTCTATATGAAATAACTCTATTTGTGTGTGTTGGTCTATGTGTCTTCTATTCTGTTCCATTGGCTTTCTTCTCTATTTTTTGTGCCAATACCATTTCTGTTATTATAGCTATATAGTATAATTTAAAGTTAGGTATTGTGTTTCCTTTGCCTCAATTTTCTTGCTAAGTATTTTTTGGCTGTTTTGGTTCTCTTATTTTTCCAAATGAGTTTCATGACTGCTTTTTCTAGTTCTATGAAGAACATACTTGGGATTTTAATTGGAACTGCATTAAATCTCTATAGACTTTGGTATTATGGACATTTGGGGAACATTAATTCTCTTTTGGTAGATTGATTCCCAAGATTTATTTTTTTAAAAGGCTATTGTGAATGGAATAATTTGCCCCAATTATTTTTAAGATGATTCATAATTAGTGTATAGGACTGCAATTGTTTATGGGTGCTACTTTAATATCCTGCTACTTTGCTGAATTCATTTATTAGATCTAGAAACTTTGTTGTGGAGCTTTTTGAGTCTTCTAGATATAGAAATATATCATCAGCAAATAGAAATATTTTGAGCTCTGCTTTTCCTATTCATATTCTCTTATTTTTTTCTTTTGTCTAATTCCTCTGGCTAGGGTTTTAAAAATTATGTTGAATGGAAGGGATGAAAGAGGGCAGCTTTGTCTTTTTCCAGTTTTTAGAGGGAATTCTTAAAATGTTGTTGGCCTTGAATTTAACATAGATAGTTCTTCCAATGTTGAGGTATGTTCTTACTATTTCTAGCTTTTCAAATGCTGAAGTTTTCAAATACTTTTTCAGAATCTATTGAGATATTATGTGATTCTTTTCTTTAAGCCTATTGATATGCTGAATTACAGTGATTGATTTCCTTACGTTGAACCACCTTTGTATTCCCCTACTTGATCATTGTTAACTCTTTTTTCTTTTTTTTTTAGAGAGAGAGTGAGAGAGGGGAGAGAGAGAGAATTTTTAATATTTATTTTTTAGTTCTCGGCAGACACAACATCTTTGTTGGTATGTGGTGCTGAGGATCGAACCCGGGCCGCACGCATGCCAGGCGAGCGCGCTACCACTTGAGCCACATCCCCAGCCCTGTTAACTCTTTTTAATGTGTGTGTGTGTGTGTGTGTGTGTGTGTGAGAGAGAGAGAGAGAGAGAGAGAGAGAGAGAGAGAGAGAGAGAGATTTGTCAGTATTTTATTAAGAACTTTTGTATCTATGTTCATCAGGGATATTCGTCTGAAGTTTTCTTTTCCTGATGTGTCTTTGTCTGGTTTTGGTGATACTCATTTCACAGAATGAGTTTGGAAGGATTCCCTCCTTTTCTATTTAGAGACAGGATCTCCCTAAGTTGCTTAGCACCTCGCTGTTGCTGAGGATGGCATTGAATTGACAATCCTTCTGTCTCAGCTTCCAGAGCTTCTTAGAATTACAGGCATGCACTATTGCTCCCAGCCGATGATTCCTTCCTTTTATTTTATTTATTTATTTTTCATTTTTAATTTATATATAACAGCAGAATGCATTATGATTTTTATTACACATATAGAGCATAATTTTTCATTTCTCTGGTTGTATACACAGTATATTCACACCAATTCATGTCTTCATACGTGTACTTTGGGTAATAATGATCATCGCATTCTGCCATCATTAATAACTCCATGCCCCCTCCCTTCCCTCTAACCCCTCTGCCTTATCTAGAGTTCTTCTATTCCTCCCATGCTCCTGTTTTCTATCCCACTATGAATCAGCCTCCTTCCTCTTCTATTTCATGAAATAATTTGAAGAGTATTGATGTAAGTTCTTCTTTGAAGGTCTGGTTAAACTTTGCTGAGAATCTGTCTGGTCCCGGGCTTTTCTTTGTTGGTGGGCTTTTGATGGTATCTTCAATTTTATTGCTTGAAATTGATTTGTTTAAATTTTCTATGATTCAATTTGGGTAGGTCATATATCTCTAGAAATTTTTCAGTATCTTCATGATTTTCTTTTTTATTGGAATATAGGTTTTCAAAATATTTTCTGATTATTGTTTGTAATCTGTAGTGTCTGTGGTAATATTTTCTTTTCATCATGAATTTTAGTGATTTGACTTTTTCTCTTTCTCTTCATTGGCTTGGAGAAGGGCTTATCAACTTTATCTATTTTTTCAAAGAACCAAGTTTTATTTGATTGACTATTTTTAATTACTTTTTTTTTCTTATTGGTTTGTTCCAGTTTCTTTTATTTTGGTCCTGATTTTAGTTTGATACCTTTCCATTTATGTTAATTAGTTCCTGCATTCTACTGTTTGTGGTATTGATTTATTTTTCTTTTTTATAGGGCTTTGAGATGTTAGGTTATTTATTTGCCAAATTTCTATTTTTTATTGAATAAGTTTAATGAATAAGCTAAGGAAACAAAGCAACTAAGATATGGTCTATTTTAGATAAGGATCCATGTATGCTGAGAATAAAGTGTATTCAGTCATTGATGGATTAAATATTCTTTATATGTCTGTTAGTTCTAAATTATTAATTGTATCTTTTAGTTTCTATAGCTTCTTTTTTTTTAATTTATTTATTTTTTTTATTGGTTGTTCACAACATTACAAAGCTCTTGACATAACATACTTCATACATTGGACTGAAGTGGGTTATGAACCCCCAATTTTACCCCAAATGCAGATTGCAGAGTCACATCGGTTACACTTCCACAATTTTACATAATGTCCTATTGGTCATTGTTGTATTCTGCTACCTTTCCTATCCCCTACTATCCCCCCTCCCCTCCCCTCCCAACTTCTCTCTCTACCCCATCTACTGTAATTCATTTCTCTCCTTGTTTATTTTCCCATTCCCTCACAACCTCTTGTATGTAATTTTGTATAGCAATGAGGGTCTCCCTTCATTTCCATGCAATTTCCCTTTTCTCACCCTTTCCCTCCCATCTCATGTCTCTGTTTAATGTTAATCTTTTCTTCCTACTCTTCCTCCCTGCTCTGTTCATAGTTGCTCTCATTATATCAAAGAAGACATTTGGTATTTGTTTTTTAGGGATTGGCTAGCTTCACTAAGCATAATCTGCTCTAGTGCCATCCATTTCCCTGCAAATTCTATGATTTTGTCATTTTTTATTGCTGCATAGTACTCCATTGTGTATAGATGCCACATTTTTTTTATCCATTCATCTACTGAGGGGCATCTGGGTTGGTTCCACAGTCTAGCAATTGTGAATTGTGCTGCTATGAACATCGATGTGGCAGTATCCTTGTAGCATGCTCTTTTAAGGTCTTCAGGGAATAGTCCAAGAAGGGCAATAGCAGGGTCAAATGGTGATTCCATTCCCATCTTTCCCAGGAATCTCCAAACTGCTTTCCAAATTGGCCGCACCAATTTGCAGTCCCACCAGCAATGTACAAGTGTACCCTTTTCTCCACAACCTCTCCAGCACTTGTTGTTGTTTGACTTCATAGTGGCTGCCAATCTTACTGGAGTGAAATGGTATCTTAGGGTGGTTTTGATTTGCATTTCTCTGACTGCTAGAGATGGTGAGCATTTTTTCATGTACTTATTGATTGATTGTATATCCTCCTCTGAGAAGTGTCTGTTCAGGTCCTTGGCCCATTTGTTGATTGGGTTATTTGTTATCTTATTGTCTAATTTTTTGAGTTCTTTGTATACTCTGGATATTTGGGCTCTATCTGAAGTGTGAGGAGTAAAGATTTGTTCCCAGGATGTAGGCTCCCTGTTTACCTCTCTTATTGTTTCTCTTGCTGAGAAAAAACTTTTAAGTTTAATTAAGTCCCATTTGTTGATTCTTGTTGTTAACTCTTGTGCTATGGGTGTCCTATTGTGGAATTTGGAGCCCGACCCCACAATTTGTAGATCGGATCCAACTTTGTCTTCTATCAGACGCAGAGTCTCTGGTTTGATATCAAGTTCCTTGATCCATTTTGAGTTAACTTTTGTGCATGGCGAGAGAAAGGGGTTCAGTTTCATTTTGTTGCATATGGATTTCCAGTTTTCCCAACACCATTTGTTGAAGATGCTATCCTTCCTCCATTGCATGCTTTTAGCCCCTTTATCAAATATAAGATAGTTGTAACTTTGTGGATTAGTCTCTGTGTCCTCTATTCTATACCATTGGTCCACCCACCTGTTTTGGTACCAGTACCATGCTGTTTTTGTCACTATTGCTTTGTAATATAGTTTGAAATCTGGTATCGCTATACCGCCTGATTCACACTTCCTGTTTAGAATTGCTTTTGCTATTCTGGGTCTTTTATTTTTCCATATGAATTTCATGATTGCTTTGTCAATTTCTACAAGATATGCCGTTGGGATTTTGATTGGCATTGCATTAAACCTATAGAGAACTTTTGGTAATATCGCCATTTTGATGATGTTAGTTCTGCCTATCCATGAACAGGGTATGTTTTTCCATCTTCTAAGATCTTCATCAACTTCTCTCTTTAGGGTTCTGTAGTTTTCATTATATAAATCTTTCACCTCTTTTGTTAGGTTAATTCCCAAGTATTTTATTTTTTTTGAGGATATCGTGAATGGAGTGTTTTTCCTCATTTCCGTTTCCGAAGTTTTGTCGCTGATATACAGAAATGCCTTTGATTTATGCGTGTTGATTTTATATCCTGCCACTTTGCTGAATTCATTTATTAGTTCTAGTAGTTTCTTTGTAGACCCTTTTGGGTCTTCTAGGTATAGAATCATGTCATCTGCAAATAGTGATAATTTAAGTCCTTCTTTTCCAATTTTTATGCCTTTAATTTCTTTCGTCTGTCTAATTGCTCTGGCCAGTGTTTCGAGAACTATATTGAATAGACGTGGAGATAGAGGGCATCCCTGTCTTGTTCCGGATTTTAGAGGGAATGCCTTCAACTTTTGTCCATTCAGAATGATGCTAGCCTGAGGCTTAGCATATATAGCTTTTACAATGTCAAGGTAGGTTCCTGTTATCCCTAATTTTTCTAACGTTTTGAACATAAAGGGATGCTGTACTTTGTCAAATGCTCTCTCTGCATCTATCAAGATGATCATATGGTTCTTATCTTTAAGTCTATTGATGTGGTGAATTACATTTATTGATTTCCGTATGTTGAACCATCCTTGCATCCCAGGGATGAATCCTACTTGGTCATGGTGCACAATTTTTTTGATGTGTTTTTGTATTCGATTTGCCAGAATTTTATTGAGGATTTTTGCATCTAGGTTCATTAGAGATATTGGTCTGTAGTTTTCTTTCTTTGAGGCGTCTTTGTCTGGTTTCGGAATCAGGGTGATGTTGGCCTCATAGAATGAATTTGGAAGAGCTCCCTCTTTTTCTATTTCCTGAAATAACTTGAAAAGTATTGGTTTTAATTCTTCTTTAAAGGTTTTGTAAAACTCCGCTGTATATCCATCCGGTCCTGGGCTTTTCTTGGTTGGTAGTCTTTTGATGGCTTCTTCAATTTCATCCATTGATATTGGTCTATTCAAATTGTGTGTATCCTCCTGACTCAGTCTGGGCAAATCATATGACTTAAGAAATTTATCGATGTCTTCACTATCTTCTATTTTGTTGGAATATAGGTTTTCAAAATAATTTCTAATTGTCTTCTGTATTTCTGTAGGATCTGTTGTAATATTGCCTTTTTCATCCCGTATGTTAGTAATTTGAGTTCTCTCTCTTCTTCTCTTCGTTAGCATGGCTAAAGGTCTGTCGATCTTATTTATTTTTTCGAAGAACCAACTTTTAGTTTTGTTAATTTTTTCAATAGTTTCTTTTGTTTCAATTTCATTGATTTCTGCTCTAATTTTAATTATTTCTAGTCTTCTGCTACATTTGCTGTTTTTTTGCTCTTCCTTTTCTAGGGCTTTGAGATGAAGTGTGAGCTCATTTATTTGTTGGTTTTTTCTTTTTTTGAGGGATGACCACCAGGCGATGAATTTTCCTCTTAAAACTGCTTTCATTGTGTCCCATAGATTCCGATATGTTGTGTCTGTATTTTCATTTATCTCTAAGAATTTTTTAATTTCCTCCTTTATGTCTTCTGTAACCCATTGATCATTCAGTAACATATTGTTCATTTTCCATGTGATGTAGGATTTTTCCTTCCTTCTTTTATCATTGATTTCCAGTTTCATTCCATTATGATCAGATAAAATGCATGGTATTATCTCCACCCCTTTATATTTACTGAGGGTTGCCCTATGGCATAATATATGGTCTATTTTTGAGAAGGATCCATGTGCTGCTGAGAAAAAGGTATATCCATTTGATGATGGTTGATATATTCTATATATGTCAGTTAAGTCTAGGTTGTTGATTGTGATATTGAGTTCTATAGTTTCTTTATTCAATTTTTGTTTGGAGGATCTGTCCAACGGTGAAAGAGGAGTGTTGAAGTCACCCATAATTATTGTGTTGTGGTCTATTTGATTCTTGAACTTGAGGAGAGTTTGTTTTATGAATGTCGCAGCACCATTGTTTGGTGCATAAATATTGATAATTGTTATGTCTTGTTGGTGAATGGATCCTTTTAACAGTATATAATGACCTTCTTTATCCCTTTTGATTAACTTAGTCTTGAAGTCGATTTTATTCGATATGAGGATGGCCACTCCTGCTTGCTTACGAGAATTGTGTGCGTGGTATATTTTTTCCCATCCTTTCACCTTCAGCCTGTGTATGTCTTTTCCAATCAGATGTGTCTCCTGGAGGCAGCATATTGTTGGATTTGTCTTTTTAATCCATGATACCAGCCTATGTCGCTTTATTGGAGAGTTTAGGCTGTTAACATTCAGAGTTACTATTGATATATGGTTTGAACTTCCATCCATGTTTGAATGCTTATCCTTTTTTTTTTTTTTAAATATTTAGTTTGTTTCTCCGTGATTATCTTTCCCCTCGCCCTCTGTCTTTACTGAGGCACTTCCCACTGATGGTTTTGGTTATTGTTTTTCATTTCTTCCTCGTGTAGTGTTTTGCTCAAAATGCTTTGCAATGCAGGTTTTCTGGCTGCAAATTCTTTTAACTTTTGTTTATCATGAAAGATCTTTATTTCGTTGTCATACCTGAAGCTTAATTTTGCTGGATACAGAATTCTTGGTTGGCATCCATTGTCTTTCAGTGTTTGAAATACATTGTTCCATGACCTTCTTGCTTTCAGTGTCTGTGATGAAAAGTCCGTTGTTAACCGTATTGGTTTACCCCTAAATGTAATCTGTCTCCTTTCTCTTGTAGCTTTTAATATTTTCTCTTTGTTCTGTATATTGGATATCTTCATAACAATGTGTCTTGGCGTTGGTCTACTGTGATTTTGTGTGCTCGGTGTCCTGTATGCATCTTCAATTTGTATATCTGTTTCCTTTTTTATTTCTGGAAAGTTTTCTGTAATTATTTCATTCAGCAGGTTTCTCATTCCCTTGGTGTGAATCTCTGTACCTTCCTCTATCCCGATGACTCGTAAGTTTGGTTTCTTTATGTTATCGCATAACTCTTGGATGATTTTCTCGTGATTTTTTACCAGCCTTTCTGAGTTGGCTAGACTCTTTTCAAGATGGTATATTTTGTCTTCATTATCTGACGTTCTGGTTTCTACTTGTTCCACTCTGTTAGTGATACTCTCAATTGAGTTTTTAATTTGGTTTATCGTTTCCTTCATTTCTAGAATTATTGTTTGATTATTTTTTATAATCTCTATCTCCTTATAAAGATGCTTAACTTCTTCTTTTAGCTGTTTATGTAACTCATTCTCAATGTGTTCTTTCGCTGCTTGAATTTGCTGTCTTGTATCCTCTTTGAGGTTCCATTCCATCTGTCTAAGGTGTTCCTTGAGGTCTTTATATGACCATTTTTCTGATGACTCTAGGTCCTCCTGAATATTTAGGCTGTCCTGCATTGCTTGTACTCCTCTTCTTCCTTGCTTCTTGAAGCTGCTCATGTTGCTTCTTGTTCTGGTTGACTGCTGGGTTACTGTTTATTCCTATAAATTTATTTGATGCTAGGGAGGAAAGGTATTAGAAGGGAAGGGAAGAAGTCACTAAGGAGAATGAGAGTAGGCAGGTAGAATTCAAGGAAGGGGGGATAAGAAAAATGAAAAGACAAAAGAAGAAAGAAATAGGAACTAAAAAAGAACAAAAATTAAAAAAAAATATTAATAATAATTAAAAAAATTAAAATTGAGATTAGAAGAGAAAGAAGAAAAAAAGAGAAAAGAAAGAAAAAACAAGATAGAAAAATGAAGATGAAAGAAAAACCCCCAATCAGAAAAAAAAAAAAAAACAACAATAAAAAAGACTAATAAATGCCGTCTTAGAGTTTGATTAACTTCTCTTCCACTATGTGGCGCTGTGCCCCCCAGGTCAAGTCTTTCCTGTCAGTACGCTGGAACCAATCACTGTGCAGCAGCTCCTCCCAGACTGGGCGAGTCTCCAATCCTGAGTGCCTAGGGCCTCCTCTTGTGTCCAAACACTTCCACTTTTCCTCTAGCCAGGCCCCTCTCACTACAATACTGACTACAGGCCAGGTCTGCTGCTCCCGGGAGCCCTGTTTTCATGAACGACTGGGCTCACTCCTCCAGATTGCCATTCCCTCAGACCCTAAGCTTGTAGAGCTTGGTGCTGAGAATCCTCAGCAAATTTTGCTTGCCCTCCGGTAGCCACACCCCCGTAGCTGGTGCAAGAGACCTCAGCAGCCAGCCCTGGCGGGAGCGGCAGTCCCACATCACCTCTGACTCCCTCGGGCTGGCTATAGCATTCTCGGGAGAGCTGGGAGGGGCTCTTAAGGTTTCCCTGATGCGTGGAGAGGGAGAACCAGGAGACCACACACCTGCTGCAGCAGGCTTCAATGAAGTTATCTCCTCCGCCGCAGTCCTGCCACGCCAGCCCTCCGCCTCAGTGGTGTTCTCCGCAAACGGCTACAGTTCGCCTCCCCCTGCCGGGCGACCAACGCCACGGGCGGGTCCCCACTGTCACCCAATCCCCGCCTGGACCCTGCGGCCACTACCCACGAAGGCCCGGCAGGCATCCACCTCCGGGGAATGAGAAGTGCTGACCAGCCGCCTCAGCCGGATAGCTTAATGCTGAGTCGCAGCTGTCTGTCTCAGCTTTTCAGACGCGGTGGTGCGGGGCACGGACCATGGAGGGGCTTACTCACTTCCCGCCGCCATCTTTCTCCTCTCGCTATTTCGGGATGATGGCGGGGTGCTGGCTCGCTCTGTCCGGTGCGTCTCTGCCTAGAGCTCCCACGCCTCTCTCCGCCGCGGTTCCTACAGCATGCGCTGCCCTGTTCGCTCTCTCCGCCCCCGGCGTTCCCGGCTTCTAGCCGCACCGCGGCCCGGTCCGTGTCTTTATGGCTCTCGGCTCCAGCGGCGCCCGGGGCCGGGGAGGCGACGGCCTGACTCCGGCAAGTACCGCAGTCCCCAGGCCCCGAGTCCCGGCGGCCACAAACCGACACTTCTAGTAGACCTCCCAGATCCCTGCAGGACCCCTCTTCATGGAATTCTGCTAGAGGTTCCTCAGTGTGAAGACTGCCGCTGTTCCAAAGGGTCTTTTTGATCTCGTTAGTGCGGAGACATTAGAGTCGCTGCTTACTCCTCGGCGGCCATGCTCCCTCCCCCTATAGCTTCTTTATTTAGTTTTTGTTTGGAGGATTTAACCAGTGATGAGAAATGCATATTAATGTTACCCAGTATTATTGTGTTTTGGTCTACTTTATTAACATTTAGAGGAGTTCGTTTGATGTATATAGATAACTTCATTGTTTGGGGCATAAATATTTATGATTATTATGTCTAATTGATATATAATTCCATTAAGCAGTATTTAAATGACCTTTTTGATCCTTTCTGATTAACTTTAGCTTGAAGTCTACTTTATCAGATAAGAGGATAAAAAACATTGCTTGTCTATTTTCTTGTCTATTTGTTCCATATGAATGATATGTTTTTTCCCATTCTCTCACCCTCAGTCTATTGATGTCTTTGCCTAAGAGATGATTTTTCTTGAGACAGCATATTGTTAGGTCTTGTTTTTTAATCCAATCTGCCAATCTATGCCTTTTGATGGATGAGTTTAGGCAATTTACATTCAATGTTATTATTAAGATATGATTTTTATTCCTTGACATTTTGATTTATTTCTTTTTTTAATTAGAGTTAGTTTCTCCTTTGATTCACTATTTTTTTCTAGTGTAGTTTCTCCTTTTGCTGATTTTTACTTTTATTTTTAATTTTTTCTTCATAAAATATCATGAAGAGTATTGATGTAAGTTCTTCTTTTGTAGTGTAGGCTTTCCAGTTGTGAATTCTTTTAACTTTTGTTTATCATGGGAATTTTTTACTTCATTGTCAATTCTTAAGCTTAATTTTTTCTGGATATAGTATTCTTGATTGGCCTCCATGTTATTTCAGAGCTTGGCATATATAATTCCAGGATCTCCTAGCTTTGAGGATCTGGGTTAAGAAATCACCTGAAATCCAGATTGGCTTCCTCTAATGTGACTTTTCATTTTTCTCTGGTAGCATTTGAACTTCTATCCTTATTCTGTGAGTTAGGCATTTTTGTAATAATGTGCCTTGATGTGGGTCTGTTGTAATTTTTTATGTTTGGGGTACTGTAAGCCTCTATTGTATTTGATTTTCCATTTCATTCTGAAGGTTTAGACATTTTCAGTTATTATTTCATTGAAAAGATAATGAAAGTATTTGCATTCCTTTGTTTTGTATCTCTGAGCTAACATCTATCCCAGTAAACTTTAAATTTGGTCTTTTCATGTTAACCCATATTTGATGGAAGTTCTATTCATGATCTTTTGACATCTTTTCTCTGTGGTTAACTTTATTTTCAAGATTATATATTTTGTATTCATTGCCTGAAACTCTGTCTTCCAAGTGCTCTAATCTTCTGGTGATGCTTTCCAATGAGTTTTTAATTTGGTTTATTGATTCCTTTATTTTGAGGATTTCTGGCAGATACTTCTTCAGGATCTCCACTTTTTGTATTTTCTCTCTGATTTCATTTTCTTATATTATCTTTTACCTTATATATCAGTTTACCTATGAACTTTCTGAATTTCATCTCTGATATTTCCTCCACTGTGGTGTCAATGGGATATATTATTGTCTATTTTTGTGTTGTTTGGGATGGCTTGTTTCTTGATTTTTTCACATTGTTTGTGTGTCTACCCATCTAACTGGATGGATCTGAAACTATAGTTTCTGCCTTATGATTCATAGTGTCCCTCTATGTTACTAGTACCTCACAGATGGGGGGAGCCCAATGATTGCAACAATCTAAGCAAATAATATATAGCAATAGACTAAGTACATAGTTCCTATTTTGAAGCAGCTGGTTGAGCAGAGAGTGCAGCAGCCTATTAGGTGTACCCAGCTGCCCCAGGCCAGCTGGCCAAGCAGCAAATCAGTGAGCTGGATGTGGTGGGCTAGCCCCAGAGTTGTGGACCAGTCAGGCTGGGCTGAAGCTGAGTGGAGAAGCAGCTGGCTATGTCTGGTGGTTCTAGCTGGCCTGAGCCAGGTGTATCAGGCCTGAGTGATGGGTCCTGCAGTTGGGTGGCAAAGCTGTGTGCTGAGCCAGTCAGGCTTGGTGGTTAAGTGTCAACCTGGCAAGCTAGGCTATGGACCTAGTAGGCAGAGCAATAGGCCTGGTCAGGAGCTAGGGATTTGGGGAACAGCGTCTAGGGGCCTGGGCATATGCTGGATTACTGTCGCTGGCTGGATGGGCATGCTGAGTGACAAATGCTCTCACAACCACCCTTCCAACCACTCAAACTGCTTTAGCTAGCCCTGTCAGCCCCCACAGCTGCAAGACTCACAGGGCTTGGGAGAGCTCAGCTCTCTTCAGCTTCTCTAATCTGTGTTCTCAAAGTGAAATACTCCCAGTTTCTGATTTTCCATGGGTTTGCTAGGCTCAGACAGGCCCACCCAGACCTAGCCACAAATTCACAGATCTGAGTTTCTAGTTTCCATTTGTTTTACCGTGTTGCAGTTCCAAGATGGTTCTTGCATTGGCTCTCCAGGGATGATTGATAAACTCAGGGAACTTTTTTTTTTTAAAGATTTATTTAATGAATCCAATAGTCTCTGGTTCATCTAGGGGAGATTGCCCCTCCAGACTTAGGAGTTTTCACTCTAATCCTTGAGCACATGCAGTATTCCTGCTACTGAATTTGGGGTTGTGGAACTAGGAGAAATGTTGCCACACCCTAATCCTCCATGTTGCCCACTCACAAATAAGCTTTAAATATCCATGTCTGGAGTTCACAGGAGAAGTTTGAATATTTATATTTGGGAGTCATTTTAATTTTGATGTTATTTAATTAAATAATTTGATGTTATTTAATTAAAATGAGATAACTACATACATTTTAAAAAATGAACACACATTTACAAAAAATGAAAATAAAGGGAGTTCAGGAAAAGAGACTCTGTTTGCAGAAAATGTGATCTGGGTGGGGAGAAGGATGAAGGAACGTGGAAAGAAGGAAGAACTGGAAAATTGTGGAATCTAAGGAAACAGAAATTATTTTGTCAATGAGAGTCTTGGTATATGTTAAGCACTGGTGAGTCAAATAAAGGGAACAGAGGGAACTAATACTGAAAGTGGCCAATGATAAATGACTTAGAGCATTTCTGGTGACAGAATTTAGTTTTTGTTTATGTTATAGCTGACTCTGTCACATTTAAATTTATAATATATTAAGATAGGATTACTTATCAAAACCTGGACTGCCACCAACTTTCCACCATCCAGACTACCTCCTCGAGAATATTGGAGCAGCTTCCAATGTTTTTCCCTGCTTTAGCCTCTGGTCCCATGCAATCCAGTTTCAACACAGAAGTCAGAAGCATCTGCTAAATTTTTGGTAAAGCGATTTCCTGTTTAGAAAAAATTGGGAGGAAAGAAACTGAAGACAACACATATGTGAAAGTGCTTCAAGCAGTCTTCCTTAACAGTGCGGGCAGGCATAGAGTCCAGTCACTATAGAGGAAACTCAGGGAAAGGAAAAAAAATTGAGGGAGAATTACTAGCTTATTGTAAATTGATAAGTGATTCAATGAAGAATAAATAAATTGAAAATTAAGGAGTTTCTATAGCAGTGTTTTTGAGTAGCCAGCCAGGAACAGGAGGAAGATACAAACAGATGCTGGAGCAGAGCATTGACTGCTCATCTTCCAACTACTGAGTTTGTGCACAGATATAGTAAACCCTACATGTTCTTCCTCAAACTTTTCTGGTGCTGTAGAAGATTCTCTGCTAAAACAAGGCATGACCTGCAGGTGTCGAGATAGTGGGAATGAAACAAGGTGCAAGAGTGACATATCAGGAGATAACCTTGGATGGACGAGTATGGGTCAATGCTCCATCTTCTATTGTTACTGTGAAACAGTTCTGAGACACCTCACACAGACTTTTGAAAGAATGGCCAGCGGATTGACCCCGTATGGCCAGAGTAGTAACAAGCTCCTCTAAATGTTTTTGTTAACATTCCTCTTTCCCTGTTCTTTACTTTCTCGTTTCTTTACTTTTTTTCCTAAGAACATTTCCAAACAGACTGCCAAGAAGTCTACTGTTTTAAGGTCTGTTTTGGGGAGAAAAGGTGAAATAAGACAGTGGCTTGGTCTTAAGAATAAGGACAGGTAATATCTAATTCTGGAAATTATGCAAAATGTAGGCACAGACACAGGTCTGAGGTTGGTGTGGAAGTCAGAAATTGTGTACTTTTAATGTGCCTTTGTTCTCATTGAGACAGAAAGAAACTAATATGCTGAGCATGAGGATGTGTTGCAGTTTAGAAGAAAAAATATATATATAAAGTGATCACTGGAACAGTGGTAGAAAGAATGCATTAGCAAAATGTGGTATAATTTCTGGATGCTATAGAGGACCCACTCGAATCAGTGATCATGAACCATAAAAATATTCTGATTTATATTTTTTATTATGTCCCAGCTGCTTACCCTGCCTACAGCACATATCATTCAATCTCTTTCTAATATCCGCCTTTATATAGACAGCACTTTAGAACTTATTTCAATTGTGGTATTTACAACTAATATAGAATGATTCCTCACATCCACAAATCTCCGATTGAAGAAACAGAAGAAAACTGCTTAAAGTGTTGTTTAAATCAACCACCTATCATTTTGATATAGCTAGTATGAAAGAAAGAATGTCAAAAAGTAAAATATTTAAAATAGTCAAAAGGTAAACTATAAACAATTATTGTATACTTAATATAAACCACATTCACTCTTAATTTTAAATTACTAGTAGTGGTAGTAGTAGTAGTAGTAGCTGCAGCCAGGATTGAACCCAGGAGTATTTAACCACTGAGTGACGTCCCCAGTCCTTTTAATTTTTTATTTTGAGACAAGGTTTTGCTAAGTTATTGAGGTTGACTTTGAACTTACAATCCTCTTTCCTTAAAGGTGTGCACTATGCCATGCCTGACTTTGATGCAAGTATCTTTTCATGAGGAACACTCAAATGATAGATTACATTTTCTCCATGTGTACAATAAAAACATGGAGTTGATATAAAAATAGGCAAATTGTCATTGTTAAAATGAGTAAACATTTGTTATTATGTTTACAAATCTTTGACTATCTTGGGATAAGTTTAATTCAGTGAGAATACTGAAGTCAGAGAAGACATCTTTATGGAATCTCTTGTTCCACTTGACAAAGACACTTCCCAATACAATTCCTTCCTAGGGAAGAAGCTGGAGAAAGTAATGAAAAGATGTCTGACCTACCCTTTAAGGCATCAGTTTGGGACTGACACACTTCACATTCCTCTGGCCAAAGTAAGTGGAGACAGAGACAAGGGGTATAATAAGGGAAGAAAAAATGGTAACTGTAACTATTCGGTCCACTATCACTTACATATCACCATCTCTTATAAAATTTATTTTAACTTATGCACAATAACAAGAAAACCTCTGTGCAACTATTTGCATGATGATGTTTCTCTTGATAGGCAGCCTGTAATGGCTTTCCAATCACACCTACATCAGAGCCTAAGGTAAGATTCAAATTTACTAAATATATTTTGTTTTACTACCAATAGTTACCAAAGTAATTTTTGATCAAAACACAGTTAACTGAGATTATTGAATTGGGGTATTAGATGTGAAAAGAATAAATAAAGACCTAGCAGATATAAAATTATAGCTCAGTATTATTTGTGAAGAAGATATATGGAAAAAGCTAATTGTTGGTGTGCAATATGCTTAAGGGTATGCAGAAGCAAAGAACACTTACAATAAAGTAAGAACATACTTGACAGTCTGATTTTACAAAACAAAATAAAAAGAAAAGGAAAAAGAAACATAGGAAAGAAGGAAGAAAATAAGGCAAAGGAGAGATGTACAGAGGGAGGAAGACGGTATAGTAAGGGTGTAGTAATTGTGTTCTAAGGATGTGAGTTTTGTTAAATGAACACTTCCAGTTTTCCACATACATTTAGTTCAAAAAAGGTATTAAGTTTTACTTTAAGAGATCTGGGGACATGTTAGGTCTTTGAAATTTTTCCTGTATTGTACGATACAGTTATGTTTATATATTTAACTACGTGATTTTTCTTTGTATTTTGATCTACTTTCCTAAATAGTTGTACTGAGTTAAGCAAAAAATAGTTTTCCCTTTCTGTTAGAACTCTTATTGTCTGTATTTTGTGTTGCTTTTAAAATATTGTTTTAGTAATCCACATCAGCCTCTTGCAATGATTGAGCCCATCTTTGAAAATACATTTAAAAAAAGCTGAAAAACTGACACTTCTGAAACTTTATTGTTGACACACAAACTCGGGGTTACACGAAATTTACCCAGAAAATAGATGTCTCAATTTTGCTTTGATTGGAAATTATGCTTTGATTTCATTGTGTCTTGACTGGTCATTTTCCTTAAATTTCTACTAATTCTTTTAAAACTCTGTACTCTATTCATGTTCTCTTCCTATATTTATGTTATATAATACATATTCTATCATAGTTTCAGGAGGAAAATCAATGTGTTAGTGATTTTAAAATGCAAAAATATTAACATGCACAGATTTTTCTCTTCTGGATTTTTCTCTTTATAAAAGGCAAATAAGATCCCTTGACATTAATTAAGTTGTTAAATTTCTCAGGGGCATTTCTGTCAAAACTGGTAATAACTTCACAGGTACATAATTATATTAAGTTTTCTCTCAATCCAGTGCCTACCAGGGACTTGTTCATTTTGGAAATGTAAAAATCAAAAGGAGGTGGCTACAGTAAGCATTTCTTCCTGTTATTGAATCCTTAATCTTATCCTCCTTGTCTCCTTAATCTTATCCTCAGCTTGTGGAAACATCTACTTGATTTTGTTAGTAAATTATTATGTGGTATCTGACCACATTTAAAGCACCTACTAAGAAGATAGCACGTATATTTCAAGGCAATTTCAAGTATTAATTCAACATAATGTGAGAAGTAATTTATAAGAATGCTCCAGAAGCAGCTTAATCAACAAGCAATGTTTTTACCTATTATTTCAGCATGATGAAAAGTAATATCTTCAAATATTTAGTAGTTTAAAGAAATGATTTCCCTGGTGTTCATTTTCAAAACAAAATTCTAAAACTGTTAGAAGCTGAGCCAACCATAAAATAGTCAGTTGCCCTCACGGCATTTAGATAAATGGTAGCAAGACACATATAAAGGTCATTTTATGTGCGTGAAGGCCAAGGCATTTTTATTTTCTCTCATAAATCAAAAACTGTTTGATATCTCAGCTATGTACACTCACAATGTTAAGAAGCATATTGTAATACAGACTGTTGTTTTATTTTTCAACATTAGCTGGATACGTAAGTAAGGAGAGAGAGAAAAAGAGAGAGAAGGTTGGGGGCAGAGAGAGAAATTACTTTTGCATAGCAACCTCTTGTGCATTACACAATGTAGATTCAATAAAAGGAGTGAATAGGGTGTAGCACTGGGAATCCATTATTAGCATGATGTTGAATTCCATTTAGGCATGCTGCATTGCAATAGATGAACTTTAGTCTACCTGTTAGACACAAGTCAGTGCAAGTGAGGATTTCTGTAACAAAACTGAAGCATCAACCTCCTTGTCCCATCTCAGGGCATAGCCCCTCTCATCTTTGTAATGCCATCTCAAGAAATTAGAGGAAACTCAGTATCACTGACAAATTACTGTATGCAGTACAAAGTACAGAGACCCCAAAGAAAACACTATCAATAAAACATTCCAGATCATACTTTCATGGCCCTATGTTTTCTAAAGATACTTAAGTGATTCCATTTCTGCTGGAACTCACAACAGTCAAGATCAAAGTCATTATTTATCATTTAGCATATTATATGACTTAAACCTAGACTCCATAGTTTCTTATAAATCCATGTGTTCTCTATGCCAATTCTCTTTTTTCTCTAAAACCTCTGCACCATGGCTTCTTGGACTTACCCACTTCTCTTTTCCAGCACCAGCACTTTTATCCTTGACCCTGTCAGAGCATCTCCATGTAGTCTCACCTAAACTAACTCTCATTATCCTCTGCAAAAATTCTTCAGTAGCCTTCTAGAGCTAGCCTTTTTCTTCTCGAATGAAACAAAAAAGAAAAAAAAAAGAGAGAAAAGTTTTCCCTTTTCACTTTCACTGATACTTCCAGAGAGTCACATCTACTTCTCCTACCCTGAATTTAAAAAAAATAAAAATAAAAATCACCATATGGATCTGGATCATAAGCCAACATTGTCTGATTGATGTTAGAAAACAGGTCTTATGCCAAATGACTGTAAGATTCCTCAGCAAACAACACCTAAACAGAACATGATTATGAGGATGAAGGATGGCACACTTATGAAGTCATAAATGTGCCAAATATTATGAAAATGTAAAAAAATACAGGGAAAACAGGGTATTTCCTTACTATATTTATGATAAAAGTTTTGCTCTATCTAATCAAATTTGCAGGGAATGAACCACTAACTTAAGCAAAATGCAAAAAAAAATCAACTTAAATTATAGAGTGGAATACAACATGTATACAGATAAATATATATTAATACCAAATTCTGTAAGGATGCCATGTGTCTTTAATTATTCAGTAATTGGTATACTTTTAAAACTTAAAAGAAACCTCATTAAGCTAAACAATTAGAGCCAAGATGTTAGAAACTTGTTTCAATTTATGTAAATCTTAAGAAATCTTATGTTAATATGCTTTCAGGAAAAATTATTACTTGCCTTTAAAGGTCTTAAAATAGTTAATTAATATTTAACAGGGTGAAACTGGGCAAAAACCATAACTGGTTATAGTAAGCATAATATATACTAATATTTATTATATTCATAACCACCAAAGGAAATAAGTTTCAAAATATATTCTGAGTCATTATAGGTTTATATTATACATGTAAAATATTATATCTATATATAGATGTATAATTCATTGTCAATAATAAATGTGCGATTATAATTACTTTGAGGATAATAATCATTACTTTTGTTGCCTTATTATCTGATTTTCTTTTTTTCTAACTTCTTAATTTTCTTCATAATTTCCTCAGACTCAAACACCCTCTCATATATTTTACTGTTACAAATAGTAGGCTGAAATATCTCCAACTATTAACCAAGCACCTACTACCAAAGTGTGTGACTTAACAATCTTTACTTCATGATTGGCAATGCATTGAGAAAGTATTTTTAAAACATAAATGAATAAGGTATCTTCCTCCATATATTAAAAAAAATTCAAATTGTTTGTTAAAATTCAGCATTTTTTTTTGACCAGGTTATTCTGGAGAATGACATCAATGTCCACTAGGACTCAGCACATAAAGAGATAGAAGGTAAGTAGGAAGAAAATATGACCCATCATTAATGGAGGAAGAGAATCTAATGAGAAATATGACCTGATTGAAGTTGATCTTAGGTTCATTTTTTTAACTTTGAAACCTTGAATTATAAATAATTAATAGCAAACTTCCTTCTGAGGTCTTTCTGTCTGCTAATGTCAGTAAGATGCTGAAATCAGTCGCCAGTGACCATTTCTGTTTCCTTCATGTTTTTCTTCAGCACCTGCTCCAATTATTGAATTTTTAAGTTTATGAAAATCTTTTTTAAAATCCCCTGAAATTGCAATGTTGTTGCAATTAAAGCCACATGCAATTTAAATGAGTTGCTCATCACTGATAGAATTTTTTAAATATTGGATGAACTCATGATTAGCTATCTTTGGGGTTATTACTTATATAAAGGAAATTTTTTAAAAAGCAGTCTGTTATGCTCAGCTTCATAGTTTATGCATTTTGAGTAGCAAATGAAACATTTAGAAAATATTGACTTTAAATATTTTTCTTTGTATTTTTTATGATTATAGTTATACAATATTCAATTTCAGAGTTACAAAACATTATAAGAATATGATCTTTACCTAGGTTTTCCAAATGTCAATATTTTTACATAACATATTCTTGAATAATTTTGAAAAAGCATTTGAAAATAATATTGACAGGGTCCTTATTTATCTTAAATATTCTATTTTTTGTTTTCTAAAATCAAGACACTACTTAACTTAATTCTCATCCAGTTATCATAATCATAAAATTAACAAAGATGGAATAATTTATAATCCTCAGCACTTAACAGAGTTGACAATTACTCCCATAGTGTTTGTACTAGAAAAAAAGAAACTTCCAGATTATGAATTTCATATTAAGTTGCTGTGTTTTTCAGTTTTCTTAATGAACAAACATGTTTCTTTTATGAGTGTCATGAAATTGTCATTTTCAAAGAGGGCCAGTTATTTTATAAAGTATTCTTTAGATATAACTTATTTGATCTTTTCCAATGATCAGATTGTGCCTATAAGTGTTTTTGAAAAGTATCACACATTTATGATGCCTCCTGTTGGTTCATGCATTTATAGTCACTGACTAGTTGTGATTACTTCATTAAGGCAGTGTATCATTCTCTTCATTGTAAGGACACAATTTTTCTTATTGTAATTAATAAACATTTTATGTCAGGGTGTTTGTAGAGCCTATATAAATATATCATTATTTTCCCAAATTTAAGCACTAGTTTTGGCACTCATTAATAATGTTTCCTGTATCAATATTATTATGAGAATCAGGTGATTCTAGTAGTGGGGCAAGAAAAGTAAATCTATGCCTGTAATATATTTATTGTGCCAGAAGGAAACAAGAGTATCCTAGATTAATGAGTATATATCAGAGAATGCAAAGACCACTTAAAGGGGTTCTCATAGGGCAAACTTGGGACAATTTGGGCATTGAGATAGTGCTATTAAATAATTCTAATTCATTGAATAGAATAAGAATCAATAAGATTCTTGAATAAAATAAGAATCAATGAGATTCTAATTCATTTTGAGATTAAAAATGCGAATATGTAACAGATGTGATTCTGCAATCTGTATTTGGGGTGAAAATGGGAGTTCAAAGCACAATTTGAGTCTAATGTATGAAAGATGATATATCATGAACTATGTAATGCGATAAATAATCAATTAAAAAAAAAAAAGAAGGGCTTTTTAAAATGGAGGATATTCAATCAATAAGTATAGAAAGAATGATGGGTTCTAAAAGCAGGCATATGAAATGAGTTTTATTAAAGAGCAACACCCATACTGGGGTTTCAGAGAAAAGGAGAGAGTTTCATGAGAGAATGCAAATTTTGCATATCTTGGTTTATAGGGACACTAAAGAAGAATTTTGAATGCTTCAAAATTTTGTTGAATAATATTTTTTCAATTATTATTAATCAATTAGGTATTGATGTAACTTGGCTCGCTATTCCTGGTGTATTTGAAGTCAAGTAAGAAGTAAGGCATGGATTGTCATAACCAGGAATACCAGAGAATGGACTTTGATGAGAAACCATCAAAGATGATGCAGTTTACTGTTTTCCCACTAGCATGATGTCATAACCCTACTAGAATTCAGAATTATTTCCACATTTCTCCAAGTGATGCTAAATATATAAATATAAGAGTACAGGACTATCCATCTCCCTCTTTATTCTCATCATGGTTTAGAGAATACTGCCTCTAAGTAAAACAGGGACCTATTGGTTTTCACTTGAAACCTACTGGTTTCAAGGGCCTAATCAACTTTACTATAAGTAACAATATATCAGACTTAGGGAGGTTTCCTATAGTTGTATTGACTATGTCTACACAAAAGGAAAACACATTTTGTGAACTGTAGCAAATACAGGCAAAAATGTTCATTATTTTCTTTGATTGACAGGTCTATCTTCCTTGAAAAAAAAAAACATAAAAAGAAAGCTTTATTGCATTTAAGAAATGAATTTTGCCAGGCATAAAGATACTCTCACTCGCAGGAGTTGGGCCAAATAATAAATAAATGGAGTTTCATACACTGGCATTGAAGTAGGAAAGAGGAGAAGAGACTGTGATTAGGCCATTGCTTCTTATCTTGACCCAAACATTATGAAAGGCACAAAGGATCTAGTCCTATAGGGTGACCGTATGTTACCTAGATGAAACATTATTTTTCCAAGAAATGATGCTGAGTGGCTGATGGAAAATGAGTGACTAGCAGAAATTGTGGTGTAGAATTAGGATAAAGGATTTTGCATGCTTCAAAATTTTGTTGAATAATAATTTGTCAATTATTATTAATTGACTAGAGTAAAACATTCTCCCTTTGTACCATTCCTCTTTCTGTTCCAGCCACAGTTATCTTCAGTTCATCACAATACAGCTCAGCTCAAGGATAGTGCATGCTATTGGTTCCCGGAACACTCCTCCTCCTTTTACCACCCTTCCTTTTCACCTATGTGGTTACTGTATATTTTAAAAATCTCAGTTTTAATTATTTTATTTTTAAGACTTCTCTAATCTTCATAACCAGGTCAGATTTCATTTGAAACAAGATGTCACTTAATAGTTACATTCATATATTAATTATCACTGCATTTTATGATTAATGAGGTTTTGTTGTTGTTGTTGTTTGTTTGTTTTTATGAATGGTTATCTCATCACTGCCCCCATAAATTCCAGGAAATTATTTTTTTTGTGTGTGTGTGCGTGTGTGTGTATGTGTGTGTGTGTGTGTGTTCTGTTTTTTGCCCCTTCACTTTGCTCTTCTCTGGGACCTAGGGTATTTCCCAGCACACAATATATCCTAATTAATGACTAGTTGAATGAAACCTAGTTGGAGGATGATGATCATGGATATAGAAATAAAAGCTGATGATGCATAATTAGGAAGAAGAGTTAAGAAAATAACTGCTAAGGCAATTCCATTCATTTTCCAGATGATTTCTATCATGTGCACAATATCTCTTAAGGAGCCAACTATGGCACTATAATCTAAGTAAATAACAAGACATGAAAATGTTTTAAAATTTATGAAAATGAAACAATCTTTTATTTATTACTATAATACTTTTACAGTTATTCATATGTTTGTGTTACTTCTTCTAATGTGACCTTTTAAGGTATAAGTTTTAATTCCATTATGGATGAAGAATTTCAGTTTTGGAAACACCAAGGATTTTATTCAAAATCACACTATTAATTCAGCATTAGCTCAAACCCAGGTGCTTCTGATGCCCACATGTGATTTTGGTGCTGGATAGATATTGAAGCAGGGTCCATCAGTGTTTTGGTTTATATAATTTATTAATGGTATATTGGCATATGGAATTTTTAATAACTATTTGTTGCTTAAATTGTAATTTGTTCAATTTCTCCTAACTCTGCCAAAGAATAACTTTTTCACTTTGATTTCAAAATGGAAACATGGAAATAAAAAAAAAATTGTAAAATTATTTTCATGTAAGTTCTGCTTGTCATTAACTGTCATATTCAAATTGTGCTACCATGACAAACATCACTGATTCACATATTATCATGAAAACCAGATTATATTTTTAAGAATCAATTTATGTCTTCTAACTTCAAAAAATGATTATTGATTGTGGAGACTAAATAATAAGTAAAAAGTAATGTATGCTAGCCAAATTGTAACTTCATACTGACAATGCATAAATATATTCTATTATATTCCTGATTCCTTTTTATCTTTTCTGTAGTTACCTATGGTCCTTAATTATTCCAAATATATTGCAGTGAATGTGCTTATTATATGTTTATATATGGTATGTAGTGACTAAAGTTTAAAAATAAACATTTATAGAAAGTTGTTTGTTCCTAAGCAAGACTATTATCAATTGAAGCAACAATTATATTTCACAATATCCAAGTGATTTTTAAAATAAGCAATATGGTAATATAAAATCTCCATATTTCCAGTCAACTGATTAGTGCTGAATATTGTAATAGGTCTTTATAGTAATTCAAATTTTACATATACCCAGAAATGCTTTTCTAATATTCACAACAAGTAAATTTTCCACGAAACAAATATTAAACATTCATTGTATCTCCAAATTTAATGCTTAGAAAACTTCTGTTTTATCATTATGCAGTTAAAATACATTGATTCTCCCCATCTTCATGCATTTGATATATTTTATACCTTTTTTTCCCTAAGAAGCCTGAGAAACCAGGCCATTTCTTTGTTTGATACATTTATAGTATATTAAATTTCTACCTTCATAATTTATTAATATCCTACATTTGTATAATTCTCTTTAGATTGCCCAGTGTCTTCACTATATCTATGTCTTTCTATCACAATAATCCTATTGTAAGTAGGACAGAAATCTTTTCCTTTTTACCATTTAGGAAATTAATACTTAGAAAGATTAAAAGATTGCCCAAGGTCAGATGAGGAGTAATGTTGGTAATCTTAACCTTGAATCCAGTTTCTCTTCTTTTGAATCCAGGGATTTTGCCTGTTATCACAAGCTGCTTTTTATTAAATTTTGTAAGGTCAAATCTGCCTTCTATCTTCATCTCACAGAAATCCCCTTTATCCAAATAAGCATTCAATTTTAATTTCATGATTCATTTAGAATCCAGTGCAAGTTATTTTATTAGGCAGTTAGGCCTTTATACAGTTGTTTAATTTATTCAGTTTATTTTTAAATATCCATTAAGTGCTAGAAGAAAGGATAAATAAACTCAACCCATGTTTGCAATCATCACACAGCTATAGAAATGATTACTGTATGAGAAGAATATGCAAAGTGCACTGGGAGCCTGTAGAGCTGCAGTACATGTACAAGTACCTGGGGAAAAGGGGAGTGTTCTCCAGAGCTCTTTGGGTGGGGAGCTATTCGTCAGATGGATATACAGGTTAATATGGGGGCTTCATAAACAGAATGAGCCACTCCTGCAAAAGCACAGATTAATGAAGAGCAAAAGGGAAGAGTTTAACAGTTTCACTATGATTTAAGTGATGGCAAGAGTGAGCTGTAAGCAAAAGGCTTGACCCATAGGCATTCGATTTTATGGGCTCGTGAGTCTCACGCACTGTTACCCTACAGATAATGTATTGTATGCACTGAAGAGGATGCTGTGCAAGGTGTTAGCAACAGTGGAGTAAGAAGGCTAAACAATCAGAGAAATGGTGCAGAATTTGAAGATATTTAAGATTTAGAATTTATGATTAATTGGATGTATTTTTAAAGATGTTTAAGTGATAAGTTCAAAAAACCCAATTTCTGGCAGTGCAAGAAATAAGAGTCTTTTACTAGTGCATTTTACTTGCATTTCCAAAGGCTGACTTTGACTTTCAGATGAGGTGAAACCCATTACCATGACTCTATTGGAATGCTCCGCTCTGTTCTCAAAGTCTGGGCTTTATTTTCAAGTAATAACACGAGGTTATTGCTGTGACTCTAGCATGAATATTATGATGCTTTATCCTATGATATCGCTGAAATGGGGACATTTTTCCCATTCTGGACTAACCACTAGATCTGAAATAGCCTTCAATAACCCTAGATCACATCTCTCCTCATAATGACAATGTGGGGTCACTCGATTTACAGGCCTACCACAGTTATAGTGAGCATGGAATTGTGGTTCCTTACCTCATTAACTCTTGAATTTTCAATTCATCCAATATTACAATGAAATTGATGTATGTCAATTAAAATAGGATTGAAATCACAATCTAGAGCTTATTTATTCTTTATGTTTGTTCATTTTATATACACACATTTTCAAATGCTCTAATTATTCATCTGTTACTTTTATCAAAAGAATATAATTTTAATAAAACATAATACTTATTTCAAAATTACCCTAAGTGTAGAAGTTGTGGCTCAATTTAAGTTTTTGCAGGTGTTCTGCATCTGGAACATTGAGGCTTAATGAACTAAAAGAAGAGGTGCAGACTGAAAATGGCAGGCTTGAGGCAAAAGCTTCTGAGTTTTGGGATTACTAAGCAATCAGGAAGATTATACATTGTACATAAAAACAGGGATGCAAGAAGATACCCATGTGCCCATGGAACACTTGAATGGTAATGTTTTTAGGAAGCTTATTGCTGCATTTTGAACACAGAAGAGAAATCCATGACAGTGAAACTCTGAAGACCCTACATGATTGTTGAAATCATGGATACAAGTGAGATTTCCAGGTACATTGTGTAGAGTGAAAAGACACTTCCATAAAAATCAATAGCATAATATCTTTGCTTTTATATTTTTTTCCAAACTCTTCATAGAAAGCCAAGATAAAAGCTTTTCCCCATATATTTTAGAAGTAGCACCAAGCTTCAAAACCATAATATACTCCAGTATCAGTAATATATAAGGAATCATTTTTTAAACAAAATAAAGATTACTTATACTTGGAAAATGAAATCCTACATTCTCATAAATATGATGCCTGATTTGTGTGTGTGTGTGTGTGTGTGTGTGTGTGTGTACACCTGCCTTCCTTTTCAAAAACACTCAACAAACTGTTAATAGTAGAGAAAATACAATGAAGAAGGAGGTGATCTTGTTTTTCATTTAATACTTCTATACACTTCAAAATTATTTTATTTCTTTCTTAAAGAACAGGGTTTGTTTCCCTTTTTTATTGATGAATTATAATTATTCCAAATAATGGGATTTGTTGTGATATATTCACATGTGCCCACAATTTGGTTAATTTCTTTGGCTCTGCTTTCCCTGTATTCCTCCCTCCACATAATCACCATTCTTTATACTAATGGTCTCCCTTTTATTTTCATGAATCTCACACCCTTGGCCCCCACTCTCTTTTACAAGCTTCATTCCCAGACTTTTTTTTTTTTTTTTGAGACATAGTCTTCCTAAATTGCTGAGGCTGATCTCAAACCTGTGATCCTACTGCCTCAGCCACCTGAATCTCTGGGATTACAGAGGAGAGCCACCAAGGCTTGCTATGAAAATCCCCTTTCAAGCCCTATTTTTCTCTCTGCTTCCAATGAAAACATGCGAATGTTGAATTTCTGAGAATAGCTTATTTTACTTGACATGATGCTCTCCAGTTTCATTTATTTTCCTGCAACTGTCATCATTTTATTCTTCTTTATAAGTAAGGCTTTCTTGTGTAGATTGTAGACATACCAAATTTTCTTTTGTCTATTCATCTGTTGACAGTCTCCTAACCTGGTTTCACAACTTGGCTATCATGAATTACACTGCTATAAACATGGATATGCACGTATTGCTATAGCAGCCTGACTTTAGTTCTTTTGTATGAACACTAAGGAGTGCCATAGCTAGTCTTTGGGGAGACCTCCAGAAGGATTTCCATAGATGTTGTATTAATTATAATTATTATGTTAATTATAATCTGACCAACAGCATATAAATGTTCTATTTTCTCCACATCCTCTCTGGCATTTTCTATTTGTATTCTTGATGATTACAATTTGAACAGGAATGAAACAATTGATGTGAACTTTACTTGATTTAGGACAAACAAATTAAAAGAAAATATTAGAATAAAAATATTTGGGTGAATTAAATTATGAATTGATTTCTACTTTGAGATAATTCTAAGAAAAAATTATAGTCATAATAATAATGGACATTTATCTAATAGCTCTTGTTAATTAGCACTAACACCAATGTCACAGTCAGAGAGATGCTGTAGAAAAGGAAAGCAAAAGAGAACTGAGACAAAAAGGGAGATCAGAGAGATTCCAGGTATGAAACATACTTGATCCACTATTGCTGGGTTTGGATTTGGGGACCATAAGCCAAGTAATGTAATATAATATAATACAATATAATATAATATATATTATAGAATAGAATATTATAGAAAACACACAGAAACTGAGAACACGCCCCAGCCAACAATTCCAAGCTGAATTCTACAAAAACCCTGAATGAACCTGAGAGTAGGTTCTTCCACCTATTCTTCAGTGAGGAATGCAGACTCACTTACATAATTTAAACCCACTGAGGCATACGTTAAGAGTCTAACTTACAGAACTCCAAGATATATTTGTGTTATGTAAGCCTTTAATGTGGCACTCTTTTTGGACAATGGTGATGACTTACTACAATAAATATAAGTGGATTCATCTATGCCTCCTATAGAAAGTGGATAAAACACTTTGTTCACACTAAATGAGCCATCAAGAAATCTGGTTTTGACGGTTACTTTGGATCATACCTGTAATCTCAGTGACTCCAGTAGCTAAGGCAGGATGACCACAAGTAGGAGGCTAGTCTAAGCCATCTAGCTAGGTCCTAAGCAACTTAGTGAGACATGGTCTCAAAATAAAAAAAATAAATAATTTTTTAAAGGCCCTGGGATATGGCTCAGTGATAAAGTACCCCTGGATTCAATTCCCAGTTTTTTTAAAAATTGTTTTTACATCCAACTTTGTCATTTTTTAAAAAAATATATATCTTTTTAGTTGTCAATGGACACGATACCTTTATTTTATTTATTTCTTTTTAGTGGTGCTAAGGCTCGAACCCAGTGCTTCATACATGCTAGGCAAGTGCTCTACCACTGAGCTATACCCCCAGCCCTAACATTGCCAATTTTTTAAACTCTCTGGACTTACCTTATTTTCTTCATTAGAAAGAATATGTTTTATTAAAATTTTAGGTTAAAATGATTGTAAGTACACATATTTGTAGTACATTTAGAAATGTCCATTAAAATAATCTTGAGAATTTAGAAGACAGGAAAAATGTCAGTTGTCCTGAATCTTTTTTAAACATTTATTTAAACACTTTTCCTTTACTTACAATTTTAGTATATATTAAAAACCCTGTTATAAATTCTCCAGTTCTTTTCCCTTGCACTGAATTAGAACAACAACAACAACAACAACAAAGATCCTAAAAATACAAGAGAACACTTTGAAATCCTCACCCTGTCTCACTTCTGATCTCTTCTACCATATTGCCTACAACTATGTTCAGAATTATGCCAATAAACACCTTCCAAATATGTATTCATGTATACATGCAAATACACACACATGTGCATTATTTTCAATGTAAGCATGTTTAAAATCTCAGTCAATATATTTTTATATATATATATATATATATATATATATATATATGTAGTTTGTCAATCCAGTAACTTATTTAATATCTGTATAATTAATTAAATCAAAAATTGTAATAGAGACTAGAAAATCAGCCCTGTATATGTTAAGTGTGGAAAAAAAGAGAGAAAAACATCTCATTGCATCTCTGCATTTTTTTTATCAGAATCTATTATGACACTCATAGAAGTCCACAGGAAATCTTGCTTTATTAGAATTTTTTATGTATTTGCTGTTTCCAAACACTTTATGTCCTCTGAATCACTTACTAGAGTGAGGTTGTTCATTAAAAACAATGGCTGTTGGTGTAATTGGTTTCATGAACTAACTATTCTTCAATTTTAAATGCCAAACTATCCATCTAAAGCTGTAAACACTTGTAGAAGAGAAGAGACATTCTATTAGGAGAACTTCTTTAAATGTTATTTAAAATTTTTATTTTGCAAGATAATTGCTTACTTGAATTGTCTAAAATAGTGTTTTTATAAGAAGGTTGTACATTTCTCTCTATTAGTAACATGTTTATTTCTGTCATAGACACTTAAAAGTTTTAACTTTAGATTTTCTCTTACTTAGTTGGTGTTAATGTTGTTTTTCATCCATAAGATTTAAGCTAAACTTTTCAGGACTGGGAACATGATAGTCAAAATGGAGACGGTAGTTGACTCTAGGAAAAGTAGCATCCTCAACTTTCTGATGGAGCAAAATCTACTAGTGTTGTATTAAGAGCAGAAATCTGTACTGGAGACTCATTGTATAGGGCCAGGAAGATGAACACTAGGAAGACTTCTGTGTCATAGTAGTAATTCTCTTTTGAGAACAAGAGACATAATTTTCACTTTCTTGAGAACAAAGTTTGAAATACATCAATCATCTATCTTGTATTGCTTTAATGTGTCTGCATTTATACATGTATGCATTAATTCTTTAAAAATATTTTTATGTAGAACACAGATTCTCCTTGATTTATCATGGGATATTTTTCCTGATAAATGGATAAGTTGATAATATTTTAAGTTGAAAATGCACTTAATACATCTAACCTGAATACATAGCTTAACATTAGAGTATACTGTGGATTATCATTTGTTTATCCTTGTTATCACATGGCTGGATCCTAACTGGTGCTGATCACCACTGCCTAATATCTCAAAAGTGTCACACCACATATTGTTAGCTCAGGAAAAGATTAAACTTCTAAATATGTTTCCTACTGAATGTCTTTGACACCATCGTAAAGTAAAAAAAATAATAATAATAATAAGTCAAGCAATCTGGGACAATCTGTATATTGAACATATCAAAAATTTATATTTGATTCAAAGAAGCCTCTAAGAAAATTAACATATTTAGTTTCCCACATTTGAAAATAAGAATTATGAATATTACATGTAAGTTTACCATATTTGTCATGTTCCATTCTCCATGTTGTTCCCTTTTCTCCCTCTTCTCCTGAAGTAACCAATATAATTGTATTTATTATTCCTTTCCTTTATTCAAAACTTTGTCGCACATACACTACTCACTTTTTATTATTTTAACATATATGTTTAGAATAATGTGGTATTTCTTCACAGTTCGCTTAAAAATATTTAAATTCTTCCTCTGGCCAAGGTGATGTCTATACCTTACCTGTCATTGCTGCAAAATATCCCATGGTAAAAAGTCACAGTGTGTTTATCCATTTTCCTGTCTGTGCACATTTGTGTATTTAGGTGCCTAACAGTTGCTGCTATTTTGAACACCATAAGAGTATGATCTTTAAATATCTCAAACTACACAAGTGAATGGAATTCTTTTAATGAAGAGACTGGACTTGATAAGCCATTAGGTATATTCATTCCCCATTTCATTAGACAATTCCCAGTTGTTTTCCAAGTAGAGGTATCAATCTGTTTCATTACCAAAGCTCTGAATTCTCAGAAATAATCCTTCAGACCACATTATGTTGTTGATGGAATTTTAGCAAGAGAAAGGTTTATGGAACACTTATTTTACTGTAGTTTAACTTTGTATTTTTTTTGATTACTAAAATATTTTCATGTTTTGATTGGTCTTTTACATTTAATTTCTATGAAATATTTACCCATTTCTAGTAATGTTACCATAAAACTTAGTTTTCCCCAAAGTTTAAGTTGTCTAATATTGATATAGTTATAAGGTGTTTAAAAATTTATATTAGCATTGTATATGTAATCTATAATTTTAGATACTTTTTTATTAATACTTTAAATATGTCTCTTATGAATAGCAGATGCATGAATGGTTTCCATTCTTTGTCTTTTAAAAAATTTAACTTATTAAAATAAATTACATTACTTGAGTATTTGCATTTATCTAGACTATTTTCTTTTTATTTTTCTTTTCTTTTTTTTTTTTTTTTTTTTGTTCTCTGACCTCATGTTCATTGTGTTGGTGGTGTTCAGTTTTACTTTCTTGTTTTTTTTTTTTTAAGTTATACATTGTGTCTGCATTATTTGATGGTTACTCAGGGAATGTGAATACATACATTTAACAATACAAGATCTGAACATTTTCCACATCCTCTAAATCCAATTGCCCTCTCTGATTTATGCTACATTATTGTCAGGTACCTTAAATAAATCTTTTAAAAACACAAATTAAATACTTTCTTATGCAGTCTTTATGTTTATATGTTCAACACTGTTTATTATTTGTATAGTTCATCATTTTTTTTTCTTGTGCAGTATGTCTTCTTTCTTTCCAAAGTAACTCTTTACAACTGTGGGTAAGAAGTTACCTTTTTATTGAAATAGATATTTATGTCATAGTCACTACTGTATGTTAATGTGGAGCAGGATTAAAATTTCTAAGTTGATAATTATTGTGTCTTAGCATATTTAATATATTTGTCTCATTCTTTTCTGGTTCAGGCTATTAATGTAGAGAAGTTAGCCATCTTTTTAATATTTAATATTATAGAACATTCCTTTAAATAGTTTATCATTTTCATACAATTGTTTTAGATCTTTATTTGTGTTTGGGACTGCCTAGTTTCATTCAGTTAGTCCAGATGCAGCTTTGTATTTTACTCCCTAAATTTAGAAGTGATTTCCCAAAGATACTGTTTCCAAATGTATCTTTCATTAATTCTGAAAAAAAGTTTCAGCAATTATTTTAAATTTCATTCCTTCTCTAATGTCTCTAATTTCTTCTGAATTTCACTTAAAATTATTTTACATATGTCACCCTGTCATTCATATGTCATAACCTCTCTTCCACAGGGTCCATCTCTTTGTCTCCCTCTTTTGCATTTTGGATAATTTCATCAATCCTGGAGTTTTAGATATTTCTAACTTGCTTTTTACTCAATCCACAGAATGTCTAATTTCAATTGTTATAGTTTTCAGTAATGGAAGTTCTATTGGGTTCTTTATAGATATGCATGGTTAGAGTTTTTTCTCAAATATACTATATATGATATTATATATAACATATATTAAATTAGTTAAGTATAAATATTTTATATTATGTGTCTGAGATGCAGAATATTTATGATATTTGGTGGCATGATGCTTTTTTTTTAAACTCTTCCTCTGGAAGTGTTTTTCCTTTTATGCTTTCATTCCTTACTGTAAACTTGTGGTCATTGGAAATTTAACTGCAGGAACTTTTTCAAGCCTAGATTTAACATGTATTCCTCAGAGAGAAGTTGTATCTCTTTTTTTTCATGTATATGAATGTAATATCAACAAGAAACTAACATGATTAACTTAATTATTTTTCAATTTGAGTTTGCTTATGTCTTACCAGTACTGAGTGCTTCTATATGACATACATGTATATAGTTAAAATTTTGTTTTTATTTCATATATCTAGAACACCAAGTAAGAGTGATAAAACAAATGTCTCTTTTGGAACATTTTTTAAAAAATCTTTTGTACTTTACTCCTTAATAGGATCTTATTTTTGTGTCTGAATTCTGGCCTGGCATGACATGATTTCTGTCATAATGTGTTTCCTAAGAAGCAAAGGACTGGGTTGTTAGACATCCATAGATATCACAAGGAAGTTGCTGACTTAGTCTTCAGTTTACTCATATATTTAATTTACCAGATCAGCTATGCATTTAAAAATATCTTACAACATATCTTATTAATATGGTTAGGTCTTTTGTACTTGGTGCTTTTTCTTAGAATAGATTTGAATAATAGATTAGATACAATAAAAACAGAGAATAGATACAATAACTTACTGTAACAAAAAAGCTTAATACACACTGGTTGAGAGAACATTTAAAGTTATATATCTCTTACACCCAATGAATGTGCGTGAAGATTCCAGGTTTCAGGCTACTATTTAGAGAATCTTCTATAAGCTTATCTTGTTTGATAGAATCAGTGAACAATAATACATAGTCTAAGATGAATTCTGAGAGTTAATATATTAGGAACTATTTTATTTTACCTTTCCAAAGATCATGAATGAGTTTCTCATAGAACTTATTCATTACTTCCAGTTTTATCATCATAAGCTTTTTAATCACTTTGTCACTCTTTTCTTGAATATATATTGACTTCTGCTATAACTGCATTTTTCTCCTAATAGTTAATGTTTTCTGATTTATTTAATTTCTTATTTTAACTTTCATTGATTATCCTTATTTATAGCTTTATTATTTTCATAAATGTATATGAACTTCATGTATTCTTATGTTCCAAATATTTGACAACCAATGTGGGATCATACTCATTAGTGAACCTGAAATGTTTTATCTTGGCTGACCCAAACCAGAATACATTTTTAAAATAAAAATGCTTCTTTGAAAACAAGTCTGTTTCCTTACCAAATGCCATTACTGGTGTTTTATTTCACTCTTCTATTCTCTTCTCCATTTATAAGGCAGAACCCTCCATTGCTTAGAGATTTATTTCCTTCTCCCTGTAGATACATCTACATTTCTGGCCTCACTCAGTTCAAAACTATCTCAGAGAAAAAATTATACAAATCATAAATTTTTGAAAACATTATTTCTGTGGCTCAGCACTTTCTCACTGAGTGTGAACAACTGATATACTCCACCTTAAATAATTCCTAAGACATGTTTAGAGTATACAAAAAAGGCTTCCATTCATTCCCTCAGTTAGACCTCTTCATAGTTTCTGATCCTCTGTGATTCTTCTCCACTTATTTTCTGCTTGCTGCAAATGCTTCTTAGAACTGCCATGGCCAACACAGAAGTTAGGTCACTAACAAGGATGTTGGTGCAGATGGCCTGATTTCTGACACCAAAGGCCCTTGCATCCATGCCTAAGGTTCTTACTCATGTTGTATGAATCAAAGTTCTCCAGAGAAGTAGAGTACAAGATGATCTTGTGATTTATCTCCTCCTGTTGTGCACTTCTACTATACTCATTCCCTAAGCAATAAATTCCAGAAGTTCCCCACAGCTATTTGTTGTAGCTCTTGACAAAGAACAGATTCGGTAGTATCAGTGTTTCTAGTAGGTGGTTAAAAATTTTAGCAATCATGACCTCCTTTCAGAGTGAATTCTTCCTTTAGGGAATTTTTAAATGTGTATATTAATTTATAGATTAATTCAGGGGTTCCTTTGACTATTTCCAATTTCACTATTCCACCTATTATTCAAGTAGAGTTCTTCTTACTTGATCCATTGTAGACCAGAAACAGTTCCACATTTCCCATCTTTCATTAAAGTAAGTGCTACAGACATAGAGATACAGAGAGTCATAGATATCTGGGTAGATGCAAGTCTAGATACATAAACACACACATATGCACACACATGCACACACAACTCTATAGTGTATGGGTTTGCAACCATTTTATTTTAACTCATATCATTATATTCTCATTTGTCTTTAGATCCTGTTCTTTCGTGTCTGCATTCTCAGTTTCGGGTCCTGGGTACATACCTGTGAATACCTTTGGAACAAATGAGAAAAACTATATTGATTGATTTCTTTTTCATGAAATAGTTTGTGATAATAACTGACCTCACTGCCCTTGGAAAAAATTCTGGTGTGAACAAGGTTACGAAGAAAAAGAGGAAAATCCCCAACTGTTCACATTTCCTGATGGAGTATGCCTTTCATGAGGATGTTTGTAAAAACAGGTACAAAACTTTAAAAAATTAAATTTTATCCTCAGTTTTGTAAAATTGCATTGAACAAAAGCAGTTTTGAATTACAGAACTGATATTATTTACATATATTTCTATTTAGTTTTATTGGATAAACATACTAAAAAAATACTTTCTGCATTGTTTAATCTCAACAATACCCATGCTTTTTCTTAAAGTCATTATTCTTTTTTAATTTTCTTATTTTGACTTATAAATTAAGTTGAATTTATACTTGGAATATAACCCATCTATTCACTAATTTTATGATCACCTGGATTTCACTGAGTCAAAATATTTTATTTTTAAAATACATATATTCATCATCTGAAGAAGGAAAATGGGAAGTCAAAAATTTAAAAAATGCTATCACAGTATTAAACTGCTGAGTTTGTTACTTTAAAAAATTATGTTAGTAATTAGTTTTACATGTTTTTCTTCAAGAAATACTAGTATTAGTTCCTCTTATCTTGCCAAAATTTAAGGTAAAATTAAGACTTTATAGAGAAAATTTTCTTACAATTTCAATATTTATTTTCCCCCAAATTACCAAATTTTTGAATGATTAGCTATTAGCTTTGGATCTTTTATAACCACATTTAAATTGCCTTTTATGATCACTTTTCTTATAAAATAGAAACTGAATTTATATACCATTCTCTTGAAGTTGTCACTTTCTTGAAATTAAGATGCATTCTCAATCCAGAGATTAAATAATAGAAAATCATTCCATTTCTTGTGCTTTGTGGATTTCTGTTTCTCCAACTATCTTTTAAATCTCAAATCTTCAGTATTTCACTCTAAATGCCCAAACTACTCAAGCAATTTTATTTATGCTTTTAACAAGTATTGACTAAATATCTTATATGTTAGGGAATTTTATATGCAAATGTGAAGGATATAATTGAAGATAAAGCAAGCATAAGACCTCCAAGAGTTTACATTTGAATTGGAGACACATTACTGCAGCGATTCAAACACCTTGCAAATTGCATGGTGTGAAAGTACACATAACCATGTAACACATGTCCTTATCTGGTGTGAAAGACAAGCAAAAATAAGGTACTAAACAGGAAGAAGATAGACAGTAGAAAGAGACATCCAGAAAGTAGGAGCTATACCAAGGGGAAATGAGTTCAGTGAAATTCAAAGCAAATGGAACTAAAAGGAAAGAACCTCTGCACCAGAGAGTGTCTGAACATCTCCCGGGATGTTCTAAATCCAGAGCCCTGCTACCTCTGTTTCTGTCCTTACTTCTCCTGCTCCTAATCTCAGAACTGGAAGCTGCAGGTCTTATCCAGACTTTCCTGAGAGAGACTAAGGACGATATCCTTGCCAGATTGACTAAATCGAGTGCGGTACACCCAAGACTGTCTCCCTCCTGCATTTGCAAAATATTTGACAAAGGTTTTGAAACAAAACAGAAGCAAATTGAATCTCTTCAAATGAAACTGAAAAAAAAGAAAACTTAAGGTCATATTACCAATTTTTAACTAGACATAAGCACATAAATTTTGAACATATGTGATATTTCCCAAAGTCTAAAATTTTTATGATGCTTTTTTATTAATTTTTTTCATTTGTTTTCAGTGGATATTAACTGATTCACCACAGTACCTATAGATTTACAGATTGTGTTTTATGAATGATTATAGCATATATTATTCTTCTTTCAGCCTTTTGTCTTCCTATTTTTTTTCTTCTCCTTCTCTTTCCTCTTCTTCTTTAACTATGCTTACCTCTTCAGAATATTATGTAAAATAATTCACCCTATTTTTCAGGGACAGTATTGCTGAGAGCCATTGCCAAGTAGGAATGATGCATCAAAATTTTCTTGTCAGCCTACCTCATGTTGCTTAGAGGAAGGACTCTCCATTGTGGAAATGGGCTTGTTTTAGACTCAGGTCATTTGCAGTGACATTGCATGTAAAGTGACCTTGCTCAAGGACCAGGGCGGATCCAGGTTTAGGGTGTATCCTGATGGGATTAGGGAGTATCCCTTTAGGTTTAGGGTGGTTCCAGGTTTAAGGTGTACCCTGCTGGGAATAGGGCGTATCCTGCTGCCTTAGGCGCCTTGAGTTCCCGTTGAGTTCTCTTGGGATTCAGAGAGTATTTTGGAATTCAGAGCCTGGTGGAGAATGTGGTTTTCCCCAGAACGTGTGTAGAGTGCCGGTGTGAGTTCAGTGTGAGTTCGGGAATAAAGAGTTGCTGTTTGAATCTAAAAGGTGTGTGGTGGCTCGTGATTTTGTGCCCAGCCAGACTGCAGCAAGTATAATTACATCCAAGGAGAGTTTTGTGTGTAAGTATAAATTTTTATACATTTAGTGAAAACCTGAATTGACCCTGACAAAAGGGACCATTATATATATCCATGAACTTATTTTTATGAGTGTAGGCTGAGAACTAATTACTAATCTTTGATAGGTTCCATATTTGCAAAATAAGCCAAATATACATGCTTAGATGTTTTCCAATCTTAGAGTTAATGTGTTCAATAATGAAATAAATTTTCATTATTGAAGGTAGCATTAAATCTACAAAAATCATTATATTGTGAAAATAGTAATTCTATTAATAGTGGAAGATGGATGAAGGTATAGGACTCTGAACTTCAGAGAGGATAAAGAAACATGTTTGCTTCTATGTAAAAAAAAAAAAAAAAAAAAAAAAAAAAAAAAAAAAAAACCACATACACCATGGTGGAAGATTGATTTCTAAAGAAAGACGTGCAGTAGGAAATTTCTGTGAATGGTACTGCTAATAAAGACTGAGAACCACAGAGTCTCATATTTGTAAATTATAATAAATTTGAGAGCTGAGCTTTTGGGAATAAATACAGCAAATATCAATGGTCTTAAGAGGAAGCAGTGGACACAGATTTTGAGATATTTTTATGTAACAATTTTTTAAAGAGTGACAAATAATTTGGAGACACTCACTGAAAAAAAATGTACTTTTGTATTACCTTGTGCTAATTTTCTCTACGTTTTCTGCTCTAGAACTTATTTCTATCTGGATTCATCCGCTACAGTCCTGCCCTTTTTTAGCCCCTGCGTGGATGTTTCAAAAAGTTATATCTTTTGCAGATTTTCTCTGGTTTATGAAAATACAAATCAAGTTTCTTATTAAAACGTGCAATCAACACTGCAATCTACAAGTGTTTTTTCATAAATCCCAGTTAAATTCCAATTTTATTCAATAAAAAGTATAGCTCTTTCCTAAGAAAGACACTCTGCTTTTAATATTAACTTGTTAAAGGCCATGCTTAATTCTAATAAAGGGTCCTACTGTAATCGGCTCCTTAAGAGCAGCCCAAATGCAATTTCACTACATCATCCAAGTCTGATCCAAGTCCATCTGCAGGAATCTTGTCCAAGTTTTTCAGGAACACATCTTCTGTCTTCATACTTATACACTTTCCTTTTTAAATTTCTATTATTCTCTTAATAAAGGGAAAGAAGCAAAGATGGAAGAAAGGAAGGAAGAAAAGATACAATTCTTGTGAACAGAAAATGCCTAATATATATATATATATATATATATATATATATATATATATATAAACTAATATAATATATATAAACATTTCTATACATAAAAATATGTACATATATACATATGTATACAAATTTATATATATAGTTATTGAGTATTTTTATTGAATGCATAAATCTATATCTTATATCTGATGTAATATATGCATAATATATACATGAATTTATATGTTATGCAAATATTATATCACATATAACATATACATAAATTTATATATATGTGATTGGGAAATGTAGTTTGAAACAGCTTTAAAATTTAAGGTAAAGTAAACGGCAATCTGTAGTATTATTTACATTTGATCTCCATTTAACATATCTCCTACTTCCTGGAGTCCACAATTTTCAGTTTACAATTTTCTAGCTTATTGTGATAGAGTGAAAGAGAATATTAATTAAAAAATTCAAAGGAGAGATTGCATGAAGTTAATAATAAAAGTGTATAATAATACTGAAATACATATGTTAATATATATATATATATAACATACATGTTTTGTGTATCATATATTAGAAATCTGTTATAAAATTTTAGGATATATTTCACTTGATCTCCTGATTAGCCTGAGATCAAAGATTTCTTGTTGCTGCTATTGTTAACAACAGTACTTATTACAATCTTAAATCCAACTAAATCCTGTAGGACTCAGCATTCTTTCTTTTTAAAATTTGTTATGATATCTGTTTCAAAAATGGTGATATGTCCTTTTTCTTTCCCTTCAGTACAAATTTGAAATTGTTCATGTTGAATAATCTCTGCTACTGTTAGGGAGGAGTGAGAGAAATGAATTTCTGTAGGCAAACACCTGACATTGTGAAACTCACTTTCATATGAATTATGCCAAAGGAATAGAAATAATTAACGAAGAGAAAACACATCCAAACTGTGATGAGGAGTTCTGCAAAATCGCAATAGCAAAAATATTTATTTTCATATTTTACCAGAATGATGGAAAAATAAAGATATTTTACAGATATTTTTCACTTAAAAATATTAAAATTAAGTGAAATTAAATTTATTCAATATATCAGGGGAAAAACCTATTGAAAATATAAAGCTTCTTATTCAGGTTAAATGTTTTAAAAAGTGTTGAAAAGAAAGAATTGCCATCTTAGTAAGGTATAGAGATATTTGGACCAAATGAAGAGATTTGCATTTGGATTTAATTTATCTGATAAAAAACTACATGCTCTTCTGCAAAGCATATCACCTTCTCCTTGTTAGTTTGTCACATAGAAGAATAAACTTGCCCTATTCAACTCTTACATTTTACAATTTTGGAGTACTTCTATATGTTCCATACATTTATATTTACATCATGTATATTTTAATGTTTAACTATAGAAAAATAAAGAACATCAAATTTACAATCTTAGCCATTTTTAAATGTCATGTCGTATAATATAATCACATTATTGACTAACATATCTCCCTCCAAAGCATTTTAATATAAATGAAGTGAAACTCTATACCCATTAATGAATAGTTTCCCATTTTGCCTCTTGCCTGTGTCTGGCAACCATCAATCTGTTTTCTTTGTTTGAATTCTACTAATTCAGATGCTTATTATAATTACCTCATACCATATTTTTCCTTTTCATGATTGGTTCATTTAACTTAGCATAACGTTTTCAAGTTGTATCCATATGGTAAGAAGCAATATAATTTTTCTACATTTTTAACATTTTGAAAATGAGTACTCTCCCACTGTATGTATATGTTGCATTTTAACATTTAGTTTGCAGTCATTTCTTGTCTATTACAAGTAATGTTGCTATGAACATAAGTATGCAAATATCTCTTCAAATTATGCTTTCAATTATTTTAGAAATATGCTCAGAAATTGCATTCCTGATTCAGAAGACAAGTTCGTTTTTAATTTTGGGGGGGGGAGAACCACAATATTTTCCCATAATGGTGGCCACCTTATATTTTTAAAATTAATGTTAATTTCTTGTAATTATCCCTATTATGATCTTATTCCTTAAACCCTTAATAAAGTCAGAAGAAATTCAATAAATACTATGGATTGTTGTACCCAGAAATCACACATATTCCTGTAAAAATACCAAGTCCCACCATGAGGTATTCATCTTGTGAATACTGGAAAAGTCAAGAGAACCAATAAAGTTGTTTAAGTAAAATTACCTGCAAGGCATTACTTTATAAGCAGATGGGACTAAAAGACAGTTAACTAGATAAGTTAGGAAAGACAAAAAATGTATAGAAATTAAAAGAATTTGCATGTGCTATGATACAGAAATGCTCATATTTTCATGAAAAATCTGTAAAAATCATTTACATCTTTCATTTTTCTAAGTTTATTTAGGTCAGGATGTAACAAAGTGAAGGGGATTTAGGTATTTACATAATGAAGGTAGAAGAAGCATACAGAACTAAGTGTGACCTTTCACCTTTCAAAATATCATTTTAGAATTCTGAAAGAACACTGTGACTTTAGAAGATGGAGAGCATGTAACATGAGACTACATAGCTCAGAGCTGCTTTATTCTTCCCTTATATAGAAGTTGTACTACTGTGGATAGAAGAAGCTTAGGAAGTGTCTTTTCCTTATATCAAAATTCTATTGCAATTCCAAAATTCTGTCTAGGGACTTAGTCCTATGCTATAGTCCTTCAGGAGCCATGAGGTAAATTAATCTGCAGGCTAGAATCTGGTAAAAATGTGTGACTTTTAAAGCCATGTTCAAGGAATAAGATTGTTTAAAAGGGATGTTACCCCCATTTTTTTTCTCCTAAAAGATTAGATGAAGAGTAATGAGGTATTTATTTAACATTTTTTTATTCTAATTTTTTATATATGATAGCAGAATGCATTACAGATCATATTACACATATAGAGCACAATGTGTCATATCTCTGGTTGTATACAAAGTATATTCACAGTGTTTATGTCATCATACATGTACTTAGGGTAATGATGTCCATCTCATGATGGCCATCTCATCCACCATATATTTGTAACACAAAATTGTATTAAGGTATACAGACTGTGAAATATTGTATGAAAAGATAAATTTATACAATATTTGACTTTCAAATATTTATTAAATTAAGTTTATTATTTCATAAAAATAATTTAAACAATCTATATTATTTATTATGCCATGTAGAAAAAAAAAACATTCCTTCAGTATTTTAAATACTCAAATATTCAGTTCTCCAATAATAATGCACTGTTACCTGCTAGGCATTGCTATAAGTCAATAAGCTAGCACTAAACCACAGCCAACTAGATAAGCTGGAAAAGACAAAAATTTACAGAAATTAAAATAATTTAAAAATGTTATACTGCTTGTATTTCCATGATGATATGAAGCAAGATGGGGTGATAAAGAACTTTGTGTGTTTGGATACTTACTCAGAATCATATGATAAACTACTGAAAGGTTTTAATTAGGCATTCAATATATTCAGACTTATTTTGTAAAGATCAGTTTGAAATCTCCCAGGATGATTCAACTATGTTGAAGCCAAATTGAAAGTACAATAATCCTACTTAAGAAGGCACTGTATTTATAGGTAAGAAGTGATCGTATGATTGGTGTGCAAATGAAAAGACAAATAGTAAGTACACTTAGTACTTACCAAAATGGAAGTAAATGGTGGTCATGTGGATGAGGGACAAAAGACAAAAGAAAAATCAAGCATGATTAAAATTTTCCTAAATAACAAGAAATTAGTATTTGATGTTCTGGTATAAAAGCTCTACAGTTCCTTGTCTATATTTTTAAATTTACTTATTACAGAGTTATTTATGTTTATAAGTTTAACTTCTCAAAAAGAGTGAGTCTTTTATGGGCAATATAACAGTATATAAAATAACCTGGTGTAAAGATTAACCAGTAATATGAATACTGATCTCATTAGAATATAAACTTCCTCTTGATTGTAAAACCAGAAGTTCCCTTTATTCTCCTTCTATTTGACATCACAGTCCTGTGTCTCATACAAACAAATCTTTAGGAATAAGATCCATACTCCAAATTATAAAAACAATCCTATTTATGCAAACATGAGATCAGGGAGGTGGTATGTGAAAGAAGATGAGACCCTGATAGGAATAATTTCTCTTAGGTATCAAATACAATCAAAGGACTCCTCTATTCAGATGTTCAGATTGTATAGATAACCTTTATCCATAAAGAATCCTCCATATACCATTATATTGACTCAAAAGTAAATTCTCTTCCATCATACAAGATTATCCTTTGGTTCTTTAATCTTTCATTTGCTCCTGAGATATATAACTATTTCTGTTTTCACAGAAGATTTCTATTCACATGAAGAATGCACAGGCTGTCTATACAGTCTAAATATATTAGTGAACATCATTTTTATGGTTTGGGTCTTAAATATCCTCCTATTACTCATGTATTGAAGGATTGGTGCCCAGATGATGGTGCTATTGGAAGGTAATAGAACCTTTAGGAGATAGGACCTGTGGAAGGAAGTTAGGCCACTGGGGGCAAAAACTTGAAGGAGATATTGGAATGCTGGCTCCTCATGTCTATTTGCTTCCTGACCACCATGAGGTGAGCAATTCTGCTTCATCTCTTGCTCCATGCCATGATGTTCTGTCTTGCAAAAGGCCAACTTTACAGGTCCAAATGGCCAGGAATGAGATCTCTGAAGCTGTGAGCTTAAATAAACTTTTCATCAGTCTCCTTATTCCTAATATTAACAATCTTTTTTTGACATTTTTTCTGCTTACAACTGGACTCACCAAATGTTACTGGTCTTTTCAATTCCAGCATTAGGTTTTATTTATGCAATCAAATCTTTGAATATTTTACTTTGTTTGGATTTATACTTTTATTAATTATTTTCCTTTTTTCTGTTTCATAATAAAACCTTACCTATTAGTACATAATCCTTAATTCCTTTCAAGGGTTTATACTTGTCCTACATAACTTTATATTCATAATTTTGTATATTTTTGTGTTTGTGTTTCCATAGAGTCAAGTATAACTTGTTTTTATATCTTATCATTATATTTTTCAATATTTGTATGTTGATAGTTATTATAATATAGTAAATTATAAGTATATCATAATGTAAAATTATTCATTCATGTTCACTGGAATAAAAGACTCTTTGGAGCAGGTTCACAGTAATGGAATCATTGCACAGTACTTACACTTATTAGTTTACTAGGTGTTTTATATCTCTCAAGAGTGATTACAATAATTTTCTCTCACCATTTATTAATGAAATTCCTCTTTTTCCCCCAAATCCTTTCCTATCCTTAAAAACTGCCAACCTTTTTCTTTTACATATAAATAATAAGATAGTCCTCTTTTACTTTATATTTCTCTGATTACTAATAAAGTAGACCATCTCATATTTGAAGTCATTCTGGCTCTTTCAACATGCCTAATTATAACTTTTCCCCACACTTCATTGTATTCTTCCTTTTTTTTTTTTTTGGTTTTCCTATAAAAACACTAAAATTATTTACTTATTCTAATGCTAAGTCTTTGCACTTGTATGTTGGTTATTCATAAATATATTTGCTTGGATTGTACTTGGAATTCCATTTTTATTATACAATGCTGTATCCAACAACTGTGAGAGTAATTTCATCAGATTGCTTCCTGAGTTTGGGTACGGTGAGGTCTATCACTTCTGATATTCACTAAGCCAGGCAAGATTTTGCATGTATTGGCTCTATGTAAAAGAAAAGGTAGTGGTTAGCATGTACATCTCCTATTAATCATTACATTAAACTTTTAAACACTCCCATTATGTGTTATCAGTAAGCAACACATTTTTATCATAAACTAATATCACTTATAAAGTAACAATTGTTAGCATTTTGTTTTTTATAATAAACTAATATTACTTAGAATGTTACAATTGTTAGCCTAGTGGGGTGGTATACAACCTGTAATCCCAGCTGCTTGGGAAGCTGAGGCAGGAGGATCTCAAGTTCAAAGTCAGTGTCAGCAATTTAGTGAGGACTTGTACAAGTTTAAAAGGCCCTTTGTCAAAGCAAAAAGCAAAAAAAAAAAAAAAAAAAAAAAAAAAGTGCTGGAGCTGTGCTGTGCTTGAATACCCCCAGGTAAAATTCTTAGTATCAAAAAAAAAAAGGTACAATTATTAACATTTTGTCTTTTTTAATGGTTCCCAGACTCATAGACACAGAAGGACAAATATTGCTAGATTCCACTTATATAAAGTATCAAAAACAAGCAAATTTACAGAAAGAGAATGGAATGGTAGTTACCCTTGGTTAGGGAGAGGAGAAAATGAATTATATTCAATGGGTATGATGTTTCATTTATGCAAGATGAGTAATTTCTAAACATCTGTTCCACAAAGTAGTTCATACATTTAGCAATACCATATTGTTCAACTAAAAATTTAAAAGGATATGTTTCACATTACATAGTCTTACCCCAAATAGAGTGGGGAGCCACAATGAGATTTTGTAGGTTATGGATTCCCATTATCTTGACATGGTTCATGGTTTCACAGGTGTATGCATAATTTCCAAGACAATAGATTGCATACATTAAATATGTCCAACTTTTTATCTCAACTAGACCTTCAAAAAGTGATTCTAAGTGATAAAATCAAAACTGAATAATAAATATTTTAGTGCTTTATTTTAATAAATCACATTCTAAAATTTAGAAAATAGTATCTTATTTTCACATAAAATTATGACATCATTTTATTCTATCTCTCCACCTTTCTATTCTTTCTAATATTTCTAAGAAAACTGACAGCTATTCAGAATTTTCATTTTCAACTTCTTTCTTAGTATTCGTGAATGGATGTCATCTTGGCCAAGAGATTAACATTTTTATAGAGCAACAAAGTTTTCTCTAAAAATATCTGTCCCCCAATTTTTCTCTAGGGGCCTGGAGTTGTGGCTCAGTGGTAAATTCCTTGCCTGGCATGTGTGAGGCCCGGGTTCAATCCTTAGCACCATAAATAAATAAACAAACAAATAAAATATCCATTGACAACTAAAAATATATTTAAAAAAAAATTTCTCTATCCTTGGCTTCAATACACTTTACCAATCTTGAATCTAGTTTTTATGGTATGGGTAGACTTTCACCACATCAGAATGTCATGCATATGCGCTATAATAAAACATTAGTTTAAAGTAAACTGGGGTTTGTTACAAGCATTTTGGCTTATAGCAAATATAATTTTAAGTGTCATCAACATTTTAACGTTTTTAGAAGGAACATTTCATCTCGTTTTCCTTTGAAAATTTCTGTTTATAGCTCCAGGTCCATTTGTTAAAATTACCTTGAATTTTATGCTTTCTTCTATCTTTTATATACTTTTTTGTTGTTGCATATTCAGAAATTTGTTTCTGAAAGCAGCCTATTATTATTACTAAAACTTCCTATTAAGGAATCCTGAACTACCCGATAAATGCACAAAATTTCCGTAAACATTTTTATTCTTGTTTATCTGTTATCATTAGTAAAGCCTGTCCTTATGAAAGGTGTATATTTGTCTAGGCCCAAATAGACAACCTTGACAATAATAAACTCCAAGAGTTCAAACTGAATTTCTTCCAGATTTTGTCATTTCAATTTCCCTGCCAGTCAGTTACTTTTTGTTGGTTAGAATTTAGTACAAAATAAAAATCCCTCTCATCATTCTCTCTAGCTGCTAAGAGATTAAATTAACTATAAAGCAAGCCAAGACAAGCTTTTAATAGAATAAGTTTCATGGAATGTCTAGAAAGATTAATTATTTTTTATTATACTTGCAGTTTTTGAAACTCTGTGAACTTTTGCTTTTTATCTACAGTATTAAAGTAGTAATACTTCTTTTGTTTGTCCATTTTACATATTTTACAAAGACTAAATGAAACAAAGAATGTTGAAGTGTTTTCAAAAATCTTCAAAATTGTTTATTACCACTACCACCATCACTGCTGCCTCTGATTCTGCTGCTGCCAGCCTGAGGTCCACTGAAGGTCTTCTTTCTGGGTGCTGCTGCCCTTGCAGCTGCAACTGCCTGCTGCTGCCACAGAAAATACTGCTGCCCCAAATGCAACTGAAGCTGACGCTGCTACTGACCCCCGGAGGGTACCTGGTGATGCTGCCCTTATAGCTACATTTGCCACTGCTGTTGACCAGCTGCCTGAGGCCAACAACTACTGCTACTACCAGGGCTACCAGGACCTAGAGGACTGCTGTGGGGGACACTCCAGGTTTGGTTGCACATAGGTGAACCCATTTTGGGACACCAGCCAGGGCCTGGGATCCAGGCGCCAGCAGGCTTACCAACATAAAACACTCTGTCTGGGGACTCTAGCTGGGACCTACAGGTCCAGTGTGCAGGTGCCTGGGGTCTTCCTTTTAAGAGTGTTGGTGGCCCTTGTCTTGCTGCTGCATCTCAAAGTTACTCCTCTATATGAGTGCATCCCTTGTGGTCTCTCTGCAAGTAGGAGCAGCATTGAGATATTGTGTCTATAGCGAGGCCTAGCCTGAGGTATCTGAAGCCCAGATGAATTGGTGGGATAGTGACTGGATTTGTAAGGGCTGATCTGCGTTTGGTGATCCCCAGAGACATCAGAGACAGGGCTGAGAAACTGTTGAACACTGACAGAGACATTTTTGACTTTCCATCAAGATTTCTTTTCTTTTCTTTTATTTTTCCATTTGCTAATCTCTCTACCATATTTGGAACAAGATGTGTTTTATGCATCAGTGTGTGGAGGGCAATGAAATATGAAGGGTGTTTTGCATTTTTGTTATATTCTTCTGTCTTTAATTTTTTTCTCTTTGTTCATATTCTTCCTCTTTATTGTCTATTTTCTTGGATTTTCTTTCAACTTTTCCCCAACCAACAGGCAATCGCTGTCAGCTCATCTTCCACGGTTTCTGTAATTTTTTACTTCTTGCTTCTCTCCTCCTCCCTCAAGAATATTGCATCCTACCCTACCTCTCTTCTCTAATTCACCATCTGAAATTGTAAGCCATTTTAACAAATTTTCTGTTTATACTATAGATAGTTATTCAACTCATCATTTTGGTTTAATACAAGAAAACAGTAGATGCTTTAGTGGGAACTATTAGGTTTAAGGCTATATATTGTATACCCTGGGTACTGCTGGTATTGTTCTCATCATCAAAGATGAGGTGCTGGAAACCTTCAGGGACACTATAGATCTACAGTGTAGAATTTATGCTACCTTAGATCCATACTTCTAGATGGGAAAATACACTAACTACATAAAAAAAGCAAGGGAATAAGGTGCCCAAGACAAACCAAGATGCTTCAACAACAGAAACCACTAATAACACAGTAGAAGAAATGTCCAAGAAGAAGTTCAGGTTGTACACAGATACATGTAAAGTAAAGGATAGTATAAGGAGTGAAATCAAAGAAAATTATAGGAAGTGAAAGATCACTTCAATAAAGAGTTAGAAATTGTGAAAAAAAAACAAGTAGAAATCCTTGAGATAAAGGAATCAGTAAGCCAAATTATAAATTCAATAGAAAGCATCACCAACAAACTAGACCACTTGGAAGACAGAACCTCAGACAATGATAACAAAATATATAATGTTGACAGTAGAGTTGACCATGCAGAGAAGAAAAGAAATCATGAACAGAACATCCAAGAATTATGGGATAACATAAAAAGACCAAACTTAAGAATAACTAGGATAGATGAAGGAGTAGAGATACAAAACAAACCAATCTTTTTTTTTTTTTTTTTTTTTTTTTTTTAGAGAGAGAGAGAGAGAGAGAGAGAGAGAGAGAGAGAGAGAATTTCAATATTTATTTTTAGTTATCGGCGGACACAACATCTTTGTTTGTATGTGGTGCTGAGGATCGAACCCAGGCCACACGCATGCCAGGCGAGCATGCTACCGCTTAAGCCACATCCCCAGCCTGGGATGCACAATCTTTTCAATGATATAATAGCAGAAAATTTCCAAAACCTAAAGAATGGAATGGAAAATCAAATACAAGAGGCTTCCAGGACCCAAATGTACAAAATTACAGCAGACTCACACCAAGACACATTATAATGAGAATTACTAACAGAGAATACAATGAAATCTTAAAGGCTGTGAGAGAAAAAAATCAAATTATATATAGGGAGAAACCAATTTGGATCTCAACTGATTTCTCAACCCGACCCTTAAAGCTAGGAGTTCCTGGAATAATATTTCAAGCTCTAAAAGAAAATGAATGCCAACAAAGAATTTTATATCCAGCAAAACTAAGTTTCATATTTTAAGATGAAATTAAAACCTTCCATGATAACAAAAATTAGAAGAATTCACAACTAGAAAGTCTACACCACATAGCAATCTTAACAAAATATTTCATGAGGATGCAGTGAAAAATAAAACTGAAAATTAGCAAAGGGAGGATCTACACTAAAGTAACATTCAACCAAGTGGGAAACTAAGACAAATCAATATCCAGAAACAAATCAAAATCACAGGGAATACACATCATATCTCAATAATAACTTTAAGTGTTAATGGCCTAAACTGCTCAATCAAAAGACATAGATTGGCAGATTGGATTAAAAATCAAGACCCAACAATATGTTCTCTGTAAGAGAATTAGTTTATGGGCAAAGACAACCACAGGCTAAAGGTGAAAGGATGGGGAAAACCATATCTCTCATATGAATTGCATAACCAAGCAGGGGTTTCAGTTCTCATCTCAAATAAAATAGACTTCAAACCACAGTTAATCAGAAGAGACAAAGAAGGACATTTTGTACTTCTTAAAGGAAGTATATATAAGTAGGACATAACAGTTATAAATATTTATGCCCAAAACAATGGGACATCTGTGTGTATCAAACAAATCCTTCTCAATTTCAAGAGTCAAATAGATCACAATACAATAATACTGGGTGACTTTAACACACTTCTCTCGCTACTGGACAGATCTTTCAAAGAAAAATGATAAAGGTGCCAAAATAATTCACTGGAGAAAAGATAGCCTGTTCAACAAATTGTGCTGGCAAAACCGGAAATCCATATGTAGCAAAATTAAATTAAACCTCTCTCACTCTGCACAAGAATCAACTCAAAGTGGCAAAGACTTAGGCACTAGAAGAGTGACCCTTCACCTAATAGAAGAAAAACAAGACCCAAATCTTCACCATGTATGCCTAAGAACTGACTTTCTTAACAAGACTCCTAAAACGCAAGAAGTAAAATCAAGAATCAATAAATGGAATGGATTAAAATTAAAAAGATTCTTATCAGCAAAGGAAACAATCAATAATGTGAGGAGAGAGCCTACAGGTTGGGAGAAAATCTTTACCACATGCATCTCTGATAAAGCATTAATCTCTAGAATATATAAAAAACTCAAAAACTTAACACTAAAAAAATAAGAATCCAATCAAAAAATTGGCTAATGAACTGAACAGACACTTCAGAGAAGAAGAAATACAATTAATGCACAAATATGTTAAAAAGTGTACAACTGCTCCATCAATTAGAGAAATGCAAATCAAAACTACTCTAAGATTTCATCTCACTCCTGTTGGAATGGCAATCATCAAGAATACAGGCAACAATACTAACAAAGAGAAGAAGAGAGATAACTCAAATTACTAACATACGGGATGAAAAAGGCAATATTACAACAGACGCTTCAGAAATACAGAAGACAATTAGAAATTATTTTGAAAACCTATATTCCAATAAAATAGAAGATAGTGAAGACATCGATAAATTCCTTAAGTCATATGATTTGCCCAGACTAAGTCAGGAGGATACTCACAACTTAAACAGACCAATATCAATAGATGAAATAGAAAAAGCAATCAAAAGACTTCCAACCAAGAAAAGCCCAGGACCGGATGGGTATACAGCAGAGTTTTACAAAACCTTTAAAGAAGAATTAATACCAATACTTTTCAAGTTATTTCAGGAAATAGAAAAAGAGGGAGCTCTTCCAAATTCATTCTATGAGGCCAACATCACCCTGATTCCGAAACCAGACAAAGACACCTCAAAGAAAGAAAACTACAGACCAATATCTCTGATGAACCTAGATGCAAAAATCCTCAATAAAATTCTGGCGAATCGGATACAAAGGCACATCAAAAAAATTGTGCACCATGATCAAGTAGGATTCATCCCTGGGATGCAAGGAAGGTTCAATATACGGAAATCAATAAATGTTATTCACCACATCAATAGACTTAAAGATAAGAACCATATGATCATCCTGATAGATGCAGAAAAAGCATTTGACAAAGTACAGCATCCCTTTATGTTCAAAACATTAGAAAAAAACTAGGGATAACAGGAACTTACCTCGACATTGTAAAAGCTATCTATGCTAAGCCTCAGGCTAGCATCATTCTGAATGGAGAAAAATTGAAGGCATTCCCTCTAAAATCTGGCACAAGACAGGGATGTCCCCTATCACCACTTCTATTCAATATAGTTCTCGAAACACTGGCCAGAGCAATTAGACAGACGAAAGAAATTAAAGGCATAAAAATAGGAAAAGAAGAACTTAAATTATCACTATTTGCAGATGACATGATTCTATACCTAGAAGACCCAAAAGGGTCAACAAAAAAACTACCAGAACTAATAAATGAATTCAGCAAAGTGGCAGGATATAAAATCAACACACATAAATCAAAGGCATTTCTGTATATCAGCGACAAAACTTCTGAAACGGAAATGAGGAAAAACACTCCATTCACAATATCCTCAAAAAAAAAAATACTTGGGAATCAACCTAACAAAAGAGGTGAAAGACCTATACAATGAAAACTACAGAACCCTAAAGAGAGAAATAGAAGAGGATCTTAGAAGATGGAAAAATATACCTTGTTCATGGATAGGCAGAACTAACATCATCAAAATGGCGATATTACCAAAAGTTCCCTATAGGTTTAATGCAATGCCAATCAAAATCCCAATGGCATTTCTTGTAGAAATAGATAAAGCAATCGTGAAATTCATATGGAAAAATAAAAGACCCAGAATAGCAAAAACAATTCTAAGCAGGAAGTGTGAATCAGGTGGTATAGCGATACCAGATTTCAAACTATATTACAGAGCAATAGTAATAAAAACAGCATGGTACTGGTACCAGAACAGGCGGGTAGACCAATGGTACAGAATAGAGGACACAGAGACTAATCCACAAAGCTACAACTATCTTATATTTGATAAAGGAGCTAAAAACATGCAATGGAGAAAGGATAGCATCTTCAACAAATGGTGTTGGGAAAACTGGAAATCCATATGCAACAAAATGAAACTGAATCCCTTTCTCTCGCCATGCACAAAAGTCAACTCAAAGTGGATCAAGGAGCTAGATATCAAATCAGAGACTCTCCGTCTGATAGAAGAAAAAGTTGGCTCCGATCTACATATTGTGGGGTCGGGCTCAAAATTCCTTAATAGGGCACCCATAGCACAAGAGTTAATAACAAGAATCAACAAATGGGACTTTCTTAAACTGAAAAGTTTTTTCTCAGCAAGAGAAACAATAAGAGAGGTAAATAGGGAGCCTACATCATGGGAACAAATTTTTACTCCTCACACTTCAGATAGAGCCCTAATATCCAGAGTATACAAAGAACTCAAAAAATTAGACAATAAGAAAACAAATAACCCAATCAACAAATGGGCCAAGGACATGACCAAACACCTCACAGAGGAGGACATACAATCAATCAACAAGTACATGAAAAATGCTCACCATCTCTAGCAATCAAGGAAATGTAAATCAAAACCACCCTAAGATACCACCTCACCCCAGTAAGACTGGCAGCCATGATGAAGTCAAACAACAATGAGTGCTGGTGAGGATGTGGGGAAAAGGGTACTCTTGTACACTGCTGGTGGGACTGCAAACAGGTGCGGCCAATTTGCAAATCAGTATGGAGATTCCTGGGAAAGCTGGGAATGGAACCACCATTTGACCCAGCTATTGCCCTTCTCGGACTATTTCCTGAAGACCTTAAAAGAGCACACTACAGGGATACTGCCACATCGATGTTCATAGCAGCACAATTCACAATTGCTAGACTGTGGAATCAACCCAGATGCGCTTCAATAGATGAATGGATAAAAAAATGTGGCATTTATACACCATGGAGTATTATGCAGCACTAAAAAATGACAAAATCACGGAATTTGCAGGGAAATGGATGGCACTAGAGTAGATTATGCTTAGTGAAGCTAGCCAATCCCTAAAAAACAAATACCAAATGTCTTCTTTGATATAATGAGAGCAACTAAGAACAGAACAGGGAGGAAGAGCAGGCAGAAAAGATTAACATTAAACAGAGACATGAGGTGGGAGGGAAAGGGAGAAAAAAAGGGAAATCACATGGAAATGGAGGGAGACCCTCATTGTTATACAAAATTACATATAAGAGGTTATGAGGGGAATGGGATAACAAACATGGAGGGAAATGAATTACAGTAGATGGGGTAGAGAGAGAAGATGGGAGGGGAGGGGAGGGGGGATAGTAGCTGATAGGAAAGGTAGCAGAATACAACAGTCACTAATATGGCAGTATGTAAAAATGTGATGTGTAACCGATGTGATTCTGCAATCTGTATTTGGGGTAAAAATGGGAGTTCATAACCCACTTGATTCTAATGTATGAAATATGATATGTCAAGAGCTTTGTAATGTTGTGAACAACCAATTAAAAAAAAGAAACAGAAAAAAAAAGAATACAGGCAACAATAAATGTTTGCGAGGATGTGGTGAAAAAGGTACACTCATACATTGCTGGTGGGAATGCAAATTGGTGCAACCACTATGGAAAGCAGTATGGAGATTCCTCAGAAAATTGGGAATGGAACCACCATTTGACCCAGCTATCCCACTCCTTGGTTTATACCCAAAGGACTTACAGTAATGCAGCCACATCGATGTTTATAGCAGCTCAATAACAATAGCTAAACTAACTAGGAACCAACCTAGGTATCCTTCCCTAGATGAATGGATAAAGAAAATGTGATATATATACTCAATGGAGTATTATTTAGCTTTAAAAAAGAGAGAAATTATGGCATTTGCCAGTAAATGAATGGAGTTGGAGAATATCATGTTAAGCAAAATAAGCCAATAACCAAAGACCAAAAGCCCTATGTTTAATATGCAGATGCTAATTCACAATAAGGAGGGGGGCACTAGAGAAGAATAGTATTACCTTAGTTTAAGAAGAGAGAAATGAAGAGAGGGGAGTGGAGGGGACATAGGGATAAGAAAGGTGGTAGAATGAAACAGACATTATTACTTTATGTATATGTGTGATTGCATGACCAATATGATTCTACAACATGTACACTCAAAAAAATGAGAAATTATATTCCATCTATGTATGATATATCAAAGTGCATAAATGCATTCTACTGTCCTGTATAACAAATAAAAAATAAATAAAAATTGTTTATATATGTGCTATGGATTTTTTTATATAAGCATTTTGAAAAAAATTATTTATTTTGTCCACAAATTATGTAGGATCAGCACTCTCTTAACTTCTTCTACCATGTGAAACACACTAAATAGAAAGGTCATCAAACGAATAAGATGTTTTAACATCTATCATTTAACTACTAGACCAACTAGTAAATAGTTGATCAAAGGATACATTGAATTAATCTGAATGAGTCCTTTGGGATTTAAGCATTATTCTATTATTATTGGCACAATAAAGTCCCCCAAAGACTTCTGTTTCCTAATGCCTGAAATTTGTGATAATGTTAGGTATATGGAAAAGGAGAATTATAGTTATAGTTGATATTAAGGTTGATCAGCAGCTGATCTTAAAAATAGGGACTTTATCCTGAATTATTCAAAGGATTCAACGTAATGTTCTTCAAAGTGGAACAGGAGGTCAATGGGAATTAAGAGAGAGGAGCTATGAAAACAGCCTCATGTACTTTGCTGACTAGAGGAGCCATGTTGGATAGCGCAAGAGAGTTCACAGGTCAGGGAATGCCACCACTCTCCAGAAACTCAAACTGACTGGGAACTGAAATCTAGAATCTGCAGAAAGCTGAAACCTTGACACTAGCTTCATTTTGGCCCAAAGAGACCATTTCCTGTTCCTGATGTCCTGGATTATGTGATAATCTTGTGTTGCTTTAAGCCACCATATCTGTGAGGTTTCTTTTTTCCCCCATAACAGTTTGAGGAAATTAATAATCAGTATTATTTGTATTATTAGCACAATCACAAAATAAATATGTCTTCAAACAAAAGCTTTGTTGACAACTACATGAATTGGCAAGCCATGGTGATAGGATTGTGGAAACATACTTCTCACTATTGTATTTTAAGTGTATTCACTTTGGTAGAATGACTAAATGGGAAAGAGGCAAAATAATACTTTTAATGCCTTTTCCAACACAGTTATTTAAGATGATTTACTTCTTGGCAAGTCTCTGTATGTTATGAAAATGCCAAATATTCAAGAATTGAACACTGAAAGTGAGAACATTCAAGATCCCCCTTCATTTTCATTAGGTGAATCTCTAAGGCACATTTCATCTGAATATCACTACGGACAAATAGAAAACTAAAAAGAAAAGTTAGATGTAATAATAAAATAAAAATAACATAAAATATTGCCATCACAAAATTACATGTATAATTACTTGTACATACACACACACACACACACACACACACACACACACATACTCAAGGTGAGTTGAAGTGGTTTCATTAAAAAAATTGCAGGTATTATGCAAATAATATTTCCAGAAAGTGTGAACCTAAAATATGGGATAAGCTTTCTTTTCAGACCAAAAACTAGATAGTCATTGACAAAATATTTTCATCATTTAATCAGTCTGCATTTGTTTTTGATGTGTATTTAAGATAGTATTTCCAGTTAAGTTATTCAATCTTTTCAGAGCATTTATAAAAAACAAAAACAAAACACACACATGTAGTGGCCTAAAGCAAAACAGACATTATCACACAGTTCAGGACATCAGAAATATGAAATGAGTCTCATGGGCATTTTTTGTTAGTTGTTTTATATCTGTGTTCCTCAGTATAAACTCATAAACTCCCATAAACTCAATGGGAACAGTGTTCATTAGTGTTTTTCTTCATTATTTTATCTCCAGAGCTTAGGATTTCTACTAGGGCTTCAATGAATATTTGTTTAATGGACAGTTTTTGTTATAGAATAAAGTCTTAATTTTATTAAGATCCTTCTTCATTTTCTCAATGTTCTGGATAGATAAATTTCTATTAAAAAATACCCCACTAGCTTCTTCTATGCCATATGACAAAGAAGCTGAAGACTAATATCATCTGTCTGGATGTTTTCCAGGAATACATGCCAATCATCAGGAGAGAAAATATCTGTTTTTAAACTCCAAATTAGAGACTTCAAAATGTCACTAGATGCCAGAAGTTTTCATCTGAGATACAGATATCTAAAACTCCTGAGACTCTTATAGCATTAGGAATTGCTCAAAAAAAAAAAAAAAGGTAAAATTTGCCATTTTAGAATTTATGCTACAACAGTATCTTTATAATAAAGTGATAATTTAAGTTGATTTCTAAGTTTGTAAAAGTTTTGGAACAGTATGTTTTCATGTTATCAACAAAGATATTGTAATGAGTTAGAACTAGAAAATTATGAATAAATGCAATAATTTTCCAACTGGATCTTAAATACAGTTGTTGTTTACACTCTCGTCACTAAATAAAATCTTCAAAATGCCTATATTCAAAAGAATTTACTCTATTTAGAGGAAATGAATAAACACAAAGGCATGCCCATGTAGTATGATTATCTCCTGACAACAATGAAGTTTTTTTTTTAAGCATAACAAAGAAAAGTTGTTTCTAAATTCAAGGACACCAATTGAGTAAAAGAAATTAGAAGAACAAAATAACATAGATATCTTGAAATGGAAGAAATTATAACTATTAAGTTCCTAAAATATGTTCTCATCAGAGATAATATTTAAATATGACACATCTTTCCAGGAGCTAGGTAGTATATAATGATTGAAAGTGACACAGGGAAATAGTTCAAGAGAAACAAAAACAATAATTCTCCTTTGATTGCATTTCATATAGCTTATCTTCTTCTTAATGTCCTATAACTAAATGCTGCAATTTCTTTTTTTGCCAAATGTATGCATAATTATAATTGATAAATACACATAAAATATATGAGTATGTATAGGGAAATAATAGAGTAGAATACACATTAAAATCAAGATGAAGTAGTGCATTTGTGTTTGTGGTTGTCAGGCCAGAAACAGAAAGTAAATTCAAAATAAAAAACCTGAAATTGTGCCTGTACAACAGGAGTAGTTTGAGATATATATACCTACTTTAAAATAAAATAATATAATTTTGAAGAAATTGTAAAAGGTCTTACTATACCAGTCATGAAGATAGATTTTCAACTGAAATATGAGGTAATATGATGTTCATATTCACTATCTTTTGATAATTAGTAAGAATATGCAATAATATTATATTTAGGTCCTTTCTCATTCCCTACTGCTGAATAAGTTTGCAGCTTAAATAGATTATCCTAGGGACCTTACATCTAAAAGGAAGATAATTCATATCCTACACATTTTGGGAGAAGTTATCTGTAAACTGCCTCAAAAAATATATGACACAAAGCATATTTGGAGCTTATGTAAAATTGATGCCAGTTATAAGAATAAATAAGAGCTGAGTTCTGTTTCCCCAGATATTGAAGACTGAACATCTGAGAAACGCCAAGGCAAGCATAGAAAGCAAGTTTTATTTAAAGGATAGAACAGGGATAGACTTCTCAGCAGAGAAGGGGTCCAAGAGCTGGGCATGCAAGGAAGTGGGGTGTCTTGTCCCTTTTATACTTTATAGTTTTCCTTTGTTCTCAAGATCTCTCCTCTCTCCATCCTGCCTACAGGATTAGTGGCCAGAAGGCCTGCCAAAGGTGGAATGATCCAGGCAGAAAGGGAGCAGACCAGGAGGCATTGATTAACAACCCCTACAACTCCCTGCAGAGAGGAAGAATTCCCTGAGGCAGGTCATTTTGGCAACAGGTGGAGGAGAGGGGAAGTCTCCTGAAGGTATTAACATTTTATTTCCTCCTGAATCATTCCCCATCTTTCTGACACAATCATTTATTACCTACACTGACTGCCTTTTGTCCTGCAACTTCAAAATAGCAAGATGTTGGTTAGGTGTGATTTATTCCAATTTGAAGATTATCAATTCTATAAACAACCTGGATTTTATGGTTAAATAATAAAGATGTTTCTTTATTGGATAGAAAGCATCTCAGAGCAAAGATACTGTAAACTTGACTTTATTTCAAGCAGCAAAAGTCTTAGCAACACCAGGGTGAAATTTATCTAGATAATATCCTTAGATTCTCTAGCCATAAATTTTTAAAGTTGATACTTAGTTATCTAGTTGGAATATACAAAATGGGTCATTGCTTCTGTTGATTAATAGAGTTTTAAAGAAAAGAAATAGAAATAATGTTTTCTGACTCTAATAGCTGTAGGAAATATATCAACAGGAAAAAGCCTTTCCATAAAAGTGGAATAAAATAATAATATCCTTTTGTATCCCTGGAGTAATAAAATTACTCAGTTACCCTTGGCCTAAACTCATTCTGAGAATAACAACATTGTTCAAGAGCAATATTTTGCCTTTTAATTGTCATGATTACTGGGGTTTTATTATTCAAATGTAAAGTACATTTTTTAAATAGCTTTGACAGTTGGCTCTTAGTTTCACATTGTTTTATGCCAACTCCACTTTATTATGTGAAAATCATTATTCTTATCTGTAGCTCTCTTGAGACTTTAAAGTAAACTTGCTATATCACATTGTAGTCTATTTTTAGAAGTAATTTTAGTTTATAGGCCATTGTAGTTCAGAAAGAAATAAAAATAAAAATAGAGGTTACAAGCAACACAAAGTAAACAGATTAACTTTTTGTTTGTTTTTCTTTCAGCCTGGTCATTCTCTGAATCCAAATGACCAAGTTTGTATTAAATAATAGTCCTTAAGAATATTTTTAGAATGGTTTACCAAGTAATCAAAATACTTTAGATGAGTTATTGCTATTTGTATTAAATATATATATATATATATATATATATATATATATACATACATACATACATATATATATATATATATATACTGATAGTGCATAAATTCTGGAAAGAGGAAAACATGCCTAATAATTATTTAGGAATGTGTGTTCACATATATTTATATATTTTTTCATGGTACTATTAACCTCATATATTTCCCAAGAAAACAAAAGTGCATAAAATTTGTTGATTATCTGTACTAGTCTACAAGGGTTTCATAACAAAATGCTAGAGTCTGGGTGACTAAGTCAACAGAAATTTATTTTCTATTAGTTCTGGAGGCTGAAAGTCCAAGATCAAGTTCAGGGTTTATTTCTTTAAGGCTTCTCTTCCTAGTTTCTACATTTATTCTTTATTCTCAATCTGTCTTCACGTGATCTCTTTTTCATGTGGTCATTGAGATAGATACTTGTATTTCTCTATTACAAAACCTCAGTCCTATGAGGCCCCCTTCATGATTTCATTTAACTAGTTGTTTCCATAAAAAAAAGTTGCTTTCCATAAAAACTAGTTGTTTCCATAAAGGCCTTATGTCTAAATAACGTCACTTAAGGGTTAGGCATACAACATATGAATCTGGAGGCAGAGAAAAACAATTTAGTCCATAACAATAACATTTGCTTTTATTTGTATATTTACTTACTGATGATCTTCTATGAGATAGATGCTCTTTTGAGCTATGGAATACTATACTAAAGAACACTGACATGGAACCTATAGCACAGCTAGAAAGATGCATATTGAATGAGATTATATTTATTCCAGGGGGTACATGATAAAAGATAAAAAATGTATAAAAGGAGTTCTAAATAAAGAAAGTTAATGAGAAAGATAATCCTGCTCTGATAAACTGTCAATCTAGAGGAGATAGAAAGACTTCTTGTATAAAGTGCAATTTATTTCAAAAATTTTCAGTTTATATATTTTATTGATGTATATTTCTCACTTTCATTAGAATCGTCACTTTAATGAAATGGTGAAATATGTAAATATGCAGGGGCTGGGGTTGTGGCTCAGCAGTAGAGCGTTCAAGGAGCATGTGCGAGGCACTGGGTTCAATCCTCTGCAACACATAAAAAACAAATAAATAAATAAAAATAAAGGCACTGTGATCAACTACAACTCACATATATAAAGAAATACATACACATACATATATAAATACATACACATATAAAGAAATATGAAAATACACATCAATTTTTTAATGCATATGTTAAGTACTACTGTTCACATTTGAGAGACAATTTTTAATCACATTATACTATTTTTTTAAATTATTTTTTATTTTTTTTAAAGAGAGAGTGAGAGAGGAGAGAGAGAGAGAGAGAGAGAGAGAGAGAGAGAGAGAGAGAGAGAGAGAGAGAATTTTTTAATATTTATTTTTTAGTTCTCGGCGGACACAACATCTTTGTTGGTATGTGGTGCTGAGGATCGAACCCGGGCCGCACGCATGCCAGGCGAGCGCGCTACCGCTTGAGCCACATCCCCAGCCCCACATTATACTATTAATATCTATAGAATATTATTAGGTGGTTGATGTAGGTATTCAAAAGAGGTAGTTTCACTCAAATGAAACTTATACTTAACACAAGTAGCTCATAGGAGATAAGTTGGTAGTACAATGACTTACCTCTTGGTTGATTAAAATCGTAGGTTATTTGTTACATTATGCTGATTAATTCTTGTTTAATTGACAGAAAATTCTTAAATTTAAAGTTTTATAAATATGTTTTGTTTTATATTTTTCTATAAAATTTTGTGATATATCATTTTGATTGCATTTCTTAGTAAAAATAGGTAAATAAATAAACATATAAAAGTGTAAATAAGTCATACTATGAACATGACACTAACTTTTTAAGGGGAAAATAATTTTAGCCTGAACCCATTTGCTATTTCAAGGAGAATTTATCATCAGTTTCATTCTCATTAAATACCTAAACAACACACAACCTCTTAAAGGCACTGGGAATTACTGCTTTACTTTGCAACTAGCAGAGAATTAAAATAAGGAAGCTATTTAAATGAAGTGATGGATATGTGCCTAAATTAATATATAACAAAATTATTTCACGTGTTCCTTTTGTAAAACATTAACCAAGAAATATTAAAGTTTTTCTAGGCAAAAAGAAGTAAAAGAGAGGATGACAACATTACAGAGACCCAGGGATAAGGGAAAACATGAAAACTCAAGGGACTATGTAGTGTATGGTTTAATCATAAAACATAAGGTAGGAAAGACCAGAGATGGCAAGAAGCACATCAAAATAACTAACATAGTAACTAACATTTCTTGAGCACCAGGTACTAGGCCCGTCTTCTAAGTCTTTTATAAGGATTATCTCATATATTCCCAAAAAACCTCCAGGTGTTTTTACCATACATTATAATTGGTACGACATGTGCTTGAGCCAGATTGCTTATTACCAATTATCAACATAAACTTTGAGCAATTTATGTAATCTCTCTATGCCTTAGTTTCTGCATCTGTAAAATAGGGTAATGCTAGCACATCTTTTAATATTTTGATTGTAAAAACTACATGAATTAACACATGGAAAGTATTACTATGTACTCAGCACATAGTAAGCACATTGCCAAGTAAGGACATGTTTCAGTTATTAATAGTATCGTTGTCCACAGTTCATATTTGCAGAAAGTTTCAGAATAGTTTTTTAAAAATACAAATCACAACTGGTAAGTATGACAGTCCCAAATATGGAGTGGGTTCATAGCTCACAAAAAAACAAGAACAAAATTCTGGACCCTTTATACATACCTTTTACCACCTATCCTTCCTCCATCCCCAAGAATTTCATCAGAAACCTAGCTGCTTGTCAAGCATCCTACTTTAAAACAATTACCTCACAATTCCTTCTGACCAAACAATTATTTTTCCAGGTAGGAAGTGCATCTTCATTTCTTTCAGATTTCCTATAAAAGAAGTTTTGCTAACTATGTTACCTTCCCACATTGGGGGAAGTCTAGCAGACATGCAGACGATTATGTCACATGAATCAATTATTCAACTTCAAGCTCCAGATCTCCAAGAGTGTAAATAAGTCAAACTAAGAACATATTTCCTTTAGCAACTGGAAAAGAGTCCAACATACCTAAAATAACTTTTTCTAGAAACAGCACAACAGACAGCACAGAATTGTGATCCCTAAAATAAGGGAAATAATTGAAATGAGAAGTATGATTACCATGATTTTCTGCCTAGAGGAAAATTCTAAAATGAGGGTCCAGAAAGGAGAATTCAATCAAGGAATCAGCAGACTTTCTACCTTGAGACAGAAGTTAGTGTTTGGAAAGGCCAAAGTGGCTGGAAATTTTGAGGAAAAGTAAAAAAAGAAGAGGGAACTACATAGAGAAATAAATCCAGAGGGTTGTACATAGGATCCCTCATAGAATTTGTAGTGCATGCCAAGAGTGATGCCTCAAAGATGACTCTAGAACTAATTGCTAAGTTGTGGTCACAGAATATGGATCACTTAGTACTTCTGTATTAATAATAAATAATTAGCTATTGAAGTGTAAAAAAAGTTATTTACATAACATGTTTATAATAAAACATTTAAAATGTATGCACAAGACCTGGATACTAAAATGTATAGATCATGACCAAATAAAATTGTATATCAAGTTCATGGAATTAGAAGGTACATTATTCTGAGACCCTGAAGCACCAGATTCAACAAAGTTCCACCCAGTTCCTCATGCACAGAAAATACAAGAAAAGAGTTATGTGTTGTCTTAAGGAACTACATTTAGGTAATGTACAGTGAGTGCTTATCATGCATAAGGCACAGATTTTGATTCCCAGCATCTTCTCACACACACACAACAAATTACATTTTGGGAAGCTAAAAGAAAAATTACAAGGGAATCTATTCCAATCCTAATACTACCTTGCACGGGTACACGCTCATAATTCCTAACTGCATAAATAAATTTCACCCATTTTATACCTTTGCATTTAATTTAAATAGATTATACAAGATGTGTACTTACTTTTACCTCACTTACTATATTCAAAATTGTGTTTAGGAAATATGTTCTTAATTATTTATAATAAACGTCATTTATTCTCTTCAGCATATAATTGTCTATTGCATGCAAAGAATATAAATTATTAATTGATTTTAAACTTAATGGGAGTTTGAGTAGGTTTTTTCAGATTTTGTTTTGTTGTTTTGTCTTTGAACACATTTCATTTTTAGAGCAGACATATTCATTATTTTAGTTATGTTTCTGGATAGCAATTGCTGGGATATAGAATATACATTTACCTTTATCAGATATGACCAAAATATTTTTCAAAGTTCACTGATAGATATAATATTTGTTCTGTAGTCTTAAATGTTAATTTTATAGAAGACAAAACTAATTTTTTTTTTGCTTGGAAACATGCAAAATTTATTTAGTAAATATTTTGATGACTTGAAGATAAAGAATTTATTTCATCCCTATTAAATATAAATAGGGTACCATATATACAATAAGTTATACATTGGAACATTTATTCCAGTTAGATTACAGCACATGTTCATATGAGAAACTGTACTTGAATATTCAAAATATTCACCTCTCTATGCTATGTCCATACCATGGAATAGTACTCTGAAGTTACAATTGATTCAATTTAGATATATCTCCAGAGAATTATGCTGAGTGAAAACAAGTTGAAAAGCTAATTCCATAAAGATATATACTATATGGTTCCATTTATATAACATTTCTCAAACTGCAGGATTATAGAAATAAAGAACAAATTAATGATTGTGAGGGCTTAAGGACCAAGTGAGTCAAGAAAGAAGTGTCTATGGTCATAAAAGGGTGAAAGGAAAGATGCTTATGATGATGGAAATACACTTACTGACTTTGTCCTACTGCTGACCACCTGGTTGGATACTAAAATAAATTTTCCTTACCATTGGAAGAAACTAAATAAAGGGCACATAGAGTCTCTCTGTGCTATTTTAAATCTGTGATTTTCTCAGAACAAATCATACATATATATATATATATATAAATATATATATATATATTTATATATATATATATATATATATATATATCTCCATCCCAGTATTTTAGCATGCTGATTAGTGGAGAGCAGTGTTACAATTTCATAAATAAATGAGGGATTAGAACAATGTTTCAAAGTCTGTAACCATAGTTGCCTGAAAAGAAAATTACATCAGTCATTTTCTTATCTGTAATTTACCATTTCAACAGTTCATAAATGAAGAGGATTATTTAAAATAATTTTAAGTCAAAAGAAAAAACTCAAAAGTACTCTAAAGCAAAACTACAACAATCCTCCAAGAACAAGAAAATCATCTGTCTGTGGAAAAGTACTATAAAATTTATTTTATTTTAGGAGCTACCTCTCCCAAAAGACTTTTACTAATTCCCATTCCTTTCTCCCCCTTCACTATCCTCCCACTCCCATTCCCAGAGAAATGGTAAACATATCTAGAATCTTCGTGACAATAAAATAGCTAAAAGTAAATTCTTGAAGCCTTGGTGTACTCTAGAATTTGAGACCACATTACATTTTGTTCAGAACCATTAAATAACTTGGAATTTATTTTACATTTACTGTTTTTTAGAAAGTGACTTTGTAAGACTTTTCATGACCATTTTTTGGCTCTTAGGAAATTTGAGAGAAATGACAGAGATTTTCTACATGCTCCTTGCCTTCACACATATGTAAGCTTCACCATTATCAACAGCTGGCACAAAAGTGGTACATGTAAAGCCTTCCAGTATTGTGTGTAGACACATATCAATACATTTTTTACATTGTCTTTCTTTTTTTAAGGGACACCTAACCATTATTTAGGTTAGGGATATGCACTGACAGTTTTGCCAATAGTGTGGACCTTTCTCAGAATAATGTTTTAAGTGGATAAAATAAAGTTCATATTATTTCATAGGGAAATCAATTTTAAAGGAATTTAACAAAATGTTATTTAAAACATTGTAATATAGCCATTTATGTGTTTCCTGTATTAATTCATTAAATTATAAATTGAATCCATAAATTACCATGATTTTGTATGTGAAGAAAGAAAATATTTGCTATCTGTAAAATTTATGGTATGGTGTGAAATTATCTCTTATTTTTATTGGTGAACAGGTAGTTCTGATTCCATTTTTTAAAAACCAATTTCAGATAGAGTTAATGAACATATAAATGTAATGCTCTTTTTCTTTTCCATTTCCCTCTTCTTTTTCCTCCCACTCCCACTACTGGAGAAAGAATATACATATCTAGGATCTTCGTGACAATAAAATAGCTAAAAGTAAATCTAGAAGTTTATATAACATCTCAATTCTCTTTAGGGACCCCATTTGCTATGGTTTGAATATAAATCCCAAATTTCATGTTATTAGAAATATAATATGCAGTGCAACAGTGTCTTCAGGAAGGAACTTTAAGGGGTCATGAGGGTCTAGTCTCATAACTGGATTAATGTGGTATGGAGAAAGTGTATTTATTATAAAAGTGAGTTCAATTCTCTCTCAACCATGTAATGTGTTCCATCATGTTATGATATAATGTGACCACCAGAAACCAGCATGATGATCCTAGACTTCTTAGGCAATAAAGCCATGAGGTAAATAAATTTCTGTTCATTATAAATTACCCAATCTTTGGCATTCTGCTATATATACCAGCGTGATCACACAGAGATACCATGTGTTGTCATTTAGATATGAAGTGTCATCCTAAATCTCATGAATGTTCAGAGGTGAAATAAATAGGTTATGAGAACTATAACCTAATCAGTGGATTAATCCACTGATACCAATTAACTAGGTATTAACTCTAGACCATTAGGGTATGACTAGAAGTTCATTTCATGGCCATGAAATGAACTACTGAAAGTGGGAGACAAAATAAACTTTTCTTCCTCTAATTTGTTCTTGACAGATCACAGTCTTTTGGTCACAATCACACAAAGCTGAATAAAACTCCATGGGAATCTGTGGATCCCTGAATAAAAACACATAAGGCATTCAGAGAGTACATATCATTCTTTATCCCAACATATCTATGCTAATTTTAGTTAGAATCTAAGAAATAATTTTGTGAAAACTTCAATTATTTTGTTTAGCATTTTGAATGTTATTTTCCAGATTTTCTGAGATACTTAAAGATCAGTTTTCTAAACATTTGTTTTAGTATATTTATCTCCTTTAGGTAAATCTTATTTCATGTTAACTTACTGTTTCAAATAGGTTCAGCCTTACAAAATATATTTGTCAGAGAAGCTGTGGAAGTCTACTGAAAATAGAGAAAAGGGACCTGCAAGTCTCAGTTTTTGCAGAAAGAAAATAAAATATGGAGTTAAAGATGGGTGTGCAAGAAATGTCCATGAGTCTCTCTATTTGTGAAGATTCTGGATTTTTGCCCTGGATTAGTAGTATATAATTACCCTTGTATTGAGGATGCCTATGTTCAAAATCCAATTGATTTTAGTATGACTTTATTTTATGATAAAAATAGTGCTTTTAATGCTCAATGTATTTTTTAAGTATTTAGTTTTTAAAACTTAATTTAATTTATTTATTTATATATGGTGCTCAGAATTGAACCCAGTCTCTCACATATACAAGGCGAGTGCTCCACTGCTGAGCCAGAGCCCCAACCCTTACAAAGCCCCAACCCTTAATGCTCAATATTGAAATATCAGTTGGACTTTACCATGGTGCAAGAAACACTTTTCGGTTGTGAGGATGAAACAGATAAGAGTTTTTCTCATTTCTTATATTCTACACTTACTCTTCATCTCTAATTTAATCAAATTTTTGTATAATGAATCCTAAGTAACATATTATTAGAATACCAGGAGGCTTTACTTGCTTAAAATAATTATAGAGCAATTAGTTTATCTGACCAAACGGAAGTGAACTTGAATAAAAAATGACTTATGCAAAACAAGGAATGTGCTTATTGTATAAGAAGAACCTATGTGGATTTGATCAAATCCATCCAAAGACTTATATATTGTCACCAAAAGCTGACATATTATCATCAACTTTTTCTTTTTCTTCTTCTTTTTCTATTTCCTCATTTGCATTTGATTCCTCTTCTTTTTTTTTTTTTGCTCAGTCTTATCATGCTATATGGCTCACAGAATTTGTCTTATAGTACTATGACTGCAAAATGTCTAAGGTTTCATAATACCAAAACGTTTTAAATTATAATAAGACTGTATGTTCCAAAAAAACCTCTCTATGATATTCAATAGATTAAGAGATAAGTATAGTATGTCTTCATTCATAAGCTTGCTTCCTTGTAAAGGAAGCAGGCAGGGTGGGTGTATACCTTGATGGGCTTCCCCCAAAATGTAAGATTCATTAAAAGAAAGATGTGAAGTAAGTGTTGTTTGAGGAGGTGAAAAAAAATATACTGGTACTAAAACAGACATATACACTACAGACTATATATGATCTCTCCCTCACTTTAAATTATGTGAGCATATATTTCCTCTGTTCTTGAATGTCCCTATTGATTTAGTGGCAGCATGGAACCCATTTTAGTACATTTATGTAATATTTTGCTGGATTCTATCTTTAGACATTTTGAATCTCAAAATTCCTTGGAAATTTTCATACAACAGATGCAATGCCATATAATTTTGGTTCACAGTTCTTAAAGTAAGAGAGTCAGATATCAATCATTCCTATTTACATTGTTAGCTTAATAAGAAGTATAAATGTCTCAAACATGTTTCCTTCTGCGGAAGAAAAATTGCAGGGAATTTTAATTAAAGAACATAAAATCTTACAATTTAGTTGACTTTTTCTTTTCTTCTTAAACATAATGCCTCAGCTCTGTTCACTGCAGTTTCTCTTTTGATATGATGGCATTGTCTATGGAAAGTATTAGAAGCTCAAAAATATCCTAAAGTACAATCACTGAAGATAGCAGAGAATTCCATTGTTAGAAGCAAAAAGGGAAATCGGATTATTTCAACAACTTATTTTTAATTATTAGCAGGTCCTGAAACCTCTACTATATTTTCCCTATTCATTCTGATTTTGTCCCAGCCTCTCAAACTAGTGAGATCAGTATCCTATATGCATAGAAACAATATTTTTTTAAGTATCATTTCATTCTAACACTGAAACAACTCTTCTCAAAATTGAAATGTAACAATAAATACAAAACTTTTCCAAAGGCATGCAAAGATTTCCATAACAAATTCAAGAAATCCCATCAGCAATCAGAAAATTCAAATTTATTTAAAAATTTAAAAAAAAACATAGGTACACAAGTCACTGACTGATCCAATTACATTTGGCTATAGATTCACCTCCTAGTTCTTGACAACTAATGGGAGACAAAAAATTGAAACATTTTTGTTTAACTAAAAACAAGCTTGAATTGTTTGTAGTTAAAAATATAAATAATTGAAATTTAACTCTACAAATTTTTACTGATGGATAAATATATAAGTAATATCAAACTAAGCAAAAAGCCTCTTTCAGTCTTTCTTATCAAGATATTATATTTATTATTAATTTTTTAGTTAAATATAATTATAATATTTCTCTTGGATAATTTATTTAATTTACTTCCATTTCAGAAATACTATGAAAAGAAGGATATTGTTAAAATCCAGAAAATGCATCTCTTCAGGGAATTGGAAGTATGTAATTAAAAAGTGATCTAAATTAATTTATTAGAGAAGTTTAGATAGTTCTGGTAGTACAGGTATCCAATGTGTCTCTGGAAAAGACTCTCATTACTGTGTGTTATTTAAAGACCCTTGTGCATGCAGGCAGTTATGCTGTAGCCATTGACTTGAGGCTTAGCTTCCAGAGTGTTAGTATTTTTTGCTGTCATAAAAGAGGACACAATACAATTATAATTTATAGTTTTTATATTCTTGTCTAGAATCTCACAAGATATATAACACATATTTAATAAGATTTATAATAAAAAATAGTAAGAGGAAAACTAACATCTGTAACAAGATACAAAGTAGCCCTCAAAGTTACCAATAAGTAAAGCAATTTAATCTAAAGCATAATTTTGGAGTACCTTATATGCAGACACAAATATTTACCTAAATTTTTCAAGTTAAAAGATATATAATTTTTTAAAAAGATAAAAATTGCTTCTTAAATTTATTGAGAGTGTGAGGTCAATTGGAACCCAGGATAGATAGAAATCTGGACAATGCAGCATGAACATTCCTCTCAGTACCAAGATCAGGGTAGAGCTTCATGCAGAGTGGATTTAAACATGCAGACATGAGATATGACTTAACTATATGATTATCTATGATTTGAAAGATAAAAAAGGTAATTTATTTAACAATATTCCAAATGTTGTGTCCTTCTAAAACAAAATGCCATTAATTAACCTATAAGAATTAAGCCTTATTCCTCAGATTAAGAAAAAAAAATCAATGAGAAGTCCATTAATTTTATGAAATAACATTAAAGAGATGAATCAAGAATTAAACATCCCTTATTCTGATCTGAGAGTGAGGAGAAGTGTGGAAGATAAACATCCTGGGGCATATTACCAAACTGGGCTCTGAACTTGCAGGTGGGTACCTTGACATGGAATGTTTTTATAATGTACTGAAGCCCAAATCAACATCCTTATTTCCAAACTTCAGGTAAGCAACTACATTGAGATCCCAGTGATAAAACTTCAGCCTTGCTGTCTTTCCATTTTCAGGTTTACTCACCTTTGATTACACATTATGGATATCTGGGATAAGATATTTCTATTATCTTATCTCTGTTAGCTTTCATAGGAACTAATAAATGAAAGAAGAAAAATTCTGATTAGAGATATACAATAGTAATATATATTGGACTATTGATTAATGCTTTTAATGATTTTTAAGTATCTCCATGGGATAGGAAACATGATTTTCAGGCTAATTGAGAAGGGTAATCTATACAAAATCATGTATGCGAGTATCCATGAGTGTATTGTTGTGTGAGTATGTGTGTAGTAGCGAAGTGGGAGAATTGAAAGGAGTACTAAAAGTAGTAGAATGTTAACAGCATTGGTATCAGGTGAAATTGAGATTTTTTGTCTTGAGTATCTTTCCAAATTTTCAAGCTTTCCTATCATGAACCATGAGTTCATATTATTTTCATGAAATGGTGTAGAAAGAAGTTAAAAATTAAAGAGAAAAGACAAAAGAAATAAATGTTCTTGCTTTCATGTTTCCCAGACTCACCTGTGCTGTTCTGGATCAGAGTGTATTAAATGTAGTCCAATCTATTTATAACTTTAGTAAGTAGAATCTCTTCCCTAGAATACCAAGTCCTTGTTCTATCCTAATATTAATTAGTTGCATATAGGAGAAAAATGTGACCCAAATTTTTAGAAAAATAAGGATAGGGGAGGAAATTGATTCCACAATTACCTTGGTAAGGAATTTAGAAGTTTTTGATGCCACCCCTGATATAAAAAATAGGATATAGTCTAGTCATGAGCAACTTGACAAAGACTACTTCCAGGGACAGATTCTAACTGTGAAGGATGAAGTTTTGGAAACCTGCTTATCATAGAAAACTTGTTTCTCTGAAAACATGCATTGGAGCAAGATCCTGAGAAGCATGAACAACCCACAATTTTTGTTTTGATAAAACTTACATGTGTAATTTTTAAAAAATTGGAAATTAACTTACTATGATATTGAGTCATTAAATTCTTTGAAGAAATAAAATGATGCTGAACAAATGAGTAGTACAATAATGCTAGTTTGGTTATATTACATCATGTAAAATGTTAATTCAATAGTGGTAACTTCGTGATTCTTTTTTTTCTTTGACTTTTGAGAGCCTTTTGGTACATAACTGTTCACAGTACTCCCTTATAATTCTTTTAATTTTTGTAACATCATCAGTAATGTCCCCCATTGTGCTTCTGATTTTAGTAATTTGAACCTTCTTTCTCTTTTTCTTGATCACTCTGAATTTTCCATTGCACTGATCTTTATAAAGAACCAACTCAGTATTGTTAATTTTTCTCTGTTGTATTTCTATACTCTATTTCATGAACTCCACACTAATCTATATTATTTCCTTCTCTCTGCTTGACTCGGGTTTAGTTGACTCTTCTTTTTCAAGTGTCATAATGTGGAAGTTTATGTTATTGACTTGAGATTTTTTTTTTTTCTAATGTGGGGATTTACAGCTTCACATTTCCCTCTGAGCACTGTTTTAATTGCATCCCATTAGTTTGGGTATGTTTGCCTTCGTTTTCATTGACATCAAAGTATTTTCTCATTTCCTTTGTGATTTCTTCTTTGAACCTTGGACTAAATAGGAATTTATTACTTAATTTCCATGTATTTATAAATTTTCCCAATTTTTTCCTGTTATTTCTACTTTTGTTTCTGTGTGAAGAAGAAATGTATTTTGTTTGATGAAAACAACCTTTTTTATTTTATTGGGGCCTCTTTGATGGCGTCATATATAAACTATCCTGGGAAATATTCCAAATGTACTGGAAAAGTATCTGTAATCTGTGTTTCCGTGGAGTGTTTTGTAGGTCTGTTTGATTTCCTGTTAGTTTCTTAGGGCTGCCATAACAAAATACCACAAATTGATTGGCTTAAAACTCAGAAATTTATTCTGAAGGTCAGAAGTCCATAAGAAAGTATTAGCAGGTGATGCTGTCTTGAAGTTTTTGGGGAGAAGCAGTTTTGTGTCTTTCTCTCAGCTTCCCACGGTGCTGGCAATCCTTCCTTTTTCTTGTTTTGCACCTCTGTAAATTCCACCTATTCTTCCATTGCAGCATGGAGTTTTCTTTTTGTATCTGAGTACCAATTTCCCTCTTCCTACAAGACAGTAATCACATGAGATTAGGACTGGCTTCAACCTCATTTTAACTTGATTATGTCTGCAAAGACACTTTCTATGTGTACTTACACCCACAGATACTGGGATTAGATAGTAAACATTTTTATGGGGACAGAAATTCAGCTAATAGCAGTTATTATTATATTTTACTTGTTTAGAGGAAACAGTCCTTTGACTTTCGGATCAAAGTGAGTTCTATAGTCTTTGAGGACATTTTCAAACTCAGTGAACTCAGTCAAAATTAAGGAATCCAAATCAAACTTCAACTTTCACAAATTATATGCCTGTGAACTTGTTGTTTAACTTCATACATTTAGTGAAATACAGTTTAGTCTAAGTTCAGTAAATGCCATTCTGTAATAACTGAGAGTATCATCACTTTTTAAAAATTTTCTTTACTGTGTGTGTGTGTGTGTGTGTGTGTGTGTGTGTGTGTTGAGGACTGAAACCATGAATGCTCTACCACTGAGCTGCATCTCCAGTCTTTTTAATTTTTAATTTGTTTTTTTATTTAGAGAGTGTCTTGCTAAATTGCTCATTCTGTCCTCAAACTTGTAATTCTCCTGTAAGCCTCCAGAGTCACTGGTATTACAGGTATGCACACCACAACCAACATACCACAATTTAATTTAGGTGATATACTGACAAAAATTATTGAAATAAAACTTGGTTTCATGCTTCACTTCGTTATTTTGAAGTTAAAAACCTAATACCAACAAATTAACAACTGATAATTCTACCTGAAAAAAATTGAGATGATTGAATCAATCTGTGATCAAAAACTACTAATCCTAGATACTATTATATCTTTTTATAATATGTTTTATTTCTTTAGTCTAGTTTTCTAGTTTTAACTTCTCATTCTAGACCTCCCGACTTTAAATGATTAAGAAATCATTTTTCTTGAATGAAAATGTTAATAGACTTATAAATGCTAAAAAATCTATGCTGAAAGTGATTATTTCTGTTATAAAACATAATAAGTTGTTTTAATAGTATTATTAAAACTAATATTGATGCTTTAGAAAAGCTTAAGATCTATGAATGATATTTATCTTATAGACATTCTTAATTTATTATTACTTATAGTTTTAGAATGAATTTTTGTCATCTAATTTTTATTTTGCCAGTGAAAACTTTTTATATACATTGTGAATATTGATCTGAAACCTAACTATAGGAAAAATAATAGGAAGGATAATTAATTTTTACTATATATAATTATATACCTTTAGCCATTATAACTAAGAGATTATTTTGTGTATTTGTATATGTATAAGCTGTATTTGTACACAAGATAATATACAATCTATATTTGTATAAAATAGGAAGATAATACTTCTTGTTATTATATGTGTGTATGTCTGTTTTAAATATTGTTTCTTTGAAAAAATATATAAATGAAAATGATCATAATATCAACAATTTTGTACTTCTACCTGCTAAAGCAAGATTTTTCTGATTGATAGTCTATACATAAATATTAAGCATTATATTTTCCTTATGAAAAAATAATTAGTAATATTAACAACATAGGAAACTATAAGTTTATTTGTAATTGAATTTATTTAATGAAAATATGATTTTTGTGTTTCTACATATCTCCATAAATACAAAAAATAAGAACTACAGATTACTGTTACAAATTTTTAAGAAATAAATAAAATTTTGTTTTTTTAGCTTTTATACTTATTTAGTAGTACTTTGTATCTGAATTCATTCTCTCACTAATATCATGGTTTTTAACAGTTCTTTTATTTTATACCAATTATAATATACTTCTAGCTTAGGTAAATTAAATTTAAAAGTCTCTCAAAGGAATATTTTTTACCTTTCTATTTTTATATTACATAATCCAATACACTGTTGTATTTATAAATTTAAATAGTTTTATATGTAACTGGGATGTTGTGTAGGAATATATTGCACACTATATATATATTCATAAAATTTTATACAATATACAGTGAACACTTAAATAATTTAGATGACATTACTTAAGCATTCCATCAGAAAAAAATTAGGAGTAGTGTTTTAAAAATATTTAGTACACTTTATTGCTTTCACACATTTTTCTGTTTATTAACTCAAATCAATATAGATAATTGAATTTACATGTTACTAATAAGGTCATTTCATCTAATTATTTAGTCTGTTAGCAGTCATGACTTCTTTCATGAAGTGCAACACATGTTGTATATTATTAAATAAGTTAAATTGAGCGACATTGACCATATTGATGTTGTTAAACCATACTATTGACACAGATAAATCAGATTAGGCTTATACTCAAATTTTATCTTTAAAAATAATAATGAAAAGAAATGATATGTGTAATGGAAAAAATTCTTTTTCATAAGTTATCCATTCATATATGTTTCTTTAATATGTGATTGTGTTTCACAGTTCATTTGTTGTTCAGTACACCTGGGTGAAATGATGAATAATAATTTTGCAACTAGCAAGTCTTGACAAGTGATTCATGAAATTTTTATTGATATGTTTCACTGAAGTTATACCTCTTAAAAATTCATTTGTCTAAGATACTTCTGACTTCCTCAATGAAAAGAGGTATCAGTGCCTAGTCTACTATCTCATTTATATATTCCTGTTTACTGATCTCTTAAACCTTATACTCTGGGAACTTCTTTATAAATACTGGGATTGTTGAAGGAAAATATTTCTAAATTTTCTTTATTATTAAAATGTTCAATACCATACAATAGTAAGCTTTAACTTAGTATATGTTTAATTTACTAACAACGAAGTTCGCATTTACCAAAGTAGGAAAAAAATAAACACAGAGAGAAGTAGAATATAATAATTAAAGGGTCAATTAACTAAAGAGATGTTAAAAAAAAAAGCTAGGTGTGTAGTACAAAAGAAAAGTCAATTTACGAGAGGCAAGACTGATGACTCAGTGAGCAACAACATCCCTCTCTCAGAATTGAAGGATCAAAAAGTTGAAAAATCAGTGAAGGCATAGTTGATTTAAATAATATGTTACCTAATCTAGTTGACATTTACATAATAACCCATCTTACAACAGAATGCACAGGTTTCTCAAGATCAAATGTAATATTCATCATGATAGACAATATTGTAGGCTGAAATATATCCTAAGAAATTCAGAACAGGAACAATATATGTTTTCAGACTGCAATGGGACTAAGCTGAAATTTTAAAAAGTGAAAAAAGAGCCTGAAAATATTTCAAGACTAAAGATTGTTTTTAAATAATACGCAGATTAAAGGAAAAGTCTCGAGAGAAATTTTAAAATATTCGAAGTAAAGACAAGACCAGGGACAAGATACAGACCCCTAGGGCATTACCCAAGTGACCTACTTCCACCAACCATGCCCCACCTGCCTACAGATTCCACTACCTCCCAGTAGTCCATCAGATTATTACTACAGCAAATAAATTAATCCTCTTATGAAGTTAGAGCCCTCATAATGCACACTCTTTTCAAAAAAACAAAACAAAACAAAAAAAACCCACCTCTGATCATTGCAGTATTGGGATCAAGCTTCAAATTGTGAGTTTGTCAGGGATATTTCAGATCCAAACCAAAATAGTTGACATCATTTTCCATAAAGATTGAAAAATTCATGTACATGCTCTTTTAACACTCTTATTCTTCATCATACTAGAATTTTTCTAGTGTAAAAAATACAAAAGAAGACAACTGGATAAGCCTTTAGAAAGTAAAAAATAAAAAATAAAACTGTTTTGTTCACAGATTACATGATTTTCAACATAGGGGAGAAAACAGAACAACTACTGACATGAATAAATATGTCTGGTAGCAAAGTCTAAGGACACAAGATTAAAATACATAACTTAATTGCTTTCTTATATCCCAGCAAAATACAGTTTTGATTTTGTTTGTTTGTTTGTTGTTTTGTACTAGAGATTGAGCCTAGAGTTGCTATAACCCTAAACTACATTCTCAGCCATTTTTATTTCATTTATTTTTAGACAGGGTCTAAGTTGTACAGGTTGGCCTAGAACTTGTGATCATTCTGCCTCAACCTTCCACATTTCTGGGATGACAGGAGTTACCACATTGCTTTGCTTATTTTTAAATATATGCGACATGATGTTTTGAAAGATGTATCTCTGCCTTTATTTTCTGTAAGAGATTGTGGATAACCAATATTGTTTTTCCTTTAAGTGTTTGGTAGCATTTACCAATAAAACCACTAGGCAGTATATTTTGATTTTCAAAGGTTATAAATTATTGTCACAAATACTCTAACAGGCATTAGCTATTAAGATTTTAAGATCTTGTGCAACTTTTGATAGTTTGTATCTCTGAAGAAATTGGCCTATTTTACCTAAGTAATGAAAAAATAATTGATATATGTGTATATATAATATTTATGTAGCATTAACAAATTAAATACTTATAATCCTAATTCCAACAGAGTATGTTCAGGACCTAGATGCATAAATTTAATAAACTTTAATGAACAAAATCAATATTTTTTCCATATTCATGAATTAGAAGACTTAGTATTGATAAGATGTCAATCATTTATTTTCTGAGGTGCAGGGAGGTGGGTAATCAGGAATAGAACCCAGAGGCACTTAACCACTGAGCTACATCCTCAGTCCTTTTTATTTATTTATTTATTTATTTATTTATTTAATTTCAAGGTAGGGTCTCGCTAAGTTGCTTAGGGCCTTGCTGAGTTGCTGAGGCTGGCTTTGAATTTGTGATTCTCCTACCTCAAACACCCAAGCCACTGGAATTACAGGCATGTGCCTTTGTGCCTGGCAGGATGTCAGCTCTTGTCAGCTTAATGTACAGATTTTACCAATCAAAATCTCAGAAAATTATTTTGCTAGTACTCTAAAACTAATTCTAAAGATTTCATGGAAAATCAAAAAGACTTTGAATAATCACATACTAAAGAACAATGTTGGAAGTTTGGCACTACTGACTTTAGTCCTTATTACAAAACTATAATAACAAGTCAACATGGTGTTGAAAAAGAATAGATACAGATCTATGGATCTGTGAGCATGAACCAAACCCACACATATCACATCATCTGATTTTCAACAAAGAAGCAAAGGCAATTTAATGTTCGATCTTAGCTCAAGGCTCAATAAATCTGAAATACTGATTATATTAATTGTGATGGATTTCTGTCTTCTGTCAATAGTTCAATTGGTACCCTTTTCTTCCTGATGTAGGTACTTGTTAAAGAACATTTAGTTCATTGTATATGTGAAGATATTCCCCAGCAAAAACACAGAAGGCGGTATTCTTCTTCTGGACTTAGGGTTTTAAAAGTTTATCCTTCCAGAATACTAAGAAGAACTAATGGCTTAGAATAAAAATCTAGAAAAAAATGTTTATTAGAGATGAACAAACTTTCTACCCACCCTGATCCTCTATCATACATGTTTGCAGTGAAAAAAAAAATCCACAAGAGAAAGGAGATGTGGAAATTCAAAAAGAAGAAATTGTTGTATAAATGCTGGTAGGTCCATTTTTAGGTACCAGGCCTATGGATACATACCACATGTTCAAGATAGGATTATGAGCTGTTAACACAAACCTTTTCAAATGCCTGAAGGACATCAGCCTGCAACACACTAAAGGGGATGTCCTCTCAGGTGGCTAAGCAACTGAGGTGCTTGAAAATTGTTTTTTGTGTGTTTCCACATGGAGGAAGGACTAAAAGGTCAGACTTTCCCAAGAGTGGGCTTGGGAAGTGATATTAAACCATGAGATCTGAGGGAATTCTATGGATAGGAACAGAGATAAGTAAGCAGCTATTTATGGAGACCATCAATAAAATGATGGAAATTCCTGAAGCTAGCTTCAGAATGGTATGAAATTAAAAACAAATAGTAATTCACAACTACCACCATGTATATCTTGTCCCTTGATCTCAGTTTAACTGAGTTTATAGCATTTAAGTCAAAAAGCCTTCAGAGTAAATTAAGTTTAAAAAAAAAAAGAAAAAGGAAATCAATTATACATTCCCTATACCAAGCTTTTGGACTGAGATACATGCCCACCAAATAAGTGGAAACTTGTTTTCAACCTCAGCCCTGCCATTTACTATCAAAAATTAATCTTTAAATCAGAATTTAAGTCTGAATCAAACAAAATATTAGCCTCGACTTGCCTACCTTCTTGGAAACTACAAGTAAACTGAGGTGAAATATGTGCAACTACTTCATAAATAGGAAAGTAATTTTAATATTTGTAAAAGTGTATAAATTGTACTTTTTCTATAATCATTTGCAATGTATATGAAACTATATATAGGGTGATGTAGAAATAAGTTCCATTATTTCTCCCCGTAATAAGCTTTCAGTTGACATGTAAATAAGACATACTCTCTCAAAAACATTTAATTGGCAGAAGAAGTTATTACAGTGCATTTTTCCAAGAAATAATATATGCGATTCATTGGAAAATATAGAATAAAAACTATCTATGTTAGCATAGGAAAAGTCTGAATATTCAAATTGTGGTGGTAGAGGATGGGAACTTAGATTACTAGCATGGCATTAAGCATAGACATTGAGATAGGAAATAAATATACTTTATACCTACAGCAGTGGAGAACTTGATGGATCTAGGTAAAATAAAGTAATTTTAAGGAAAAAAAATCATGTTATTACTCATATAAATCAAGAGGAGAGTTTAAGGAGTAAAGGAACATTCAACCATATAAGGGTATGAATTACTGATATATACTAAAATTTGGGTGAACCTCTAAAATATTAATCTCCACTAAAAGAAGATATAAAAGGACACATAATATATTATTCCATTCATATGAAGTACGCAGAAAAGATAAATCCATGAAGATAGAATCAGATTGGTAATTTGCAGCTGTTAAAGGATAAAAATTTGGGAGTGAATGTTGAACCACTATGGTGATTTATTTTGGAATAAGAAAAACATTTCTTATTTTTGGCAGTGCTGGAGATTGAACCCAGGACCTTGTGCATGCAAAGCAAGCATTCTACCAACTGAGCTATATTCCCAACCCTTAGAGATAGATAGATGTTGGGGGCAGTTAATGAATTAAGAGTTTGTTTGAGGCATCCCAAGGCAGAGGGATACCTTTTCTGGGAACTCTCAGTGAATCCACTGAGTGGAGACCGCTCAGATTATGCTGACACCCTACCCATTGACTCAAGCAGCCCTACATTCAAATGTAGCTGCCTGGAGGTGAAGTAACTTGCTAAGCCCCAAACAAGTTGTTTTTGCCATATTCATCTTCTTTTCTTGAAGAAATTCTTCACACTGACTCCCCTTGATGTACCAACCCATACAGTTACCTAACTGTGAGGCCTCCATTTAGTTGTTAGATCCAGTCTCCATCGGTGCTAGTTCATCTGACAGAGCCCCTGCTTTTCTCTAATAACTGAGCCTTTTTTCTTATTTTTATAGTTTCTAATTAATTTTTTCAATCCGGCTCATCGCCTGTCAGTTAACTGTCCATCCATCGCACTGGTCACAATGGATTATATTGATAGAGAAGATGACTGTACAGCCTTGTGAATGTACCAAATGCTACTGAATTTTTCACTTCAATGTAGTTAATTTTATGCCATGTGAATTTAACCTCAATAAAAAAGAACCTAAAAAATACAGAAGCAGTTTCTCAAGAGGACTAGTGAGCACGGTTTTACCAGGCAGGGTATTTATCTGGACTAAACTCCTCTTTATATTGCTGGTCAAAATCTTTGGGGAAAGTTGTCATGAACTGACATGCCATGTTTAGTAGGTTCTAGCATTCCAAATGCAAACGTAGAATACCTTTATTTGTCAACCAACTATTATTTTAATTTCAACATATTTTAAAAGCTTCATATTTATCCAAAAAGTGTATATCCTTAGAAGTCTGTATCACTGTAATGATTCTCTTAGAAAACAATACAATTAATGAGTCCCTCAATGCTTTCACAAATTGACAAATCATATTGTATTTTTGGTCATTTCTTCATGAAGCTCTTGTAGTTAGCACATCTTTCTTTACTAATCTAGAAAATCATTAAATCACTACTTGACTCTTTAAAACATCCCCTTACTGGTTTCTCCTCCATCGTTTTTTCCTATTACAGGGTAGATATTCATTTAAACTGAATTAAGTTTCTTAATATCAGTCTATGTTTATTTCTCACATAAATAATTACTAAAGTAGAAGGAGGGATTCTGGTAAAATGACTCTCAGGATCTACAAGGTCCAGTTTCTTTGTATCATTTTGTTGTCAAATTCTGACCTATGGCTCCTATTCTTATGGATACTTCATAATCCAAAATAAGTTAGAACATAATGTGCAAGTTTTAAGTAGCTCTAAAGAAAAAGTATGAGGAGGAACATAAAAATAAATAAATAAATAAAGACTACTCAGCTGAGTCAGCTGCCTTTAAGAAACTTTCCAGGAAATCTCAGACAACACACTTGTATATCCTGTGTTACAAGAAAATGCAAGAAAGACAAAAGAATAAAATATTTTAATCAGATAATCACTACCCTCAATAAAATTAGGGTTTTTTAAATAATAAAACTGAAATATAAATATCTACCATGCAGATTGTGAAAAATCTTTTCCTTTTGCATATTAAATAGCATGTGCATATTAAATAAATATATTCAATATTTTACATTATGCATTTTGTGTTATGTATTATGTGTGCATGAACTGGACCAGACACTATCTATATCAGAAACTATAATTTTATTCTTTAAGCAAATGTTCATTGACTTCTCACTCTGTTTTTGCCTCCAGATTAAAAAACTAAAGAGCAAAGTCAGATTTGGCATTGGTTCTCAGGGAGCTCATGCTCTAGTGAGGAAGTCATTCTTGTATGCAATAACATGAAGAGAATATTCAACTATAATTTAAAGAATACCCTTCTGTGAGATCATATAATAAATGTAACACTGGGAAGAGAATTATCTGAATATTCACTGTAAAACTGGGCACAGGAGGTGAGATCTGAAGGAGAATGCTTTAAGTAAGTGGCAGGGAGGTTTTTGGGTGGAGGGGACACAATGGACAAAAACCCAGTGTAGGGAGTAGGTAACTGAATATGATTGATGAGACCAAAGTTAAAAGATAGAGGGTATTGAAGCATAGGAGATTGAGCTGAAGACAATACAAGATTCTTGTATCAATGCTAAGGTATTGAATCTTGTATCAATTGCTAAGGTATTAACCTAGTAGACACCGAGTGCCACTCCTCCCTGCTTCACACTTCATCATTGCTCCAGAAGCACTTTTTATAATTTGACAAATATAATGATTTTCTTGCTTTCCTGTCCACTGTACTTCTTGCTCTCTTCCTGGCCAGCTCTGTCACTGCCCATGTCTACTCTACAGATTTCGCCAGTCTCAGCAACTTGCATCTTTTGATAGAACACAAATAGAACCTTCCTCAAGAAGTCTTCACTAAAGCAGATGCAACAGCATGCCCTTAGCCATTAGAAAAATACCATATCACAAACTGTACATATATTCACTTTGCTTCTTTCCTCATTATTTTACAGTTTCTGTTTTATATTGGCCTCTTAAATTAATCTCTGAGCCTCTTGATTCAGGGATATGACTTTCTCCAGTTGGTTTTCCTAGAACCCTGCAAAAGGCTTGACACAAGTAATAATATAATAATTAGTTACTGGGTGAACAAATGAATGGATGTTTCTTGTACTGATGTATTTTACTCTGTAAATTCAATTCTAAGACTCGCATTACATTATGTACAAATCTGTCCCAGACTTCAAATACCTAAGAAGAAAAATAGAAAATAAAATTGTATTTCTGGACCTGTAAATGTAGTATTCTGGCTTAAGAACACTATAGGGATAGTTTATAAAACCATTCTGACATTAGTACTGAATCACTTTAACACTAATGAAAGCAAAGTGTTTTTTTTTATCTTAGGAGCAGAATTATTAGGAATTTCTGTTGAAGATGCTTTCAATCGCTCAATAACCACTTTATTTATTACTCCTCGTATTTACTAACAACTCTTTTATGCTCAGACTCCCTGCATTAGAGAAATTGTTCCTATCTGCACTGTGTGTGTGTGTGTATGTGTATGCACACCTGTACACAAGCACGCTGTGAAACCGTAAATATTGAGTATTGAGATGATGGCAAACAAACACTGTTATTTTGGGTTATGATCAATATGTTCACTTGGAAGGAACCCAAATATACACATTTTTGCTAGAATTTCTATCTGTTTGCTTTAGTATCAAAGTCTTACTCTAAAGACAGTCTTCACCTGAAAGATGAAAAGAAGGGTGGTGCTGGTACATATATTTTTTCTATCATTTGTGCATCTTAAAGAAATTTCATGTTTGGTCTTCTGTGCTGGGGGTTCAAGCTTTTTTATTCTATTAATTTTGCTTTTCCCTCAATATCGGAGAATGCTTTGCAAAATTGTGATGCTGAGACACCTTGATTCTCTGTTTCTCTCTGAAGATTGAAGCTGTGTTATAGGAGATATCTATCTATCTATCTATCTATCTATATATATATATATATATATACCCTCTATATAAATATATATAATATATACCCTATATATAAATTCATGAACATGAAGAGTGTTTAGAGATGAAAAGGGAAGCAGGAGGAGAAACAAGATTATTTTTCTTTTGTGATGTTTGTGTTATATCCTGGTCCTGAAAGAACATTTTTCATTTACATCAATAAAATCTGTTTCCTCTGCAATTCTAAAGAGTATGAGAGACTTATTATTATTATTATTATTATTATGTGTGTGAGTATATGTGTGTGTGTGTGTGTGTGTGTGTTGCGTGATTTGAACCCATAGCTTTGTGCATGTGAGGCAAGCACTCTACCAACTGAGATAAGAATACCAGACCCTAAGGCAGGTATTCTTATCTCATTTACTCATTTAGAAAATATAGATATAATAATTTCAGTCTTTTAGTTGTCATGAGTTTAAGTAATACATGTAAATTGTTTAGAATAGACCTAAAAGATATTAAATGCCTATATGTTATCGATTATTTTATAGTCCCTATTTCAAATACCTTAAGGCTTAAGAAATGCTTATATATTTGTCCAAAGTAATTAGAGTTAAAGCTAGTATTCACATTAATTCCTCTGCTGTCCCAACATATTGTTGTCCCCCTTGAATGACTTAAGTGAGATTGTATTTCTTAAAAAAGCCTTTTAGCCAGGTGCAGTGGCGCATGCTTATAATCCCAGCAGCTCAAGAGGCTGAGGCAGGAGAATCTCAAATTCAAAGTGAGCTTCAGCAATGGCAAGGTACAAAGCAACTGAGTGAGACCCTGTCTCCAAATAAAATACCAAAAAAAAAAAAAGAGCAGGGGATGAAGTTCAGTGGTTAAGCGCCTTTGAATTCAATCCATGGTAACACCTCCCCCCCAAAAAAAAATAAAATAAAAACCCTTTTGCAGGCACCTATCTTTTTTTTTTTTTAAGAGAGTGAGAGAGGTGGAGAGAGAGAGAGAGAGAGAATTTTTAATATTTATTTTTTAGTTCTCGGCGGATACAACATCTTTATTGGTATGTGGTGCTGAGGATCGAACCCGGGCCGCCGCATGCCAGGCGAGCGCCGCTACCGCTTGAGCCACATCCCCAGCCCCTGCAGGCACCTATCTTAATAATGAAATTCACTATAATTTTTATGACAGATTTGTTCATAACTTGGAAAGGATAGTTGACAGCATGTGAATCCAATAAGGGCAATGCAGAAGAGATAAAATCTAAGAGGAATATTCAGCAATTAAGGTTAATTGAAACAGAAATAATTTTAGTTTGGACTGTATGTCAATGTTTTATATCTCAAAACTTGATTTTAATTAAAGCATAAACTCAACTATAAACTATGGTATTGTTTCCCAGAAAAAGATAGCCTGCTTGAAAAATATAATGTGATTCATTAAATTCCAGTGATCAGGAGGTAGGATAAAATACAGTTATGTGTATTAGGCAAGCAGGAGCAAAGCATGATATGATGTTAACAGGATGTAATAAAGAACAGATAAAGGCTTCTGAAGCTTGGTATGTACTAGAACTTATTTTAGCTTATCAATTGTGACTGCATTGTTACATGAAAAAAATTACATGCTTATATTCTTCTTTTATTATTTAAAATGTTCCCAATATACTCATATTTTGTAATGTGCCTGGTGGGAAAACACTCATTTAGGAGCAAATTGGTAATCCTATCATTTCTATAGCAAATATGAAAAGGAGAGAGAAGTGAACTTTAGCAATAACTAACTGAGAAATTTTTCAGTTACCGCTTATTAGGATGTCTTAAACAGTAGATATCAGAAAAGATACAGTTTTTAGCCAAGAGATGACAGAGAATACAATGGGACTAGTAAGTGAGTGCCTCAAATTCAGTCTAGAAATATATTAGCCAGCATTACGACAGGGTCTTTCAGTGTAAGATTTAAAAGTGTGCTTTGGGAAAGTATGGTATTATCATATTAGTATAATAATGATAAATTGTATGCAAATTAGGTTCTAATAATATGTATATATGTGAAATGTATAAAGGAATTTAAAAGAAAGCTTGTGTTCATGTGTTTAATGAATGAATCTGCAAAAAGTTACATACTTAAAGAAAATAACCTACAAGAACATACTAAATGTAATTCCAATGCATTGTCATGTATACTTTACTAAATGTGTGTATACATATAAGTAAAATCTTTAAAGTTAAAAAATAAACTTCAACAATTAGCTGTTTTAAGCTATTTACAATGGAATTCATTAATATGTTTGGTTATTTTGAACATGTAATATCCTAAATAGCAGAGAAGAAATAAAGAAAGGTAATTCTTACATGGCATTTTACTATAACCTATTCTAAAATATCTATCTTTTTAAGACATTCTCAGTATTTATATAGTCTCATTTATAACTTCTTAGATATCTAAAGATATTTATTTTGATACTTTACTTTATAGTAATATTCCAAGAAAATGTAGAGATTAACTACTTCTGAGCAGCCAGCTTTATAGGACATGGATTATCAATCCACTGATTTTTATTCTGGGCCCATAACCTCATTAATTTTTTTCTCAAAGAAATTTACAATTAAAAAAGTCATTTATAATTAGACTGAGATTATGCTAACTTTTTCAACATTATACTTTATTTGTTATATCAGACTTTTAAAATCATTCTTGACTTAGGTTTAATTATATTTTTATTATTTATTATTGTATTACATTTGAATGTATTTATTAACTATAAATGTATCTATATAATTAAAACATAATTTTTATTATATATCTACACTTTATTTCATCCTTAAATTGTGAAATTAGTTTAAACCAGAATGTCAACTTTATACAACCCATAATCTTTCATAAGGATATTTTCACTTTTGTTTTTATCATTGTTAAATATTACATATGTTTAATTTGTACCATATTAAAGTTAGAAGACTGATTTGGATAATTATCCGCTAGATGATAAAGGTTTTATTCTTTTTTGTAAGGTCTCGTTTAAAAGCATTTGGATAAACTACTGTCTAAAATGTACTCTTGAATGGTACTTCTATGTTTTGTAACACTGATAAACAGCTGTTCGACTATTATGTTATAAAGTGAGTCTACTGATAGTGATTGGTTCATGGTATTCTTGGTAGTGACTACTACATTTTTTGTTCTATGAGGCTATTTTGTTAACTTACAGCTCCTGTGTGTGTTATTTTTTCCTGCCTTCAAATATGGTTTATTTGAGAGAATAATAATAGGAAGTCAAAATACACATAGTACCAGTGTTGTTTAATATTGGCAATTGCTGTATTTTAGGTTCAGGTTTCCATCAAATAGATTGAAATACAGATTTAAGTTTAAGAATTCACTGTACAATGATCTCAATATTATATCAATATATATGAGAAGGGGTTACAAACTGAATTGGACAAAGGGAGATGATGGGGTGCAAACTACTCAAACAAACCCTCAGTCAATTTCTAGTGACATTTTGGATCTTTGATGGCTTTGCAGTGTTGTCCCAGTTGGGAAAAAGAAACCTCATATCCACAAAAATTTGGAAGAAACCAAGGAGTTATTCCTGAGGAGTTGACCTGAGCACAGGCACGATAGATTTGTCAATAGTGGTCAACTGAAAAAACAAATTAAAAAAGATATTAGCTGAAAGCTGCCAGCAGCCAACATTCTCAGGGCATGGAAGAATACATGCATAAATTCTAAAATTGTTTTTTGTTAAATAATCTAACAAAGATACATTCATTAAGAAATAGTAGAGCACTGGAGGTATAGTTCAAAGGTAGAGAACTTACTAGTATGCCTGAGACACCAGGTTCAATACCCAGTTGCAAATTTAAAAAATATAGAATATAATTTAAATTTTTGATTCTATTTTTTAAAGCAATGATTTAAATTTATTTTTAAAATCACTTAGATGATTAAGGACTTTAGTAAAGATGATGACTTGAATACATCTCAGTAAATGGAATCTGAACTTTGGGAAGTAGTTTTAGTCATTAAAGATGACTGGTTATTTTAGAAGGGCTGGGAAGATTAGGAACACAGATGACACAACCTTCTTGTACTGGCAGATGCACACATTGGTTGTTTAGTGGACAGTGGATGAAGAGATAATTAGTACCTGAGAATTTAAAGGAGGAATCTCATGTCTCTAGTGATACTTAGAGATAGGTTTTCTGGTGGCACTGCTCCCTGGAATAGTCTGGGGGTGAACCTGTGATATTGTTTTCCAGACTAGTGAGGAGGGTTCATGCACAGGGAGGAAGACTGCTCTGGATAGTTAATTTTCTACAGACTTACAGAGAATTTTTAAAAAGCTTCACCATGTTGATAAACAAGGACTTAAAATTTGTGACATAGCTACAGACTCCAATATGGCAATAAAATAGAACAATTTAATGAAAATTTATATTTAAAGTATAAAAAGGGCATTTAACAGAAGATGTAACAAAATAAAGCTTTGGGGGAAAATATCTCAAAATATTGGAAATCAAGAAATTAATTCCTTTCCCTAGAATTCAAAAACAATAAAAAAAAACCACACTGATAATGCACTCTCTTTTCCCATACACATTGGGAAAAAAAATTAATCTTTAAAATAGAAAAGCACAGTAATCTGGAATATGAAGTTCCATTTCTGCCAATGATAGTATAAAATATCTTCCCTAATAGTGTTTGAAATATTGGTTTTAAAATTCTATGATTTTATAAATTCACTAATATTCAAAAAACAATGTGTACATGTATGATAACCTGACAAAATATCAGGTACAATATGAGATACATTCGTTTACTTATAGCAATAGACACTAAAAATTGTTGAATTTATCCTACATTATTATAAGTTAGGTTTTTGGTAGGTTATTGTGATAACCTTGTTTGACAAGACACTTAATTTCTGATTACCTCTGACATCCAATGACTGAAAAATAAGGGTTAAATCTTCTATAAAATGTTACATTATTATTATTGAAATGTATAACAAAATATATCACAATTAACCTAAAAATATTCACCTATGTAAAAGTTAACTTTAAATTTTATAAAATATTTTTTCACTGTGTATCAGTGAATTTTTTGATAGAAGTAGAGATAACATTTATACATCGAACATCTTAATGGAAGAATTTCCTTTTGAATGTTTTCTCAAAATTCTATTTTTATTTTTTATTAAGTTGATGCTAAGGTTGTTCATTTTCTAAAAATGGATAGAATTTAGCAGTATTTAAAAATTGGTAATATAAGTCAAGAACACTGAGGTTTTTTTCACATCCAGAATATTTAATTCCCCCTTGATCTGATAATAATTTTGCATGTAAAAAATAACACAAAACTATGTCAATTTGAAATAACCACCCACACACCTTATGGAATTAAAATATTGTGTGGGTTTGAAATCATGAGTATGTTCTGCAAGCATGATCTCCAAAACCATATTTTTCTGAAAAAAATATAATAATGACAGTTGTTAAACCAAATGATTTGATATTTTAACGTCAGTAACTTGCTCAATAGTCTCTGGATCTTGATTTATAGTGTTAACTAGAACATTTGGATTCCAAGGACATAAAGTCTCATGATAGTAAAATATAGTAACAAAATTTTAGAATGAAGAAGGAACAGACAGTCCATTAAGAGCTATCATTTTTTAGCATTGCCTTGAATAATTTTTTTAGGTGCAAATTTTTCTTGTGGATGGAAGAGTTATGTTCTATATCCATTGAAACAGCCCTTTACTAGCATATGGATACAATCAAAGATGTAGGGTACACACTTTGAGGGTGCCTCTGAGAGCAATGTTTAATTCCTGAGCAGACTTGGCACTGTGAAAAGGGAATGTAAGGAAAGATTTACAATTCACACAACTGATTGGTACTTAAAGCACAAAAGAAATATGGGAATTTCTTTCACCCTTGTTATCCATTAAATGAGTAAAATTTTTTACTGCACATTCATGGGCCACTTGGAACAATTTTAAGGGTAATTTTTCTATTCAAAACCCCAGCATACTAACTGTTTATTTTATATCTGGTCTGGTTTAAAATTACAGACTAGAGAGTAGCATTTTTATAAACATGTATTCATTTTATAAACATTTTTCTCATTAGGATAATTTTCATATGTAAAATAATATTATAAGAAATAGACAAAAGAAACTGTTTTATTAACTGAAAATTAAATGTATACAACTAAAAAAGTCAAAGATATAATATAAACGTATTTGACAGGATTGCTCCTCTGGTATCCTTATTAAAATTTAATTAACCAGGTTTATATGTTAATGAATAAAGGGGAATTTATAATTTTTAAATATATATTACAATCTACAGTCATTCTGAAACTTTATGGCTTCAATCATTGTTGTGGGAAAACTCTATCTCCTTTTTTTCTACAAAATTAATTGGATTAACTGGAATCTGTTTTTTATTTTAGTATTCTTAAACTCTGATAAGCAGAATTGACTTACTTTATCTCTCAATCAACAGCCACTATTTCTTTTATTTAAAATATTGAGAAATTATGTGTCTTTTAAAGGCAACTGTTGAACTAGTTTGATGGTGTTTTCCAGATACCTAGTACCAGATATATTATAGGATTCTTCCACATAATATTAAATTATATCATTAAAAGATAAATGACTTTAGCATCATGAGAAATTCTCAAATAAGACAAAGGGAAATAATTTCACGTCATTAAACTAAATATTTGAAGATTAATAAAAAAGTAAAGATCTATGCTTCATTTAAGAGTTGGTTAAATATAATTTTAGAACTACAAGATCTATATTTAGGGTTAGTAAGCATTGAAAATTCATGTTTACAGATAAGTTTCTCAATTATTCGTCACTCTAAAGTAAGTTTTTGTTTATTTTTTTAACGAAGAAATTTGTGTTTTACTTTGTATTTGATCTATTTGAATAAATCATTAAATTGACCTGGTTTCTTTGTATTATTGAGGCTTAGTTCTGGGGTAAAATAAAATTACTTAAGTGTGCCATTTGCAAAATACTATCATAATATTGGCCTCTTAACATATAAAACTGTTAAGAGTTTTATATGTATACATTGAATAACTGTATACTTATTCAATGCTTGTCACTTGTACGGAATCATTTTTGTAATATCATAAGAAAGTCCAGAGTAGATGTTCAATGTCTAACTACCTCTGCCTTGGAAAAAGAAGTGCAGCAGCTTATTGCTATTTGATCCTAAGTTAAATTGAATTCCACTAACACATTGAACACTTTTTATGTGGGAGTCATTAGGTACACATTAGACGGGAAACATGGATACTCTTTTGTACAGTTCAGAAATCTTATAAGCCAAACTGAATAAAATTTTAAGTGTAGTGTATATGATTCTACATAGTGTGCAAGCCCAGTAGCTCGGAGTTCAAATTCAAGCTCTATAACTTAATATTACAAAATTAGTAGAGCTTACTAATTTTGTAATATTGGAAAAGTCCCTCAAACTCTCTTAGCTTCAGCCTTTTCACATGTAAAATGGGTATTTACATATCCATACATTATATTGTAGTTCCAATGACTGGCTTATTGTATTTGTTCAATAGAAGTTACCTGTTATTACTTTGATATAGTTAACATCATTTAAAATGAGATAGATATATATCACCAAAGAACAAATTTGTAATTCCGAGGCTCAATTATTGTGCATAATATTTTGTGTATTATGCTAATTACTTGAGATCATATGGTAAATTATATCCAATGTAATTCTTAGGGATAAACATTATTATTCTCCTCCATAGCTCAGAAGAATAAGGCTTATGGATGCTAACTTGGCCCTCGAAACTAGGAATGTTTGTAAAATTGCTACCATTGAAATAATCAGCAGACAAGGGAAAATGAGGAGCACGTTTCATGGAGAGAATATGTTGTGTAAAGATATTGGCTCAGTTAAGTTACTTAAAATCTTAAAATTTCCAGTAATTTGCAAGTCCCAGAATTCTTTGTGTTCAGTCACTTGTCAAATATTACATTATTTATAATCACCTATGTATTTAACCAATCATGCTTTGACTACAGCCAGCCTCTACTGGAATTGTTCTCTGCTCAGTCTCCAAAGGGATACTTGATCCATCTCATTTACTTCAGAACCAAATCAAATTCTCCACATTGGAATTCTGTGTTGTCCTATCTGTTGTTACCTTCATTGTCTAAATTGCTGTCCTATTACTCTAAAAAATAATCGGTTAGCTTTAATCAAGCTGAAGTTTTACTGATTTTTCTTTCTCCTACTTCTGAATAGAAAAATTTTTCTATTTTCTTCCACTTATTTAAAATGCCTCCAAATTCTCCAATATCTAGTTTGAGTCCCTCCCACCCCAAGAGACACTCATTAATAATATTAACTCTGAATCTGAGACAAGAATTCTTGAAGAACACATCACCTCCCAAACTTTAAGTTATTCTGTAGTGCTAAGAGATGAAATTAAGGTGGAGAAAAAAACTCCTGACAGATTTTCTGATATTTACTGAGAAGATTTTTCTTCTGAGCCTGAGTTTGTTGAATCTCACTACTCTTTATATATTATACTTTGTTTTAGTTAAATACATTGTAAATTTTCATTATAATGTTAATACATTAGTTATTTATAATCAAATTCTGTTATTAATTTTCTGATTTTCAATTATTAGTAACTAGTTTATATCCAATGATTGAGAAAGTATATATTACACACATACTTGGAAATAAAATCTATGTATATCTTGAAGTTATTTTTGGTGATTTCATTTATATGTATATGTATATACATATATATGCACATACATACATATATACACACACAACACAGGTGTTTATATGTATATGCACCTAATATATGCATATAATTAATTATAGTTGATTAGTTTTGTTGTTCAAGGCAGACATAGTGTCCAAAACCTGTGCTTGCTGAGGAGACACAGAATGAAATGTTTTTGTTTGATACTGTATATTAAAAAAAACTTAACATAGTATCCAAAGAAAATGAGTTTTAAGTTCTAAGAAAAGATTTTAAAATAGCTGTTTAAGCACAGACAATGAACAAAATTGTAAAGAAATTTATTAGTAAGACCTTGAGGATTTTAATTAATAGGGAAATAAAAAATGATCTGAAGACCAGCGTATATTTCTTATCTTCAAATTTTATTTAAATTATGTATGCATATTCAGGTTTATTTTGAAATGTGCATTTTAAATTATAATACTTTTCAATTTCAAATTTATTATATTCATAAACTACAATATACGTATTTTTAAATTTCATGCAAGCAATATTTTTAATGTAATTGAGATATATTAGTACAGGATATGTATTTATATAATTTACATATACCCTCAAGACACATTATAATGTAAGTTCTGACTGAGAATTTCCTTTGTTCCTACCTAATTTTTTTCCTTGAAGTTTGGCTTGCAAAGAAGCTTCTGAAAAAATATATTTGTCAGAAATAGAGAAAAACTATGCTATTGAAGGATGAAAATTGCTAGACAAGAATTAATTGCTCCTGAAAAATGTATTCTTTTCTTCTGAATCCTATAGAATTTGAAGGCCATGTCACAATTGTTTTATATGGAATGCTTCTATACATTAGTTTATGGCAAAGTCAATATTTAAAAATGTGATTCCTCACACACAAAATAGACAGACTCTGCACTTTGCCTGCCTCAAAATTTGATTCAGAATGTATTTTAAGGCTTCTACTAATTTTTTGTTCCCTGAAAAGACATTCTTAAAAGTTTAGAAAATGAATTATCCCCAAATACTTACATGTATACCTCTATAAAACAAGTCATCTGTGAACTATATTGAGAGACAGGGATTTAAATGTTGATCTCAGTTCAAAGTTCTGTATCAACATCCTACAATTGAATTTTATAATGATCCTGTTACTTCTATAGTATTCTTTTAAGATTCTGGAAAATTTGCACTATTTGTTTTCTTATTAACAAAAGGCCTTTGAATTTACTTTCATTCAATTGATTACCTGGACCCATTATAACAGAGTATAAAATATAAACAGTGCTATGAAAAGAACTATAGAATTTATCTTATCCAACATTTTCCTTTTATAAGTGAGAAAACTGAGATTTAGTAAGCTTCAAGACTTGACAAAATGTTATGTGTCATGGCCAAGAATAGAACTTTGTTTTTTTTTTTTTTGGTTTTTTTTTTTTTTTTGGTTTTTAAGATTTGTGTTCCTGTTCCTTGGACATCAACTAAAAGGTCACATAATTAGAAATTGTTCCCTCAATCTGCAAGCTACACTTAGTGTTGTGGCTATGTGATCCTCACATACCCTATGCATCCACCACCTCCAGAATTATTGTTTATTTATCCATATTTACCACAAGTTCTTGTTGAGCTGTAACTTCTTTATACATCTCTAAAAAACCCAATGCTATAAAACTACTCAAAAAACAGGAGCATAGTAGATGTTTTATAAATGAATATGGTCAAGAGACAATGGGGAAAAGCCTGTTTATAAGGGCTAATTTGTGATCATAAAACATATGGAACAACTTGGGGCTGGGTCTGTGGCTCAGTGGTAGCACACTTGCCTTGCATGTGTGAGGGACTGGATCAATTCTCAGAACCACATATAAATAAATAAAATAAAGGTCCATCAACATCTAAAAAATATTGCAAAAACATATGGAACAATTTAAATTGTTTTCATCTGGAAATGTCTAGACAAACCATCAATGCAATGGAAGACTATTCTACACTAAAATACAAAGAACTGATGTTCTAACAATATGATTGAACCAAGATCAAATTCTTCTAACATAATTTAGACATAAAAGGTAATATTGTACAATGTTATTTATATGGCATTTCTGGAAAAGACTAAACTATGATAACAGAAAATAAATTAATGCTTTTTAATTGCTAGTAGTGGAGGTAATGTTTGATGGAGAAAGGACAAGGGGAAATATTTTAATGTATTTTAGCAATTTTATAGGTTGATCATAATGGCATAAAGTGGCTATCTGGAGTAGAATTTTTTCTTCAGCAGGGCAGCCTTAGTTCTGCATTTCAGGTATTAAAACTGATTAAATCAGGTCTAAATTACTGAGGTAATTTCTTTTTTTTTTCCTACAAATTATGGCCTTCAGTCTCATGTACACTAGCCAAATACATCAAAAGACAGTTTTAGCATTCTGCTAAAGTCAATGTAATGATTGCAAAGACAACTTACCCTTTTTATCTTATCTCCCAAGTCTTTAAAGAAAGAATTCCAGGATTTTGTTTTTTCTCTGGATATAATGTATTGTATGTTTATATTTACTTGTACTTTCTCTGTGTTATTTATTTCTAAGTGTTTCCCGAAACTGTTTTACTTTTTATGACACTTTAACTTAATTAATTTACTGTTGACCAAACCTTGGCCTAATTTGCCCTATGATTCTTCTACCATTATGCCTATCATAATCTCAGAACAAAACTTCAGTATCTATAAAATGCAAAAGAAGCAGAAATTGATACTGTACAATTGCTACAGGTAAACTCAAATAGTTCACCTTGTTATAATGTGATAATAATACCCATACATTTCTATTTAAATGAAGGCAATGAGCCTCAATCTTTTGAGCTTAATCATTTCAGGATATATTCTGACAAGCATGTATCTTCTACAGCTTTATTTCAGACATGTTTTTCCAATACCAGGACTGTTAGGCCATGTAACTTATGTAAACTATTTTCTTAAATATATATGAATGAAGAAAAATGGTCCTTTTACTAGGTAAGATTAATAAGTTGTTCTATATATTTTAATATTATGCCCCAAATCACTCTAATGTGTATAGAGACTTACTCTGTAGAACTGAAAATTATTTCATTACAGTTTTAAATTTTATCATAAAAACTAAATGAAAAAATAGAAAGAAATTAAATGGAGTATAAAGTCCACATAGGTTGATAAAAGCTAATATAATTCATAATTTATTTGAAGCTTTCGATAAAATTATATTTGTAAAGTGTGTTTCCTTCTTAGATACTGTCAATAACAAGGAACCACAAATAAGCAGAAACATTTCAAGAATTGAGTCTATTTGGAAAGTACATCAATACCAGGGAAAGAATGTCTTGTTCTTATTCCTGTTTCTAATCTCTTTGGTTGTTGTTCCTTACTAGGTAAAATCAAAGAAAGTTTTTGCTATACTTTGTATAGAATTCAAAAATTTTGAGGACTCTATTCAAAATATCAAACAAAGTAGAAAGATATTTTCAGAATAAGGACAAATGAAAATCTAATTTAAAATATCCCTGGATATAGTATGTTGTGCAATGTTGTGTTATAGCAAGGAAAAAATTGAAAAGTAAAAAATAAATACATAATAAAAATACTGTTTACCTCTTTAAGATCCTGATATGAAATGAACTATAAATAAAATATTTGATCAAAAATTTCAATAGGTCTATCTGGCAAGAAGTGAAGCATGCATAGATTAGTATTTTTGGATTTCATAACTGTGATAATAGAGTAATTTTATAAACCTACTCTCTTCCAGAGTAAAATTGATAGTGTCACAATGCAAACTATATTGGAGTAAGGAAGAGAGTAATTGGGGAGATTAAAGTGGTTCCATCACTTAACAATTTTTCTATTTTATTTCATCGGCTAATACTTCACAAAATTTCTATCAAAATATTCTTAAGAACACAGGTGAAATAATCAGTACATATCAAGGCAAACAACTTACCTAGACTCATATTTTATTTTCAACGTTCATATTACTGTTTGCATTCCTTCTATACATAATATTTACACATTTAATTGAAAAATAGAAAGGTACCAAAATTGTAAGAAAAACTGATGCTCAAGGATGATGTGTTAGTTTTATTCACTGGGTTTCCTTACCCCTAGAGGTTCTCGTTATATTTTTCAGAAACAGATAGAGACAAAGATAGAGAGTGCTTTGTGAGCTTTTTTAAAAATTTTTTAATGAGTGAGCTCCTTAAAGATAAAACGTTTTTGTGTAAAATTATATGTTCCATTATGGTATGTGTTTTCAATGATCAGTTTTTTGACATCCTGTGGTTTCAGAATGGCTATTATCTAAGACTAGTGTCAAATGTTTCAAATTCAATGAAAATAGTATCAAAGTACTTACTCCTGTGCTCATAACCATTAGTGCCAGGTCCTAACTCATTGTCACCACAGAAATACACATACTTTAGGCACTCCTGTAAAGTGACATCAACTCTTATAAGAAAAAAAAGGGGGGGGGGGCTTCTTATCATGGCTCCAACCAACAGAATATGGAACTTGACACATCCAACTTAACTACAGATGTTCTCATACTGAATCTGAGAAAGAGCTTCGTGTTGATACTTCATAAAGAAGAAAAGAATAATAAGTGAAAAATATGTTCCTGTGTTAAAATGTCTGGTCTACAACAAAGCCTGCCCACTAGTAGAAAATATTTACCAAAGAATTGTCCTCTCTGGGAAAAAGATGCCTCTCACTGCAACTTGTTCTTTCTTCCTATCCACTGTCACATAAAAGTAGGAATGGAAAAAATGTCAGTACTAACATATTTCAAGTAAATAGTTTGAAAACGTTATAGCCAAGTAAGGGAGTAGGGGCAAAGAGAGTGAAGATAGCTAGATCACTGGAGAAACATTGATCAGGGTCCAACCTCTGAAACATTAGTCCCACAAAAGACTGGGATTTGACTGCAATGTTATCCAATTATGCTTTTCCTTCAGCTCTTACCACTATACCTACAACAAATGCTCCAGTTAAATAAGAGTGGTTATAGCTGAGATAACAACAAGATATAGTCTTTATCTGAGGAAAAGTACTTAGGGAAGCCTAAAATGAAGAGGGGAAATAAAATCAAGAGCCATAAAGGAATTTCAAGTTGCTATTTGCAACAGCAAACAAAGACAGCTGGACTCCTGGCCACATTAACATAAATCTGCACACTAAAATCTGTTTCCCTCAATTTTCACCATTTCCTGACATTACTTATTACTAGATTTCATGCCTGGGATTTCAGCAACAATGAAACCTTAAGGCATGCCAAAAAAAAAAAAAAAAAAAAAAAGAAAAAGGAGAAGAAAATACATTCTGAAGAAATGAAGTAATTCTCAAAAACAAACTTAGATGTGACACAGATGTTGGAATAATTAAAAAGAGAATTAAAAAAACATGATAATGCATTAATGGGCATAGAGAAAAAAGTGGATAGCATTTATTGGGTGGGATATAAGAGGTGGAAGCACTAAGAAACAATGAAAAGGAAAGGTTAGAGATGAAAAAGACTAATAACTGAAGAATGCCTATAAGGGGATCATCAGCAGACTTGACATAACTCACAGAACGATCAGTGAACACAAAAGTAGATTAAAGAAGCTCCCCAAACTAAAATGCATGTGGAAAAATGAATGAAAAAAAAATTGAGAGCAGTCAAGAACAATATATATTATAAAATATATTGTAATATTATGCACAAAACATTATGCAACTGAAATATAATATATTGTAATATGTTATAAACTCAATATAAATGTAATTGGAATACCAGAGAAAGAGTGAACAAAGAGAGAATAAAGCATAAGAAATATTGGAAGTATTAGTTACTGAGAATATTCCAAGATCAATGACAGACACAAAATCAGGTCCCAGGTCCATGAAGCTCATGACCATGACCAGAGAACAAGACCATACAGAATCAAGAAACCAAGTCTAACAAACTAACAAACTGAAGCATATTTTATTCACACTACAGTAAACCATTGACAAAAAAAAAGATTAATGAATAAGTTGAGAAGTCAGCTTACACATTATAAGGATCAGTGAACTTCTAGAGAAAAATTATGCAAGCAGGATGAAAGTGAAGTGAAAAAAGATCAATGATCCAGAATTACATATACTGAAATAGTATCTTTCAAACTAAGAGAGAAATAAAGATTCCATGCTGAACCAACACTGCAGAAACTCATTGCAGGTAGATCATTCCTACAAGAGATGGTGAGAGGAAATTTTAGAAGGACAATGACATAGGTCAGAAATATGGGTCTAAACCAAGGAAGGAAGAATTAATTTTACCATTGGAGTTGTAACCACTGGGAATATTATTTTGGAAGAGGTATATTTGTTTTATTAAAAGAGGAGGAAAAATTCAATAATATATAATACTTAGTCAAAACCAAGGAAGTCAGAATAAAGAGGGGACTAAATAAAGAACACAACAAAAGAGAAAGCAAAAAGTGTTATAAATTAAAACAAGTATGTGAAATTTTAAATGTAAATGAACTAAATATAGCAATTTAAAAAGATATCACCAAAATTTATTTTTAAAAATCCAAGAAGACACTGTATGTTGCCTACAAGAAACCCTCTTTAAATAAAGAAAGTTTAATAGATAAAACGTGAAGAGATGGAAAATGAAGTAATGGTAACACAACTCAAAAGAATGCTGGTGTGTCCATAATCATTACAAAGATGACTTCTAAGGAAGGAAAATTATCAGGGACTAAAGGGACATTGCACAATAAGAAAGAAATATATTTTCCAAAAAAGCAAAATAACCCTAAACATATATGTAACTAGCATCCAAATGTCCAATAATGTGACATGAATAAAGTAATGATTGAACTATAAGGGGACATGGACAAATATACTCTTACAATTGAAGATTTAAAAACTCCTCTTCCATGAATTGATATATCAAGCAGACAGAAAATCAGTAAGAATATAGAAGACTAAAACAGCACTATCAATCAACTTGAATTAATTGACATTTATAGAACAGTCCTACATAGTTACCCAGTAGAGTTGAACACTTGTGTCCCCACAAAGACCTGCATATGATTTTTATTATAGCTTCATTCATGATTATCAGAAACTGAAAATGACCAAGATGTCCTTTGATGGTAAATAGACAGACTGATATATCCATATAATGGAATACCATCCAGTTTTAACAAAGACATGGATTAATCTTTAGTGCATATTGCTAAGAGAAGGACGCTAGTCTGAAAAGGTTATATATACTTCCATTTCAGTTATCTAAATTCTGTATAAGATAACACATGTCTCTTGTATATATTATGTATAAGAGAATACATAGGTTTGTGTTTTTCAGGTATTTGGGTGGGAGGAAATTTGGTCAGACGAAGCACAGGGGATTCTTTACAATGATGAAATTTCTGTATGACAACAATTGGATACATGGCAGTGTTTGCCTTATTGAGTTTTGTAGATAATTTAATACCTGAAATTTTAGAAGTCATTAAGGAGGTCTGAGATTCTAAAATGGAATGCAGAATGTGAAAAGGGAATATATTTGTATTATAAATGCATGAAAAGGCTTACTCATGTGGGGAAATAGGTGTTTACCTTAGTAACTTTGGAAATGGATTGATTTTGTAAGGCTACAGGCAAAATTAACCGAACATGAATGCTGTATTATAGTTAATAAAGTTATTTCCCACTTGAGTAAGAGTTAACAACTCTGAAACAACAAACTATACAAAATGAAATTAGACAAGTAAGTAAATGACTAACAAATGTTAGAGAATAGGTTTCTTACTGTTGGTATGGAGATTATATACATAAACAAGAGGGGAATGTGGCACTAGATTGGAACTGAAGTCATCAGTATAAAACCAAGTTTAATTTAATATAGGTAATCATGGTGACATACAAAAATCTTCATAAACATGTGAGTACACAGATGTTTGTATACACACATGTATTCCCTTGCTCTTCCAGCTAGGAAGACAAACAAGCAACAATATTTCAGGAGCAATGAGCACAACTGGTGTCCAGATACAAATTTTTGTTAATTTACTTGTTCTATTTTAACAAATATATAAAGCATGAAAATTGTACATCATCATGTGAATTTTCAATATATGTGAAACATCATATAGTGTGATATTTAAACCAGGTTAATCAAATCTGTCTCCTCAAATATTGATCATTTATTTATGGTGAAAATATTTAAAATCCTTTTTGTCTAGGATATCTATAACCTTTTTAAAATATGCAGTTGATCATTTTTATCTATAATCACCCTAATGAGCAACAGAACATAAGAACTTACTTGCTCTCCTACCTAACCAAATATTAATATCCATTTTGAAACAAAAGGAACCAGGGCTCATGAAGGAATAGATAATTCTGAGGTTGCTGTACCATTTGCTCATGATAAACCTGAAAATTTTTGAAATGCCATTAAGAAAAAAAACAGGTAATAAAAAACCTCTTTCAAAGTGACAGAAGAGCTAATTGAAAGTACTTCCCAATGGCCATTGCTGAAGCAATATACAACATAGTATTGCATAAATCAAAATGCAGAGTAAATATCCACAATGATACAAAACAGAATTAAATAAATTCATGGAAGAGAATTATTTCCCCACACCAAAGATTTCTAAATAATTGGTGTAGATACTTCCTGGTTAAGGATATACAGCATAATTTCCACTCCTAAAGTGTGGTTGCTCACAGTGACATCTTTCAAAAAAAAAAAAAAAAGTATGGAAAAGGCAAGAAAAGAGTAGTGTACTGTGCAGACCATGAGATGCACTACCTCTATCAGGTGATCAGGGTCAATATTAATAGTGATAATTGAAGTTGACAGCACATAACTTAATAAATTATGATGAGAGGAGAACTTGCCTCTGTGGTCTTCCTCACCAAACTTATATCCTCACTCTACTCTTCATGAACACATCAAATAAATCCTGAATAGGAACATTGTACTTAAATGTGACCAGAAAGAGTTAACAGGCATAGACAAAAGGAATCTAAGGAAACATAATAAGTAAGTTCAATGTGGTACCCTTGAGTAGAATTTTGGAATAGTAGAAGGATATTAGGTATAAATTAAAGAAGCCAGGATACAGCATAAACTTTTTAAATAATAATGCATCAACATGTGTTTATTCTTCAAGACAGAAGGATTATTGAATCTAAAATATTAACATATATATGGAATGTGTTGTCTATGGAAAGACTGTAGTACAGTCACAACTTTTGTGTAAATTAAAATTTATTCTAAAGTATAAAAGTGTAATTAAAGTTATGAAGTTTCCTATTTGCCTATGAGAGTCATTAATTTTGATCTCTTGGAATTAGAACTGAGGAAACAACACAAACATATCCACTTTAAATGACAGTGGAACAAGGAGCAACATAGAAGAAAGGGTAGCCTCACCTAGCATCAACTATACTTTTCTCATCCTTTTTTTCAAATTGTTTTGTCCTGGAGCTGGGGATGTGGCTCAAGTAGTAGTGCGCTCACCCGGTATGCGTGCGGCCCAGGTTCGATCCTTAACACCACATACAAACAAAGATGCTGTGTCCACTGAAAACTAAAAAATGAATATTAAAATTCTCTCTCTCTCTTTAAAAAAAATTCTTTTGTCCTGCAGAGCAGTTAATGATTGGGTCCAGAAAAAACAGACCAAAGTTTTTATTGTAATAGAGCATGGCAATCAATATTCAAAATGACAATTCTAAATTTATAGGCACATCAAATTTTATTAAAATACTCTGTTTACTAAGTCAGTGAAGTATGTAATATGTTTAAAATTAATAAGGTTTTTAAAAATTTAAGGGTATTGAAAATTTACTTATCTAGGATGCTTAAATCCCTAATAATAGCAGGTAAATTATTTCTTAACTAGATGGTAAATTATGTCTAGAATGCCATACAGTAGTTATACTATATATAAATGATGTTTCCATTAGAAAGTTTCCTAGGATAAGTTATATTACATGAAAAGTGTATTCTAATTTGACTTTTAATTCAATATATTGTTTGATTCCTAATATTAAACTATCTTGTAATTCTGAATAAATAAGTAGATTATTTTGCTCAGGCATAAATTAAAATTGTAGTCTCTTGAAAATGGCAAGAGACAACTGTGGTATGTTTTTAATACCATAAATGAAACTTTGTATTGATATGGAAATTATAGCATTTTTTTCTTTTAAGAAACCAATAACTTCTAAAGAGTTTATGAAGCTTTGAAAAAAAAAAAGTAAATTCTCCCTCCAGGTTTTTGTGGAATGATATTAACTACAGGATATTTGTAGACACTGTCTTTTTTCATACTGGAAATTTCAAAATGGCCATTCAACATTAATTGTAGGTTTATGTATCTATTTATAGTATATCATAGGGAACATAATTGAACATTTTTAACTCAAACCAAACCAAGGATGTAGAATGAAATTAAATTGAGTGAATAACTTTTGGTCAACCCTGTGATTCAATATTTGATGCACTGCTAATTTGACTCAATTTGTGCTTTTTTGGTTATTTTCTAATGACAATATTGAAAGAATGTTTTAATGAGAAGTTGCAAGAAGATATTCAAGAAACTCTAACATGCTTATAAGCATTAATTTCTTACTATCTTAAATATCTACAATCATCTAGGATTTTCTTTGTTACTCTAGAAGAGAATGTAGGCAATTGTCTGGACTCTCCAAAGAATTATCTCTGGAATTTGGGTTTCTAGAACTGTTTTTAACAAATGAATGCCAGGACTTTTCTACTGTTTTTGCATCTACTGTGTTTTCATGGTAAATCAGGTTGTATTTCAGCTACCTCTCCTATTTTTGCCTTTACTCTTTCTATGTGTGCTTTTGGTGCTGTGTTTTTGTGCATGGGTATGTTATCTGACATTATTTGAGATTGACAGTATTTAATTAGTTTTGAATTTTATCAAATTTCTTTTGGTTGTCATTCTGGAATATTTCTATGTGATTCTTTATATTTTTAATAAATGTCTGTCCTAACTCAGATATGTGAGATGACAACATTTTCCTCACTAGAAACAACAATATCTGTAGAGGTAATAGCATCAATGTAAGTAACACTTTCTAGTTTATCATCACAAGTGTTTATTTTTTATTTATGATAAAAAAGTTAATTTACTTTTATCAAATTATCATACTACCCACTACTACAATTGATTCTTGAGACCCTTTTCTCTGTTCTTTAGCAATATTTTATTTTATTCTAATTTTTTGACATTTTTGGAAGGTCTACCATTCCTTTATTTTAAGTCTGGTTATTATTTTAGTATATTTCTGCCTTGGTTCAAAAAAGTCTGGCTACTAATTAAAAAGTCAATAATGACAAACAAAACTATGTAGGACCATCTAAAATTCTTAAAACATTGAATTGCTTGAAATGTTTTAGTTCAGGAATAATTTCTTGATGGCTCTTGATTTCTCAGGCCATTGGAATGGTGAGCCTTTTCTTTGAGCAGCTTTTAGTCTTACCTCCAAGCTTTAGCTGAATCAGCTGGTAATACAGGGCATCATGAGAACAATGTTTTGTTGCTAAAATTTATGTCTATCCTTTTCCTCCTCATGTTGTCAAATAGTCTAATATAGATGCTTGAGAAATGCCTAAAGTACTTATTGGAAATATAACAGACAAGCTGATCTAAGTTTGTAAATAACATCACTATATCTCAAGATAACAAAATCATAGATGTGCACTTAAATTCATCACTCACTACAGCCCTCTCCACGTGTATTACCATGTTATAGTGAATATACTATGTATTTCTATATAAAAGGAGAAGTCTTATATTATGTAGACCTCCATATTTTACTCAATAGCTTAGAGAATTTATATAAATTTTAAAGAAAGCAGCCCCTTTGTCAACCTTTACTTATAAACTTTTGAGGGTTTTATTCTCATTGAATTTTAAATAGCACTATTATAACTACCAGAAACAAAACAAAACAATCTCAATTTCCTTCAAAGGAGCCTAATTCAATTTGTAACATCAGTGATATGGATTTACTTTTTCTTCTGTCCCTTCCTCTTTCCTCTTTTTTTTTTTCACCCCTCAGCTTTGGCCTCTTTTCTCCCACATCAACCCCCCACCCATCTCATTACCATTCTAAATGTTTGCACTCACCTAACTAGACATCCCAGGACTATCTATTCCTTTATACTGAGGATTTCTGGTCCTTGATGGTATGTTAAACAGCCATGAGACCTAATTTTCTGGCAAATTAAATTTCCTACATTTCCTGTATCATTGAAATCAAATCTGCTGATTGCTTATATTTGTGATCCTCAATCAAATTCCTCTTGAATAAGTATCTCCCCCCCCATTTTTATCCTCTGACCTACAAATGTTATATTTGATTGTATATTGCATTTTATTTAATATGATCATATAATTTCATGTCATGTGTCATAGTTAATGTTGTATATAATAATATATCTTTTGGATTACCTATGTGATTCATTTTTTTAGTTGTTTCAATTTCAGTTCATTTATACTGTTTGCCTCTCATACATCAACAAAAATAAAATCTGATTTATTCCTAAATGTGTGTAACCATAGTTCAGATGCTATAAACAAGTTTAAAAGTTGAATGTTATAGGTTCAATAAATTATATATATCCAATTTATAATAATTTAAATAAGTATTTTTATTAAAAGAAGACATAGGTATCACATACAAACAACATGTAAAAGCAAGTCGACCTTAAGAATATGTCTGTAGGAACATTCTCCATCTTTGACCTAAGTGGAAGAATACATTATAGGAATAGCTCAGTTTCTCCTGAGCTTCTAAAAGCCCAAGCCCATGTCATATCCTAAAATTCAGAATAAGCCACTTTGACTTGGTGGGTTCTGGGGCACTCCACAGATAAAACAATTTGGAAGGAAATTGTGTGATTTGACAAATAAAAGTTATGATGATTGTAAATGGGAATGGAATTTATTATGCATAATTTCAAATTTGTTTTCATAAAATCCCTATCTGAATTTTATGAGGTGTCCATTTCACATTACCTCCTGAGCCCTGATGAATCCCTGAGAAACATGTTTTTCTAATTTCTAATCTATGGACTAAATGTTTATGTCCCCTAAAATTCATATTTTGAAATCGTAATCCCTAATATAGAGGTATTATGAAGTGGGGCCTCCATAAGTAATTAGGTCATGATGTCAAAGTCCTCATGAATGGAACTAGTGCCCTTCTGAGAAAAGAGGGAAGGGATGATCTCTTGGCTGTGTGAAACAGCAAAACACAGAGACTGTACAGCCAAAGGCATCAGACTGCCAACCAGGAGGGGCCTCATCAGATTTTGAATCAGTGGGAATGAACCTTGGTCTTATACTTCCTAGGTTTTAGAACTGAAAGGAGTTGTTTAAGATACTCAGTCTACGATATTTTATAATAGCAGTTTAAAGTTACTAAGACATGCATCACTTTGATGAGTAATATAATTTATATGGTTTTAATTTGCACTTATTTGGTTCTAAGTCAATATAAATAAACACAAGCTTGAAGTCTCATGGAAAGCATCCATGTCCTCTAGTTCATACCACAAAGAGATGTGGTAGAAAAGAGAGGTATGAAATACATATATTATGTTAGGTGAGAGTATTCAGTACTGATCTTTTATATTTTTTCTTAAACCCAGTCACATCTGCAATATATGTAGAATCTTTGCCACAAAATTAATCTCATTTGAGCAGTGTGAATACCTGGATTCTTAGTTGTATTGTAGTTTAATTTTGTAAATTCTCTACAGTGTTTTTTTTTTATATTCTAAAGATTGCTTTCTCAAATCACTTTCAAGATTGCCAACTTGAGATCATTTTTCTGATTCATCTGATTTGAGCCACTAACATTCCTTACCTTTGAACACCGTCTCCTTAAAATCAATCCTTATTTTGGAGGGAATGATTTCTGATGCATTCCAATGTCTCAGTTTTATTATTTTTATTTAACTATTTATTCATATTTCGTGGTACTGAAGATCAAAGCAGGGACTCTTTACCAAGAAGTTATACTCCCTAGGCCTCTTTTTTTAAAATTCTTTTTATTTTGAGACAGGGTCTCATTAAGTTGTCCAGGATGGCCTCAAAATTGCAATTCTCCTTATTCAGCCTCCCCCACTAGATGAAATTATAGGCATGCAGCACCACACCCAGCTTTAAACTCTTGGTTCTAAAATCTTCTTTGGCTTCTCATTTTTTGTGTTCTTGTGGTAAACCTTGAGCTGAGTGAGAGTTTTTATCCAAATGAGGTATCATTTACCTCATCCAGCCCTAGTTTTTAAATGGAACTGATATGCCCCTCACTTTGAAATGAATATCTGTTCCTGACTCCAGACTGGCCATCTCCACTGTCTGTATTTACATGTATAAAAGGAATCCAAATATTACTAAAAAAAATCTAAATGTTAGTTTTTCCCCAGTTTACTTTTTTCCATACTTTCCCATCTCAATAAATTCCATCAGCAACCCCTCCTTTGCAAGGGTCAAGATTCTCAGAAATATTTCATTAGTCTATCATGTAACACCCTATTTATCAGTCAATCCCATCAACTGTAGCTCCGAAGTATTTCCCTACATTGTTCCTACTTCCCCTTTCCTCTTCCATCTTAGGCCAATTGCTTTCATTTCAATATTTCTAAATATTCTGCTTGCTTTAACATATTATCAGTTATTCACATACTGAGAAGTAGAGAAGATATCTGAATCTTCCTTGCTCCTTCCCAAGTACATCTCCATAATTTCTTCTACTTTTCTTTGCTTTTATCCAGATCCGTGTTTGTATGTTTCTGCAAGTCAGGCTTATCTTTTTTCCTCCCCCTCTTCCAGCTTTCTCTTTCTTTTTTGTTACTTTTATCGAGCTCATTACCTGACACTAAAAATCCCATGTAAACAACATGTGTTTTCCTATCTATATTTATGCCTGTTAGTTCTCTTACAAAATATATACTTGCTCTTGTTTTTATACAAACCAACCAAATCATATTTTATACTCTTTGTTCTGTCAACCTTACCATTTTATATAATAAAACAACTAGATAATCCTACCAAATCAATAAGTATGGATTTGCTTTATTATTTACCATATGCATCAAAGGATATAACACAATTTTTGTATCTTTTGCCTTATTGATGATCATTTCCCTTGTTTTCAAGTTTTATAACTATGCACAATTGAATGCTGATGTATAAAACCGGTCTTGTAAATATCATTATATACTAGTACTTCTCTGTACCATGTCCCAGGAATACAATGACTAAGTAAAAATTTATATGCAATTTTAATTTTGATTTATATTGCCAAATTGCTTTCAAAAAGCTGTAAAACAGGAATGTAATAATTGTTTGTTCTTTTAGTATTTATAATGGTATATTTCAATGTTTTTTTCTTTTGTTAATTTAATTATGTGTCATCCAATTACATTAATTTCTTTGGCAACATATTAGAAATACAATTTTGGCTCTTAAATTTGCACTATTTTGGCACTTATCCCAAAACTACTTACTAGAATTGAAAAGTAAGAGGGGAAAAACATATTTTGAGAATATCAATATCCATATCAGCTAAATATATTATATAGAACAACAGGCAATCATTTTTTAAGACGTGAAAGAACTGCATAATATAAATTCTTTCATTCACTTAAGATTGAACAAAAGAAAATTTTGAAATTTCTATCATGATTTTTATAATTCATTGATTTATCTATTTTCATAGTTCCCCTATTTCCACCAGCTATCAAGACTTACATTCTCAAGTAATGTTAAGTTATTGTTCTCCTCTGTCTGGACTGATCAATATCAGCTGTAAGCATATTTTCTCAAAATTAGAAATTAAAGCTTGAAAACATACAGGATAAGGTCTTGCTTATGCCCTTTATTTTACAGGTTAATTAACTGAAGTTAAGAGAGTTTAAGTCATTATTAATATCTAACAAAGTTGCTTTAGTTGGAGATGCCTTAAAGTGGTTTGGAGTAAGGTGCTACTTGTGATAGTATTTACCCAAGTACAGTTTCTAAACTTCATTGATTCTAAGATGGCTTTGAGTTGGTAAGATCTCTGATTTTATGATTGGTGCCACATGATGGATTATTTCATGCAGCTAATTGGCAGTGTGTTTTCATTCATAGTGGAGGCTTTTCTTAAAAGCACTTATTAAAATGTATAGGGAATTGCATTTGTAAAGTATAGTCTTCATTTGTAACAAGTCCCACATTTCAACACAGTAGAATTATAGTACAGAAACAGGAACATGGATATAGGGTTACTTTTAGGTAATAGTAATCTAATAAATACCTTACAAATTGCCATAGTCCCTTAAGTTATACATTACCATTATCACCTGAAGGTAAGGTTAGTACTAGTTATTCAATACATTTTTCATTACTAGTATATACCAGTATTTCTCATACTTGAATACATATAGATCCTTTTTAAAAGATTCCCTAGCACAGAATATGTTTACTTGTGGCATAATTTTACTTAAATATGCTAGCATCAAACTAATTATACCACCCCATATGCTTATAGCACTATGTAAACACAAAACAAAAAAAAATAGAAATCAAATGAAAATACAACAGGCAGAATATCCAAATTTACGATCTTAATTTAATACAACAGATGATGTTGCATTACTGAAATCAAACCCTATCTCAAACATGCATTTGTTTATGAGTGTTTGTGTGTCAATACTGATCTCAGCATGCATTAAGTTTATGGTTACTGGTTCTATGGTGAAGCATTCTATAACTTTGCTCCAATTTAACTATGCAACACTATCAAATCAGCATGCCTTAATATTTCTTGACCTTATCTTAGAGCAAACTAATCTCTTATATATTAAATTCTAAGATTTTTCCTCATTAGCACAAAATAATATAAATTAATACTTAGTACCAATATGGTAATAAACATAAGTGGAAACCAAAAATATAGACAGGTAGAATTTAGTTACAAATTATCTAGCCTTATGGGCATATAGAGGATCTAAAATATCCTTTTTTTAAAGATTACTATAGTATTGAAAAGAAAAATTTTGAATCTCAATATTGAACTCAATGACAACTAAAAATGCATCACAAACACATTTAAAAAACACCAGGATATGCATTTTACTTGGTTGGTTGTTTTTCTAAGATAGTACTCGAATAGATTAAAAACTTAGTTCACACAAGCTCAGGGAATGCTGAGTCACTGGAACCTAGAAGTCATTCTAATTTGGGGGTCATTCAGTGAATATTGGGGAGTTATATGGACAAACATAACAAAAGTAACAAGAGATTGCTATGACAGGGAGTAGAAAGTCCAGACATCTGGAGGTTATAGCATGTGGAATCACACATCAGTAGGCAAACTCAGGGAAGATTTACCTCACCAGAAAGAACTGGCCTGAATGGATTAGGGTTAGGATTCAAGACCCTGGGTTCCAGGAACTCCTCTGGGAAAGGAGGTATGAACTTGGTTTTACATATTAAAACCACATTGTCCTGAAATCTTGTGTGATTCCAGAACAGATGAGAAGCGATGCTTAAATACTGAGCATGAACATAATGTCCATATTTGGTTAAGCAAAGCAAAATGAGGAGCAAAGAGTGGAGTTTACAAATATAAACACAAAGCAAAGGATCTTGATTTGAAATACAATTGTATAAAGGACAAAATGAAGTGAGTGGTAGCAAAAATGAACTGTAAATTTTTAGACTGATGACACTTTTATGCTTCAAATTTTAATCATATTTTCAGTTGTAGAGTTACATATTGAGCATGTGATCTATCATTATTCTACAAAAATATTAAATGACTGATTAAAAATATTGATTCTACATATTTATAATAAGAAGTTATATATTAAACGATTTCCAAATTACACATATAAAAAACTTTATTCATAAAATTAAGGTGGCATGATTTATAGAAATAATTCTTATCAAAACAGTTATCAAGTCTTAAAGATATCAGAATTATGTAATAGGAATGTATCATGGAGATCATAAAAGCTTATGACACAATAAGAAATTTAAAGATGCTTATTCATGTGGTGTTTAATCTCTTGAAAACGAGACAAAAAGAAAGAAATGAAAACAAGATGGAAGGGCACAACAATTTATCACTGGATACTGATTTTAACTTATTGCTGCAGAAAAAATAATCTCTTCCCTGAGATGATGGGAAAGTCTTCATTTCCTACTTTTTTCTTTTTCTTTTTATAAAAATACTTTTAAAAGAGTACTTTTTGTATTTAAATATAAGAATTCTATTGTCTGTATTAGTTGTTAAAGTTAGAAACCAGATTCTTCATGGTGGTGGCTTATTGTTCTGAACATTAAGGTTGATGTGATGAAGAGTCTATTAGCAACAGAGCTCACTTGGTAATAGCATAATGATTATCATTTAGCATAATCAGTAATTTAATTTTAATGACCATTATTGCTGTGACCTCTAAATTTGAATAAGGGTGCACAAAATAAGTCTCTTCCAAAATATGTCTTTGTTCAAGGTTTAGACATAGACTATTGCAGATATCATTTAGTGTTAGTTAATTTTAAAGTAGATTGCCTTATATAGAGAGAAAAATAACAAATTTTATGCAAAAATTCCTCTTTTCTTTTTAATTAGTAACATAGATTAATAGCAGATTTATGTTATATTTGTTACCATTTATGTATAGGATTAGATATGACCAAAAGCCACCCTTTATCATTAAAGTAATAAGTAGAATAGGTATATTTTTCTCTAACTTTTTAATTTTATCAGAGATTGCTAAGGGATTTCATTAAAGTGTATTTTTATCTGGTATGTGTATGTACACACACAGACAGGATACACAGATAAAAACTTTGGCACTAGAAACACAATATGGATTTCCACATAAGTGATTATAACTGTATTCCCTGTTTCCTGAATTGGAAGTTGAGATTTCATGCTACAAAGATTTGAACATCTAGTCATAAGTATTCAGAAATACTTCAAAAAAATCCCTTTAGATTATTCGAACTAACACACTCATAAAACAACATTATCTCTTCCTTTCACATAGGATACTTCTTCGATTTTCTTATGAACCTCCTTGGTGTGGCTCAGTAGTAGTAAAGATGTTTTCTCCTGTCTAATAAATGAGTTTTCAAAATTTCAAAAGACATAAAATCATGCAGTTCTTCCCAAAGTGCTGTTTGCAGATAATGCTTGTGTATTCAATATATAAAGAGAAAAAAATCTGTAATGATAAGAGCCAGGAATTGATTTAATTTCCATGCAATATTTAGTGGGGATCAATTGAAATTTTTTTTTCCCAGTAGAATTGTGTTCATACTGAATTCTAACAAATCATTGGGTGAGCTCTTCTACAGAGTATAGAAGTTTTGTAAATTATCACTTCTCTCTCAAGACTTCCAGACTCCCCCAAGTGGATATCTGAAAAATTTAGCCAAGTAAGTCTAAATAACTCTGGCACTTTATAATGAGCTTTAATCAATCCACATCAACTTTTTTTAGATTAAAGCATGATGCATGTACAATTTTTCTTTTGATGAATCTAGCATTCCCCTGTTCTATCACCTATAATTTATAATTTACTCACAAGAATACTGGTTCTCTTATTAAGAGTCTTTCTCTTCTCTATTTCTTTCTTCAAAAAGTGAAATCAAACTGTTACCTTCATTAAGGACCATATTATGATTTGCAGGGTCAATGCTACATAAAATTATTCCCATATAGGATGCACAAAAGGGACTGTATTGCATTTTGACCTCCAAATAAATAAGATAAACACAGTTTGTAACAAACTGCAGTTTACTCTGACATAGGGGCATCAGAATGTCTGGAATCTGCTTTAACCAATTAAGCGTTTCAAGGCAAAAGGAAAATAAAGCCTTAGGTAAATCCATTGAAGGCACCATCTCCCAGCCTCCCACTGACCATTATCGATCTTTTTAAGTGCCGCTTAATGAGTCGTATAGTAGTAGCAGATCTATGGTGTGTTTGTACCTGATGGGATGCCCTCACTCCACCACCTCAGAGGAGCTAAACTTACACAAAGAAAGAATCCACTAGGTGGGAGGACACGACCAGGCTGATGGCTGCCTTGACCCCTTAAAGCTCAGCCCAATAGTCTTGTCTCCAAGGAAAGCAGCAGACCCCATATCCTACTTTCCATGACAAACCCATTAGTTCCTGTGCGGGAGATTTTTCCATTCAGGTCGCTTCTAGGGCGAACGCTTTTGTTCACTAGCACTCTCTGTAGTGGGAGAACTAGAGAGAAATGCAAAGCAAGCTTGTGGCTGCAGCTTCATGTGCCGCAAAGCATCCCTTTCCTCTCAGCTTTGGCAATTTAGGAAGAACCAACGTGCCCAGAGGAGGTGGATGAAGGGAAAGCCAGGACTGGGAACACATAAATCAGGAGTCCCTGTTTTTACCTTCTATCCACTTCCACTCACATTGCCACAACTCCCCTCCCCCAGACTATCAGCACTTATGATTTCTATAAATGGGTGGGGGTGGTGGGCGGGGGACATTTTCTTCCCTCTCCTTTTTCTAAGATTCTGAACAGGATACCAATCTTCATAACCAAATATATATATATATATATATATATATATATATATATATATATATATATATAACAAATAGAATCGTATAAACCAACCCCAACGGGTAGCAATTATCTTGAGGGAGAGAGAAGCCGCGGCTGGATTCGCTGCAGTTGGAAGCGATTGGCTTTGGTATTGAATTATTAATTTATTTATTTCCCCTCGCCCCCACCCCCACCCCAACTGGTAGACAAGAAACCACGTTCTCTTCATTTTCCCCTCCGCCCGCACCTTACAGGAGTCTCCCACTTCTGGGCGGCGGGCCGCTGTGCCGCCCGCCTGCGGTGGCCGTCGCCTCCCCTGCCCTCTGCGGCCGCGGCGCTGTGCGGGGCGCTCCCACTCGCGCCAGGGCTGGCGCGGCCGTGGGTCCCAGCGGCGGCGGGGGAGGGCGGGGGGAGGCAGCGGGTGACAGATGTACTCCTCTGACAGCTCTCAGTATCAGCCCAGTGGCTCCCTGCCATTGGCTCAGTGCAATGGACCGGCAACGCCGCTCACTATAATAACACTCATGCCTGCCAGCAGCAGCAACTCCGAGTGCCGGCGCCGAGCGCGGGGGATGCTGCCACCGCCGCCGCTGCTACTGCCGCGCGGGCGGCTCCCGCTGCCCGGCTCCGCTCGGCAGCCGCGCGGGCACTGACTTCTCCTGGGCTTGGTCCTGCCTCTTCGGACCCCTCCCCTCCCAGGATCCTCCCGTGGGGCTCATAGTCCCACCGCGAATTAGAAGAGAAACACTCACTCACAGAGACTGAGAGGGAGAGCGCAGCGAGCATGCGGAGGCGGAGGAGCCTCAGCGCGCACGGCAGAGGGGTGTAGAGATCCTGTCTCCCCAGGGCAGGCAAGTGAGGCGGCCGTTTGCCCTCCTGGCGGGTCCCCAGCCCACCCTCCCCGGGCTCTGACGCGCTGCGGCTGCGGGCGCGGGGTGCATGGAAGCGGCGGCTGCGGTGGAGGAGGCGGCGGCTGCCCCATGGAGTGTTACTACATTGTCATCAGCTCCACGCATCTCAGCAACGGACACTTTCGCAACATCAAGGGAGTTTTCCGGGGCCCTCTCAGCAAGAACGGGAACAAAACTCTGGTAATCGCTTTCTCTCTCTCTCTCTCTCTCTCTCTCTCTCTCTCTCTCTCTCTCATCTAAGAGGACATTTGGAGGATTGAGACTACTGAGAGGTTTTGGAAGTGCTGCTATTCAATTTGGTTTATAATATATTAATTTGTTTACCTGATGGGAGTGGAGTGATAATTAGAGATAGAAAGAGAAAGGAATCTCAGTAAAGCTATGATCCGTGGCTTTGATTGACACTTCCATAACGCTCCAGACTCTCTCCACCTCATTCCATAATGCTGAAGATGATCACAATCTTTCCTTATTTGAAGCATGTTTTGTCAACAGGATCTTTTTGAAAAGAAAGGAGCCCTAACCCTAAGTGACCCCATAACATCTTTTGATTTAGGAAGCTGAAGGTGAATGAGGATGTGTGTTTCTGATGGAGGAAGGGAGCCATGCGGCTGGTAGCATAGAGGAAGTGGAGGGATTGAGTGATGGTCTCAGAAAGAGTTTGTAATGGGGCTCTTCCCTGAAGGACCAACTGTCAGCAAACTTCTCTCATGAGAAGTTGTCAGTACTAAGCTAACACTACAAATGATTTCAAAACCCATGCTGTCAGCTTTCAGCTTGTTATTCTAAACAGGTTGGGGATAAGCATGAAGGGCGATCGTTATATCACGATTAGAATCATTAGAAAACATGTTAGACAAACAGAATCCATGCAGTGGCAGGAAGGTTCTCACTAGACCACAGCGCTTCATCTTTCAGCATCCTAGTAGAAAGAGCACTCCTGATTGGTGGGAGAAGATGTGCTGAGCACTGAAATAGTGCTGGGTGATATCTCCTTCATTCCTTCCAAATTCCAGTGGCTACAAAACCAGCCTGCAGACAACTCTCATATACTTGTATGTGTAGAGAAATATACACATCCATAAAGAAAAAAAAAAAGAAGTACACTATATAGAGTAAAATAAGGTGCAGTATACAAAGGTCTGATTCACTAAGTCTGGGCCCATTAGCAAGCAGCCTCTCCTCCACTTTCACATAGTGGTTACTTAGCCTGAATGTGCAGAATAGAAGTTTAAGGACCAAATAAATAAAAAGTAAATACAGTATTCTTAATCTATTTTCTAAATATATCTCAAAATGTGTTACTACATGAATTTAAAAAAATGTGGTGTGTTTTTTCCAAGGATAAGGAATTCTCATCTAAAATTTTAAGTGAACTTTGGCATTAATTGATATATTCTTTTCCCCTTGAATTTATTATCTACCTCTTTTCAGTTCATTTAAGACTCAAAAAGCCAGGGCAAGTTTGATGCTTTTGTTGTTCTGGATGTGGCCTGTTGCTGTTTTTGTTGCTGAACAAAAGAAAGTAAATAGCACTCTTCTGGTGACTTCATTATTGGAGTATCATATAAAGTAGGCAGAGGTTAAAGAGAGTATTAAAATTGTTCTGGACAGAGAGCTCAACTAGGAGGGAAGGCAGAATTGGGAGGGGAAAGACTTTCATTTTGGATAAAGTAAACACAAGTTTGTTTTTAAAATCAAGTTTCACTGAGGGAAAAGGCAAACTTACTGAATGAGACTTCATTTTCATAGTTACTGTGATGGTGCAGGTGATAAAGCATACCTTAGAGTTGATAGAAAAATAGTTCTTCTCCCAAACTCCTCTTGTTAAGATGCTATTAATCTTGATTATAAGTCAACTTGTGGTTTCTAACAATGGTTGAGTTTACATATTCTGACTTCTTTGTCATATGCTTGAAGTTGACTAGTTCTTTTTATTACTCATATTGACAAAAGATGAATTAAAGTCTAATTTTGCCAGTGTAACCTTGTTAAAATAGATGATAACAGCAGTCAGTTATGTGAGGTGAATACATTGAAATGTAGGTAAAAGTCAGAATTAACAGATATAGATAATATACTTGACCATATTTATCTTAGTTATAATGAAAGAGACTTACAGGAACTTTCATGATAGTCCTTCCAAGTTGTTTATGAACTGCCCAAGTTTGTATTTCTTCTGTATAAGACTTTATACTGACTGAAATTATATAGATTTTTATATTCTGATCCAATTGTGTTTGAAACTATTTTTTCCTTGATAATATATATGTATGTTTTCTAGATTTTTTATGAGTTTTGTTATTGAATACAATGAGATTATTAAGAACTATGGAACATATTGGGAAATATTCATCAAGCAATAATTTTACATATGAAAAAGAGCTGTCCATACTTACCTGAAAATGTACTATTTTAAAGCACATAGGGTGTTGTGAGGATTTGCTGAAAGTTAAAACTTGCTAACAATTAAAAATAGAAAATTGAAGCTCAAATGTCTGAATTAACAACTTAATAAGAAGCACAAATATTAACTTAAAATAGATACATGTCACGTTTTTTTAAAAATTAAGTAAGGATTTATGCATGTCATGTTTTTAATTTGTACTTTCAAATTTTAAAATTGAGACACAAAATCACATGTGCAATTGTTTTAACCTCTGATTTGTGGAGTAATAATATGAGGCTTTTTCACTTTATTTTATATTTGATTTTGACATACTTGAATTTTACCTTTAAACAATCTTCACATTGCTGCATTTTTAAATATACACTAAATTCAAAAGAATTTAACATATTTAAGTGTTTTTTTCTTATTTCAGGAAAGCACAACTTAAAAAAACTATTTTACCCTAAGAAATTGAATTATTTTCAATTACTAGATAATTAATGAATATTTTACTTATTTATAAATTCACATTAATAAGTATTTTATAAAAAAATTCACAAATTTATAAGATTAATTTAAGATAATATGTATCTATTAGTACAGTATTCTGTCATGAATAAAATGTTACTTGCATAAATAACCAGTGTAACTCAGGTTTCAGTGACATTGATTAATTGTTAAGTCCTAAATTCAGAATGCAATCCTGTCACTCATATTAAGGAGATTATCAAACTATGCAGTCCTTTCCATCTATCACCCATACATAAAATCTTGAAAAAAAAGAAGCACATTTAAAGATTAAGACTGTTATTAATTTTGAACTTATTCATGAACTTTTAAATATATTCCACTTGGCCATTTTAAGCAAAAATATATAAATCTCCATTTAGAAATGTCTTATCCTGATTTCTATTACAAATTGTATCATATCTATGATATAGCTTTACTTTTATGAAACAAAGTAGCCCCAGGATTTCTGGATAAGTTATAAGGTTTAATGACTATGAAAAAAGTTTATGTTCCATGTATTCTTATTATTTTTCTTTAAGTTTTTTCAATCCACTGCTGTGTAAGCAACTGCTGTTTGGATAGACCCATTAAGTTATAGTTTTTCTTGCAATTGAGCCAAAAAGCTTGTTTTCCTTATTTATAGAGTTTAAAACAGCTATCCAGATGTGCAATATGTATTTAGCATGGAATAAGTTATTTCTAATCACTATCACTTGTAATATAGAATTTGGGGTTTGCCCTTGGACTTTTGGAAGTTACTATTAATTTTCTTCATTCTGTTTGTTGATCAGCATTTTGGTTTCTCATATAATAGCATTACATTTATTTCACTGAATGGTAGTTTTGAGGTCACAGAATGAGTCAATAGTATAATACAAATTTCCTGACATAATCCAAATTTTGGAATCCATAAGGATAAGTATCATAATATGATTAAGAGATAGTATTGGTTAATCTATTTGTCAAAGGAATTTTACTTTTCTATTTGCCTCCAGGTAAGGAAGAATAGTACCAGAGTTATAGAATAATTTGAATTTAAATTTGTTTTAATTCTTATCTTCAAATATGTAAACATCACTAAGTTTTGTCTGATATAGGCCCCGTTTCTCCAATTTCAGTATAGGAACTACCAGATTTAGGAAGAAAAAAGTGTTATTAGTTGGTTCTCAACATATTTGTGATTTAGTTTATTTGATTTTGTTGAGGTGCCTCCATTGTAAGGCACTATTATGGGCACCACAGGTGCTATATATTACATACTAAATATTACGTGCTAAGATTTATTCAGTGATGCTCCTGTTCATTTTGATTCTGTTGAAAATATATTTGACATGCTTGTAGGGTTTCTTGTCACTCAGGATATTTTCTTATGTATTAATTTTAGAAAGTAGGAAAATTGTTTTCCTTTGTGTATACAGGAAATCACAAATTTATTTAGGTAGGCCTTTGAAATATACTATATGGCTTTTTGTTTTAATTATCATTATAGAATGTTATATTATTCATGCTTTTCAATCATACATAGTCTTTCCTAAAAAAAATTGTAATTTTAAAGGTTTTGCCACTTACCCAAACTCAATTATGATTGGTAAAATACCAATTGTTGATTGTTGTTAAAAATTAATATTATTGGATAAACAGCCTCAAGGGAGTTTAAGAGAGATGGTGAATTATTAATGTGCAATCTTAATATATCCCCAAATTCCCCACTTTATGAACTTGTGCATATAATATCTTGTTATATATTCTCCCAAGTTTCTTTCAAACTCTTACTTCAGTATTAAAAGTTATCTTCTGTCTCATTTTTCTTAACTTAATGTGCCATTTCTTCTTTGCTCTATTTGTTTTTTAGTGAAGTGAAATTTTACAGCATATGCATTTTTAGAACATGTTATTCAAGTTAAAGAAACTCTGAGAGAGTTGGACTTTTATAATCATGACTCAAAAATGTAGGCAATATTTTAAAGAGGAATGCTGTTAATTAATACCCATGATTCCGACATACCTTTGATAGCTTATTAAATATTTATTCTAGACAGCTGAAATTCAAATAGTGACATATTATCTTGTCTTATTAGATCGGCACTGGTGTATTCTTGGCTGTTGGTGGGCACATTATGTTTGTACTCAAAATACAGATGGGCAAAAGCTTCAAGGCCCATCTAATCCAAAGGTTTCAGAAGATCCTATTCTGGATCAAACACAGCTTGGGGAAGAGTTCAGTATTTACAATGTTTTACAATACTTGGGGTTAGATGCCATTGAAGGAATTATCCTCATAATTTACCACTATTCTACTCTGCTTTTTCTTGCTATGTAGATATTTAATTTTTTTATGTTGCCTTCTCAACCAATGAGGAAACTTAAAGTTACTATTCCTGGCTTAAAGTCAAAGTCAAAGTTTACCTATGAGAATATAGAAGTATTTTTATTTTTTAAAATATACCCTTCAGGTACTAACTTTCAAAACAGTAACGGTCTTCAAAATTTTTCAGCATATTCACACTTTCCTTAACTGTTTACTATATATTAGTTGAACTTATTAACAGTATTCTCCAAATCAAATATCTAGAAATGCTAGCATAAGAGGAACCACTTAGAGATTTGAGGGTAATAGATTTTTTTCATTTAAAATTGCAAATTTGGGACTGGAGTACATGTCAGTGGTAGAGTGAATGTGCTTAGGATGTGCCAGGATCTGGATCCAATTCCCACCACCAAAAATAAATAAATAAACTAATAAATAACAAAATAAAAATAAAATTGCAGACTTTTTATTCAAGCCATTGGTGGTTTGGGTATTTTCTTATTGTTTTTGTCTTTTTCAAGACTAATTCTAAATTTTTGAATATAATTTTAATTTATACTGAAACGTGTAGGTCACAAAAAGCATTTTAAAAATGCTTTATTAAAAGTGTCATAGGTGAAAAAGTATTATGGGTAGCAGAAATCTTATTTTAAGGTAATGGTATAAATAATTATATCTGTGATATTAATACAATGTTGAAGTGATTTCTCCAGTGACCCTGTTGACTGTGATAGTTCTTTTGAAGAAGATTTATGTGTGTTAAGAATTTAAGAAACCCTTTGAGAAAAAAAAATAGCAAGTATCCTCTGTGGTATACTGCAGCCAAAATTCATAAAATTATTCCTAATTATTACATTTTCATATTGCTAACTATTAAAAGTAAGATGTGTAATTTTGTTATTTTTAGTTTCTAAAACTTTTAGCCTGATATCGCTTGATGTGTTTTATTTTAAATTATCCATTGCATCTGAGAAAACCTTGCAATATATAGTATATTTATGACAATATTTCCAGCTAGCAAGGATTCATTAATTTTTATAAATGTATTATAGTACACTTCCTAGCACACTGTAAGATAAAGTGGGGGTAATAAATAATTAAAATTTAATCCTAGTTGTCAAAGTAAACAAAGTCCATTACCTGATGTACTACCCTGAACTCTTTCATAATGGTTTGGCATCACTGTAGGAAAGTTACATACTTTTCTCAATGAATGAAAATAGTTCTCATATACTAATAACTTATGATCGTATTCCTGTGTCCAAACTATAAGATAACTTTTTTTGTTCTTAATAGCTTTAGAAAATTGAGCTAAGTTGAGTCTGAGGGCTACTTTCATGTCTTAACTAGAATAGTAATTGTTTATTTCATCAAATACTAATCTCGGTGCTGCTTTGAAGGTATTTGAAGGAGATGCAGCTAACAACTAGAATCAGGTGACTTTAACTTTAAAGACCATTACCCTCTGTAATATGAGTTGACCTTACACAAGCAGCTGAAAGTTCTTTCAGCAATAATTAGAATTTCTTGAAGAAGAAATTTTTCCTGAAGACTGCTGTCTCAACTCCTGAGTTTCCAACTTGCCAACTGCCTTTCATATTTCAAATTTACTAGGGCCTACAGTTACTGAGTGAATTCCTAAAAATAAATACACACATACACACACTATTGGTTCTGTTTATTTGGAAAACTCTGATACAGAGCATCAGGTTATAATACCATTTTTACAGTAAGACAGCTAAATGATGGAAATATGAATCCTATTTGTATTTAATAGGAAATAGGTGAGTTGATGTTGATAACTATATAGATTCAAAATTGATGGAGCTTATTATAAACATTTTCTGTTTTTCTTCATAATCAAATTGAGAATTATTTGAAATATTTGCCTTGATTACAATCTATCTCTAATTCAATCTCGCTTCCACAAAATTCAATGTTATACACTGTTATAGTTATGCAAAATCATAATTATTCTTATCAGTTCTACTTCATTATGCATTAATTGTACTTGAAGAAAGTTAGTATATCACTAAATGAGAGAAATATTTCAATACAATTTCAGAAGTGTACATTTTGATATCCCAAATTTAAGAAAATGTGCTTTACATGAAGTTATGTAGAATAAAGAATTTACATTTTATGAACAGAATATTCTCATGAAAAACATACAGAATTATGTTAATGTCCAGTAGCCAATATCGCCAGGACTGCAACTCTAATTAACCTAATTAGTATGTTGCTCTTTGCTGGAATGAGGTAAATTGTTCATCATGGGGAGCCTTGCAACATCTCATGAAGAAGACATGAAGAATAGTTTTACAGGATTTGGGATTTTGTGGGATAATTCTGTGGGTAAATTATTAAATCATTATTTCTGGATTTTGTACTATGATAAAGAAAGGCCACTTCTACTCTTGGTTTCTTAGTACATTTTAAATAGAAGGCAAAAGGAACAGAGAGGATATAAAGTTGTTATCGGTAGAAAATCTACTTTTGCTCATGTTGGCTGGTAGATGGGGATGTTGGGTAACAAAAACGGTATCAAAAACAGATGTTATATTTTGTCTGTGATCAGTCATGATTGAGGCATAGTCTTTTTTGTCTCTATCACTATCATACAATGACCTCATTTGATGTTAGTGTACCCTGAAACTGTTCATGTGTAATAAGAGAACACCATTTCTCTCGTTTTCAATACAGACAGTTCTCAGCAGCTGCTCTTTTCTCTCTCAGATATGACCATGGAATGGATGACTGCTAATGGAAAGGACAGCCAGGTTACAGATGATCATAGAACGGAGGTGATCAGAGGATAAGAGAATGGGGAACTTAGGGAAATGATATTCAAAGCTAGGGACTTAGGGATGAGTGAGGTAGGCGAATGATTGAGAAGCATCAAGGTGGAACATGGAGGATGCGTGCCCCATATTACCACATTAATAGAGGATTTTGGAAAAATAAACACCTCCATCTCCTGAGACAGATACAGAAGAACCATGTTTCCAAGAGAAACAAAATTTCAGCAAAGAGGTTAAGTAAAAAACTTAAAGCTGTGGAAATTGATTGATTATAGGAACTTATGAATTCAAGTGGAAACAGACCAAAAGTTTTAGAACATGTGAAAACAGAGAGAGTTATGTCAGAAAAGAGGATGTAACCTAAACATACGGGTATTGAAGTTTAGGAAATGAAGGATAATTTGGGAGTTCTGGGCTTCTTTGTGATCAACATCATTGAGGGTACAGAATACGGTATGCCTGATTCTGATAAGCCTGTATCTTCACATGTTAGAGAACAGAGGAGATAAGTTCTCCTGTCTCTTGTAAGAGCATAGACCCCCTTCATGAGAGTTGCACTCTCATGACCATTACCTTCTCAAGGCCCCTCTTCTAACACAGCACATTAGGGGTTAGAATTTTAGCATATGCATTTGGAAGACACAAACATGAAATCCCATCACACATCCATATCAGATTACATGTGTCCCTTAGTCAGAAAACACCTAAAGAATATTAATGTGGAGTAGTTAAATTTTGTCTGGAGAAAATTTAGAAATAAAGTGTGGTACTCTTGAGAGTTTCTATGGGAAGCAGGAAAATTTTGGATAATAAGTTAGTCAGGAGACTAGTTGAAGAAAAGAAAGGCTGTAGTGATCAGAATTTTCTTTTTCTAGTGCTGGTCAAGGACAGAATGGCAGGATCATGATATTTAGGGCTGGACACAGCTCCATGATAGAGGGCTGGCCTAGTATGTATTTAGTGTGTATGAGGTCCTGGGTTCAATCCTCAGCATCACCAGCACACACACACACACACACACACACACACACACACACACACACAGGCACACGCAAAGATACAAATGATAAGCATTTCAAAACTTGATGCTGAGCAAATCTCTGCTTTTTGTTGAAGACACTCAATGTATGGACAAAGTGATTTCACTGTAGAGAGTACTTTCACTACAGAATTGTGCTCTTGCATCCAACTTAGAATGTCTAAAGTACTTTCCCTTTTATTTACAAAATGATTGAAAATCCAAATACTCTATCACCAGATAGATCTGAACTCAAATCCTATCTCTACCTCTGTATTAGTAAATAGTGAAGATCACTGCCTGTAATCCAAACCCAGAATAAAAATTATGTGTCTTAGTCATATATATATATATATATATATATATTCTCATATAAGAATTCTGCAGTTAGATATATTAAGTGGTTTGATGATGTCAAGGCTAAAGATTCTCTGATTTTATTTGCATTTTCCTATAATTATAGTGTAGTCACTATTTTAGCCATCACATCTACACTATTAAATGAGGGGATAAAAAAGGAATACGGAGGAAGGACAAAAAGTAATGTTTGCTTTGCATGATTTCTTCCCAATAATGTTGGCTTATATCTCTTTGTCCAGAACTGTTTTAGAAAACCATTCCTAAGTAGAGGAAAAGATTAAAATATCGTTTATTAAGCTAACACAATACTAATTCCAATAAATCAATGTTAGGTTAGTAAGAAAAAGAGGGAATTAATTAGAAAAGAGACATCTTCCATGATTAGTCCCTAGCTTTAAGACCTTGGTAAGATTCACTTATTTCATTATCAGTTATGTTAACATTGAAAAACTGTGGTGATACCTATGTAGAAAACTAATTTGCAAATCAAATGTGATTATAAATATGTATTGGATTGTACAATATTTGCCATAGAAGCCTGCAATAAGTTGTGGTAACTACTGCAAGTATCTCTTGCTGTATCATTTATTTTCTTTAACTGGAATTTCTATCATTCAATTCAATATATCTGGACATGACATAATTCTAACACCTTTAATATTGAACCATATTAGTTTTTTTTTTTTTCTCAGTGTCTTAGTCTATTTGTGCTGCTGTAACACAATATCATTGATTGGGTGTCTTATATAAAACGTGAAATTATTTCTCACAGACCCAGAGGTTGGAAGGTTCAAGGACAGGCTGCCAGCCAATCTGGTATCTGGTGAGGGCGTGTTTCCTCATAGATGGGCTTTTCTAACCTCAAATGGAAGAAAAGGGAAAAGGGATTTTCTTAGCCCTCCATTTCAAGGGCACTAATCTGCTCCTGAGGTTACACCATCTCCCAGTGGCCTCCCCTCCTGATACCATCACATTGGCATTAAGGTTGCTACATGTGCATTCTGGGTGGTTGAAAACAATTTGTGCCATATCACCCAGTTTACTCATGATACCCTTACTTATACTTATCTCAGTAATGTACCAGGTCTCCTCCCTTAGGCTGGCCCCTAAATATTTTAGAAGATAAACAGATGAAAATCACAAGAAAATGTCCAGAACTAGTAATTTATTTGTCTTTCAGAACTCATAAAACTAAAGGAAACTGAAACTTTAAGAAAGATTAGAATTTCTTTTAACTATCTATAATAATAAATCCTATGTGATTCCCTTGCAATGTTCTTTGACCACTGCAGTTCTGATATTACAAAAGTAATAATACACTAGGGGGCAGCATAACATTTCTTGTTTCTCTCATATAGATAGGCAGAACAAATAACCATAGATAATAAATTTATCAAACATAGTTACCACAGTCTTATTTGTTAAAAGTCGCTCTAAAACTTCATTATCTAAAAAGTCAGTTTGGAATTATGATGTTGGTTTGATGTGATTGCTACAAGCTCAGTTCCTATACTTTACCAAGTAATCATTTTTGATCCTACTCTTCCTCATTCACATCATTTACTTGGGAAGTATGTGGACATTCTGGCATAGAATTGGTAACTTATTACATCTTTGTAGACTGTGATCTGGCTTGAAAAAGTATCAGTTTTTCCTATTGAGGTTGATGTTTCTAGGTGCTCAGTAGTAACTCCAGTCTACTAGTTTTATAACTCTTAATGCCAAATTTACTTTTCATTTTATAATTGATTTATAATTAAATTTGACAATTTTCATGAACACTATTAAACAAAATAAAGGTGAACTGTGATAACCATTATTTGTTGATAGAATAGCTAAAATAGGAAATAAAGTTTATGTAAAATTTTGAAACTCATCCTATATTTTCTTGATTGCCACAAGTGATAACTATTGAAAAAATATTTGGTATTCAAATATCGAAGTTTTATTATTGTATAATGATGTTTCCTCCATAACAATTGACAATACATTTATTAGGGAAAAGGTCTAGATTGTATAAAATAGCATAAACTGTTTTATTTGTATTACCAATTACTGGATATATTAATTCAACATAAAAGATGCGTTTTTATAAATTAGACTTAGAAAAGTTGCTATTAATGATACATGTTGTTTTTCAAAATCATATTAAGCTATTTTTCAGGTACACTGATCTTAATAGAATTTCAGATGTATGTATTACATATTGCTGCTCTGGTGAGTTGTATTTAAGGCAGTCTATTCCCATTATTCTTCAGCAAAAGTTAGTGAAGTAAACAATAATAGTAAATCTAAGCAAATTGATTCTCTTTCTATTGTGCTTAGCATATTGTAAGCATAATTTCATGATGTAAGAGAAATTGAGGATATTTTCTTTTTTTTTTTTTTTTTTTTTTTTTTTTTTTTTTTTTTTTTTTTTTTTTTTTTAAAGAGAGAGTGAGAGAGGAGAGTGAGAGAGAGAGAGAGAGAATTTTTTTTAATATTTATTTTTTTTAGTTCTCGGCGGACACAACATCTTTGTTGGTATGTGGTGCTAAGGATCGAACCCGGGCCGCACGCATGCCAGGCAAGCGCGCTACCACTTGAGCCACATCCCCAGCCCAAGGATATTTTCTTAAGATATCCAATCACTTTAATTAAAATATGCCCATGTTCAAGTCACATATGATATTGGATAAATACTTAGTTGCATTTCAGAATCCAAATATACTTACTATCTTAAATTATTATTAAAGTGAAAATATAATTCTAGCAACTATAAAAACCATAGTTTCAGGTCAGTGGAGAGACTCCTGATTTCTCTTAGTACCCTACATAAAATAAGGACAGTATCTATTTGTGGGCTCAAGGCAAAACAGTTAGGCAAACATATAGCAAAATCACTCATATTTTCTCTCTCTGCCTCGGCCACCCTCACTGTTCCCTGAATTTCTTTTCTCTCCATCTCTCTCTATATCCTGTAGTGGTAGAGGGTATTGCTTTCACCTTCAGCCTGAGTATATATTGTCAGAAAGTCCATAGCACCCTACTTTCTTTGTCCAAGGACCAGAAATCAAAACAATGATTTATGTATCCACCTGATATAGTATCAGAGATCTAAAAATAATAGTGGTAAGATTTGGGGGAAATATGAAGTAACTCAATAGCCAAAATTACACTGGAGGATCATAATCCTAGAAATTGAGAAAGAAAAAGAGTAGGAGGGAGAAAAGGAAGAGAGGGAGAGAAAAGAGAGGGAGAGAGGGAGAGATTGTTATTAACTCTTCTTTTGCAATTAAGCAGATTGTCAGCTAAGAAGGTATATAGACTTGAATAATTGCATTATGATACATACAAACTTACCTGAGTCAGTATCACTTTAAGCTGTTTTCCTGAATGCAGTTGCATTTCTTTTAACTTTTTAATTCTCAAAATTATTCAAATTTGTATGAAAAATTATACCATTACACTGTAAAATACAGAAACTTCCACAGTGACAGGAATCTGCCAAAAATGATTCCCCATTCTCTAACCCAGCTGGAATTCTGCGTTCTGTGAGGATTTGTAGATTTCACATGAGAATGCTATGAATGGTGACTTTAATATGATATCTGGTTATGTTTTTTCAACAACCTCAAGCCCTGTAGTAGGCAGTGAAGCAAGGAATGTAGTTTTCATTCTCCCTACCTTCTGGCATGTTTTAACCATGTAATGGAAGAAGAGACATTCAAAGACAGGATGATGCTGACGTACAGTGTCAATGGGGATTACTCCAGGCAGATGCATTTCATCCTAGGAAGATGAAGCATAGTAAAGAGAGCACCATAGTGCATGTCCAGTGGCTTCACGATAACTCCATCAGTAAGAGGTTCCTGGGGCTGAATAGTCACTGTTATTTCAGGCTATATCAATGGCCAAATTTTGCCCAAATATGAATGGTTCTGTTTCTCCAACAAACCTGGATCAACAAGATCACCTTTGAATCTGCCAGCAGCCTAATATTTTTCCAATAAGATTTTTTTTTATTGGTTGTGCAGAGTACAAGAATTTTTTTTATGCTTCACTTAATAAGCTAATTTTGGAGAGAATTAGGATAACTATAGAACTTTTTTTCAAAAATTTCTGGTTTTATGTAGAATTTTCACAGTGTTTCACTTCTTCTGTCACTTCCTGCCATTTTCCTTTTTAGTTTTTCTTTAATAAAAAGTATTAAAGCCTTTGGAACTAGAAAGAGCTAGGTATAAATTTTGGCTTTCCAAACTGGATCAGTCATTTGACTTTAGTTTCTGTTCCTTTATCAATAACAGAACTTCAACTGATTTAATCCCTGATGTATACTAAATTATCAAACATTTTATTTAATTCATATAGAATTACGATTGAAATGCTTTGAGCTGAGTAAGTTGGGTGAATAGGCTTGTTGTAAAGATTATTAAGGGAGGTGTCCATTTCAGTGTCTGGCACATAATCAATGCTATTGAAATTTTTACAAATATAGTTATCTTGAAAGGAGATTTGTCCTTCCTTCTTTCCAAAGCAAATGCATAAATGTGTGCTTGTCAAATAGAACATGAGATGCCAAAGAATAGGAAATAGGTGGTTAAGGGAGTCCAATGAAATTAAGGTCCTAGAGTTGATTAGAAAAGTTCAGCATTTATATATATATATATATATATATATATATATATATATATATATATATATACACACACACACACACACACACACACACATATACTGTAAGTAGACACTTTTGTTTATCCTATGTAGGAATACTAAAATTCTATAGAGCACAGATTCAAACCTAGATAGATAATTATTACCTGAAGGTACAGAAAATGCATTTTAAAACTTACATCACAGGCACTGAATCTTAATGTCTGTGGATGCAGTCCAGGAATTTAGCTTTGTAAGAGTTCCCAGATGACTTTCACTTTTCTAGGATGAAATGCATCTGGCCGAGTTTCAATGGACGTGTTCCAGAAGAATGTTTGGACATCACATATTTGTATTTAGAATGAGAGATGAAGCCTTGTTCTCATGCTTTCTTAAGTTCTCTGCCCACCACTTCTTACCCTCTACAACAGAACCTCAGAAAGCTAGAAAGGCCAGGTGCAGTGGCACATGCCTATAATCCTAGCAGCTTGGAGGCTGAGGCAGGAGGATCACAAGTTCACAGCCAGCCTCAGCAAAAGTGAGGCGCTAAGCAACTCAGTGAGATCATGTCGCTAAAGAAAATACAAAATAGGGCTGGGGATGTGGCTCAGTTGTCGAGTGCCCCTGAGTCATCCCCAATACCCCCACCAAAAACAGAGCTAGATATATTTGTTTCATGTTTTTTATTTTTTTAAGAAAAAGAAAAAGAAAGAAAAAAATGTTTAATTAGAACATAAAAGACATATTTTTAAAATTTCATATTCTAAATGTACAGAAGTGATAAAAATGTCAGACTGCACTTTGTAAAAAGATAAAAAAATCTATTTGTAGTTTTAGCTTTCCAAAGAAAATTTAGTTAGCTTGTTCAAATTCATTTTCATCCATGCCTTGGAATGTATGAATTCATGTAGAAATTAGATAACATAATGCATTTCACAATTTTTTAAAATTTTTTTTATTGATTATTTAAAGCATTACATAGCTCATGATATATCATCTTTCATACATTTGACTCAAATTGTGTTTTGAACTCCCATTTTCACCCCAAATACAGATTGCATAATCACATCTGTTACATATTCACATTTTTACATAATGCCATATTAGTGACTGTTGTATTCTGCTACCTTTCCTATCCCCTACTATCCCCCCTCCCCTCCCCTCCCCTCCCATCTTCCTTCTCTACCTCCCCTGCTGCTGTTCAATTCTCTCCCTTTTTTTCCCTCCCCCTTGCCCCTCATAACCTCTTATAATTTTATGTATCATTGAAGGTCTCCTACCATTACCATATGCTTTCCCTTCTCTCTCCGTTTCTCTCCCCCCGCATTTCACAATTTTTAATAATTTTCAATATATGCTGTTTTGTAAAATCATTGTATGGAATAAGAAAGCAAAAGATTGAAAGAATTAATTGAGATAAATATCAGGTAATATGAATATGAATAGTTTTATGAATGTATAGTAATACATTAGGTACTTTGTGAAAAGTGTATCAAAGATTCAGCAATTGACATCCTGGATTTGTAAATAAAATTATGCATATTAATAATATTTTAAAAATCAAATGATTTCACATTTCAATTATCCTTTCCAATTTGAATAAAATTATTTTATTTAAAAAATTTTTATTGATACTCTAAAGTCATTGTTTGAATATAGGGACTCATTTCATCATTGTTTAGAATTTTTATGATTGCAATTCTAATAAGTTCTACATTAATAATTTTTTGGTTAAGCCAGCTATTTTTTTTTTAAAGAGAGAGTGAGAGAGGAGAGAGAGAGAGAGAGAGAGAGAGAGAGAGAGAGAGAGAGAGAGAGAGAGAGAGAGAGAATTTTTAATATTTATGTTTTAGTTCTCCGCGGACACAACATCTTTGTTGGTATGTGGTGCTGAGGATCGAACCCGGGCCGCACGCATGCCAGGCGAGCGCGCCACCGCTTGAGCCACATCCCCAGCCCTGAGCCAGCTATTTGATGTACTTTTTTAAATCTTTGAAATGGCTGTACTAATCTTATCTCAAGCTCAGGTTTAAACTATATTTTTGAGTCCTATATATAAACCAATTAATATATGTTTTTATTTAGTATTTATTCGTTATTAGGTTTAGGGCTAAACATTTACTTAATTGTGTAATTTAATCATAATAGCTATTTAATTTTGTATTGTAACAATTGCTGTTTTACACATAAGAAAACTTCGATTTTAGAAGTTATATCTTATAAATGTTCATCTTTGTTATTAACTCTGTCTTGTGGACACTACAAAGAATACATATGAATATAAGATTTTAACATATATATGTCCATTTTTATTTAATTTTGTTTTGTTTTGTACACAAGTAATATCCTTCTAAACTAAAAAAATGACTATATACAACTATAGATGTTTAGAATTTAGAAATATATGTGCATACAAAATTTTATTTAGAACATATATAAGAAATATGTATATATATATATTTATTAATAATTAAATATTTTCTTCAAATATCAGGATTTTATTTGTAAACATTTTTTCTTTAATTTCTCCCATTGTTTTCCTATTTTTATTACCAAATCTGGATACTGATTTAAAATTGTAATTTTTACTCATTTATTAGCTTATCGAAATGTTTTTATCAAATACATTTTCATGCTTCCATTTTTTCTCAATATTGAAAATTGAAGAGAAGCTAGTGAATTAGATTAAGCCAAGTACCAAATGGTATGTTGTATGGCCATTATATATCTCCATGATATAGAATAACTAAATATTATTTAATAAAAGATGATACACTTTCAGGGAAATTCAGGGGTTAAAAGGTTAAAAGGTTTTTCTAGTACTTTCAATTCATTTTGCCATTTTCTTTCAGCATTTTTTTTTTTAGTGTTTGCAGTATTGTATTTACTATTTAGAGTCATAAATGTTTTCTTCCTAAAGGAGAGAATTATTTGTAAGCCGTTTATAGGTGTAAGTGCAACATCATTTTCTCGAATATATTATTGGGTTAGCCATTTGTAGGAATAAAATAAAAGAGACGGTTCATTTTCTAATCACTGAGCTTGGCAGCACTCATTTATAGAAGGATGACTTTCAAATTGAGACAGTTCATAATGTACAGGTTACCCTTCCATCTTTCTTAGAAGATTATTTTCAGGGAGAGTACCAGAAAGGTGACTGTCTCAAGCCTTTTAATATGGGTTTTTGGTAAGATGATGGTGCTTCTAAATTTACTTTCTCCTAATTGCTGCTTGTGCTGCAGAGGAAAGGGATAGGGAATGAGAAGAGGGAGGAAGAAAGCACCTTGTGATGTGTGAACAGGGAAGAATCAGGAAGAAGCCTTTGAGCAGCCCTTTGACGAGATTTGTAAAGAGAATTCTTATCATCTCTGTCCTCATCCATCTTCTCCAAGACTAATTTAGCTATAGCAAAATCTTTAAATGTTGTTAGATATATTTATTTTATTTTTTTTTAAAAAACACGTTATAGACTTTTTTTCTTGCTTTTACTTAGGGTATTTCTATGATCTAGAATGTTCTTAGCTTGTAAAATAGGATCATTTTCCAGAGTTAAGGATCTTTATGCAAATAAAATATTGTAATAACTTTTGAGATAGAGAATGAAAGAAGTCAACATAGTTCATTGCAAAAGAGAAGGTAGAAACACTGCATGATAAAAAATAAAATTAATTGTAAATATCTTTAAAAATAGAAACTCAGAAGATAATATCAAGTCTCTCAATCATATACTTGTAAATTTACATTTTATAGAAATATGTGTTCATAATACAAAAGGCTCGTGATTTTTAATCAGGCAGATATTGTTATAAGCACCATCTTACTGACGAGGAACGGTGTTCAGTAAAGTACTTCTTGGTTATGAAGTGCCATAAAGATTTTCTACTGAATTTGTCTTAGGTTATGTTCTCATCATAACTACAATAAGGGCCAGCTATTTATATTGATTTTATAAAAATAATAAAGCTGTGCATACTACCACTTTTCATAGAAGAATAAAATTGACAGGTCAGTCGTACAATACAAATTTAATATATTATTTGAAAAACACAATCTACATTCTACTCTTAAAAACAACTTATGATGAATCACAAAACCATCTCAAATCATATATATATATATATATATATGTGTGTGTGTGTGTGTGTGTGTGTGTGTGTGTGTGTACATGTGTGTGTTTGTGTACATATATGTATTTTCCCAAGTAATAGGGGTGTAAGTTGAACGTTGAAGTATATAATACTTTTCAACAAATTTTATGTTAAAATTATATGGGATTATCAAATAATTAATAATGAATTATTCCATTAAATTTAAAATACAACCTATTAAAAAGAGTTTTCTGGAAACATTTTAAAATTAGGGAGTAATCATGCTTAATGATAACTTGTCAGATATTTGTCTATAAATTCATCTAATCTGTTTTTTTGTTCTAAATATTGCATTAAAATTCATTAACTTTCTTTTACACAAGTTATAAGAAATGAAGAGTACAATTAAGTTTCCTACATAGTTATAAGTAAAATATATTGTTTACTTTTAAATAAATTAAACAGTATAATAACATGAACTGATAGTCTCCCTTTCTCCTCTGCAGTTGCTTAATCATCAGGGTGTACGATTACACATATCCTCTTTGCTTGAGTCTGTCAAAAGTCATGCTCAAGAAGAACATAATATTGCAATAAATGGAGAGAGACAGGAAGAGAGAATTTAAGATGGGAGACAAAATATTAAATGAAATGAGAGATAATAAATATTATGTAGAGAAGTGTTACAATTATTGTTAGGATAAAAAGTATAGTATGATAATTATTTGATCAATTTCTTCAATTATAAACTTAACTTTCCTACAAATATCTTTATGATTTCAGTATCCATGAAGAATGTACACTGACTTTTCAGTTGTAGTAGATGTTAAATAAGAACATAGAGGTTTTGTGCTTCACAATTGGGTTTTTTGAATATTCAGTTGCATTTATTTATCTTTAATTTCTTATCATCAAGAATGATAGATAACAAAAAAGACAAAAGTAATAGACAAATATAACAGATATTCACTTCTGCCAATTTTTTAATTTCAGAAAGCTAGAAAGAAAATATTGTGTATGTGTAATATACATGTATAAAATACTACTATAGTCTGTCTCTCACGCGTCAAGTTCATCAGATTAGGAAATCAATATGGTGTTAGAACCTTTAATCTGGTTTTCATTATTTGCGTCTTTACATTGTACAAAGAAACAGGCAGTCTCTCTACCTGTGAAGTACACATTTCCCACACTATTAGTTTATAATTTTCTGATTACATTCTTTTACAGTGTTGCTTGATTTATGATAAAAATCATAAATCAAACAATGAATCAAATTTGAACCTTCCAATAACTTTCCTATGTTCATATATGAACATACCACCAGTGAAATTCTACATCATGTACAACCAGAAGAATAGATCATAATTAGAAAAAGTTATACTACATATATGTATAATATCAAAATACACTCTACTGTCATGTATATCTTAAAAGAACAAATAAAAATTAAAAAACAAATTCAAACCTTTCCATAAGCTAAGAACTGCTACAAAACTTGGCAAAATGGAGTCCAGTGAGAAAAATTATTTACACCAATAAGAACCTCATTTTTCGATGAAAATTAATATACTATCATAAAATACATATATTATGCCAAATTAAAAATTCTTGCCTACTTTCTTCAATAGAAATTTACTCCGTTGAAACCTATTCATATCTTTTATATTTGGGGAAATATTAAATTATTTATTTCAGGTCCTAGTTTTAAGTGGATTTTATAAACCACAATGAAATAAAGTGTACAGGAACAAAACAGAAACACTGAAAACAAATCAATTGATTTGTAGAGAACATGTGTGCACGTGTGTTTTTATGTACATGTGTGTGTGATAAGATCAATTAAGAGTGTCTCTTTAAATTACTCCTGGAGAGTCATTTAGGTAAATAAGCATAAAAGAAAACTAAGGAAGATAAAGCAACTGGAACTGAGAAACATAGAGAGTCATTTAGGTAAATAAGCATAAAAGAAAACTAAGGAAGATAAAGCAACTGGAACTTAGAAACAGATTTAAAAAAAATCTTCAGTGAATGGAATGTCATTTGATTACTGCCTATATATAAACCAGAAAATAGCATTTTGAAGAAAAGATGCTCATATTACAGAAAGTGTGGCATTGCACTGAAAAACGTGGAAATAGAATAATCTATCCCACCTATCAATGGCATTACTATGTAAGTAAGAAGTCGTATACATTAGGCCATAGAGAAATTTATTCTGTATATTTGGTGGAAGTGAGCAACAGGTGTTTTGAACAACAATTACTTTGAAGTACACTTTTTCTTATTCCAGTCTGGGAAGAGGTAAAGAAATGTTATCTTTGTTCTTTAGTTAAAATCTTCAATAATAGTGAATACTTAAAAGATTCACAGTCAAAATTCAAAATGTATTGAGAATTTAATATCTTTAAGATATTACATAATAAAATACAAAATTTATTGGAAATAAATTTTATGAAAATGAAAAACTGACATGAAATAAAACTGAATGCTCATTTTGAGGTTTGCATGAAATAAAAACAAACTCTCCAATGCAAAATAAACAGAAATATTTCCTAACTATATATCTATAACATTTAGAGAAAAGTGTTGTATGTAAGATGGATGGTTGACAGGATTTGGAAAAAAATACAGAAATTATTGAAGGCTTCTTAATTATTTTGTGGAACTCTATTAAATTCATAAAAAATGTAAACAAGTAAAAGTCACTTTTTCATATTTCTCATTATGTTTATTCTAAGAATCATTTCTTTTATTGACTTAATATCATATTAATGGTTATCAAAATCATTCCAAATTTGCATAATGACAAGTGCTGAATATTACAAAAATCACATTTGTGAAAGATGACATCCATGCCAGCATTTAACACTGAAGGAAGTTCACTCACTACATTTAAAATGTGATTGTTACTTCACTGTTCATGGTCTTAAAAAAAGAATCACATTTATAAACACACACACATATACATTCCACATGTAGTATATATAGCAAATATCAATATCAATATTATTAATTAAGGTGTTTGAATAAATGCAAATCATCCTTACTAAGTTTAAAACATTTTCACTAAACCTCAAAATTTTAATAAACAACCTGATTTTAAGGGGAAAGCACAATCAAAATATACTTGTATAATAGTATGAAGAAATTGGTATTTATTGAACATTGGTCATTTGGACTGAGAAATCTTAGGTAAATCCGTCAAAGTCTTACAGCATGTTAAGCTTTCCTTTCATTGATTGACAAGGGTAGTTAGTATATTGCTGAGTCATCGATCCATTTGTAATTGCCAATATATTAAAGCTGAATTAGTATCCTTATTTGCAGATATTCTTTCATGTAATGTTCAGTAAAAATACTGCTAATATGGTTGTACAATGCAAATATTCTTAATGTCAATGTGTTGTACACTTAAAATCATTAAAATGGCAATTTTTGTGTTATATATTTTACCACAATAACAAAAACAAAAATTAATATAGAAAACTACAGGTTACCTGTTTAAAATCTATCTAGCCTTCTGCAAATGTCTTTCATCTTACTTCAGTAAAAACATAATTTTAGGTATATAAATTCCAGTGCTCCTGTGAATATGCACATGTGTGTCTTCATGTGAAGGATTCAGCGATTGCGTGTCATAGTTTTTTTTTTCAGAGCAGCAGTAATGATTATATTGTAGAAGATTCTGGCTGAGTTTATGTGCCAACTTGGATCACTTACAATCTGAAGAAAACACATTTTCATAAATTTGAATTATTCATAACACAGGTTCCAGGTTGTAGCTAAAAAACGGTGCTCCTTCTGTAGTATTCTAACTTCTACAATAGTAGAGTAGATTTCTTTCTTTCTTTGAGGGATACTATTCTTTTTTCCACATAAACTTCTAAACACTTATTTCACATTTATTTTAATAATGCAGATTTTTTTCATGAAAACTGGTTTCCATTCAGAATTGATTTCTGTGTAATTTTTGACATTTATATGCAGGAAAAATAGCAGCATTAATAGTGATAATAAGTGATACCATATTACAGAATACATTTTGTAAATATATATTTTGGTGAGTGAGTGGCATGCAAACTGCACCTACAAAATGAATTTCTAGTATTATGTTACTTCCATCAGTAAGTAATTATTCTGTGTTTGATGGAGACATTCTCCTATTACTTCTATCCTATCCAAACAGGATTCTTTGATTACAACTAAAAGGCCTTCATGGTGTTACTGAAACAATTCAATCTTTAATTCAAGAGCACTCCAATGTTAAGGTTTTGGGGGAGGGGACAGCAAAGGTAATAAATTTGTTTTAATTCCCTTTGTTAAATATCAATCCTAATACTAGAATAATTAAGGGATATAATTCTACATGTTGTATTAAAATTTATAAAATCTTCATCCATGAGCTTATAAAATCTTCATCCATGAATTTATCAAAACTTTCATTTAAATTGTACAAAAGCTTACACAGTTTGTTATTGCTTTTCTGCCTACTTTTTCTCATAGTCATATTTGCTAAATTCATTTGAAAATTATAACCAACCTGAAAATTTAAAAATTATTATGTAATATTTTATATCCAGATTGATAAAGAGTAGAAATCATCTGCATCTGGGATTATTATTGGTGTTTACTGCTATAAGGGCAATATAGATGGACAACCCACATACTCCTTAACTACCTGTATTCTTCATTCTTCAAGTCATAATGATGCTTTATGCAAAATAATCTAGAAAAATTAGTATTTTTCATTAAATGATGGGGAATGCAGTATAAATTTTTATTGACAGTGGTCAGCAGAATATATATGGATAGATATATCAGGTGGTTAAATAACTACCTGAAAGATGCAATTTTTTCTTCAAGAGATTTTTGTAAATCTTGTTTCAAGCTATTTTGGTTTTGTAGTAAGGGGGTAAATGGAGTGAATTATGTATACTATATTATATCTGTTACTAGTTCTTCAGTGAATAGTGTTTATTCATCAATTTATGAATAAATATGAGCAATATTATTAGTATTCTACTACTTAAAATTTCCTAGAGATGAATTTAAGTGAATATTGTAAATAAACTTTATTATACTTAAAATTTAGTCCAAGTAAATATCAATAAACAGTCTGAACTTTGAAAATTTCTTAATGTATAATAAATGGAGAGCAGGGTAGTTTTTCACTTTTCTTATAATATTCTAAACTTCATTTATTTGATTAAGTTGTGTTTTTAGAGCAGCCTGAGTAGTGTTTTTCTAGAACTGTGGAGGGAGTTAAATTTGCTTATTTAATACATTTTAGTATGCCATCCTTTTTAAAAGCTTTTTTAAAGATTGCATAAAAACTATTGAGAGAATTCATGTTTCTGAAAAATTTTAAGCTATTTTTGGCTATTTGTTACCTGAGAGAAATTAAAATACACATCTTATCTAAAATTTAATGAGCTTAGAAAATAATTTTTTAGCCAGGTAGATATATACATTTTACCATATATTAGTATTGCTCTATCTGAATTACATAGAAATATACTATCTGTTAATGTTTAGAATATGTGCTCAATAAAAAATGATTATGTTTATCTATTCATGCTATACTATTAATAGTTTTTTGTAATACCAAATCCATAAATTATATAGTGTTATATCTGAGAACACAGTCCCCAGCCCCTGTTCTACTAGAGTGTTGTGTTTACAAGACACAACTGTATAATTAGTAATTAGTGCACATTAGAAATATTTTTTATAGAATCAAATTAGAATACCCAGAACTATTTTTTTTTCTTCTAAATGTCCATTGTTGAAATGAACAGTTCACACCCCTATGCCCTCTCTAAATCTTCAAGGCTGAAAACAATAAACAATTTAAATTTAAAAAAATAAAAAGAAAGAAAGAAAGAAGTGAACAGTTGAAAGAAGTGATCAGTTTAGTTTCTTGAAAATTAAGATGAATATCAGAAGAAAAAATATTCAATCCATGATGTTATGTGGTATATAAGATCAGGAAAGAAGAATTAACACAGATTAACAATAATTGCATACTACTTTACCATAGATAAAACTATAATATCTCAGGTTTCTAAGTAAAAGTTATTCAATATCTAATTTAGATCCTACTACAGAGGATAAACATATAGCTTTATTCTGAAACAAAACATGCATTTTAAGATGTTACTTAATGCGATCTAGTCTGGAATAGTGCCAATACCAGAGAAGGCTAAATAGGAAATTCATTAATTATGCTCTGTTTACCACTTTATTGTCATCTCTGATCATTATGATGATCTGTCTTGACTACATTCATTAGTACATAAAGTGAATCATAATACAATTGAGTTTAACCAGTGTATCAAAATTTCGTATTTAGGCCTTTTTAAGAAAAAAAAAATTGCCTTAGTGAAATAGATGAAGATGAGTTTATATTTCATTTAATTATTTAGCTCTCTAATTGATTTGCTTCTGAAGAGCTCCAATGTTATTCAGAAATGTTTTTACTTGAGCACTTTGTCTTTTTCATGAAAACTTTCATATCTGTGTTTCATTCTTTTCTTCTAACCAAACTGTATTATTTGACAAAGATCTTGCCTTGAAATGAAGTGCATCTACAGTTGCCTACACTGAATCTGTCTAATTATTATGAGCTTGGCATTTGTTAGGTATTATTAAGTTCATTAACAAATATATTATTCATTTGTATGTGCATCCTGAATGTATAAAGTTAGGGGGAAATATTCTATTTAAATAGTTTACATAAACCACTGTGATTTCAAATTTTGCCATGATTGTTTTTTTTTTTTATATAGTAGTCTGGGAAAGTTCCTTTTTTTAAAATTTTATTGTTGGTTGTTCAAAACATTACATAGTTCTCAACATATCATATTTCACACTTTTATTCAAGTGGGTTATGAACTCCCATTTTTACCCCGTATACAGATTGCAGAATCACATCGGTTACACATCCACTGTTTTACATATTGCCATACTAGTGTCTGTTGTATTCTGCTGCCTTGTTAAACATCGATTAAATTGCATTGGTGTCTAAGAGAAATTAGGAGCAGGTTTGTTCTAAGAAGCTCTTCAAATTAGTGTCTCATTTAGGTTAAGAATCCAAGTCTTGGAACTACCAGTTTTAGGATTCCTAATTCATTGAACTAATATGGTTGTAAAATGACCTTCAACTTTCTAGGAGAGTTTAGAGGGAATTAGTCAACAGAGGAAGGATAATCAGGTCACTTAATAGTTATTAAATACAGAATTTCTCATGTCTACCTGTCACAGGCTCTGAGAACAAGATAATGAACACAAATATCCTATACTCCTGCCTATCCTGTGGTATTTGGATCTGCTGAATCGTTTTAATTGTTGAAAATAATTACCAAAGCAAACTTATAATTTCTGTTGTTATAAGAGCTCCAGAAAGGAAGATCTTTGGTATAAGATCTTAGAATAGGATTCCCTATAGCAAGGAGATCATTAAATTCTGTTGAAGTTATACTACATAAAATAGCACAAAGATAAGTGGTAGTAAAGGTAGAATGAAGAATAGCTAGAAAATGGAAGGAATGAAGAATCATTGAAAATATCTGAGCAGGAAGAGAGCATGCTTTATCTGAGAAGGTGAAAAGAAAAAGTCTGTGTCATTGAAGCAAAAGAAAACAGTCTTATTGAATTTGAAGCCCCCTCCTCCCATAGACACATAAACAAAATCACATACAAATGACTCTATAATTTTACTTTTCCCTAACAATGTTTTTGATAAAGTCATTCCTCAGTTATTATGAGCATCAGAATGAAACTATTATTTTGGTGTTTTTAAAGCATCATTTTATTTGCAGAATGAAGAATACATGGCATTAAGGAGTATGTGCGTTGTCCATATATATGTCTGTTATAGTGGTACACACCAATAATGAGGACAGTTTGAAATTGAATAAAGATGTTTTAGAAGGTATATAGATGTCAATGAATAGAGATAGTAATGAATGCCCTGGAATTCTGAGAGTCATCCTGAATTGGAGATAACTTGCACTGAAGTGTAAAGTATAAAATGTGTCAAGGAGTGTTTAGTGACCCAGAAACCTTATGTTTTCTCTTCTGGATGGCTGGGCTCTGTCCTCCAGAGCAAGCTGTCATGGTTTAGGCTAATTTTAGTTTAAGCTTCATGGCTGCCTGGGATTAGGTTAATCTACTGTACTTCCTGCATCTCTTGCTCTTGTGCTTTTTCAATACCTAGAAATAGAATGGTTGGGTTGTATGTTATGTGCACATTCAAATTTATTAGGTAGAAAATGTTTTCCAAAGAGATAATACTATTTGCTCTGTCAGTAGAAAGTGAAAGAGTCTGTCCTGTTACATACTAAATAATGTATTTAAAGTTTTGCTTATTTGATGCCTGTGATTGGAATCTTGTTAAGACTATAATTTTCCTTTTTCCTATTTTCATTCTGTCATTTTTGACATTCACTTTTATTAAGTATTTAAGTTTTTCTAATTGGAAGAATGTTACAAAGATCTTTTGCTTGTTGGTGTTCTTCACTTGTTTTTTGCTACATTGAATAATATGTCTTATTCTTAACTGATTCATAGACATTATTGAAAATTTTTACATTACCAATTGCTTTATTGTGTCCCTTGTCAAACAGTAGTTTAAAACATAATGTACCTGTATTTAGCAATAATTTTCCTGTATTCCTTATGGAATGCAGCAAAAGCAGTTCTGAGAGGGAAGTTCATAGCATTGATAAAGATCATCTGAACTTGTTGATTGATTGTATGTCCTCCTCTGAGAAGTGTCTGTTGAGGTCCTTGGCCCATTTGTTAATTGGGTTATTTGTTATCTTATTGTTTAATTTTTTGAGTTCTTTGTACATTCTGGATATTAGGGCTCTATCGGAGGTGTGGGGGGTAAAGATTTGTTCCCAGGATGTAGGCTCTCTATTTACCTCTTTTATTGTTTCTCTTGCTGAGAAAAAACTTTTTAGTTTAAGTAAGTCCCATTTGTTTATTCTTGTTGTTAACTCTTGGGCTATGGGTGTCCTATTAAGGAATTTGGAGCCCGACCCCACAATTTGTAGATCGTAGCCAACTTTTTCTTCTATCAGACGCAGTGTCTCTGATTTGATATCTAGCTCCCTGATCCATTTTGAGTTAATTTTTGTGGATGGCGAGAGAAAGGGATTCAATTTCATTTTGTTGCGTATGGATTTCCAATTTTCCCAGCACCATTTGTTGAAGATGCTATCCTTCCTCCATTGCATGCTTTTAGCCCCTTTATCAAATATAAGATAGTTGTAACTTTGTGGATTAGTCTCTGTGTCTTCTATTCTGTACCATTGGTCATACAATCAATCAACAAGTTCATGAAAAAATGCTCACCATCTCTAGCAATCAGAGAAATGCAAATCAAAACCACCCTAAGATACCATCTCACTCCAGTAAGATTGGCAGCCATTATGAAGTCAAACAACAACAAGTGTTGGCGGGGATGTGGGGAAAAGGGTACACTTGTACACTGCTGGTGGGGCTGCAAAATGGTGAGGCCAATTTGGAAAGCAGTATGGAGATTCCTGGGAAAGCTGGGAATGGAACCACCATTTGACCCAGCTATTGCACTTCTCGGACTATTCCCTGAGGACCTTAAAAGAGCGCACTATAGGGATACGGCTGCATCAATGATTATAGTGGCACAATTCACAATAGCTAGACTGTGGAACCAACCTAGATGCCCTTCAATAGATGAATGGATTAAAAAATGTGGCATCTATACACAATGGAGTATTATGCAGCACTAAGAAATGACAAAATCATAGAATTTGCAGGGAAATGGATGGCATTAGAGCAGATTATGCTAAGTGAAGCTAGCCAAGCCCTAAAAAACAAATGCCAAATGTCTGCTTTGATATAAAGAGAACAACTAAGAACAGAACAGGAAGGAAGAGCATGTGGAAAAGAGTACAGTAAACAAAGACGAATGGGGGGAGAGAAACGGAGAGAGAAGGGAAAGCATATGGAAATGGTAGGAGACCTTCAAGGATACATAAAATTATAAGAGGCTATGAGGGGCAAGGGGGAGGGAAAAAAAGGGAGAGAATTGAATAACAGCAGGGGAAGTAGAGGGGGAAGATGGGAGGGGAGGGGAGGGGAGGGGGGATAGTAGGGGATAGGAAAGGTAGCAGAATACAACAGACACTAATATGGCATTATGTAAAAATGTGAATATGTAACAGATGTGATTCTGCAATCTATATTTGCGGTGAAAATGGGAGTTCAAAACACAATTTGAGTCTAATGTATGAAAGATGATATATCATGAGCTATGTAATGCTTTAAATAATCAATAAAAAAATTAAAAAAAAAAGATCATCTGAAAAATACAACTTCAGTTTCAGGCCTATTGGTCAAATCAAATTTCCAAAATTGAAAGTCTAGGGAGGATTTCTTGCATCCATCCATCTTTCTTTCCTTCCTTCCTTCCTTCCTTCCTTCCTTCCTTCCTTCCTTCCTTCTCTCTTTCTCTTTCTCTTTCTCTTTCTCTTTCTCTTTCTCTCCTTCTCCTTCTCCTTCTCCTTCTCCTTCTCCTTCTCCTTCTCCTCCTTCTTCATGCGTGGTGTTGAATATTGAACCCACGGCCTTGTGCATGTGAAGCAAGCACTCTACCAACTGAGCTATATCCTCAGCCTCTTGCCTTTTTAAAAGTTGAATATCACAATTTGATAGTAAACTAGACAGATGAGAAAAATATGAGTGACTTCAGGATATCAAGATTTGTTAGAGGAGCAAATAAGAGAATATAGTTACATATATATGTACAATGGATACTTCAAAGTAAAGCAAATTTTGAATTATATGTGGTATTAAAATGGAAAGCTTATTGATGTTAGTTAGTCAAAGATATAATATTAAAACCAATAAGTGTAGGATGATAATCTATCTATTGGTAACAAATGCATTAAATATTCTTAACTTGTTTGCTGGACAAAATGTAAATTGGCTTTATTAAACATGCATGTTATTGTGGGCACAGAAGGAAAGACTATGAGAGAGTGTGCAGTGTAATAATTTGTTCTGGCTTACTGAATACTTATGATATCCCTATTATTATGACTGATAAGGACTGTTAAGGGTGGTCCTGGGAGATTTTCTACTTTTCCTAATCATTTAAACCTAGATAAGAACTTAGTGATAATTTTCAACCTCTATTTAGAAATTTAAATACTGATGTCCAGAGAGAGGCTATGACTGTCCAAGTACATTAGTTAGTAAGTCTTAAGGTTAAGACACCTCCAATCTCCTTTCAGATTATTTTAATAATGAGGAGGAAATCTACACTAAAGGCTCCCTTTGAGTTTTGACAAGAACTTCTTAATGCGTAGCACTTTAACCTTTTATTTCCATTTAGTAGTGATATGTAGATATATAAGAATGTCTATAGAATGCTTTATGTGTTTTGTCATTCCAAATTTTTAAAAGTGTTCCAAAATTCTTTCATTTTAAAAAAAGAATTGCTTTTAAATGCAATCCCACACAAAAGTGACATAAAAAGAAATTCTAAGGGCTATAAAAGCCCAAGGTTTAGTCTACTCATCTATCACTTATAATGGAAGCTATGCAACTAATGATCCATTCCTCATCTTGAAATTCTATTTCCAATGAATGTATTGGGCTGCTAAGTGCCTGGAGATCCAGAGAACTGCAATAAAGCTATTACAATAAAATAAAATACTTTAAATTTGGAAAATGACAAAATAAACTTTAAATATCACAAGAGCTGCTGAGTAGCTCAAAAATTCACTTTTAAACATATAATGCATTCACAATATCAGTCATTTTAAACAAAAATAAATTTAAAAATATTTCATTGTTAAATATTGACTAAACTTGAGAGACACAATTTATGGTCTTCATCAGAGATCAGATTTAAGAACTATGTGATAAAAGTAAAGAAAATGTTTCGGTCTGTGAAAACATTCTAATAACTGTTGAAGTGAATAATGCTGACATTTATTATAACTGGATAATTTTTAAAATAGTTCTAGATTATAAACTATGGCTTGTCTACACATTTTATTAAACATTAGCTGGTATTAAGCACCCCAAACTGACTGTATGCCTTGTATATTTCTAGGCTTTGAATTAATTGTGTCTCCAGTCAGTGAAAACAAATTTTACCTTTTACAAAGGTAAAGCAAAGCATGGATAGAAAATCTGCACCTCCATTCACTCTCCAGTCCCCTAGTAAAAGCAAAAGCAATAATGAAAAAAAAAAAAAACAGGAAGTTTATCCCAAAGCTTAGCATAGCAGTTTGGAGTTACTCATTATTGCATTAAAGTTCTATTCCATGAGAGTTGTAAACTGCAAACTGTTATGCCTACTTCATTAATGTTATGCTAACTAATAAGACTACAAGTTATTCACAAAGCATCTTTACCTATAATTGATGCTGAACATTTAGTTGGGCTCATTTAATGCTAAATTTGAGAAAATTTTCAGTATATTGGTCAAGAGCAATTGACAGTGCTGGTACTGACCAAATACTGTGGATACAGATAGCTTATAACCTATACAGTTCATTTCAGGATTGAAGATATAAAGATCTGTTCACTATTTTCAAGATGGATTACATGAAATGTTGGGGGAAAATCTCACTAGTAAATTGATCTTTAGTTTTAATCCATACATTTCTTGTTTTCCCTTCCAAGAAAATTGATAATTGATTTATGAAATACAAATCATCAAAAAATGTATTGCCTGCATTTAAATATAGGATGGGGCACTAAACTAGAACTCAACTTTTGCTAATCACTAAGAAAGGAAACTTGATTTTGGAGAATGTCAATATAAATTATTTGGATTCAACAAAAATTTGCCATGAAAAGGGATAAAGTATACAAAGAACTAACATGTAGAAGCAGTAGAAGCAAGTGTATAAAGTAAAATAAAATATAAAGATGTAAAAACTAACTACTGGCCTTAAATAATCATGGAATATCAGACATAAAAACCTAATTTCCATTTTGGTATTAGGAACTAGACACTATTACAAATGTGTAGTAGAAGTAAATGAGAATACTGCTTTTTTGGCAAGTAAATAAAGATGTATCTGTGAAATTTTTTGAATATTTAACATTATAACTCAGAAATAATAGTAGTTATAAAAATTTGAGTAGTATGTTTCCACTGAGATATAAATACTATATAATTGTCCACTTTCAATTAATGAGTTTAACTATTACTGTCAATTGTCTTTTGTTTACCTTTAATGACCACTTTGGCAGATTCTACTACATTTGGTAACTTTTAGTTATTATTTTAAGTACCACTGGATTTTAATTGTCAATATAGTTTTCAAATTAAATTTTTATCATGCATTTCCCATTTAAATCTCTGATGTCCTATTTTGTTAGGTATGAGAACAGGGAAAAGGAAAAGAGTAAGTGTCCCTTTCCTTATTTGGCCAGACGTGTGGTGTTATGGTCACATGTAAAAGGTTTTCAGTCTAACATTGACCACCAACATTTGCCTCTGGGTAGCAAATAGACTGATGCTGAAATTGAATTCTTAGATAATGCTTGATAGTTTTAATAGATGATTCTATAATAAATCAGATAAAATTTTGTGTTTTTAACTCAACCTCAGTTTTGCTGACCATGAGCTACAGAATATCTTGTTTCTGGAAGTCCTTTTCCCTATAGACAGATCTTTATGACAGGATTTCAGAAAGATGCTCCAAGTTGTGGTTATTACCATGGTGTTTGCTTCACAGACAGGAAGCTCATAGCCATTGCCACCAGTGAGCTTGTAAACTACATCAGTTCTATTTTCTTTCTGTCCAGCTTTATTTGATAATACTTTCTGTTATCAAGGACATAGAAACATGTCCACTGTTTGAGCAAGAATCTCATCTGGGAATTGAATGCCAATTATTCCACATAGCAAATATCTCCAATGTTGATGTTTTGTCTGGGTTTCTCCTTCAAAGTAGATTGCTGCTGATGTGCTAATTAAAAAAAACATGCCATTAAGAAGTCCAACAACAACAAGTGCTGGCGAGGATGCGGGGAAATGGGTACACTTGTTCATTGTTGGTGGGACTGCAAAATGGTGCAGCCAATTTGGAAAGCAATATGGAGATTTCTTGGAAAGCTGGGAATGGAACCACCATTTGACCCAGCTATTCCCCTTCTCGGTCTATTCCCTAAAGACCTAACAAGAGCATGCTACAGGGACACTGCTATATCGATGTTCATAGCAGCACAATTCACGATAGCAAGATTGTGGAACCAACCTAGAAGCCCTTCAATAGATGAATGGATTAAAAAATGTGGCATTTATACACAATGGAGTATTACTCTGCAATAAGAAATGACAAAATCATAAAATTGGGAGGGAAATGGATGGCATTAGAGCAGATTATGCTAAGTGAAGCTAGCCAATCCTTAAAAAACAAATGTCAAATGTCTTCTTTGATATAAGGGGAGTAACCAAGGACAGGGTAGAGACAAAGAGCTGGAGAAGAAGAATAACATTAAACAGGGATGATAGGCGGGAGGGAAAGTGAGAGTTAAGGGAAATTGCATGGAATTGGAAGGTGAGCCTCAGGGTTATACACAATTACATATAAGAGGAAAGGAGGAGTAGGAGAAAAATTATATAAGTGGAAGAAACGATTTATAGTAGAGGGGATGGAGAGAGAGAAGGGGAGGGGAGGGGAGGGGAGGGGAGGGGGGACAGTGGAGAATGGGATATACAGCAGAATACATCAGTCACTAGAAAGGCAATTTGTAAATCAATGGAAATGTAACTGATGTGACACAGCAATCTGTATACGGGGTAAAAATGGGAGTTCATAACCCACTTGAATCAATCTGTGAAATATGGTATATTAAGAACTATGTAATGTTTTGAACAACCAACAATAAAATAAAAAAAAAAAAACTTAATTTCCTACCAGGCTCAGGAAATACAACATTACTTTTTTTCCAGATATGAACCTAAACTAGACAATGAGAAAGGAGTAAGATTAATCTGGGTAATGAAATTAGTGGTCTTGAGAAGGGTTAAGTAGCCCTAAATGTTGGTTATTCTCTGGATTACAGGATTCTTATGTTACTTGTTTTACAGACAATACATTATATTTAATATCTTGATACAGTTCTTGCAATCTAACTTAAATATGTAATCACCATTGTGCTCAAAGGTACTAGGACAAATTTCTATGTTTTGGCATTTTTGTAAGAACAAAATAAGCAATATAAAGTAAAAACAACTTGAGTATTAATGTTAGATTTACTCTGAAGATAAATTTAGAAATTCCCCAACCCCTATTTGAATAAGCCCTTCCCAAGTCCTAGGATGGATCCCAACAATGTATTTATATGGCCATGTCCTTGTAAATATTTGGAAATATAAGATATTTTGGCTGCAATTAATTAAATGTGTTTTCTTCACAGTTCTCACCAAATATAAGGAATATCTTAGCATTTACAACATTTCTTGTACTGTATGGAGTCTGATGGTTCTAAACAGAACATGAACAATTATCAATAAGTTAAGTGGACTGAAGGAAAACACTGAAGTAAAAAATTTGATATTTTCAAGTTCCTGAATTTTTCAGTAAATCAGTTGATGTATCCTAAGAGTAGATTGCTTATAGAATTTTATAGCCCAATACAATGTAGTAATATGTCACCAATTCATTTTAGTTGTTCTTTTCCATACCTTTATTTATGATTAATTTTGTACAAAGAATTATCAACAATACCCAAGTTTAATTATGTTAGAAAGGTCTTAGGAAAAAAACAAATCCTGAAAACTTCTTGTCGGCTGCCACCCTCAAATGTCCATATATCAATACCTGAAACTTGTACATATATTACTTTAAATGGGGATATTAACCTTTTGTGTATGTTTAATTTAATGGTTTTCGGATGAGGAAATTATCCTAGGATATACAAATGGGTTTAATGTAATCACATAGGTCCTTATAAGAAGAGTGGGGCAGAGGAGTCATATGCAAAGGTGATATGAGGAAAGAAGCAAAGGTATAGGAGTGTGGTGGGAACCCCCTAGGGAAAAGGTAGGGAAAGGGAGTGGAAGGGGCTGTATTGTTGACTTTGAAAACAGAGGTGGAGAAAGATGGTAGTCTTTAACAGCAGGAAACACAAATAAATGGTTTCTCCAGAAGAGCTCTTAAAAAGAAGGCAGCCCTGCTAACACTTTGATTTAAGCTAAATACAACCGGTTTTGGATCTCTGATTGCTATAACTGTGTTATTGGTGGGTTTTTCTTTTTTCTTTTTTAAAAAAATTTTCTTAGTTGTAGGTGGACACAATACCTTTTACTTTATGAACTTATTTTCATGTGGAACCTAGGATCTTGTGCATGCTAAGCAAGTGCTCTTCCACTGAGCTACCACCCAAGCCCTGTGTGTTTGTTTTAAGCCAACACATTTGTGATAATATATATCAATAACAATAGGAAACTAATAGGAACCTTAAAAAAAAGCTTATGGTATTTGTCAGC